>NC_143570.1:40272500-40897500 GCF_054136105.1 Typopeltis vanoorti
AATTTACCTATAAAAGCTGTTCAACTTTAATTTTTAAAACTTTCTTACATACTGTTATCCATTTTATCCTGAATGAGCATGAAGATATAACTATCAACAACGACCTTTTCTCCATGTGAACTAGTGTACATCTTTATGCTGAAACATGGGGTTAGTAACAACCAGTCTGTATCCCGAGGAGAAGTGTAGCAAATACCTGCAATTCTTATTATCTTTGCCCTTTTCTCCAATTTTCCCAAAATGTTCCTACATGCTTGGTAGAGTTCATTTCCTAATCTGCTGTTCAATCCAATAAGGACCTTTTTCTTTGTTAGCTGCCTGTTCTAATAACTCAAAAAAAAAAAAAAACTCCTCCACTTCTTCCTTAGAAGAGCCTTCTGTGGGACCATAAGCACAAATAAGTTTCATTGTCCATCTCCCCCACAACTCTACTTGAAAGTGCTTTCCTTGATCATTATTGCCTGAAAATAGCATCCTATACTTATTATTTATTTATTAGACAAAAACAAGTGAGATCTTATATAAGTATAAGATCTCAATTGTTTTTGTCTTTTTTTTCTCAGTAATGCCAGTTATGTCCGTGTGGTACTTTTCCCATTCTTCTGCAACTTCGATTTCCTTTCCGTTAATACTCCTTATATTGATGGTTCCTATCTTCGGTTATTCTGATGTTGGAGCTTTGTATGCAAATGTTATTGAAGAAAGAAGAACCAATGAATTCAGCTAGAGATGCATGTAGTGAAGTTGCCTGCAAGGATAGACAAAATAAGAACACCATGTGGACACAAGAAGTTAAAAAAGCAGTCTTGATAAAGAAGAAAGCAAACCAAAAGTTCCAAGCAGATAAGTTTGCAGATGCCCTAAAAGAATACAGACAAGAATGTAAGAGAGCTAAGCTATATGTAAAAGTAGCTAAACAAAAGTCATTAAAAATAAATATCAGGGTGGCAAAATGTTCTGGAGGCTATTGAAAAAGCTTAGAAATACAAGAAAGAGTACTGTAAAAGGAATCCATAAGGAAGTATAAAAGTTTTGCAGTGGCTACACTTCATGATTATGGGCCTGGTCAGAAGGTCAAATTCCCAATGATTAGAGCAGGGTTCTCATATTACCCATCTATAAAAAAGAGAATAAAGCTGAATTGTGAGAATTACAGAGGAATTTCTCTACTAAGTTTCTCAACCTCTTTTGAGAAGTACAAGCTAGTTCAGGCCAACTAGAGGTTGTCAAGATCAGATTTTCACTTGAAGGCAAAATAGTTGAGAAATCAGAGGAATATGACAAGGATCTGAAAAAGGCATGTGACAAGGTGCCCAGAGAAAAGCTTTTCAAAACACTTCAATTATATGGGGTGAATGGAACATTATACATATAATGTTCCATTCACTTCATTTAGAATTGAAGGAAATACAAGAAGATGGTTTGATGTAAATCTGGGGAAAGACAAGAATGAACATTATCTCCACTTTTATTCATCATCTATATAGATCACATTCTGAAAGAAAGTGGCATTAGGCCTGATATGAGAAATGGGGATGTCGAAATTCGCTTTATGCAGATGATGTGCGAGTTAGTTTCACTGTGGAATTAGAAAAAGGAGGAGCTATTGTCTTCATGATGCTTTAGGTACAAGGCAAGCAGATTGGTCTCTCATATGTTCAGTTTATCGTAAGCCCACACTTACTTGGAATTTTCCAAAGTTTAGCCTCCTGGTCCAAGTGAAGTTCGTCCTCAGAACCAGCACTCTACCTGGAACAATAAACAGCTCTACTCATGTCATTCTAACAAAATGGATATATATATATAACTTGCCCAACTCCTTAAAAAGAACAACAAATCCTCCCCTGTCCTCAAACCAGGCATAACATAAGATAAATTTGGCTCCTTCTAAACAAAATTTATACCTGCCTAACCCCCCCCCCCCTCTTTCCCAGGTGTCTACAGCATCCACTGCAAGTATGGAACTCAGTAATTCAGACAGGATAAACTACTTTGTTCCAAAATAGACGACCAAAAAGCTGACTATCTCAACATGCATTAAAGAAAGACCAGTTTGTGTCAGAGACTGTTCTTGGAAGTGGCACAAATTTAACAGAACAGATGGTTTAATAATTTTGGCACACTGCCCTATCTACCCATGAGTACCACTACATGTATGTGACTGCCATTGTTATCCAGGTCATTTTAGTTTGTGTCTTCACTGACGATCTAACATTAAACTGCCTCTAATAGTGCTAGCAAAACGTCAGCCATAAATAATAAATTTGAGATAGTAAACTATTTGCATTCCAGTGTCTACATAGTTTTCTGTTCCAGAAGCTACAACATGACTTCAGAAGTTTTGACCAGAGAGCTTATGAGAATGCAATACATAATAATACGAATGAAGTTGCATGGCTCTTTCTTTGATAGATACCTGTATGAATTTTTAATAACTGTCAACGTGTTTTTAGTGTGTACTTAAAAACATTTGTTTCTGATTTTATGTATATATGTTACCGTGAAAGACCGAAATTAGAGAATGTCGACACATACCAAATACGTCAGCGAAAGACCGAATATTTGATTATATTATTATACATTCCAGCCATCGCCGGTATATGTCGACAAGCACAGATAAGCTCTGGTGGGGATCGAAATGAAAGAAGTGTTCCACGACTAAATGCAGTTGTAAAAGCAAGGGACTCTTGTGCAATTCAAAGTCATAAGTTTAAGTTGTTGTAATAAATAAGACTGTATAACGTTAATCACATAATTTATGTGTAAGTTTATTATTGGTATTTTCTTTTCTGATTTAGAATGTACTGTTCGTTTTAGGTTCAACAGTTTATTTACATGTGCTGTTACTTAAGCTTTCTCCTATTTTGACATATATCAAAAAGTTGCATTTTTGTCTTAATGTAATAAAAATATTTTTGTGCATGCTGAATGGTGACATTTGCCGGTGTAAGTGAGAAATAATGATATTTAGCAAATATTTCGTACATGCACCAAGCGACTCTGTGAATGCTGACATTCACTGGAGAATATCGACATTTGCCAGATATCGGTCTTTCACAACAACATATATATACATGTATTATATCACTGTTTTTAATGTAGGACTAGTGCTAATTATTGCCTTCATGTTTTCAGATATAATAAATTATACAGAGGAAGATTACGATACAAGAAGGATGGGATTAAAAGTCTTAAATATAAACGCCTTAATGTGGTGCTGAAAAAGCTTTATACTTGGGTATTAGTAGAAATCAAACCAAATAAGTGACTTTGTATATTATGTTATATAAATAAGTGCAAAAGAGTCAAATGATCTATGCTGTTACTGTGACAAAGTGAAGAGGTGCAGGATATTTGTTTGCCTGCCCTGTCTTCCTGTGCCTTTTGTGGACAGAATTGCAAAAATGATAGCCAAGAAAACAAACACTTTAAAGGGATGTGACATTTGTAAAGGAAATGTTTCAGTCCAGGAAGAATCAAAAGCAATACTGCTTATTTACTCTTTCATTATTTACTAGAGACAAAGTATTAAGGCTGCATCAATCTAGGTCGCATGTTGTTTGTACAAAGAGAGAATTTATTTGAATGTCTTAATTAGGACAAGATGTGTGTGAATGCACATTTATCTCTAGCAGTGAACTTTTTACATTTTAATCCTTTATAATGAAATAGAATGAAATCCTTTAAGCAGAACTCTTTATAATTAGATCTACAGAATTTCTAATTTCCTTATGTTTTAGTTGACACTCATTACAATCCAATTCTACTTTGCTAGAGCTGCTTCAGATTTTTTTTTTAAATAGACTTCTGGTAAAGTTTGTTATTGCTGTTAATCTTTAAATATAAACTACACTTTAAATTACTGATCATATTCTTTTTAATTCCAGTGTGCCTCAGCATACTGAGCAAGGTAATGAAAAAAAGTTTCTTGCCCAAAATTGAATGTACCTTTAGAAGGTACATGATAATGTTGGACAAGTAATAAATTTAAGTTTAAAATAGAAATAGCTTTTTTATGACTATTTATAACAATTACTGTGATAATTCTGGAAAGTACTGAGACTATTGCTCATGTAATAAGTTTCGTTTGTTTTTTTCCCCCCATTTTTGCTATTGACTTTTAATGAAAGAATTACTTTGTTAATAAACCTGAAATTATTTTGAATTGAGTTGTTGTAATAAAAGTATTTTACATTTTTCCATGATTCAGTACTGTGTTCTGTTTAATAAATTTCTAGCATTGTAAACACATTATAAATTACAGATTTTTTTTTTCCCCTTTCATATCATGAGCTTTAATCTATAACAAAAACTAAACATGTGCATTTGACATACATTTTTTAGAAGATTACTGAAGAGAGGTCATAAACTGTTGAAGCTATTACACACTAGTTTCTCTCTGCTGTCTGATTTTGTGGAAGGGGAAAGGGCCTAGCTAAGTCACCTTTTAGTTGAAAATCACTTGTTGCAAGAATCAGACCCATTTCAGCTTGGGTTGAAATTGGAAAAAATAAAAATGGGTTTTCTTTTAGAATTAGACATACAGTCTTAGAATAATGTCTGTACAGTATACTGTACACCGATGTAATTTAATCTTAGGGATGGTAAGGACATGTCCTGAAAACACTCCACACAATGCAGCATATCGTGTAGACAAAGTCAATACAGGCCCCAGTATGTTTCATTTATTGTACTGGTTTTTAGGGTGCCAATTCAATAAATTTAAAATCTCATATTTAGATATTACATTACAGCAGTAACAAAAAAAAAGCATTTATTGCTTTGATAGTTGAACATTTCCATAATCCTGTTTTAGAACTCATCCCCAGCAGTTAAGGTGGGAGGGGAGAAAAAAAGCACAATATTATATGCAAGTGAAAATGGTAAGTAGCATTTTGAAAATTATTATATGGTACAAAGTGGAACATAGTGTATGTTTTAAGATCTTGAAGTAATTTTATATTTAGTAGCCACAGGGACTGTTATAGAGTCCATTATCCCTGACTTCAAGGATCAGGTTTTCTTGGCAAGTGTGTGCACGAGGGTGGTCTGAAAAGTTCTCAGCCTCAACCATAGATGGCAACACTATCATCAGCAAGATTTTTTTTTTCTAAATTGGTACATCTATCATAAGCATCCATGTGAAATTGCAAGTCATTCTATCAAGTAGTTTGTTTTATACAGTCGTCTGAAGCAAAAGTGTTGTCTGTATCCCTAGAAATGGATAAAATTGAGTATTGTGCGCTTATAAAATTCTTTGTAAAAGAAGGTTTAACGCCAAAAGAAGTTCATAAAAGTTTATTGAGCACTCTTCTCCTTAGTTTTCAGCAATTAAGAAATGGGCTGCCGAGTTTAAACGTGGCCGTACCAGCCTTGAAGATGATCCACGTGAAGGACATCCAAAAAGTGTAACAACACCAGAAATCATTGATCAAGTGCACGATATGATATTGGATGACCGGTGAGTCAAAGTGCGTAAAATTGCTGAGACTATAGGCATTTCAAAAGAACGTATAAGATATATTTTACATGAAAAAGCTTTGCGCAAGATGAGTGCAATACTTGCTCACAGCAGATCAAAATTGCACTTGCATGAAAATCTCTGAACAGTGCTTGGAGCGTTTTAACAAGAATAAAACTGATTTTGTGCTATGGATGAGACTTGGGTTCACCATTACACACCAGAATCCAGTTGTTCATCGCCAAAGTCTATTCCATCCGCAGGAAAGGTCATGGCATCGTGTTTTCGGATGCTAAAGGCATTTTGCTTATTACTTATCTTGAAAAGGGTAGAACAATAACCGGGGAATATTATTCCTATCTTTTAGCCAGACTAGACGAAAAAAATCATCTTTCATCAGAACAATGCGCCTGCACACAAAGGTGTTTTGGCAATGGGAAAATTAAGGGATCTGCACTATGAATTGTTGGAACATCCACCCTCTTCCACAGATTTGGCTCCCTCTGACTTCCATTTCTTCCCAAAACTAAAACTCTTCCTTGCTGATCAGCATTTTTTCTTCGAATCAAGAGGTGACTGCAGCTGTAGAGGGGTAATTTTCAGATCTTACCGAGAACCACTACAGGGATGGGATAATGGTGCTGGAGCATTGCTGGAATAAACATATTAGTCTTAACCACGCTACCGGCCAAGACGTCTATAGACGTTCACGTTATCATGGATGCGAAGTGCTTATTAAAATTGTAATACCATTGTTATAACAATGAAATATATGATGGATACGAAGCATATGCGTATTTGATCCACAACGGCCGGTAAGGTGGTTAAGGGAGATTATGTTGAAAAATTGAATTTATAATTTATTTCTTTTTTTTCATTGTTAGGCCGAGAACTTTTCAGCACCCTCGTAATACACACACACACACTATAGTGTTTTTCATTCTACACAAATCAGAGAACATGTATAATTTACTTACCTGATAGCCTTAGCTGCTTTAGTGCAATTAAAACAACCAGCTCTTTGTTGAATAAATGTGTTCCACATCTGGATCAGTACAGTCATTTCTCAATTTAAGCAGAACACATATCTTACCCAAATAGAAGCTGACTCAAAACATGAAAAACAAAATGTGTGAGGGGGTGGGGGGGAACCTCTGCAATTTCATGTCAAGTTTTTGTTCATTCAAGAAACATAGCAAGAATGAATGGCAGAGGAAAAACTTTTTAAAAGTACAAAGTGTCATCTATGGAATACTGTTAAAGCTGACCAGTACATCAGAGTTATTTACAGTAGTTTTAATTGAGAACGTTTGTTTCGATATTCTCAATATGCCCTAGTCTTTCCTCCACCTCAATAATCAACATCTAAGAATTCATTTTACAATGGAAAGTAATTATAACCTTTCTTTCATAGTATACACAAAACTCACCAAGACAGGTAGATATATTTATTTACAAAATTATCCTAACCACTTCCTCTCTCTATATATAATGTTATAATAAAAACTCAGCTATATTTTCTATACCTTTCCAATGACTACATTTCCCAGAGGATCAACAAACTACTTAACTCTTAAACTGTCTTCATCATTCCCTATGTCTGAGGGACATGGGGAGACATAAAACCTCTGCACTGCTCTTCAGGCCTCACTTGAAACTTACTACTCATCCATTCCCCTTAAGGACCAACCCAACTCCTTTCTCTCAGTTCCTGATGTATAGAGTTCCTTGTTCCAAGTGGCACCCACTTGGTTGTAATATTGTTAAGGACAATGGCCTTTTGTCTACCTAGTTTCACTTTGTTCTGTGTTGCCTTTGTGTGCTCTGTGACAAAGGTGAAATAATGGCAGAATTAAACGTCCATTTTAATCCTTTCTCAGTGTTTTATTTTATTAAACCTCGAACATGAGTTCCACCCAGACACTTTTCTTATGTGTGTGTGTGTGATAAGGCCTAATTATGTTAATCCTTAGTAATCATTATGCCCACCCAGGATCCAAGAGTATACAGAGGATTTAAAATTGGAAGTGAGCAGTACTTATAAAGCAAGATAAAAATGAATATCTAATTGAAAAAAGAAACATGTAAGGAAGTTTTAAACATAATTAGTCAGGTGAATTATAACTATATAAATATTATTCAAGAAAAATTACTTTGAAAATAAGAACCAAACCTTACAGTTCCAGTGGCAAACTCTAAATAAAATATTGATTCAGTCAGAGAGGCACGTTGTGAAGTCTCTAAGGAAAGAAAAATCAGAACTCGATAGTGGATGCCAGAAGTTATGAGGCAGTTCTGGAAAACAACTGAAAGTTCTTAGTAAGTCGTGAGGTGCCCTGAAAGAAAGAAAGAAAAATTTTAGGGTGAAGGAGTTAAACAAAAATCAATGGAAGATTTTGGTAAGAGTACAGAAGACAAATATCTTGAAGGTCACAAAATGTTCTGGAGGTTATTGAAAAAATTTCAAAATGGAGGAAAGTAAAATGTTCAGATACCTCACTGAACCATAAACAGAGGTCTGAGCCAAACCAGGACCATACCATCACACTGCCACCTCTGAATTTCATAGTTTGGGATTATGCACTCAGGTAAGAGCCGTTCACAGGGCCCTTGTTTGGTAGAGAGTATAATGTAATTCTGCTCTGTATCACAGCCTTCCAAGCTTCTGTACAAGCTCTCAGCACCACTGAAGATGATGATGCATGTTGGTCTGGGTAATGTGGAGCTTGCATATTGCAGTCCTACCATGGAAACCCACGTTGTGAGCCTTAGCTTTGAATGTTTTTGTGCAGATTCGTGTTCTAGTTGCCCAGAACTTGACATTCAACATGTTAACTGACAAATGGCAGGTTTTACATATTATCACTGTAGCTGACTCCCTGCATTTCCATCTCGGTATGGTATTACTGATTGTTGATCTGGAAGGCCCAATTGGTCAATAATTTTCCAAACAGATAGGCCTGCAACATGGCATCCTATCACACTGCCTCTTTCAAACTCTGTCATGTCCTTCTCGCTCGCAGCCATTTCACCCAGACACAGTTGCACTGACTTGGGAGCATCATGTTCTGTCATACCAGCTACAAATATAACAAAGATTTGTTATATTCCTGCAATATTTGTCTCGGTGCTACAAGAAATGCTGCAATTATATGGAACATTATACAGAGCAATATACATACGAGGTGGTATCAAAAAGTTTCAATACTAGCTCTGTTTACGAGAAATTACTTTATTTATCTATGTTTACACACTATCACCTTCAAAATAGTCCCCTTGCATATCAATTCAGCGTTCTTGCCACTTCTGGAATGTGTCCTGGAAGTCTTCTTTTCGAAGCATGTCAAGCACCTTCTGCGATTCGTGCTGGAGCTCCGCAATGGTGTCAAAACGGCAACCTTTGAGCTGGATCTTCATCTTCGGGAAGAGGGCGAAGTCTCCAGGAGCCAAATCTGGCAAGTAGAGTGGGTGCGGAAGTGAGATTATGTTGTTTCTGGAGAGAAACTCACATGTGAGGAGAGCTCGGTGACAGGGTGCATTATTGTCGTGGAGCATCCAGTTTATCGCGCGGCACAGATCTGGCCGCTTTCGCCGAATGTCCTCCCTTGGATGCCTTAAAACCTGGCAGTAGAACTCCCTATTGATGGTCTGGCCCCTGAGGACGAATTCTCGATGCACAATTCCGCGAATGTCGAAAAAGACAGTGAGCATGCACTTGGTCGAGCTGCGGACCTGCCTCACCTTTTTTGTTCATGGAGATGATGGGCTCTTCCACTGTGAAGACTGTTGCTTCGTCTCAGGGTCATAGCTGTATACCCAAGTTTCGTCACTGGTAATGATCCTTGACATGAATTGTCCAGTTTCATGCAGAATTTCACGTTTGCTCTTTGTTAACTTGCTGTCCATGATGAAATCGCAGATGTGGTAATGCAGATGGTCAGAATAGCATCAGTTGCACAGCTCCCGATGTACACAGGATGATGTCTTTTGGCACACTGACTTATGAAGGTAGGTGCTCCCTGTGACTGTGCATGCAGCTTTGTGCTGCCATCTGTTGGCGTGTTACAAACTTAGTCTCGAAACTTTTTGATACCACATCATATATATAGTCTATATTTAAGTTGTAAGCCAACAGTAAAGAAGGAAGTATGGGAAGATAATTTGATGCACAAAGGTGCACACTATCTGTATGAATCACATGAAAGACATTAAACCTACATCAGACAACTTTTCGCTTTATGCAGATATACTCCTAAAGAAATCCAACAGGAGTCAACTAATCTGAAGCTGTAACAAAGTTGCTTGAAAATTAGCAATAAGTCCAAACTATGAAAATAGACAGGAACATGGAAAAACTTCAACTGCATTCCCAATGGAGAATCTACAGACCAAGTAAAATATTTCAGTTATTTAATTTTTTTTTTTTTTAAAGTAAAAATGAAAATAGATTACAGAACAAGCAAAACTGATATCATACAGTGACATTACCAGTTTTGAATACATTTATATTGAATAAGAGGGAAATTGGTCAAAACATTATACAAGACATTGTTTTAACCAATTTTAGCTGAGTCAGGTTAATTAATGACTAGAAAACACGAGTTCTGAGAAAAATTATGGGAGTGAACATATGGCATTAATGACAAAATCATTAAAAACGATATTAGGAACTTAACATAGCATTCAAGAATGCATAAGCAGAGATGTAATATTCACTTAAACAGAATGGGAGAGGAAAGGGTAACAAAACACTGATGACAGGAAAAAGACCCACAACAGGATGATCAAAATCTAGGCGAACTGATGCAGTAAGAAGTGCTCTAGAAGAAAAAAATACAAGATCTGACAATACTGGAGTATTAACAACTCAGACTAATTTCGAGGAAAAATATAGACTAGAGAATCTAGACAGGAGAATAGAAATAGTAACTTAATTGGGTAGTATTGTCCTAGTCTTATACATTGCTTGGAATATTTATCAGGAAATTGATTTATTATATATATATATATATATATATATATATATAAATAAGCAAAGTTTAATGAATTGGCTGAGACAAAGTATGCCACTCTTCTCTGCAACACCATGCAATCTTCTGTCACATTGCCTCTTGCTGATCTTGTAATTGTGTTAAAATGAGAATTAAAGTGACTTAAGATGTGGTATATACTATTAAACTCCATTAATTTGCATACACCTGTTTAATTCTTCCTCCATCTCAGTGTAGTGAATGGGTGATGTGAAAGGCCATATCACTATGTCGAGAATACAGAGCATCAAAAGACTTAACAGCCTGTCTCAAGAAGCAAGTTGCAAATGAACAGTCAACATAGAATGGACTGGAACAAGGAAATATAAATCTTGTAAATTTGTTTGTTTGTTTGGGGGGGGGGGATAGACTTTGAATTGAAGCGCATTAAATCAAAAATAATTGGCGAATGATGGAGCATGAAAGTGAAAGAGAAAAATATAAAAGTACAAGAGACTGGAAGAAAAGAAATAGTATTGTATGGGGATTCGATGATGAGAGGTGTACTTAACGAGAAAGGTGACATAAGGATGTTAGTGATGCTGTAACTATGCAGAAAAATGGAGCGAACGAGTTGATGGAAGTTTTTTCACTTGGCTATGCTACCAA
The DNA here is from genome assembly GCF_054136105.1 of Typopeltis vanoorti. Taxonomy (NCBI): domain Eukaryota; kingdom Metazoa; phylum Arthropoda; class Arachnida; order Uropygi; family Thelyphonidae; genus Typopeltis; species Typopeltis vanoorti. Next base: position 40,283,601 of record NC_143570.1, read on the forward strand.
TTATATATTTGGTTTAATCCTTTATCCAAGTGTAAACAAACAAAGTTTGCACCTGAAGTATTTTCAGAACTGGGTCAACTCGTGGTAAAGGTGGTATAAGTTCTCCTCACTTGCCTTAGTATCTCCCATAGTGCAAGGCACATCTCCTTGCAGACAAGTATAATGCTATGCATTAAGGGAAGAGCCACTACCCAGACCGGTTTTGACCTTTATTGAGGTCTCATCAGTGGGAGCCAGACCCAGAGGTGGTGATACTAAGGTGGAAGTAATGGAAAAGTCATATTTACCTATACCAGTTGCTAAAAAGCTCCCACTGATGAGACCTCAATAAAGGTCGAAACTGGTCTGGGTAGTGGCCTTCCCTTAATGCATAGCATTATACATGTCCTCAAGGATATGTGCTTTGCATTATAGGAGATACTAAGGCAATGATGAGAACTTATACCACCTTTACCACGAGTTGCCCTAGTCCTAAAAATACTTCAGGTGCAAACTTTGTTTGCTTACATTTGTATAAAGGATTAAACCAAATATATAATTGGTAGCATAGCCAAGTGAAAAAACTTCCATCAACTTATCTCTAATCCAGAGAATTTTAATAACAAGATGTGACACCTTTCGTCAATGGAGCTAGCTGAGGAATTAGATAAGTACCAGATCGACATAAATAGGGGTGACTGAAACAAAAAAGACAAAAACTGGTGAGATCTTTCTGAGCAATAAATACAAAATAAATTCAGGCAATGACAATCAAGGAAAAGAAGGAGTAGCCATTGTATTCAACACTAAATACGAGGCTAATCTTCTTGAATGGCAGGCAGTCTCGAGTAGAGCGATGTGGGCAAATATTAGAATGGGGAACTGGACAATGAGACTTATTTGTGCCTATGGTCCCACAGAAGGTTCTACTAAGTTATAAGTTGAGGATTTTTTAATGCTTTAGAGAAAGCATCTGACACAATGAAAAAGGAAAAGTTGGTCCTTGTTGAGGATCTAAATAGCAGAGTAGAAAATGATTGTCAGAAATGGGAAAATTTGGAGAAACGAGCAAAGCTAATAATAATGGCAAATATATGTTGGATTTCTGCTCAGGACATGGACTGGTTATTACTAACACCATGTTCCAACATAAAAATGTGCACAAATTCACATGGAAAGAAGAGGAAAGAAATAAGAAAAGTCTCATTGACTATGTTATTGTTGATAGTGATGCTTTCTCCCTTGTGCAGGACATCAGAGTGTACAGAGGATTTGAAATTAGAAGTGATCACTATTCTAGTCTTGAGCAGGATAAAATTGAATTTCATATTGAAAAGAATAACATGTAAGAAAGTTTTAAAGCGAATAAAGGTTGAGCAGTTCTCAGATGTGAACTGTAGACTAAAATACACAAAGATTATTGAAGAAAAAATGAGAGTTTGAGAACAGGAACCAAACTTTAGAGATTCAGTGGCAAGCCTTGAAGAAAACCTTGATTGATTCAACCAGAGAGGCATGTGGTGAGGTTGTCTGCAAGGATAGAAAAATCAGAACTCCATGGTGGACACAGGAAGTTAAAGAGGCAGTGAAGGAAAAGAAGAAAGCATATCAAAAGTTCCTGGCAAATAAGTCAGCTTGTGTTCTTAGAGAATACAGAGACAAATGTAAAAAAGCTAAACACTGTGTAAAACTAGCTAAACAAAATTCATGGGAGGACTTTGGCAAGAACATAGAACATAAATATCAAGAAGGTGGCAAAATATTTTGGAGATTATTGAAGAAGCTTAGAAATGGAGGAAAGAATACCGTAAAAGGAGTTAAAGATGATAAAGGTGACATGAAAACAGGAGAAAAAGATATCCTTAAAGTATGGAGTAATTACTTCGAGAAATTGCTCAATGAAACAAGCAGTGATAGCACAATGGTAAAAAACACTCAACAGGCATACAGTCAGGAATACATATCCATACTTGAAGTAGAAAAGGCCATCAAAGGCTTGAAATGTGGAAAGGCAGCAGGAGTAGATGATATTTGACCAGAAATGCTGACATATGGTGGTATAAGAATATTACAGTGGCTGCACCACATAGTTCATAAGGCCTGGACAGAGGGACGAATTCCCGATGATTGGAGTAGAGCTCTCATAGTACCCATATATAAAAAGGGAAATAAAACTGAATGTGAGAATTACAGAGGTATTTCCAACTACTGAGTGTTCCTGGTAAAATATATGCAAGTATACTTGAGAAACAGTCGAGAATTGTAGAAGAAAAGCTTTGTGAAGAACAAGCTTGATTCCGGCCAAATAGACGCTGTCAGGATCAGATCTTCACTTTACAACAAATAGTGGAGAAATCATGGGAATATAACAAAGATCTCTATTTGAGTTTTGTAGATCTGGAAAAGGCATATAATAAGGTGCCAAGAGAGAAGCTATTCAATATGCTACAGTTATATGGTGTGTCAATGGAGCATCATATCAAGCAATGCTTAGTCTTTATTTGAGTTGTAAGTCAGCAGTTAGAATTGAAGGAAGTACAGGAAGATGGTTTAATGTTAAATCTGGTGTGAGACAAGGATGTACATTATCCCCTCTGTTATTCATTATCTATATGGATCACATTATGAAGGAAAGTGGTATTAAACATGGTATCAAAATTGGAGATGTTAATGTGAGCTCTTTGCTTTATGCGGACGATGTTATACTTATCAATAAATCCACTACGAGTTTGCAAGATTCGTCGACTAAATTGAATAACTGTTGTAATAGATATGGTATGAAGGTAAGCAATAAAAAGACAAAGACAATGAAAATAGGCAGAATCGTTGAAAATGTCAACTGCATTGTGAATAGAGAACCTGTGGAACAAGTAAAACATTTCACCTACTTAGGCACAATTTTTAGTGAAGATGGTAAATTAAATATGGAAATAGACAACAGAATCAATAAAGCTGGTATAGTAGGAAGTCAACTGAATAAATTCATAAGGAATAAGAGAGAAATTAGTCGGAACACTAAATTAGCTGTATACAAGACAGTGTTCAAACCAGTTTTAACTTATGGATCTGAGAGCTGGGTCAGAAGTAAAACACTTGACCAAAGACTAGAGACTGCAGATATGAGAGTCCTGAGAAAGATTAGAGGCATGAACAGATGGCATCAATGGCAATATATTAAAAATGAGGATATTAGGAAAGAACTTGACATTGTCAGCATTCAGGAATGCGTTAGCAGAGCTAATCTCAGGTGGTATGGTCATTTAAACAGAATGGGTGAGGAGAGATTGGCAAAACAAGTGTTCTCTGCGAGGTTGGCAGGAAAACGACCCAGAGGAAGACCAAGATATAGGTGGTTCGATAGGGTACAAAGTGCCTTACACGACAGAAATATAAGATCTGATAATATTGGAGTCTTGAAAAGTAACAGACTGATCTGGAGAAAAATTGTAGATAGGAAGTTAGTAATGATGTAAATTTTTCATGTAGTACTATCATATCCTGTACACCCCTTGAGGGTGTACAGGATATGATAGGATACATGGCAGGAATTTGATGATGATGACCTTTTGGCAACTGGTATAGGTAAATATGACTTCTCTATTACTTCAACATCTGGGTCCAGCTCTCACTTATGAGACCTCAATGAAGGTCGAAACCGGTCTGGGTAGTGGCCCTTCCCTTAATGCATACACGTCTGCAAGGAGATGTGCTTTGCATTATGGGAGATACTAAAGCAAGTGATGAGAACTTATACCTTTACCACGATTGCCCCAGTCCTGAAAATACTTCAGGCACAAACTTTGTTTGCTTACACTTGGATAAAGGATTAAACCAAATATATAATATGAAAGAGTTGTTAGTGGAAGTGAAAATGAAGAGCAAGAAAGTGTTGTTTAGTGAGAGTGGTTGTACAAAACCAGGGAAACTAGAGATATTAGGGAGGATGAAATCTAGCACGTGTCTGGCCACCCCTGTGATAAATGGGCATGGGTACAGTAATGATTATGCAATGCCTTCACAGGTTTTCAATTTGAATGGGTTGGTAATAACATTACACAAGGGTAACTATGACACAAATACAAGAAGTATTAGGATTAAGGGTGAGAAGTTTTTGTCATTGGTAAGCTCAACTTGGCTAAAAATTATAGGCATCAGTGAGAGATCTGGTTGACTGAATGATATAGTGATAGAATGTAAGGGGCATTGTATTTTCAGGGAGGATAGAAGAAACAAGACAGGAAGTGGGGTATTGCTGATGATAGCTGCAGAATTACAACCAAAAAATTAGAAGTTAAAGAGGATTTTAGGTCTGAGAGAGAGATGGTTCATTTGAGGCTGTCTGGTGTGAGATAGAGGCAAATAGGACAAATACACTGTTGAATGCTGCTATAGACCAGGGGGTCTATAGCAGCATTCAGCTTCCTGTGGTCTACAGGAAGATGTAGATGCCATGTATCGGAAAATCAGCACAATGAATGTAAACTGAACAATTATTATGGGAGACTTTAACTATAGGGACATCAATTGTAGAGAGGAAAGGGGGCATAGAAAGATGGAAGTGGGATTTACTATACATAGTTGCTAAGGGATAATTACATGAAACAACATGTATAGAGGGGGACAAGGGGAGGGGGGGGTGAGTGTGTTGGATCTGATAATAGCATCAGAAGACCATAACCAAGGTTGACACTCTGCCTACAGATGGGGGCAGTTACCAAGCGACCTTGTTCTTGAAAGTTGCCAATGTGAAGTTCTCTGTCAAGAAGAGATTAATGTTCAATTACACAGCTGGTGATTATGAGAGACTCAAGAGTCATCTCAATGGAACAGTGCCATGATTTGAAAAGTTATAAGGAAAGAATGCCAGTAGTGCGTGATAAGTAGTCAGAGATTGCCTGAGGGTCAGATAATACCCAAGGAGGATAAACAAAGTTGGAATTAAGTGGATGAGTATGGATATAAAGCAAGAGCTGCAAAAAAAAATAAAACATTGTGGAGGAAATATAAAGAAAAAGTCCTTTCTTTTACATGGTGATCAAAATACATTTTGGGAAATTATGGAGACACCTACCGTGTTTGAGTAAAACTTTAGTTTAATATAAACCAAAATCTACTCTTGACGTTTAGACCTTCATATCGATGTCATCTTCTGGAGCATATACACTATATACAGAGAAACAAGCTGCACTACAATCTACATGGTCTGCTAAAGTTACTGACCAACTGTTACAACACTTATTGGCCTGACCTCTGGTGAAGAAAAAAAAAAACCTTGACTACATCAACGCTAGAGTCATATTATTATTATCTATTGGTTACAAAATTACAATGGGCTGGAGAGCAACATGTTTATATATATATATATATATATATTTAAAACATGATTATACATATAAATTTCAGCCAGTTGGTATGGAATAGTTTCCAATACTAGCTGAAGGTTGCTTAAAGTCCTAAAGTATGCTAGATACCAAGTGTTAAGTAGGCTGAATATGTGCCATCCAGATTCTTGGAATTTTCATGCCGCCATTATTGTTGATATTAGGGTGGTTAATCAGAATTCCAGGTGGTTAAAATTCCAAGAATCTGAATGGCACATATTTAGCCTACTTAATACTTAGTATCTAGCATATTTTAGGACTTTAAGCAACCTTCAGCTAGTATTGGAAACTATTCCATACCAACTGGTTGAAATTTATATGTATAATCATGTTTTTAATATATACACACACACACAGTGGTGGCTGGTGACAATAGAAACAGGTGGGGCCAGGGGACAAAAACAACTTAATTTTTTTTATATTTATATAGTGGGTTCTATTATTGATTTATAGTTATTATTTCTATTACAATAATGTTTAGTCAGAATCTACTGATGCATTGAGCTATTAATTTTTTTAAACTGTTAGGATGTAACATATACGGGCTCAACGTATTGATAACACAAAAACTCGAAAGATTTGCATTTGCGGGCATAGCTCAATGGATTAGAGCAGTGAACTGGAAATCCAAAGAGGCTGGTTCGATTCCAACTGGCCACCCTGCAAAATGTTTTCATTTTTCAAGTGTTAAAACAAAAAAGTTATTTATTTTATAAATAAATGTCGAAACTTCCGAGAAACGTTTTTCCAATAAACTATCGATTTTGTTCATAGTTAAAATGTATTGTTTATGGACGTAATAAAAATTTAAACTTTAAAATAAATTATAACAAAAAACAACAACAATAATTAAACACACTAAAAGCAATAAAACAGATCAACAACAAGAATAAATAATAAGACAATGAAAGAATCACCCGCTATTTACGTACAAACGCAATAACTGGGCCAGACTAAACTGGTCCCAAGATAAGTGTTGCGACTGGTATACAAACACGATCGCTAGTGCACGTGCTTCACAATCAAAGAATCGTGTGCTATGGACATACGTGAAAATACAGTGATTGGGCCAGACTAAACTGGCCCCAAGATAAGCGTTGTGCCCATAAATAAACATAATCGCTAGTGCACTTGCCTCATACATGCCCTGTGTTCTACATGTATAAAATAGGGCCAGCCATGGCTAGCCCCAGAGACCGTACTAAGTCGCATTATATATAATATTGCCACAAAATACTACAGTAATTTTTTTATTAAAAATAAAACATGTTGGAAATAGATAAAAAAAAAATAATTACAAGAAACATATTTTTTAAAACTACAATTATTGGGCTAGTTATACAAATATAGGCGGGGCCCTGCCCTATAGACAAGCCACCCCTGTGTGTGTGTATATATATATATATATAAACATGTTGCTCTCCAGCCCAATGTAATTTTGTAACCAATAGATAATAATAATGATATGACTCTAGCATTGATGTAGTAAAGGTTTTTTTTTTTTTTTTCTCTTCGCCAGAGGTCAGGCCAATAAGTGTTGTAACAGTTGGTCAGTAACTTTAGCAAACCATGTAGATTGTAGTGCAGCTTGTTTCTCTGTATATAGTGTATATGCTCCAGAAGATGACCTTGATATGAAGGTCTAAACGTCGAGTGTAGATTTTGGTTTATATTAAACTAAAGTTTTACTCAAACACAGTGGGTGTCTCCATAATTTTCCAAAATGTATAAAGAAAAAGTGATCAGCATACTCATGAGCATTACAAAGTGCAAGCAAGAAGGGTGACTAAGATGGTAAGGAAGGCCAAATCAGACTATGAAAGCGTTTTTTCATTATGTAACAAATATGGAAAAATTACTATTATGATAGAATGACTTAACTTTTTTTTCGTGAATTAACCAAAAGTTGCTCAGTGATCATTTTGCAATAGTTGCCAATGTTACAGAGATGCATATCAACATCGAGGTAGATGAACAGGAGGTGTTCAGCATATTTAAAAAATATATATATGAATGCAAACATAGCAGCAGAACTGGATGGCATAATCACTGTTAGAAGTTTTTCCACTTATATGAATGCAAACATAGCAGCAGAACTGGATGGCATAATCACTGTTAGAAGTTTTTCCACTTAGTTATACTATAAATTAAAGATACCAAGAAATTATATACTTGGTTTAATCCTTTATCCAAGTGTAAGGAAACAAGTTTGCACCTGAACTATTTTCAGGATTGGGGTAACTCGTATAAAGAAGCTAATGACTTCACATCACTTGCCTTAGTATCCCATAATGCAAAGCACATCTCTTTGCAGACATGTATAATGTTATGCATTATGGGAAGGTCACTACTCAGACCAGTTTTGACCTTTATTGAGGTCTCATCGGTGGGAGCCAGACCCAGAGGTAATACTAGATGTGTCTAGATGTGATTTGACCACATCTTGACTATGCACAGATTTAGTCATCTGGGTTTCTTGGGGACCAGGAGGTGGTCGAAAAGATTCAGAGACGAGTGATCAAGATGGTGACAGGTCTATGGAATAATCCCTGTAAGGATAGGTTGAAGGTTTGTGGGCTACAAAGTTTAGTTGATAGGCAAAAAATAGCGGACATGATAGAAACGTTTTAGTTGTGTAACAGTGTGGTTAGTAGGGATGTGCGGACCAGATTTTTTTTTTTTTGTGTGTGGAGAGTAGTGAGTGAATGGAATGCCAGAATTGGTTACTAGTTTCTTGATGGTGAATGGATCCAGGGAGAAGTATGATAGGATTTATGTGTATGATAGTTGATTTGGGTCACCCGCGATGCCATAAATAATAATAATTTAAAAAAACAAACAAAAATATTAAATTTGCCAGTAATATGAAAGAAAAAGAATCTATATGATAGTGGAGTGATTAAACCATGTTGAACTACTTGATAGCAAAAAAGGTTTATTCAGACTACTAGTTTTGTGCACAGATTTGGTCACCTGTTTAATTAAACTGCAAACACTTAATACCACAATGTAAATATTGGGGAAAGAGAGAGACTAACAATGAAATGTGTGTTTTTATAAAAGAGGAATGTAACTTGGTGGACTTTGCAATTTTTTTTTTTTTTTTTTTTTTTTTTTTTTTTTTGCAAATGCTCCACCAAGCCACTGGATACAGTGAGCACGACCCTGCAAAATACAGACATCCCAGAACCATAAACAGGTTTTGGAATGGTACAAGTTTTTTAAACTCAGTGCCAGAAGGCCGAAATAGGCGAGCCAAAGACTCAATAACATCCCAAATCTACTACCTAGCAGCAGACTGCAACAAACAAATATACCAAAAAAAAATTACATAGAAAATTTTTTTTTTTAATTACTGCCAATATCCCAAAATGAGTGAGCCAAGTGCTCAATAATCATCTTAATTCAACAATTTCTTTGCAGATCTGAAAGGTATAAGGAACCACAGGTCAAATCAATTCATCATACCAGAACAGTTCTCAGTAACCTTGGTATTTTCTTAGGTCTAATTCCACTAAAGAGATGTCAAAAAGTCTAAACCAGTCAAGGTAGTGATCCCCTTCCCATAATGCATAGCAAATGTTCACTTCCACAAGGAAGTGTTTTGTATTGAGGAATAGTAAGGCATCTGTTGTGTGTGTGGTCAACAGCCTCCTATATATGAAGATACTTCATGTGCAAATTTTGTTTGCTTCCACTTGGATAAAAGTTAAACAAGAATATCATTTCAATTCAGTTCCTTATATTGTCTGTTACAATTTTAACTGTTCCTACTATTTAAATAATTGTTGGGTACTACGAGAAACTCTTAACACACTGCAGATGCCGGGTATAAAACCAGCAAAATATTAGCGGCTAAATTATTTGAATAATTTAACCATATTACTAAATGTACTAAAATTTTATATTCAGGTATAGTATAGCTTTGTGAAAAGATAATCAGAAAAAAAAGTTTCACACCCAGTAATTTATAAGGTTATATATGCTTTTATAAGTTCATGTGTGGATGAAAGAGCAGTGGAGGACAGACAAAGAATTCATTTCCTATTTACTATAGCTTGGTAAATAGGAAATAAATAGTGATGATAATAGCAACACTGAAATTTTCTCAAATATTTATTTCCTGATGGCTTTATTAGAGCTTCACAACCAATCCTTATGGTTTCTTTATACAATGAAAAACTGAATTTAAATTGTCAACATTAACATTTTACTTAGCTAGATAAACTATTTACAAATGATGAGATGTCACATTTTCCACATTCCAACCACACACACAGTCAACTTGAATACAGAGTTGTCAGTCAAATTAAAAACTTACTATGATGTTTAAAAAAAAAAAAAAAAGGTTGCAAGCATACACAGTTTTGTGAAATATGTCTATTCTGGTGATTAATGCTATTTAACTTGATGTGAATCCCACACAAAAAGTACTGTAGATACTATAGGTGGACTTAACTAATTTATTATTCCCTATTCCAGGGCTTCACTTAACAATGACATTTAAAATGGCTATTTACATGGATATTTATAATTTAGAATATAGAGAGAATATTTATAATTTATTTCGAACATAAAAGGACTAAATTGAATATACTTAATTTTGAATTTATTACTTTTTTTTTTAAGCCATTTGTGTTATAACATTACTGTATACATTTTAAAGATGATTTAGTAAAATAAAACTTTATTAAAACTTTCTCTTGTATATGGCATTAACTCTGCTTTAAAATGATAAAAGAACAATCAAGTCAAGTATATGAATTATGATAGAAATTTAATCTCTCAACATTAAAAATACATCACTCATATGGAGGATCAAACTGATTTGTCATTTCCACCATATGAGATGATACACTGATTGGATTAGGATGGTGAAAGTAAGGCTCACAATTTTCTTTCAATAATCTCACAAATTTAAAGGAATCATGCTATTTCATATAATTTAATATAGTGGTAAGCTAATTGATATTTTGTGTTCCTGAAAATGCATATAATCCATATTTTTATTATTATACTTGTTTGCAGAATGACTAGTTTGTTCACAGTAATTAAGATTACAAGAGCAAAAAATTCTCTAAACATTAGAGATGTATTTTGTCTTTGGAGCAGGAAAGACAGAGGTTATATATCTTAACTATAGAAAAGAGTAGAATGATTGCTTTTTTAACATAGGCACCTGACAGATTTTTTTTTCAGAAGTGTGTCTGTGTGTTGGTTTACATTTTCCTAGTATTCTGTTAATGAAAGAGGAGGGATAGTTTGCATGTTCATGCATCTTCAGTTGAGCAAATTTAGAGTATTAAGTAAAAGTTCTGTTGATACCAAGTTGAGAGAGAGATAATGCCCACATGGCTGTATCTTCTGGTAAAAGGAAGCTTTTTTTTCCCCCTCCCCTCTTAGTGAGGGCTAACCTTCACTTTCAGATGCAGACTAGGTGGTAAACATCCAATGAAAAAATAATGTACATGAGGTTTGGGAAATATTTGAAAACATATGCTTAAGACGAAACATGGAAAGTGGCCATCAGATGCAATAAGGCCCACTGCTGTTCTTTGTTTTTAAGATTGAAGTTTTAGCTAGGGGTATGTAATATGCAAATTACTGCTAAATAGATTCCCCTTTCTAGAAATCTGTGTATGGCTAAATACTGAGAAAGGCATTCAAGACTTTCCAATGGAAACCTAATAAACCATTGAGATTATACAAGTTTTGTACAGGGCAAATATTTTTAATAGTCACAATCCAAAAAATTTATCTGCAGCTATTCAAAGAATAGCTTCAAATAATAGTAATGAATGATAAAGGAAACTTAGAACCACTTATAAATTACTTTCTAAGGTCATAAACAATCTGGGAGTTTTTAAAAATCTAAAAATTTTGAACAACTTCACATTCTGAGATAATTTTTCTGCATCTCTTATATACTGCTTAGAATCTCCAAGTACAGAATTCTTTTGCATCCTACAGTTGTTACTCTACCAATTTCTTTTACATAAGTATTTGGCAATTCTATATCTTGAGCCATCACTCATCCAAAACATTTCAAAAAATAAAAGATTTAAAGCTAATCTGGAAAGTATGAGAAAATTTTGTTATGCCTTCTGGCTATTTTACATAGAGAAGCTTCATTAGCAAATCAAAGAAATATTGACTGGTAACCCTATCTCACTCAGCTAATTTCTATATGATTCATTTTGAAGAGCAGTTCTTTTCAAATATATTTCCCTAACTTCCTGTTTGGTATCATTTATTTGTCTTGATATGAACTTCCTGGGGAGAAATAAATGACTTGATTTGATTGTTCCAAAGAACAATGACTGTCATACTTGTTAAAACAGTTGCTACAGTCATTGCATTTGATCTGAAGAACCTTATGTTATACTAAAAATATTTTCAATGATGTTATATTTTACTGAATCAGTGTTTAAATTTGTAAAACTTATAACTTATTTCAAATTTGTGAAAAGGCAAGGGGCATTTCTACAGACTTAAAAATAAATAAATTAGTCAACTTTATCTTCATATAGTTTATATTTCAAGAATATTCCATTTCAATAAGAAAACAGATGCCACCTAGTTCCAGATCTTCATACCAAGATTATGGGTAACTTATCAAGAGATACCAAGTATTTATTTTTCTTTGGGCACTTGACAAACCCACAAAACTAAATGCCATAATCTAAATTGCATTTTCAGTTATGCATTAAGTGTTGTTTTCTCCCATACTGCAAACTCTTTCTTAACTAGTTCTTCTGCAATATTTATGTCTTTGGGTCCATTAGTATCAACAAGCTCAACAAGGGCTATTTCTTCCTCTGAGGACTCTTCCTTTTTAATATATTTTAATAACTTGGTCATGATAACTTTCCACTGGGCATTATAACACAGTTCTTCAAACAGATCAATTGCCTCATCTTTCCAAACACCACCATTTGGAGAGATATTGGCTAAGCAACATTCAATGGCCTGAAATGGTAAAGTTATAAAGTCTGATTTCAGGCTGCAAATTTCTAACTGTTTCAGGCTATTAATATCACCAAAATCAACATAGAATACTTCTATTGTATTTTCATCTGCACTCTGATCACTTTCTTTTATTTTAACCACTTTAGCACGATACCAAGAATTGTCATGAAAAGGAGCAGCAACAATGTCTCCTACACTAATTTCAGAAGCACGTGTAAGATTTTGATTTACTGGCTGTTTATAGAATTCAGTCATTTCTTCCACCATTTTATCTAAATGAATAGACCTAGGTCCTACCTCTTGAATCCAAAACTGCAATGGTGTTTCAACAGCAGAAACATATACTTCTGTATAACCATCACTTGCTGAAGGTTGCAGTACCTCATTTGTATAGCACTCCTGTTTGGATTCCTGTAAAAGAGGTTTAATATAGCTAGCTATGAAACCTAATATATGCAGCATAATTATCAATTATCTCTGAATTTTCAAGTCAAAAGAATACAATAGTATCATGCACGTTATATCTAAAAGAAAGTTTTATGATATATACAAAGTGTATTTATTCAAATTAAGTTACTCTAGTATATTCCAGCAGGTTTCCTTTGTTCATGCAGAATAACTGTTATGAGTTTTCGGCTGCTCGTTCCATCCCGTCTCAAACACCTTGGCTCTATTGAGTCAAGGTGTCTGAGCTAGCCACTGAAGTAAAGGATATGCCAAATTGAAGCATATAACATATAGTTTGTGAAAAGCAGTAAGTATCCATTATTATTTGAAATAGCAAATAAAATTGCTTTTGAAACTGACCAAGAAGTTATGTGAATACTCATGATAATTGAACAGAATAACTACAGCACAAAGAGAAATAACAAATAATTGTTATTCCATTAAATTGTTTAGGCATGCAAACCAACACCTAAGCCTAAATACTCATTATGAGAATACAATCTTTAGAGTAGCTTATTATTGCACTACTTAACAGATCAAACTGTCTAACAGGTTGTATATTTGACTTTTAGTAGCGTTTGGATTATTCACTTGCTGGAACGCTAGTGAACATTCTCTCTCTCTCTCTCTCTCGTCAATGGGGGGGGGGGGGGAAGAAATACCCTATTCTCAGTAATGTAGAATCCCAGTTGGAAAGTCATATTTCACACATTATTGTTCACTCTTTTCACTGCATTTTCTGCTTTCACTATCTTGCCTTACATTGTTGATACCAGTTACTTCATTCTACTGCTTTCAATACAACTCATATATTTTGCATATGCTTACAAAACATTTCCAATACACTCTTTCCACTCTCACTTTTGTACCATAAACCATGTTTATGGTACAAAATGAATCCACTGAACATGCTAAGCTACACTGCACATACTTCCTCGTACTGAAATCACTGAATATCGAGGACTGCCATTTTTCTCATATGCATTGTGCCATTTATAACACTTTTTAAACAATATCTCATAATAAGATTTACAAAATGAATACACTGAACATGCTAAGCTACACTGCACATACTTCCTCATACTGAAATCACTGAATATCGAGGACTGCCATTTTTCTCATATGCATTGTGCCATGTAGAACACTTTTTAAACAATATCTCATAATAAGATTTACAACTTATTTAGACTGTGTACACTACACAGTCTAAATAAAATAAGGAAAATGCCACCCATAATGGTTGTTGATAACATGAACATTTACTAAAAATAAAGACGTATTTGAACAACACATGTAATCAATCCTACTACTTGAAAGGATAATGCTAGTGATCTCCAAGAAGCTCAATCTGTAATATCACTAGTCCAAGAGGCAAACAGAATTGCAACAGAACATATGCAAAAAATGTAATTAATTAAAAGGGTAAAATTACTTCCCAAAAGTATGAAATTTTCAGCATTCTCAGGTAAATTAGGCTGAAACCTTCACAATTCTTTATGCTATCTTGCTATAGGACCCACAGCTTTTAGGTCCTGTGTCTTGTCAGCACTTTATTCTCATCCCAGTGGATATTGTATCTAAACGAGTATGTGATCTGTGAGACTTCTTGTATCCAACTCACAATATTGAATGTACATGTGATGCTCTAGGAATGGAAACCAATAGTCCTTTTTTTTTTAGATTAATAACATACTAAGCCATGTACTGGCAGTTTTCTCTAAAGACTGACATATGCACAAATACTACTTTCAATCATCGTCATCCTCCTCTAAAGTATGACAGTATCAAAGGTTCAGTGTACACACATATTATGCTCCACTGAAGCTCTTTTACAATAGTAATTTCTGCGTATTAACTCCACTTTCTTCTGTAATGGTTTATAACTTGGATCTCATTTCTAAGATAATAAACAAGATAAATATCCTATACACAAAAAACATTAATGAAAAAAAATTATCTTATTACAAGGCAATAAGGAATAATTAAATAACATCTTATACACAAAACAATGAAAAAAGTGCATCTTATTGCAACATAATGAATAATAAATAGTTAAATAACAGATGAAAACTATTAGTTTAAAAAAATCTATATACAGTCTAGCCCTTCTGAGTTTGATCCTAGTTGCTGACCAGAACTTTTTCTAAACCTTTCTTTGACTGGTTCCTAAGTTATTTATCTCTAGCATGAGCAAATAGGGTTTTACTCTGTGAAACTCAGGTTTTAAATCTCACAACTCAAGAAAATCAACCATAAAACTTGCATTATTTCAGATAACATATCGTTTTAGGGACCATGAAATGGTGGCAGTTGTCTGCAGTACTCTCTTCACCAGATACTGTTTAAAATCATTGACAGTCTTCAATCAGCTATCTCTGATTGGCTAAGAGTGGCAACTGACTTCCACTTAGCTTCCAAGATTTGTATACAACTGAAACAGCCTCCCCCCTTTGTAAAATGAATGGCTTAGATTTTTTTTTAAATGTTAAACAGCAAAGTTAAAATGAAAAGCCAAAAGGCTAGTTTTCTGGCAATTTAATAGTTATTAAATGGATAAGAATCCTATTTTGTTTTATAGCCAGTAAATGAAACTCAAGATCGAGAACTACGATCTAAGAGTTTCCATGCCGAAAAAACTATCGGCGAAGGCAATTCGAAGCAAAGGTGGAGCAAGCTCCCTCACTATTCTTGATATTCTCTCATAAGAATATCAAGAATAGTGAGGGAGCTTGCTCCACCTTTGCTTCGAATTGCCTTCGCCGATAGTTTTTTCGGCATGGAAACTCTTAGATCGTAGTTCTCGATCTTGAGTTTCATTTACTGGCTATAAAACAAAATAGGATTCTTATCCATTTAATAGCAAAGTTAAATATTAATGTTCTATATTCATAATCATGGTGACTTGTACCATTGTTAATATTTTCAAAACATTTATCATACTATTGATTATACAAACTAATCTTTTTCCCTAACTTTCCAGTCCCCAGGCCTACATATTTGATGTTTCTTTATGCTACATACAATAAAACTAAGTTTTTTTTTATATCTTTTATTAACATATGTGTGTGTGTGTATATAAATACAAAATATCTGTATATATATATATATATACAAAATATTTTTTAATGATGCAAATCTTAAAAAAAACTTGGCAAATATTTTTCAATCCTTAAGTTCTTGCAGAGAAACAACAGCAACAAATTTCTTTGCACGCAATCACTCAAGAAAATAACTCATACCAGTATCTTTAATATATACTTTACTGCAAGTACCAAAAACAGTGCACTTCATATATTTTAACTATCCAGCACTGAAATAGAATACAGCAACGCCTTGCATAGCACAGTTTTGAAGAACACAATTGATAATTTTTAACGGCAGTAATAGCTGTATCGATGTATACTTTAGTACTGTTTCAGCTTCAGTACAGCCAAATTGTGGTTGCTCTACAAAATTTTGTTATTACATATGAGTATCCTTTTATGCACAATTATAAGCAACTACAAAAGAATTCTCATTAAATGAGCTTTTGACTTTTAGCAAAAAAATACAGGATGCTTCTGATTTTCTTATGGATGCCAATCCCAGCACTGAATGAAGTATTAAAGTTTGGCAAGCATTGCAAAATGCTATTCGATATGACAAAGATATTCATGCAGAGAAAATAAAGAAAACTGTGCAACCTACATTATTTAAATACAGTTCTTTTCCAAATAAAAACTCATGTTTAATTATCAACAATAAAAATCCTTGCTTTTTTTTTTTGTTGTTTAATTTTAATCCTCTAATTTTTCTGTGCACATTAATTGGAATTTCTGGTGAGCATGCAGTAAATAAACAGTGCGTCATTATTTTTGTCCCACCAACATGTAATTTTCCCATTTGGAATGCATTATACAACACATTATAGTGATGTTTTAAACAGTGTGATTTTGCACAGCATGGAAATTTTTTGGCTCCTAATAACCATGCTATGCAAGGAATTACTGTACAACTATTTTTGGAACATTCCTGTGTTTTTACAAGACAGATGCCAGTTCCATAACAGAGAGAATAGCTTTCTGTCCAATCTTCAATTAAAAATCACAACAATGAAGATACATTAACTTCTTGTGGATAAGAAATCATCCACAAAAAATAACTGTTCATTCCTTATTTATTTATTTTTATGTTGTTATGTCTTAAAGGGAATCATTCCCAACTCTCCCTTTTCTTTTCTATCTGTTCCATTGTTGTTTTAGTCTTTAGTCTCTCTCTCTCTCTCTCTCTCTCTCTTATATATGTGTGTGTGTGAGAGAGAGAGTTCATGTGTTCTCTTTCTAGTGTCCATCAGCTGTTCGTTTCATATCACAGCAGATCATATGCTGTGTGAATGACAGCTGGGTATCACAGATAGCAGAGAGAGGTTTCCAATAATCAGACTGGATGGATGCTTATTAGCAGTGTGATTGAGTTTCTTTTCTGACTGATGAGTATTTCATATACTCAGCAGAAAAAACTTCTACAGGTATTTTAATCTCAATGATGTATGTGCCTCTTATTGATTCTTGTTGCTGCTTCTAAATTGAAAAATTAATTCCAACAGCAACTTAAAAATGAGGCATGATTAGACTTAATGGCCTCTATGGTCAATTACTAATAGTGAAACTACGAGCACTGATATAGTTTTCTTACATCAGAATATCATTTTAAAAAACAATTAACATAATACTTTTATACAACTTAATTACCTAACCTAATAATATCATTTGTAAACAAAATCATTAAAGATATTTAGATATCTTTATATACGATTATAAATGTCAATCCTGTAGAAATCTAAAATCAAAATGAATACTGGAGGAATCAGTAGTCTGCCCAAGTGCATAAAGCTCAAGTAGGTAATTAAGGGGTGCTAAAACAATGACTACACATATTGATAAATGTATTGTGAACAGAACAGAACCCGAATTCACATGCAGGCATGTCATTCTCTCCCCCACACACACAATAGGAAGGTATATGTGAGATGACTGACCTATGCGATGAGCAAGAATAATAATCAAAGGTAGATTATTGTCTTATAATCTACCTTTGATTGGTGTAAGGAATAGATACAAGGTGATGAGAACTTAGGGAATGAAGTGACCTAGCTGCAGCTTCATTTCCCTTAATTTCAACATGGGTTGGGATCCAATACAGGTGCAGATCCAGGTGAATCCTCCAGAGAAAAGATGTAGATCTGAGAGACCCCCAGATGTTGTTGGTTTTACCAAAATTATTGTCTGGCCCAACCCATCTTGCCAAAGCAGGGTCAAAGTAGCACAAGACTTATCCAACCTGGTTTGGATAAGTCTTGTTCACAGTTATGAACCTGAGTGGATAGGAAACAAAAATTCATCTCTATTACTGTGAATGAAGTTCATTCCTTCAAACAAGTGCTGAGGTGAGATTTCAGAAGTCGTTTTATATATACATACACACACTTGTATTTTGTTATATAACAAAAAAGACAGTAATTAATACTTAATGGCATGAGATCTGAATTAATCCTGAAAACAATTCAAAATTAAAACAGTGAATCAGTTCAACATGCTGAACACACTTAAACATTGTGTGGTATTCTTTCTTGACTATAATGTATATAAACTATTACACTTTTTTATAATGTTAGTCAAGTGGCTTTTTATTTTATCGTCCTACATGTTTCGCTGATTTTTCTATCAGCATCTTCAGGGAATACAAATTAGTAAGCTATATGAAGGTAACAGACTAGGTTATAACTGATTGTTCTAATTCATACAAAAAATTAGTATTGTGCGAGACAATTTTTATACACTTAAACATTATTTGATTTAGACAGGGTGTTCTGAGCACTTTATGTTAAACTTCAGACAACTTACCTCTATTTTTTCAGCATTAAACTGGTAGCAACATCTGAAGTCCTACTTGACAAACTGGTGTAGTACAATTTATACATTAATTTACACATTTGCTTACTGCTTTTTGAACTGCTGTTCATGGGGAAGTCAATTCCCATATGTGAGCATAATTCCATTAACACAGAAATAAATAGTGAAGTCATGCTATATCATCAAGCAGATTACTCTATTCTTCATCAGTTACAAGAATTAGTTCAGGCGAATTCTTCACATGACAACACTTCTGATCCTCTGTAAAAGAATTATTTGGAAAACATACACTACCACCTTTGAGGATATCTGATATTCCGAACAACAAATTTACTAGAAGGTTTCTTCTTTGCAGAACGAATAGTTTAGACCAATGGTTCTTAACCTTTTCGAAGTCACAGAACACTTTTGATTATAAGAAAAATTTGGGGAACACCAAAAGCATTAGGGTCATAAAACTAACAATAAAAATATACATGGACTTGCCTTCTAAAAAAATGGAACTTATTTTAATGCGATACTTGAGCTTGTCAGCTTTTGCAGATTTCAACAATATCAGGTGTGATATAGCTACCCTCATCTCTTTGTCTATATTAGTAAGTCTTTCACACTTTTTAGTTTTTATATTGGTTAATATTGAGAAACTGAGCTCACACAAATATGATGTTGAAAACTGTAACAAAATTTTCAGCGCCCTTGTGGAAAGAGCTGGGTATTCGGCTTAGACAAAAATCCAAAATTCCTCAAGTTATTTCAGAGAATTTCATTTTTAGAGTACGATTCGTTGACAAGGTAACTAATTGTTCTTCTTCTTGTAACGAAAATTTACAACTTGATGTATTAACTGTGCCAAATTGATTTCATATCCAGTCATAATTGTGTGATTTAAGGAAGGAAAGTAACTTGAAATCTTTTCTTCCGATATTGTTAAATGTTCTGTTATAACAGAAATAATTCCCTTGACATTTTGATTATAGGGTGAAGGAAACATATCTACTATATTTTTTTCTGATATGTGGTTTTTTTCAAAGAGATATTTTTTTCTGAAAAGCTGACAATTTGTCAGTGGATGTCAAAATATGTTCATTTTTTCCCTTGGATACTTGTACACTATTTAAGTAATTAAAAATATCGGCTAAATATGCCATTTTAGCACACCAAATATCATTTTGAAGACATTTTTACAAAAGCATCTGTACCTTCATTTTAAAAAAAGGCAAATGACTCATTCTTTCATTCTTAAGTTCTAAAATTTGGAATAGCATTTTACCCCTGGATAATCATCTTATTTCAGTGTGCAAAAGCAAAGATTCATACTTGGCTTCAATAGATATGCAAAATTTTTTTAAAAGGCGTGCTTTTAAAGGTCTCTTGACTTGATGTAATTTACCATATTTACAACTTGGTCTAGTACGGATTCTCTGTGCAAAAAACAGTGCATAGATATAATATTTGGGTTTATTTTCTTTGCAAGGGTAACAAATCCTTTAACAGAGCCTACCATTGATGGGGCACCATCCGTACAGATTCCTACACGCAGTTCCCATGAAATTTCAAAAAGCAGTCTTCAGTTGCTAGGATCAGGGTAGCCAATTACACTCAGAACTGTCATGTGACATCTTTCACCGACGGAATACTTGTAACCAGTTTGTGGAACACCAGTTAAGAACCACTGGTTTAGACTATTCCTTCTATTAATGATTTGTTCAAGCATTGCACTTACTACCATGTTTTCTCTCTTTGCTGAGTTATTGGAGCAAAGCTTTGAGGAATACAGTATTCGTTTTGGGTGTTTGTCTCTTCTAGGCACACTTTTTTATGAGCTTTTTCTGGAAAAATGTAAGCACATAGTGCAATTTGTTGACACAGTCTCTAATATCCTAAATATCTCTTGAATTATGTGACAGATCAGAATATTACATCATATTCTTCATAACAGGTGGCATTAATCCTGTAACACGTGATTAACACGTGACTCATCAGATGATATGCAAATTAAACAGCTTGTGAGAATTCAGAATTCAGGTAGTTGTCAGAATTCAGTCCTAACTGAATTTTAACTACCTGAAGAAAATGGGAAGAAAAGCATAAGAGGAAATATGCCAGAACATATACAAGTGAAACTCAGAGGATGAGTCTCAATAGATTGCAGTATGATGGCTGCTCTTCTATGCACAACACCTAGATGAGCACCTAGGTCATCTGCAGATGATTTGGTGCCTGCATGTCACACCTGAATGGTGTGGTGCAGGAAGCAGCAGCAGCATAATCTCAATGGCTGTTTGATGCTTCCATTCTAGTGGCCTCATTGGTAGATTGATTGTACTGTATGAGTACAAAAGCAACTCCGGCTAACACTGCCTTTCAATGTGCAAGCCATTGTTGTAGTGGCTAAACAGGATTCTGACTTACGAAGCATTCAATCATGATCCCACATTAAGGAACTAAAGGTGTTCACAGTCTCCAATGTACATGAAGCAGAAGGTTAAGGGTTCTGCACCCCACCACTCCATATGATCTCTTACCATATACAAGTAGTCCTCAACTTACAATTTGCACTTACGACGGCCAAAAATTATTATTAAAAATTCTCTAATTTAACTTTGCCACCAGCACATACATACATCACATTGCTTTTGTATAAGTATCGCAACGTTGCCATTAGTCGACAAGCAAAGCCTATCACCAATACGCAATAGCAGCTGCTATGATTCACCCACTTCTAACTACTTATCACAGTCTTTGTCATGTTAGTTACTAATCAGCAGTCGAAGTGTTCATTTCTCTCATTGCAATTTTTGTATCTCGTCGTAATCCTATCATGTCCAGTAAGAGAAGTAATAATACAGATGAAAATTCAAACATAAAAAAGAAGGCAAGGAAAGCTTTAAGTTTAGATGTTAAAATGAAGGTCATTAAAGCATATGACAAAGGAAAGAAAGTCGGTGAAATAGCACAAGAAGAAAAATTATCACATTCAACTGTTTCAACAATTATAAAAGATAAACCAAGGATAATGGAGGCAGCTAAAGGGGAAGTTAATATGAAATGTACAATTTTAACAAAAAAAAAAAAAGCGAGAGAAGGGCCAATTTATGAAATGGAGAAGCTTTTAATGATATGGATAGATGATCAAATCAATAAGAATATTCCTCTCAGTTTGTTTACGATTCAAACAAAAGCATGCAGCCTATTTGACAATTTAAGGAAACAAGAAGATAAATATGGCAAACACATTTAACACTAGTAAAAGTCGGTTTTATCAATTCAAAAGCCGATTTAACATACATAACATATGAATAACGGAAGAAGCTGCTAGTCCCAATTTTGAAACTGCCGAAATTTTCAAGAAAAATCTGAAAGAGATGATAAAAGATGAAGGCTATTAAAGTGTGTTAAACATCTGCTAGAGCAGATGTTTAACACAGATGAAACCGGACTGTTCTGGAAAAGAATGTCAGAACAAACTTACATTCACAGAGAAGCTACATTGGCACCTGGTTTTAAGGCATTTAAAGATAGGATTACGCTTCTTCTTCTTGGAGGAAATGCTGCTAGTTTTAAATTAAAACCATTTCTTGTTTACCATTCACAAAACTCCAGAGCTTTGAAAAACATTGAGAAGAATAAGTTGCCATTTACTACTGGAATAATCCTGAGGCTTGCATGACAATTGCTTTACTTGAAGACTGGTTCTTAAATTGTTTTATTCCAGAAGCATGTGTCTACTGTCTTGAAAAAAATATTCCTTTTAAAATTCTACTGCTGCTTGACAATGCTCCAGGACATCGCTGATTTGAATGAAAATATAAATGTGACGTATCTACTGCCCAATACAACAGCTGTGATTCAACCTATGGATCAAAGTTCGATTGCCACATTCAAGACATATTATCTAAAAACTACAATTTCTCAAGCAATAACAGCAATGAACAATGATGCTATAACATTACGTGATTTTTGGAAACGTTACGATATTAACCAATGTATCCAGAACATTGGAACTTCATGGAAGGAAGTATTGGAACAATGTGTGCGAGGAATTTGGAAGAAGTTACTACCGCAGGAGACACTCAAAGAGTACAATGAGCATAGTAAGTTAGAACAAATTGGTGAAGCAATCATTGAAATTGCAAGAAAACTGGATCTAGAAATCAATATTACCGATATAGAAGAATTAGCAGTTCACGAAGAAGGTGAACTGACTAATCAAGACTTGATTTTCCAAAACGAAAGAGTTGTAGAAGAAGAAGAAAGGAATAATGAGGAAGATAAAGAGAAATCGTTAAAAAAAATTTACTGTAAAAGGATTAGCTGAAGAATTTTCTAAACTAAATCAAGGACTTCAGCTACTCAAAAATATGGATCAAGACACCGATCGCTTTGCCAAAATCAAAAAGCAAATTCTAGAAGCAGTCAGATGTTATCCCGAAATATATGAAGAAAAAAAAACCCAACAGACAACATTAACCAATTTTCTGATTAAAAAAGCTACTCCTGATCGTGAGAAATAACCATATCATCCAAATGAGTGACGGTTACTCACCTATTTAATTAAAGACACCATTAATAAGTTTTTGTTTATGTTAACTAATATTTAAAGGAATTTCAAATTAAAGTAAGTGCACCATTTTTGTATTTTGTATGTATTATGTATTATATATTATGTATGTATTAATGTATTTTTTTCTTAAATTTTTCTATCTTAATTTTGTATTTATATGTATATGTGCTAATAAATAATTTATAAATGTTTATGTAAGTTTATACATTTTTAACCACTTTAAGTTAAATAGAAAAAACCTAATTTATGAAAATATTATAACAGAAATCAAACAAATCAAGAATTAAAAAGTCCTCACTTACGACGAAGACTTTGGAATGGAACCCCGTCGTAAGTCGAGGACTACCTGTATATAATCGGCTACATGTGCAGCAATGGAGTCTGTCACTTCGCTAATACCAGGGCAGGACTGCCACGGTTTCAACCAATCAAACACTCATCTTAATCTGATATTTGACCAAGCATACGAATCTGCAATCTAACACATATAGCTAACTTACATTATAAAATGATAAAAACTAGGTTTAATAGGTTGGAGATTTTGACACAGAATGTTAGCCTACTAGTTCTGCCACATAACTGGTGGCTTCATCTGGTCAAGATAACTCTATACAAAACAGCTTAAAGAACAAAAAATATCAAATTCATATGAACCATTACACAAACGCATGGAGCGGGTATGGTAGCAGTTGGTCAGTCATTGTTTAGCAAGTGCGTCCTATAATGGCTGTGAAGTTGAACTCTGATGTGCTGAGCGATCTTATGAGTGATTTCCAGATGTCACCAAGGATCATCCCTTGGTTTCTGTTTAGGCTACCTCTTGAACGGATCGCTACTGCAGCTTCTTTTATTGAGCGAGAGGTGTAGTCATCTTCTATGTATGGCATAGTACTTTTACCCCATTCAATATTGTGGTTTGTGTTGGAAAAATGGAAAGCTAAACCAGAACTGTCTTCTCTCTTGTTGTGGATGGAGAAAATAATCCTTTTTATTAATTTTTTTGGGTAACCATTGTTTGTTAATGTTTTGAGGATAAGATCTAATTTGTCTGTTAAAACTCAGTCATCTCTTATGATACATACTGTTCTGTTTTTTAGCATATGTATAATGCTTAACTTTTGTGAAATATGGTGCGAAGAGGCGAAATGCAGGTAACGGCCTGTGTGAGTCAATTTGCAGTATACATTTAGACCAATGCTATTATTCATTTGTGTTTTGATCAATGTCTAAAAAAGGTAATTTTCTTTCATTTTTTAGTTCTAAGGTGAACTTTATTTTTTAGTGAAACAAGTTAATGGAAGCTAAGATATCATATAATTCTGCCTCACTATGTTTCCATATGATAAATATGTTGTTTGTCGACATATCTCCAACATACTAATGGTTTTGGATCCGTATGTGACAAGATATCTTTTTATTATAATCTTATAATATATAGTGGTCGTAAAAAACATTTATCATGAGCTAACTTACATATTAGCTTAACTACCTGCTTATCCTACCATCCACTGAGCATGATCTAAAAGGTAATCTATAGCCTAAAGCACATTTGGAACTTTTCATTGGTAGAGTAATTGGGTTTGCCCCCTTCAAGGCCATCAACCCAATCCAACAAGTCCATCACTGCTAGAGTCAGACAAGAAGGTCCTAACATTTGCTGTGCTGGGGTAGGGTGTAGTTTATCAATAGTACACTGCCTCCTTGAAGGTCCAATGATGTCATTGTTAGAAAGCCATCTGCCTGCTTTCAGCAAGTAGGTGCACAGTATGAGGTAGCAATACAGATAGGATTTAACTGCCCTATTAGAGCATTAAGGTTTCAAAGAAGATAAGTCACTTGGGATGAGATATGCCAATACTTAACATGAACAGGGAAATAATAACTATGCCCTCCATCCTCATGAGACTCAAAAGGACATTTTTAAGAATTTCTATTCCTAAAAAATTTCAAAGGAATCACAGACAACTTCTGGGTGTCCATGTTCTGCAAGTCTGCTTCCATCGCGTTTGCAGGGTGACATTTCTGAAATGATCAACTTTCTTCTTTGTCCCATGCAAAAGAAGTTTCCTTGTTTTCGCAGTCTTTTACACTATATGCAGACAGATTTGCAATGCTATGCTTCAAAGAACACAACAATTACATTAAGACTACTCATAAATAGAAGCAGCTGACCACATCAAATTACTGATATATATACCATTAGCAGGGTATATCTCATACCTCTATATTGAGGTATATCCAGTGGTGAGCTATAAGAAGCTCGGAGGGGCTCGTGCGAGCCCTTTGTTAAATTTTTCTCAAATTTGCAAGCCCCTTGTTCTTCTTGCTTACTTTTTTATTTTTTCAAAAAAAAAAGCATAATTTTTTAAAATATATTAGGCGACAAACTAATATGGTAACCTAACAGTGATTTTATTAAATAAAATATTATAGTATGTTACTTCCATTTTACAAATAAGAATTCACTTTTGGTAATCACATATAAATCAATAGGACTATAACATAATGCCCCTTGATTGGTACTGTTGATTATCACTTGAAGTATAAAAACAAGAGAAATATAGCGTACTTCAGTATTATTGTGTTTAAATAATATTTATTTATTATTTATAGATTGTTTGTCATAAAAACTTCTATCGCAAACAAAACAAAATTATTTTTTATAAAAAATGCGGATTATTGCATATGTGCGATTATAAAAGATTTTATTCTTATTATATTTTGATAGTTAAACGTTTTTCTTATATAAGATAAATTAACACAGATGATTGTGTGCAAATATTTTTTGTTCAGATCATGAGATATTTGTTTAAAAATGATAACCTTTACAGGTTGATTGTCCCCTCATACCTTTTGATTGGCATTTGTACACAATCTGTATTAATAAACATTTTTGTGTGAAATATGGCTTTTTTTTGCTCGACCCATGATTTCTCAACTATTTGTCTTAAAGTGAAAATTTGATCCCGACAACCTCTTTTTGGTTTGAACCTAACTAGCTCTTCTCCAAGCTTCCTTTCCACAATTTTTTCTTAGCCATTTCTCAAGTATAATTACATAAATCTTACTAGGAACACTGAGTAGGGAAATACTTCTGCAATTCTCACATTCAGTTTTATTACCCCACTATAAAACTGAAGATAAACATATTCCAAGTAATTACTCCAGAAAAGACATCTAGAATATGTTTATTTTCAGTTTTCGTGTCACCTTTATCATCTCTGATTTCTTTTAAAATACTCTTTCCTTCATTTCTGAGCTTTTTCAACAGCCTCAAGAATATTTTTCTTAAGGATATCTCCAAGGTTTGGTTCTTGTTTTCAAACATGATGTTTTCTTAAATAACGTTTGTATATTTGAGTCTACAGTTCACCTCTAAGAGCTGTTCAACTTTGATTAATTTCAAAACTTTCCTACAAACCATTTTCAATAAGAAATTCAATTTTATCCTGCTCAACACTAAATGGTGATCATTTCCAATCCTCTGTATACTTTTGTGTCCTGAACAAGTGGAAAAATGTGCACTCTCAACAACACAGTCAATAAATGACTTTTCTTATTCTTGCATCTTCTCTCCATGTGAATTTGTGCACATTTTTTTATGTTGGAACATGGTGTTAGTAATAACTCGTCTATGTCCTGAGCAGAAATCTAACAGGTATTTACCATTATTATCAGCTTTGCTCTTTTCTCCAAATTTTTCTGAAACATTTCCATGTTTCGTAATCATTTCATACTCTGCTGTTTGGATCTCCAACAAGGACCAACTTTTCCTTTTCGCTGTCTTTTCTAAGGCCTCAAAAAATTCCTCCACTTCTTCCTTAGTAGAAGCTTCTGTGAGACCATAGGTGCAAGTAAGCCTCATTGTCCAGTTTCCCATTCTGATATTAGCCCACATCACTCTACTTGATATTGCTTGCCTTTCAAGAAGATTATGCTCATATTTAATGCTTAATATTATAGCTATTCTTTCTTTTCCCTGATTGAGCCTGAATATAAATCTTGTAATTTCTGCTTAGAAAGATCTCACCTGTTTTTGTCATCATCGTTTTGGTAACACCTATTATTTCAATCTGTTACTTATCCAATTCTTCTGATAGTTCCATTTCTTTATCATTAATGCTTCTTATGTTGATGGTGCCAATTTTGATCTCTTCTAACATTGATTTGGAATTATTTATTCCAGCAAATGACTTTTCACTGTTTGCCATGGTTCCCTGATGAAAACAATGGGGCCTTGTTTAACCAAGCAATGCCCTAGCTGGCATGAAATTCTGTCATGTCATGGTTTAAGCCAATAAGAATGCAATTTGGTCAACTAAATTCCCAACCCATCCTCGTTCATTCAGTATTCAGGAAAACGTTTAGCCAGAAGCCCTAGTTGGTTCTCTTCATTCCTTAAAAGGCTACATGGAGGTCTCCTCCAAGTTATTCATCTTTGACCATTAAGCACCCCTTCAGATGTGTATATTGTCATGGCAAGGGTCAAATTGTACTGGCACTGCAGTTAGATAAAATTTAAAACACCAATGGTTTTTTTTAAATATCAAAAATACAATAAAATATTGCAAAAAAAAAATGCCTAAACATCCTAAAAACACATCCAGCAGTCTTGGCATAATAACATCAGTGATGTCACAGCCACTTACAGACATCAAAACCTGATCTATTTATTCCTCACCAAACCTAAGCTGGCATCCACTACAATTACAGTTCACCTCAACTTTCCAAATTACATCATGATTGAAGTAATTATTATTTTGGTAACCTCCATTAAGTCAATAGGCTCATCATGATAATAATACAATTTGGCATACTCAACCAGCAACATGTCTATCATAATGAACTTTGATGTTATTTATACTCCTCACATTCACAATGCACTCCAGCAATGCATTCCACTCACCAACAACTTCTCCAAATAAAAAAATCTACTCCTCACCCCATCTTTATACAACTTCCAGGGATGGCTTCATGTGCTTTATTCAGGTCTGACATCCTATGCTAACGGTTACCAAATCCAGAATTTTCTATATGATCTGCTCTGGCTCAAGATTCCATTCTCTAACTTCATGAACCAAACTGGAAGGGAAACCAAATTGTTAACTATCAGCAATGATCTGACATTACCTGCCTACCAGAATACCAGATAATCCTCATCATTCTTCAAACACTGATTTTTTTTTTTTTTTTTTTTAACCAGCTCTCCTTCTGAACACATCACAGATGTTAAATCCCTTCTTGGCAACTCTGACCATAACTTTCTCCCAGACAATCTCAGACTCATATTCTATGACACAACAATGGTATCAAATGGGATAACCTTTGAGATTTCTATGCCTCTTTTTCATGATCTGATTATTGTTTCTGATCTAATGAACAAAGCACTTGCTCAGATCAAAACATTGAAATCATTCTCACTGGAATGAGGGCGTTGATTTCCTAATCTACTGAAAAACATCAATCGCATCATAGGCTTGATTCTCTAACAAAGGTGCTGAACTATTCCAAAAAGGAATGTCTCAAGTCAAACTTAAAGCAGCTTCTCATTGAACTTAAGCACATTCTGTAACAACCATAAAAATAATAAAAAATAAAAACAAAGCAGACTTCATGGGAGCCAAATGCAATTAGCATACCTCCTGCTCAAATGGCAATCAAGTTTTTGTCCCTCACCATAGATTAACTTGCTTCATTTCTACCCTTCCATGTTTCCACTGTTCTCCCATCCTTGGCATCAGTCTTTTCCTTCAACTCTTGTTTAGATGCCCAAGGCAAATCTTTTCCCACTATACCATAAACTTACTGCATACTTCCTCCTCTGATCTTTGACAAAAGGATATCAGAAAAATACAGTAACAGTAACAAGTCCACTCACTATTTCAGATGTATCTTTCCAGTTGCATTGTATGCCCACACTTCATAGAACCGAGCTTGGCAATGTGCTAAGAATAGTCAATTCATGCCGAAGGGGAGAAAGAAATAAAGAATCACATGCTTTATAGGTAAATTTTCCCAACTGTTGTGCAAGCAAAATAGTTACCACTTTAAGAACTAGAATTTTCATAAAAGAAAAGCTAATTTTCTGACGTATAATAATAAACGCTCATCCCACGAAACGCATTAATTACCCTAATAGCGGAATGGATTCTCCTTCTGACATGTGCAGAAGTGTCGATTACTCTCGCATCTGTGGGAGTACTAATACTTAAAAACATGTCCTACAGAATTAAAACCCATCCTGTATATTACATTATAATCAACTCATTCAACATTTATCCAATAGCACTACAGGAAGCTTTTATTTGGCTTGTTGCTGAAAAAGGGAGATAAGTTGGTCATCAAACTATCATCCTTGCCCTCATCCCACTTCTATCGAAAATAAGAAAAAGTCATTAATAGCCAACTACTTCACTACTTGGAAACACAACAGTTAATTAGTAATCAATATGGGTTCCGCAACTCTTGCTGCACAACAGATCTGCTATCTTACCAACCTTTGAAGACAAGCCATTTATGAAACAGTTCAAAGAAACTAACATGGTGATTGCTCTTGATGTTTCTGCTCAACTCCAGCTCTTCAAAAGACACATGAAAAATTCCTTTATCTCAAACCAAAATACAATGCATTTGAGCAAGGTCTTGCCATTGAGGAGTTTTACATGGCACTTGTGGCATAAAATACTCAGCATGGAGGTGACACTGACCACGATATCCTATGGTCCAACACTCACCTTTTACATTGGTGGAGGTTTAGATTTAAGTGGTTATTTAAAGAAAGTGCTGAAGCACTTCAGTGCCATCCAAATTTAAATCAGAATGACTGCTTCCTCTATTGCCTAGATTTGTCTCATCCTCCTAAATAACAAGCAACAGTATGTTCCCATTCCCATATTTTAATTTTTTTTTAAATTTAATATAATGCTGTGTCATTTGTTTCACATTCAATTCTAAATTAAATTAAATTAATCACTTAATTTTAAATTTAGGCCTTAACTGTCATCTTATTTTATTTTGTGACCATTTGCTAGGTGGCATTCCTCAGCTTTGAAAATAGGATTGACATTCTTTGTTCTATCTTCACCTTATGATTATGCTGATGATGACCAGTTATAGTTTATGGTCAAAATATTTGCAGTAATTATTATATTCTTTGAATACATATTTAAGACTTAAAATTAAGACCTTCTTACGAAGTCACCAACTTATGGTCTTTCTCCTCATCCTTTGTGAGTGGATTGCAATCTTTCTCTCCATATTCATAACGTCATGGTGGATGTTTTCCTTTCAGATTTTCCCATCAATGTTGGAGTATCTACAATCTTCCTCTAACACATCAATGACTTTCTCTGACTAACATCAAATCATATTGATAGTTTTCCTTTTTACAGTACAATTCCATTCCACTCTTCATTTACAAAACCTGTAATCCTCAGAAAATTCAAGTTTCAAGATCATCTCTAATTAATGCTTTAAACAACAATCTCTTTGCGAGTCTCAAATCTAGTGATTTGAGAAGAAAGATAATATTCCAATCACCAACCCAGATAATTAGTTTTCTCTTCTTTGGTTGACTTTCATATTTAGCCTATCCTAGCACACATCACTCGAACTTCTTCAGTCTCCAATAAAGTTGCAGTCTTTTCACTATAAACTATTCAACTCCTATAACACTATTAGTCCCAAATCTGTCTAAAGTTAGAATATTATTCTCACATTTGGGTTCTTTCGTATATTTCAGCAAATCATCAATCTCCTGATATATACCCCTAAGGGGTGTTCAGGTTACTATGACAGCACTACATGATTAAGTTTATATTATTATTAATCTACTATCAACAATTTTCCTCGAAATCAGTATTTCCGCAAACCAATATTTAAGACTTAAAATTAAAACCTTCTTACTTATGGTCTTCCTCATCGTCCTTTGTGAGTGGATTGCAATCTTTCTCTCCATCTTGCCAGCACTCCAATATTGTCATATCTAACATTTCGTGCTTCTAAGGCACTTCTAACTGAATCTGAATCAATCCAATCCAACTAGACCTTGGTCTTCCTCTGGATCTCTTTCCTGTCATCTTAGCATCAAACACCTGTTTTGCTAACATTTCCTCACCCATTATATTTAAGTGGCTGTACTACCTTAAATTAGCTCAGCGAACCGGTCTGGGTAGTGACCCTTCCCTTAATGCACAGGGAAGTGAATAGGGTGCAATCCTTGTGCCCGTAAGGATATGTGCTTTGCATTATGGGATACTAAGGCAAGTGATGTGAAGTCATAAGTTTCTATATACGAGTTGCCCCAGTCCTGAAATTAGTTCAGGCACAAACTTGTTTGCTTACTTTTGATAAAGGATTAAACCAAGTATATAATTTCTTGGTATCTTTAATTTATAGCTCTGCTAACACATTCTTGAATGATAATAATAATGTCAAATTCCTTTTTAATATGATTCTGCCATTGATTCCATCTGTTCACTCCTCTAATTTTTCTCCAGAACCCTTATTTTTGTGTAGCTAGTCTTTGATCAAGTGATTTATTTCTAGCCCAACTCTCAGATCCACAACTTAAAATGTGGTTTGAATACTGTCTTGTATACTGTTAGTTTAGTGTTTTGGCTAATTTTCCTTATTCCATATAATTTTATTCAGCTGGCTCTCTACTACCAGCTTTACATATTCTGTTGTCTATTTCCAGATTTAACCTGCCATCTTTACTAAAAAAATGTGCCTAATTAGCTGAAATATTTTACTTGTTCTGTAGGATCTCCATTCAGTATGCAGCTCAAGATTTCTTTGCTCCTGCTTATTTTCAGAGTTTTGGTCTTTTTATTGCTGATTTTCATGCCAAATTTGTTACAGCTATTATTCAATAGCTGTAACAAAGAGAATACTGGAGACTTGCACTAGATGTGTTTAGGAATACATCATAAAGCAAAGAGCTAAGTTTGACATCTCCAATATTAATATCAGTCCTTTCTTTCATAATGTGATCCATACAGAAGATGAATAAGAGCAGAGATAATGTGCATCCTTTTCTTACCCAGTATTTTAGACTAAACCATCTTCCTATATTTTCTTCAGTTTTAACTGCTGACTGACAACTTAAATATAGACTTTAAAAGTTTATTTTTCACTAGGTTAGACTATAATAAATTTAGTTTAATCCTTTATCCCAGTGAGAACAAACAAAGTTTGCGCCTGAAAATATCTTCAGGACTGAATATAGTGTTGTACTATTGTAAAAATAATCATATTAAAATTTCTGAATATTTTTACGTATTAATTTTGCTTGTTAGTTTTTGTTTTCATACACGCAGTGTCTGCACTTGTGATGTGCTCGTTATGAAAATATTATGTTAGAAGTAATATATAAAAAAGTAAAAATATTGAAGTACTTACTTAATTGATTATTTGTATTATTTATAAGAAAGTTTGTTGTATTTTTAAATGTTGAATTTTGTGTTTATGAAAGACTTTCTTCAGCGCTGGTGGATACAGCGAGTCAGCCATATTTTTACAATGCGTAGTTTCTGACGTTGTTGAAGTGCGCATGCTCCCGGAGTGAACTTGATGTTTGATTGACAGCTGACAAGAAAAGCGTTGCGTATCCAAGTTACAGTGGTAAACAAGAGAGCGTTCGGAAAGTTTTTAGAACACTGGCCGAGGAATATTCAAGTTGGGAGGAACTTGATTTTTTGTGTGCAGCAGTTAAAAGGAAATTTCATATTGTATTCCGAAAAAGGAATAGTGGAAATAATATGTTTCAAGAAAGAATAAGTACAGAAGAAAAAGGAAATCTTGAAACTAAGTTTTTATAAACTGGCCGAGGAATATTCAAGTTGGAAGGAATTTGAATTTTTTGTGTGCGGCAGTCAAAAGGAAATTTCATATTGTATTCCGAAAAAGGAATAGTGGAAATAATATGTTTCAAGAAGGAATAAGTAAAGAAAAGGGAAATCTTGAAACTAAGTTTTTATAAACTAGCCAAGATATATTCAAGTAGGAAGGAACTTGATTTTTGTTTTGTGTGAGGCAATAAAAAAGAATTTTTAAAGGGATCTTGAAAAGAGCCTTAACAGGAAGAGAAAAGGACTATGAACATTTTTTTTGATTGTGAAAGAAAAGTGTTTTGTCTTAAGAGTAAGTTTATATTTTTTTAATAAGGCCTTGGATCCATATAATCTGTAATTGTAGTTATGTATTTTTACTAGAAGTGTATATATGTTGTTTTAAGTTTTATTAAATGTGTTTATTTTGTACTTGGTATTGAGTCAATGATTAGTTGGATTCTGAAAGAGTGAGTTAAAGTCATTGCACCAATTGGAGTGAACTCTTTGTGCAAATATAATAACATATAGGGACACTCGGAGTCAAAAATAAAAATAATTGTTAGTAAATGAAATATTATTTATAATACACATTATAAATAACAATGGCACATATTATAGGATAATTCATTAAATATTAACACTATCTTACCTGGGTAAGTAGTACAACACCAGGCAACTCGGAGCAAAGGTGGGACAAGCTACCAACAATCCTATCCCAGTATCTCCCATAATGCAAAACACATCTCCTTGTGGATATGTATACTGTTATGCATTAAGGGATTGGCCACTACCCAGACTAGTTTCGACCTTTATTGAGATCTCTTCAGTGGGAGCCAGGCCCAGAGTTGGAGATACCAGGCAGAAGCAGTAGCAAGGTCATCTTTACCTATAGGAGTTACCAAAAGGTTTGCCACCTTTTATTTTTATTAAATTACTCTGGATTTAGAGAAAGATGTTGAAAGTTTATTTTTCACTAGGCTTGTATCTTTCATAGGTAAAGATGACCTTGAAAGATGACAATATTCAACCAGAAATGATTAATTAATCATTTCTGGTTGAATATTGTCTACAAGACATTTCAAGTTTTTGACAGCTGTTTCTACTTCAAGTATTGATATGTACTCCTCTTTGCATTCCTCTTGAAATTTTTTTTAGTATGGTTCTGTTACTACTTGGTTTGTTTAACAGTCTTTCAAAATAATTACTCCAAACATTTAGGATATCCTTATCTTCAATTTTCATGTCATCTTTGATTCCTTTTACAGTACTCTTTCTTCCATTTCTAAGCTTTCTCAGTAGACTCTAGAACATTTTGCCACCTTCCTGATATTTATTTCCATATTCTTACCAAAGTGTTCCCATGACTTTTGTTTAGCTACTTTTACACACAGCTTAGCTCTCTTACATTTTTCTCTGTATTATTTTAGTCTTGTGTTCGCCATGGTGATATTTTTTTATCCTTGCAGATAACTTCATTACATGTTTCTCTAGTTGAATCCATCAATGTCTTCTTTAGGTTTGGTTCTTGTTTTCAATTTGTTTCATTTTTTCTTCAATAATGGCCAGCCTTCAATTATGCTAACCGAGTGGTTAGCATATCCACTCCCCAGTCAAAAGGTTGTAGGTTTGAATCCCACCATGGGCATGGATGTTTGTGATTGTCTGTGGAAATACTAGTGGTGGTGGTCAGTGATAAATGGCGTTGGTGTAGTTGCAGATGGATCATGGTGGATTGTGAGTGATGAAGACAGAGTTGTAGAGTAGATGCCCTCCCTCAATGTCTTTGGACTCCCTGGAGGTGACAAATAATAATTTTTGTATAGTCGAGTCTACAATTTACCTGTAAAAGCAGCTCAACTTTAATTGTTTTCAAAACTAACTTACATACTGTTCTTTTCAATCTGACATCCATTTTTATCCTACTTATCACTAAGTAATGGTCACTTCTAATTTCAAATCATGTACATACAATCTTGTAGCATGAAGATATCACTATCAATAATGACGTAGTCAATGAGGCTTTTCTTATTTCTAGTGTCTTCTCTCCATGTGAACATCTTTATGTTGAAACATGGTGTTAGTAATAACTAGTCCGTGTCCTGAGCAGAAATCCACTAAATACTTGACATTATTATTAGCTTTGCTCTTTCTCCAATTTTCCCAAAATGTTCCTACATGCTCGGTGGGATTCATTTCCTACTCTGCTGTTCAAATCTCCAACAAGGATCTTTTTCTATTTTCTTTATGTCAGCTGCCTGTTCTAATGACTCAAAAAATTCCTCCACTTCTTCCTTAGAACAACCTTCTGGCACAAAAACCATAGCTTCAAAAATTTTATTATCCATCTCCACATTTTGAAGTTTGTCCACATAACTCTACTTGAAGCTGTCTTCCAATCAAGAAGTTGATCTTCAAGTTTGGTATTTAATGCTATTGCTGCTCCTTCCTTTCCTTGATTATTATTACTTGAAAATAACATCCTATACTTATTTAGTAAGAGCTCACCTGTTTTTTGTCTTGTCTCAGTAATGCAATTATGGCCATGTGGTACTTTTCCAATTCTTCTCCAAGTTCAATTTCCTTTCCATTAATACTCCTTATACCGATAATTCCTATCTTCAGTTCTTCTGATGTCGGGTTTATTCTTCTTCTTCTAAATGTTGAGTTGGATCTTGTTCCACTAGCTGATTTTTCACTGTTTGCTTTGGTTTCCTAACAAAAACAGCAGGGGCCTTGTTTAACCAGGCAATGCTCCAGCTGGCATGAAATCTCATGTTGTACTATCATATGAGTTTGTAGTTTAAGCCAATAGAGAATAAAATTTGGTCAGCTAAGTCTCAAATTGTAAGCCCATCCTCATTTGTTCAGTTCCCAGTAAATACCTACTAATTGGGTTCACCACATGAAGGTGAGGATTGAACCTTAAGCAACCCTATTTCATATATTTCAGCAAAATATAAGAAATATTGTCTTGCAAGCTATATATACACAAATGGATTCTGGAAAGTTCCGATAAACACCTAGACAAAAATGATATTAAAGCAACTGATATAATCGCAAGACAGACCA
Source organism: Typopeltis vanoorti (assembly GCF_054136105.1). NCBI lineage: Eukaryota > Metazoa > Arthropoda > Arachnida > Uropygi > Thelyphonidae > Typopeltis > Typopeltis vanoorti. The sequence goes on from NC_143570.1 coordinate 40,319,734, forward strand.
TATGAGGATATAAGAAAATAAGAACATAAATTACCTTCATATCTCTGCTACTAGTTTGTTCTTTCTTGTGGTTATATCAGTTGCTTTAATATCATTTTTGTTCTAAGTGTTTATCAGAACTTTCCAGACTACCACTGTGTGTGTGTGTGTGTGTGTGTGTGTGTGTGTGTGTGCGCGCGCGCGCGTGCACGCACACACACATTCTCCCATTAATGTAATAGTATGCAAGATTGGGTTATTCAGAAAACTACTTACCAAAATCATACTGTATTTGATATAAAAAAAAAAAAAAATAAAAAAAAAACCTCATATGAAAGCAGATATACATACTTCATTTGACATATGGGAATTTTCAGGACTCATAAGTTTGCCTTTATATCTCACTGGCCTCTTCACAGTAGAAAACTGCTTCTGTCGGAAGACTTCCTCCTCTGCTACCTTTTCATCAATCATTCCTATTGCAATAGCAATTTGTTCCCGACTACCTCTAATTGTTATTTGTTTCATTGCATCTGGATTCCGTTCATCCCCTGCTCGATCAACAACAACTTTTGCTTTTGATATACTACAAATGTGCCTTAAAAATAATAAATTATTCACTATTATTTAGAAATATAAGAAATGAATTTAAAAAAGCAAACATTTTCTAATAATCAAACTCTCACATTTAATCCTAACTCTGATGATGTTATAAACATCATTAGAGTTAGGATTAAATGTGATGTTATAAACGTGTTTGTTATTTAGTACCACATAAGTGAAATAATAAGTAACAAAAAAAGTCCTATAATTAAAAGAAGCCAATTTTCTCAAAACAAACAGTGTTCTAACAGAAGATAGTTTGACATGCTGTAAAATTTTAACTAAAAGTATATTAAACATAAATTTATAACAGTCAACTATAATATATTCACTGTGGGTTTTCTTTTTTTCCCCCTTTATTTTTTTTTTTTTTTTTTTTTTGGAAATAATTGAAAAATTTCAAACTAAAAAAATTAGTTGATTGTCAAGAAATGAATACTGTAATTTTAAAATAAATTCTAGAGCTATAAGACTTAACTGAGCTCTTATATTTCTCATATTTTTTTCTTTAAGTAATCATTCGGATAATGAGGACATTCATTTTTACTGTTTTAAGCAAACCTCATTCTTATTTAAGCATCAACAATATATACACAATTTCACAGATAATGCTTTAAGAATTCAAAAAAAAAAAAAAAAAAAAAAAAGCAAATAACTCAATGCCTTGCAGAATATCAAAAACATTTATGGAAATATTCTAGATATTAGCAAATATCACAATAGAGCTCAGTTTCTGTTATAACAACTTCAAACTCAGAAATTTGCTCTGAAAATCTTTGCAAGACAGAGGCCAGCACATCAGAATGAACAGTGAAGCTCTTGAATGCAATAATAGAGAAGAAAATTTAAAACTACTTGGTTCACAAACAATATGTGGAATGGTCTGCAGTATGGATTGAAATATATTTCATGAGAAATTAGTGAGAAAAATTAGCAATGAGAGCAATATATCAGAAACAAAACAGATATTCCAATACATCTTAATTATGCCTACCAAACAGGGTAATGATGACTGGTATGGCTGATTGCTATACAAGCAATAAGGCATGGTGAGTTCTCTAAACACACTGTATAAACTTGGTACATACTCAGCAGAATTGAAATCTGCAGAGATAAATGCTTTTGTAGCAGTAAATGTAATGAAAACAATGTTTTTACAGACTGGTATGAGACTGTATGAGAGAGAAATTGGAAAACAGTCATTACTAATTGCTGCTTGTTCATATAGTTTTCAGTGCAAAGCAAAGATTGTTATTCATACCTCCAGAAAGGGTCATACATAAATATTGTTTTAAGAAGATATTAATTTAAGAATTACCTAAAAAAAAAAGACTGCAATTAAATCCCTGGAAGGTGTACTACTGTGTGCAAAATCACAATGACACTGATTTTTTATGAAGAAGATTATCAACCTAGTAATTATTCAACTTGGGATGTTTACCTGGAAGGGAGAGCTTAACATTGAGTTTGACTGAACCACAACCAAAACACTAACAAAACAATCTCTAAAGATCCCACTCCAGACATTATGAAACCAATTGAAAAACGCTTACATCAACTCAAAGAACACAAAATAGATAAATACATTGCTAATAAAAATTACTCCTTGTACAAAATGTTCCCCCACTACTTTCAAACAAGTTAAGATACACAAACCAAGCTATCCCATATACCCCATAATTTCATACAAGCATACCACAATAGTTCCTCTATCAAAATTTATTCATTTTAGACAAATTATGGACTCTACAACAATGTTAGAAATAATTATTTTAATTTCCCAATGTTTCAACCTCATATTAAGGTCATCATCTGGAGTATACACATATACAGAGACAAGCTATATTACATTTCACATAGTATACTAAAGAGCCGATGATTTGATCAACAGTTATTCTACTGGTCGGATCTCTAGTGAAAATAAAATTAGAATAAATAAATGAAATAAAATAAATTAACTACATCAAAGCTATATTCTATTTTAGACAATATCAGAGAAACATTCTTTCATATAGATAGTTTTATTACAGTAAAAATGATGTCCTAATTTAACATGACAATTGTTATATTAGATTTAAGATCCTGGATTACCCATGGTCCTATTTATAATAGGACCATAGGACCAACAGAATAACCGTTGATCAAATCATTGTCTTTTTAGCAAACTGTGTGAAATGTAATATAGCTTGTCTCTGTATATATATATATGTGTGTATACTCCTCTGGTGATGAGCGGTTCAACCTTCATATGAAGGTTGAACTGCTCATCACCAGAGGTCCCACCTTACATTCCAGGCCACCTACTACTGCCCTTAGAGGGCGCTCCACCTAGATAGGACTTTAGTGTCACCCACGTGGTTGGGCTTAGTATTGTAAGATTTGTGTGTGCATGTTACATTAAGTGTTTTTGTAATCTACGTAGATGTCCTAGTGACTAGGATGAAACATAGGAAGTATTAAATTCTTTTTGAGTGTTGTAAAAAATCCATTAAGCCTCCAACATGATGTCCTCACAGCACTTAAGCCTCCACACACAAATTATAAACTTCTTCAATTTGACACCCATTAGATTCAATCATCATATCAGTACCCAAGTATACCACAAACCTACAAACTTTGGAAATTATTTGCATTTTACCTTCTATCATCCTTACTGTGTCAAAAAATTATCATGTTAACACAATTCATTAATACCTACAAATACTCGTCTTCAGATATTACCTTAAACAAAGAAATTACTCGTCTGAGTGATGCCTTCAGCTCTCAACAGTATCCCAAGCAACTTATAGGCTATACACTATTCACTCAGCCGAAAATCATGTCTTCTTCACAAAACTGCATACCAAGACCACATATAGCTTTCAAATTCCCATATATCCATAAAACAAATATTCAAATTATAGAATTGTCTTCCCTACTAACAACAAACTACAAAATTTACGAAAACACAGAACCACAATAACTCAGGCTGACATGCTACTTTGCCATAATGTAGTATACAAGTTTAACTGCCTGTATACTGGTTCCACCATTAGTTGTATATATAAATATCTACTTTCCACCACAAAGAAAAACATACTAGAAACAACAGAAATCCAATAATATTTCAACTATTGAAATATTCTTGCATGCTATACAATCTAAACATACCCCAGATATATATCAAAAAAGTTATCACAATCAATTTCCAGGAAAATGAATTCAAATTACGTTGTTTTGAATCACTAGTAATAAGAACCACCCAATGTGCTCTAAACACAAAAATGCTCATTTACTATTGCTTTCATGGCAATTAAACAAAATAAATTACTCTCCTGTACTCTCAAAACCAGCCGAATTCCTGTATACCCTCAAACCAACCAAACTCCTCCTAATATATTTTACAAAGAAACCATGGGAAGCTCACAGTCAGTTTTTGGCTATCTTATCTGATGATGTTTTAATAAAACAGCCAGAACCCATCATGTCTGTTGATAGCTTGTTATGTATATGATAAGGTTTTTTATTCTCATTTTTTCAGTTCCTTCAAAATCCAAAATTTGCATAATTAATTTTTTCAGTTTTAACTTTTTCATCATCAGTTTTTAATTCTTATGTATCTTCAGATATTTTCTGCACTCAGTTGTTGCTGTATTTTGCTCACCACTCTAAATCATATACCATCTCAGCTCCAATCAAGACTTTTGTCAAGTTTTCAGTACCTTTACTTCAGACTTTTACATAGGTATATTAATAAATATCCTTTATTTTAAGTTTTATAAAATACCACTTATAAGCCTAATTGATACAAAGGGTCTGCTCCAAAAACAGCTTAGCTTTTCTTTTCTACTGAAAACATTTAGGACCATCATGATTTTTCAGTAAAATATGATTAATTTAAAGTATAAAGTATTAATTTTCCCTGCAATTTCTAGTAATGCCTTTAATTTCTTGCTTGAGAGAAGCGCATTCTTATTATACCACTATGGCTGTTGAAACTATGAGTCAGGTTCTCTTACATTAAGAGTGTATACTAAGTAAAACAGTAACAGATGGAGAGGAATCCAGGAGAGAAGTGGCAGAGATGGATTGCTGCTATTTAATTTGTTCACTAATGATATGGGAAATGAAGGGACATGTTCAGCTGTTTGCTGATGATGCTAACTAGGGATGCAGCAGTGAACAAAGGATCATGGTTGCTATTTACAAGCTGGGTATTATTTAGAGAGAGCTATACTGTAGAAAATTGATTAGGTTCAGGATTTGGGAGGGCAACTGTAGATAGGAGATTGAATATTGCACAAAGTGGACAAAAAATAGCTGAAATGATCACAAATGATGTTGAAAAACATGCTGACAATAAAGATAAGGAAGGTATTATTCCTCTGTATCTATAATAAGCCAGGCATATTTCATCATCCAGGTCTCTTGGAGATGAGGAAGTAGTGGAATGGATCCAGAGGCAAATAATCAAAACAAAAATACTATGAAATGCTCCTAAGAGGAGAATAAGTTTCCAGGTTACAAAGCTTAGCAGAGAGGTGGAAAAAGAAGACACATATAAGTCAATATACACTAGACATATATAAGTTAATCGTTATAGAATGGATACAGGAGAAAATGTTCAGTACTTTAAGGACAGAAGAGAACAAAGGGTTATCCTTGGACTTTGCATAGGTCTGGTTAGCAAGGTTGTGAAGACTACACTTTTGCTTAGAAAACAGTTATGAGCTTAATGGATTATCAGAGGCAGTTGTATTTTGTCAAAGATAAAGTGTGGAAGATAACAGGTATTGTGAAAATAATGGTTAGTGCAAGCCTCCTAAAACAAGTGTCTTCAGACTACATCACTGCCTGTCTAATAATAATTTATTCAAACGTTCTCCACCACAACAGCTTTCTTATTATGTTATCTGTGTTATCTAATAACTGTGTTTCTTGTATCATTAATATCAAATTAATGCCTACTTTTATAGTTCCTAACCACTGCTAATATTGATACCAAATTTGTTACAGAAGTTATTCAATTTAGTTAAGACTTGTATAAATTTATTTAGGAATGCAACATTATCTGCATATCTGATTTTGATCTTAATGGATCACATTATGAAAGAGTGATTAAATCTGACATCAAAATCATAACATCCTTATTTTATACTTGATTTTACTTCAAACCATATTAAAAATATTTATGGAGAAGTAGTAGTTATCACAAGAATGTATACACCGACAGAGGACACACTAATATCAAATGCTCCTATGAGGAGAATAAAAATGAGCATTTCATCTTCCAGTTGTAAACTGGAAGATGAAATGCTCATTTCATCTTCCAAGATCTTTTTGTCCTTGGGGACTTAAACCATAGAATTGGTCAAAGGATTGGGGATTTAGCAGTTGGCCCTTTAAGTGAAGACATTGAAAATGAAATGGTAAAAGATTGATTGCATTGTGTTTTGAAAGGAATTTGAATCACGGTAATGTGGAATGGATGACAGGAGAAGCTTAACTCTTAAGTTATATCTTTGAGAAGATATTTGCTATGCAATGAGATTCGTGAATCCTTTCTCCATAGAAAGTTCAAACACTCTTATGTCACACAAAATATATTTATATTACACTTACAATGTCACCATAATAATAATATTCCATAAATGGCATTAAATCCAGTCTTTTGTCATTTTTAAGTTAGAATTTATTCATAACTTGCACAATACTGTTTTGCAAATAGAACCAATGACAAGTCACCTTCACTAATTTACAAAGTACAAACCAAAAACAAATTCGACTGAAATATTAAAAAAAAATAGTACTGTTCCTTACCTGATGTTATCTCCATTACGACCTATAATACGTCCACAAGTTCTAACTGGAACAAGAATTTCTTCAGTAAGAATTTCAGGCTGTTCCAAAATAAGCTTATTGATGAGATATTCAGCTTGTTGGGTGTCTTCAGGCAGGCCTCTAATAATAGCAACTCGGTCTGCATCATCATCACCTAAAAATCCAAGTTGTTTTTCATGTAAAATCCTTTTATTCTAAACTACAGGGTGTTTCGAAAAGAATGTCCCAATTTGAAAATTGTATATCTCTGCAACCACGAGCCACAAATAATGCGCCTTGTAACATGTGAACGGTCTTGGCCCAGAGTTTGATATGGTGACGGCTAGATGCCACATTGGAACCTCAAAGTTCGTCAGTTTCTAAACAAAACACTGCCTCAGCATTGGATTGGACGCACGGGACCCCACGACTTGGCATTATACTCTTGGCCTCCAAGATCTCCAGACATCACACCTTGTGACTTCCTTTTATAGGGATACGTAAAAGGCTGTGTTCATGTTCCTCCATTACCTGCTGACTTGGATGAGCTCAGAACCAAAATCATGGCTGCAGTAAATTCTGTGAGAGAAGACACTCTCAGACGCGTTTGAGATGAATTCAGCTATCGGCTTGATTTGTCCGTGCAGCAGGTGGAGGGCACATTGAGCATTTGTAATTGTGGTGAGTGAAACTGTAGGCCTTACTTCATACTTGGTAATTTATTTTGTAACTGTACCACATTTTCATTATTAAATATAATTATTTGAAATCGGGTCATTCTTTTTGAAACACCCTGTATTTCATAATAGAAATGTATATTTAATCAAAATTAATGAAACATGAAGTATTTATAATAGACATGTTACTATTTTAAAATTTTCTGAATGCATCATTCATGTTTGTTCTATGTAGAGCTAGATAGCATGCTTAATGTTCAATAAAGAATCCCTAGGAGATCTTTTAGTTACAAGGTGCAAGCAAAAAGTATAGTGAACATTGGAATTCAAGAAAGTTTATTAACATAAATACAAATCAAATATAAATTAATCTCCTTCAAAGTAGTCTTCCTTGGCTTGCCACAGACTCTTCCCAATGTTCCAGCCACTTCTTGAAGTAGTTCTGAGAAATATCATTATTTAGTTCTTTTAGGCACATTGTCATGGTCACTTCAATTTTTTGTATTAAAGCAAAATGCTTTCCAGACATCATTGATTTTAACTTTGGGAAGATCCATAAGTCACAGTGTACTAATAAAAAAAAAAAAATAAATAAATAAATACAGCAGATGCAGGCACATAGTAATTTTTATTTTATTTTATCCAACAAGAACTGGTGAATAAGAAGAGATGTGTGGCATGGAGCATTGTCATGATGCAACATGACACCGTTCACCCACTTCTGCAGTCTTTTCAATGCACATCATTCCACAAATGTGCCAATACCCCTTTATAATACTCAGAGTTGAACGTAGTACCTCTAAGTACAAACTTTGCCCACACAATCTCCTCCAGATGGAAAAAGACAATCAACAGTATGTTGATAATGGATTTTAACTGGTGTGCCTTCTTCAGTTGAGGTTAGTTGAATGTTTTCCATTGTGAACTCTGAATCTTGATCTCAGGATCATATTGTACACTCAAGATTCATCTCCTATATGACATTTTGGAAAAGTGCAGATATGAAGTCTCATGATCATGCAATTCCAACGAAATCACCATTGTTCACAATCACCGCTTTCCGTTTTTGTGAAAATGGTGCAAAACACAAATACTATTTAAACTAAGCAGGTGAACTGATCAACTTGAAACTTATCACGTGACCGATGGATACGAGATGCAATTCCTTTCAGCTTCTACCCCCCCCCCCTCTGATAGACTGAGCACTGCAACTACTTTCACTTGTTCTTCTTTTCACACCTTGTATATAGTAAATATGGTTATAGCATATGTTACAGCTGAATATTAATAGAAGATAAAAATTGAAAATTTAGTCGTTAATCTCAGGATTATATTGTACACCCACATATAAATATATATACACACAGTACAGGTAATCCCCGTATAATGCTGTACTTGTACAACGCAGTCTACAAATTGTACTAACCCTTTAGCATTTCATGTTTTTCACCGTGCAACTTGAAAATCAAATTTTATCTTCGTTATATTTGCGTCTGCCCGTATCGTGCATGTATCATGCATTTATATTAGGGAAAATACCTTTTAGCACACATGTTCGTCAATTGTTTACCGTATAAAGTGTTTTTTGGTTGAAAATTGTCTTCGTTTTCTGCCAGGAAAGCATATTAAAAATGAGCACTTTATTTTCTAGTGAGTTACATACATAATTAATATGTAATCCTATTTTTTTTCATGTAAAAAAATAATTCTTATAGTAATGGCCACAAACTGCAACGAAAGGGGAAAACCAACAGCGAAAAGAAAATTAATTTCTCTCAAAGAAAAAATTAAAATCATGGATCGGTTGAAAAATGGAGAAAAACCAGTTGGCCAGCCAGCCTGAGAGGTTAGCATATCCGCTTTCCAGCAAAAAGGCTGCGGGTTCGAATCCCGTCATGGGCATGGATGTTGTGATTGTCTGTGGAAAAACTAGTGGTGGAGAGAGGTAAAGCAGGTGCTCTCCCTCGATGAGTCTATGGACTCCCTGGAGGTGTCAAATAATAAATAATAATAATAATAAAGGACTCTAAATTTAAATGAATCAACAATTCGAACAATCAAACAAATGTAAAATCTGAGAAAGTGTTTATTGCTGGGTCAACAGTAAGTGCAAAGTGCGTTGCTCATGTATGCAATATTCTAATTGGAAAAATGGAGAAATCTCTAATGATTTGGATAGAAGATTGCACTCAAAAGAAAATTCCTTTGGATGGCAATCTTATTAAACAAAAAGCTCTCAAAGTTTATAAACATTTATAGTGCAGACCAGGTGTTCAATGCAAATGAATCCGGGTTATATTGAAAAAAAAAAAAAAATAAAATAAAATAAATACAAAAACGCAGCTATATTTCAAAAAATGAAAGGTCAGCTCCTAGATTCAAAGTTTCCAAAGAATTACTTTACTGTTTTGTAGTAATGCATCAGGTGATTACATGACAAACCAATGTTTATTAACTGATCCCCAAATCCTCGTGCTATGAAAGAAAAAAATATGAACTTTATTTTATTTTGCCTAAAACATTTATGCATTACGTGCAATGAAGTTTAAGTATAATTTGTACCTTTTATAATTTTATACTATGTATTTGTTTCATAGTTTATGTTTCCTTAACTTACATGAATTACCTAAATTAAATAAAAATATATTTTTGTTGGATATGTCATTGTTGTTTATATAATTTAAAAAAAAAAAGATTTCGGAACATAACCCTACTTTTTCTATGTGATCTGAGTTTTGCATAACGCGATTTATATAACGCAGAATTTCTATGGAATGTAACATCTGCATTATACGAGGGTTACCTGTATATAAAAAAAAGGATAAAAAAACTTCTCATTGAAAGTAATCAAGGATAATCTTTCTGGGTTTAGTTCTTCTATACAATTAGATGGTATTGGAAAAACATAACAGTCCAAGAGAATAACTATTTTGCATTTTGTTGAATAGAAATCAAGTAGAAAATTAATAACAAAATACAAACAGCATAAGGTAAGCTGAACTATAATACAATAAACAATATTATATTGAAACCTACATAAAATCTTGAAATTTAAATATAGTGGGATTAAAATGATTCGGATGACTTCTAAAAACAGATGAATGGATTAAAAGCACACACTAAAAGTTGATGTAATGGTGTAACCAAAGGAGCAGCATTGAGGGGTATTTCTTTTAGTGTTGCATGGTGATCAGCATTCATTTTGGAAATTATGGACTTTACAACCGTGTTAAAAATAACTATTTTTAATTTCCAGACGTTTTGACCTTCATATCAAGGTCATCATCTGGAGTATATGCAAATATACAAGGACAAGCTGAGTTACATTTCACACAGTAAGCTAAAGAAACAATTATTTGATCACCGGTTATTCTACTGGTATAACCTCTAGTGGAAAAAAAAAGATACAGATAAAATTAAAAATGAATTAAATATTTAGAAACTACATCAAAGCTAAATTCTATTTAAGATAACATGAGAGAAACATTCTTTCATATTGATAGTTTTCTTACAGTAACAATGATGTCCTATTTTTAACATGACAGTTGCAATATTAGATTTAAAATTCTGGATTATCTACAGTCCTGTTTATAGTTAGCTCTTAGGAAGAAAGGTTCCGTTGGTAGAATATGTGCCTTCCATATGCTTGGGATTTTTAGACCATCATTATTGTTCAGATTGGGGTGGTTGATAAGAATCTCACAGGCTTCCTTAAATTTGCGTTCATACCATGTTTTGGTGTGATGTAAACAACTGGTGCTTTTCCAGTCAATTCTATGTAAAATGTTCAAGCTGGCCTTTCTGATCAGGGCACGATCAGAAAGGCCAGATTCATCATAGTTATTATATTTAATGTGTTGTTTATGTTCCTTTTAATTCCTCTTTGGATGAGTTGAGTAAGCTTTTTAATTTTGCAGGACGATTAAAGGTGGCTTTGAGGTTGTATTTCTGAAGTATTCTGTTTATTTTATCTGATGTCCCTTTCATGTAAGGAATGATTATAATTTTACAGCGATCCCTCGATTAATATGCCTAATACGTTCTTTAAAACAGGCAAATTAATCGAAAATGCACTAATCGAATATAATAACCTATGGGAAAAAGTATAATTTGTTCCTCATGTTTCTTTTTTGACCCTTGATTTTTTTTTTTTATAAAAGAATTAGGGTATGTCTCAGGGCCTAGTTAAAGGAAAACCATGAAGCTAAAAGACAAAACATATTCAGAATATAAATTTATTATTCTACTTCTTAACAAACAATTGAGCTAACGTAGTTTGACGGGCATTCTGTTTCTTTTTTTCATATAACTGAAGGCATGGCCCTATTGCCTTTTCTACTCTTCTGAAAATTTTACTCTTCATCAGGGTCAGCCTCTAAGCATTGCTGCTTAAAAACTTCGGTTGCACGAAAAATATTTTCACTTTGTTTCTGTCAAATTTATTTGGGCTTGTCATGATTAAATTTTGTTCATATTCTTCAGGATCTTCCCACTGTGCATCTAAAATTAGCAGGTTGGAATCACTCAATTTCTCAGAATGAGATTTAATTAACTTAGTTTCATTTGAAAAGCCTCTAAAATCATTTGCACAATGTAGAAAAATGCGCTTCCAAACAGCTCGCATATTGCTAGCAGTAATTTCATTTGACTTTGCGACTTTATAACCAGGCTGAGATTTCTGTGATTTGGCCAGAAAAGTCTTGGAAGGCATTTGGTTCCTAAAAAAAAAAAAAAAAAAAAAAAAGCCAGTAGCATCAACATTAAATATTTGTTGGTCACTATAGCCCCCCTTCTTACACAATTTTCTTCAAAATCTCTGGATAATCTGCGGCCATCTTCATATCTGCACTTGCAGCTTCACCTGTGATTAGAATATTATGTAGGCTATTTCTCAAACCACCCAGCACTAACGTGGAATTCTTCTTTTCCATCATTGATGGCCCTTTCTTTCAAAGTTATAAAGAGACAATGCTTTTGATTTAATAAGCTCAGTGCTTAGCGGGATCCGTTTTTTTGGTTACAATCTTCGATCTGTGTAGAGAGAAGTCTCTAATTCAATCATTATAATACTTTGATTTCAAGTGCATAACTGATGAACTTAAAGCAGCCTTAACTTTCTCTTTGTATTCAGCAGCTTTGCTTAAAATTGCTCGTATAATTGACTCGCCCATTTTTGTGTTCTTGTCCTATCTATGCTCTGGACTCGCCTTGTTCATTTTTCTTTATTATTTCAAGTTTTTCTTCCAATAAGAGTACTTTTCAAATCATTTTCACACTTCCACTTTTTTGCTCATTAATTCTTTTACTCATGATGAAAGGTTGGGAAAATACTTTAAAATAAAAAAGTAAGGAAAACAGTTGCAGAGGAGGCACTAGATATGATCAGAATTTTTGCGATAAATTTGGAACACTATACATGGTATACATAGTGTACATGGAAATAGCGTAGCATGCCATTAAAAAATTACTTTGTAAAATGTTTTAAATCGGTAACTAAATTATTTCATCCTGGTGAGCGATTTTTTAAAATAGTTAGCCATAAAAAATTTATAGATCGAAAATTTTAAAAATCTGTAACATTTATTTTTAAGATGTATATAGGCGCACTAATCGAATTTGGGAATCGAAAAAAAATGACGCACTAATTGAAAACGCATCGGGGGTGCATTAATCGAGGGATTACTGTATTGTAGTCTGGTTTATCTTTGTTTTTTATTGAGGTCTTGTACAGAATTTTGTTAATGGCGTTTTGGCTGTAACCATTTTTTTGAAAAATATTGTTGATAACTTTAAATTCGTCTTTCAGTGCATGTTCATCGGAGCAGATCTTCAAACAAGCACTCAAAGACGGATTTAAAGTTATCAGCAATACTTTTCTAAAAAATGGTTACAGCCAAAACACCATTAACAAAATTCTCTACAAGATCTCAATAAAAAACAAAGATAAACCAGACTACAATAAAACTATAACCATTCCTTACATAAAAGGAACATCAGATAAAATAAACAAATACTACAGAAATACAACCTCAAAGCCACCTTTAAACGTCCTGAAAAATTAAAAAGCTTACTGAACTCATCCAAAGACCCACTTCCTCTGATGACCCAACCTGGAGTATACAGTATTTATTGTACCTGTAATCTACCATACATAAGGGGAAACAGGATATACAATTCCTATCAGACAAAAGGAACATAAACAACACATTAAATATAATAACTATGGTGAAGCTGGCCTTTCTGATCATGCCCTGATCAGAAAGGCCAGCTTGAACACTTTATATAGAATTGACTGGAAAAGCACCAGTTGTTTACATCACACCAAAACATGGTATGAACGCAAATTTAAGAAAGCCTGTGAGATTCTTATCAACCACTCCAATCTGAACAATAATGATGGTCTAAAAATCCCAAGCATATGGAAGGCACATATTCTACCCACGAAACCTTTCTTACTAAGAGCTAACTATAAACAGGACTGTAGATAATCCAGAATTTTAAATCTAATATAGCAACTGTCATGTTAAAAATAGGACATCATTGTTACTGTAAGAAAACTATCAATATGAAAGAATGTTTCTCTCATGTTATCTTAAATAGAATTTAGCTTTGATGTAGTTTCTAAATATTTAATTCATTTTTAATTTTATCTGTATCTTTTTTTTTCCACTAGAGGTTATACCAGTAGAATAACCGGTGATCAAATAATTGTTTCTTTAGCTTACTGTGTGAAATGTAACTCAGCTTGTCCTTGTATATTTGCATATACTCCAGAGGATGATCTTGATATGAAGGCCGAAACATCGGGAAATTAAAAATAGTTATTTATAACACGGGTTGTCAAGTCCATAATTTCTAAAATGAATTGCGAGATATTAGCTGTTTTATTAGGTGTCACTGGATATAAGGGACTTTTGTCCCTTATATCCAGTATTATATTTTGAGAATTGAGGCTTCTTTATCATGATGGAAGGCAACATAATTTTCAGTTAACGTCTTTATGAAGTTAATTGGTTATGGATAGTGTCAGGTTAGAAAGACCTGCTTTAGATATTTAATTTCAAGATTTAAGTATAAAAAAAAAAAGTATATGCATTAATGACCACTTTTCCATTTATCTATTCCTGTATTTTGCTCTTGACTACCCTCTGCAGTACCTTGACAACATCTCCTGATATGCTCATCGGTTAGTAATTTTGCTACATAAGTCTTGGAGTCTCCTTTATGCAATTCAACTATTTTCCCCTCTTTCCAGATCCTTGAGCCTAACTAAGACTTAGATTAAACTATGTGGTCAAAGGCAAAGACAATTCCCTAGCACCTTCACATAATATGTTGCAAATTTTTCCACTTGATTATATTATAAATTAAAGATGCCAAGAAATTATATTCTTAGTTTAATCCTTTATCCAAGTGTAAGCACACAAAGTTTGCATATGAAGTAAGTTCATTACTGGGTAACTCATATATAGAGGCTACCGAATTCACATCAATTGCCTTAGCATCCCATAATGCAACACACATCCTTACAGACATATAATGCTATAATTATGGGAAGGACCAGTGGAAGCCTGACCCATAAATGATACAAAGGTTGAAGTAATGCAGAAGACATATTTCCATATATAAGGCGTTACAGCATTTCATTACTAAAATGCTCTGGATTAGAGATATATGTTGAAAGTGTACCTACTTAACACTCCTCCCCCCATTCTTTTCTCTCTATCCTCCCTGAACACGGTTTACATTCTATCCTACTAAATCAATTCATCTTCTGTCAGCTATGTCTCACTAATGCTGATAACCTTTGGCCAGGATGAACTAACCGATACCAAAAAAACTCCTCCCCTGGTTTCGAATGCTCCTGGCATTAGGGTACATAGAGTGCAAAAGCCCTTTAGGCCCAATGCTATCCTGATGCTTTATACTAACTATCTCATTCTGGTTTACTAGTGGTACAAACTTAGGCATTTTCTGCATATAATTACACTCAACTGCCTCACTGATTTCTGCGTATCGACTCAACAGCTCACCCCCCCACCCTAAAAATTCTAATTTCCCTGATTTTGCTCATCCATATTCATTTCATTTAACACCACTTTTTCCAGACTCTGAACACCAAATCCATTCAGATGCAAACCATACTTCTTGTATAAGTCCTTTTGCCCATCAAACTCACTCCATTTTTCAAACTTGCTCTATTAACAGAAGTGACCATATTTTTCCATGTATAAGATACTTTTTTTTTAAAATTTTTAGACCAAAAATTGGGGGTCGTCTTATACATGGAGGGTAATTGGTTGAGAGACCCGTGGTTGCCATGGCAAAACTGCTGGTACCTTGTCTCTGCGAACACTAGCCTTTGTTAACTCTGTCGATTGACATCATTAACGGCTGATTCTGAATAAACTAATCAGAACTCTGAAAGCATTCATACATCTGTAACTCGTTGGCAGGGTAAGTTAATGCATTAACAATATTTTGAGCTCTAGCCCATAAAAATGTCCAAAAATAAAAAACAATTGTCACGAGTGATGCATAATTTCTTAGTATATATCTTTAAAATATTACCTAATTACTAAATATACTTTGAATATTTAAAAAAATATCAAATGTGTTCTGTTTTATGTTTAAAATATTGATTTCTTAATTGTAGGTTCAAAAAAGTAGAGTTCGTGTTATACACAAAGAAATACGGTATTTTGAATTGTGAAATATAGAGAATAATTATGAATTTAATAATGAAAATGAATTCATGATAAATTATGATGTAGGAAAATTAAATTTTCAGCAGCTTTGAAGTGGTTTCTTCATAAATATTTTCGACTTCTGGGGAAAAAAAAAAAAACTCTTTCAAGGAATAAGCTGGTAGCTAGTGACAAAAGAAATTTTCTGAGAAACTGTACTGTGGAATGAGTTCACTCATTAGATGTAAAACCTTTCTATTTGAATTGCGCAAGAGAAGGGAAGGCTTTTCCTGATTCATTACCTTTGCTATGATGCATGCAAACAGGAAATTTTCTGCCTCAGCTAGTCAAATACCAAATCTTTCTACTGATTCGACTGAAGCCGAATATATGAAAGACAAGTCGAAGCAGCCAAACACCAAAGCAAAACCGAATATTTAGCACATCCCTAGCTATAATCTGCTTCACTATCCTCACAAATTTAGGAAAATGCTCTCAAAATTTCAGGTCCATATCCATCATCACTCCCCAGATCTTTCATCTCCTCCACTTCCTCTAAGATATTTCCACCAATCTTGTACACCATATCCCATCTGCTTTCCAAATTTAAAACCTTACTTTGCTACAATGAAGTGGTAGCCTCCACTCATCTCCCCCATTCACCCACTCTATTCAAGTCCTCTTTCAAGGCTATAACATCTATTCTACTCCTCATAGCAATTCCCAACTTCACGTCATCTTCAACTACTGTATATCACCATTCAAGCCCTTCCCAGTGTCATTTACATACAAATTAAACAACAATGACCATAAAACCAATCTTTGGGATCTTTACTAGTGACTTTCCTCTTCTGTGATATTCTCCCCCTATACAACTTGATGATATCCATCAGACAACCAATCCACAATTGCACTAATCTACTATTCAATCCCATCTGTTCAAATTCATGTCCAGACAATTCATCGTGGAGAAAATTAATTGCACGAAAATTCTTAGCAAGAAAATTTCAAATCCTATTTCATGTCATTCCCATATAAAAAATTTAAAAAAAATCATCTAACACCTTTTTATTCCCATATAAGGAGTAGGTGAGGCCATTTAGCCTCTATCTAACTTTTGGAGACTGAGTGGGCAGTTCAATCTCCATTGGCAGCCAATTAGAGATAGCTGGCCCAAGGCTATCACTAATTAAGCAGCAGGAAGTGAAGAGAGACGGCTCAACAAGTGCCGCCCTGTCGAGGTCCCTAATCCTAACACAATATATTTAATGTATGAAATAATGTGGGGGTCTACAGTCGATTTTCTTGAGTTTACGGGGTGAAAAACCCACTTGCCTGTGTCAGAGATTGACTAATTCAGGAACTGTTCGAAAAAAGGCTTAGAAAAATTTCTTCTAGTCATCAACTAGATTCGAAACAAAGTCTACCTTCGTACGGTCAAGCGCCGTGATGTGCAAACGCCACATCCGCTGAGCTACACAGGCTCTCCATGTATGAAAAAAAAAAGAAAAGAAATATTTTATGCATTATTTACAGGAAGATGGTTTAATGTTAAATCTGGTGTGAAACAAGGTTATACATTATCCCCTCTGTTACTCATTATCTATATGGATTACATTATGAAGGAAAGTGGTATTAAACATGATATCAAATTGGAGATGCTACTGTCAGCTCTTTGCTTTATGCGAATGATGTTATACTTCTAAATAAATCCGCTACAAGGTCTGCAAGATTCTCTGACTAAATTGAATAACTGTTGTAATAGATTACTTTGGCAACTCCTATAGGCAGAGATGACCTGCTAATGCTTCTGCCTGGTATCTCCACTTGGGCCTGGCTCCCACTGAAGAGACCTAAATAAAGGTCGAAACTAGTCTGGGTTGTGGCCTTTCCCTTAATGCATAACATTAGACATATCCCCAAGGAGATGTGTTTTGCATTATGGGAGATACTCAGATAGGAGTGTTGGTAGCTTGCTCCACCTTTGCAATGAGTGCCCTGGTGTTGTACCACCTTATCCCAGTCCTGAAGATACTTTCAGGCGCAAACTTTGTTTGCTCACACTTGGATAAAGGATTAAACTAAATTTATTATATGTTGTAATAGATATGGTATGAAGGTCAGCAATAAAAAGACAAAGACAATGAAAATAGGCAGAATCATTGAAAATGTCAACTGTGTTGTGAATGGAGAACCTGTGGAACAAGTAAAACAATTCAGCTACTTAGGCACGATTTTTACTGAAGATGGTAAATTAAATAGAGAAATAGACAACAGAATCAGCAAAGCTGGTATGGTGGGAAGTCAACTGAATAAATTCATATGGAATAAGAGAGAAATTAGTCGGAACACTAAATTAGCTGTATACAAGACAGTGTTCAAACCAGTTTTAACTTATGGATCTGAGAGCTGGGTCAGAAGTAAAACACTTGACCAAAGACTAGAGACTGCAGATATGAGAGTCCTGAGAAAGATTATAGGCATGAACAGATGGCATCAATGGCAATATCATATTAAAAACGAGGATATTAGGAAAGAACTTGATATTGTCAACATCCAGGAATGCGTTAGCAGAGATAATCTCAGGTGGTATGGTCACTTAAACAGAATGGGCGAAGAAAGATTAACAAAACAAGTGTTCTCTGCCAGGTTGGCAGCAAAACGACCCAGAGGAAGACCAAGATATAGGTGGATTGATACGGGACAAAGTGCCTTAGACGATAGAAATATAAGATCTGATAATGTTGGAGTCTTGACAAGTAATAGACTGATTTGGAGGAAAATTGTAGATAAGAAGTTAGTAATGATGTAAATTTTTCATGTAGTACTATCATATCCTGTACACCCCTTGCGGGTACATGGCAGGAATTTGATGATGATCTTTCTGTATTTTAGTCTACAGTTCACATCTGAGAGCTGCTCAACTTTTATTCGCTTTAAAACTTTCTTACATGTTATTCTTTTCGATATGAAATTCAATTTTATCCTGCTCAAGACTAAATAGTGATCACTTCCAATTTCAAATTCTCTGTACACTCTGGTGTCCTGCACCAGGAAAAAAACATCACTATCAATAATAACATAGTCAATGAGACTTTTCTTATTCCTAGCCTCTTCTCTCCATGTGAATTTGTGCACATTTTTATGTTCGAACATGGTGTTAGTAATAAGTCCTGAGCAGAAATCCAACAGATATTTGCCATTATTATTAGCTTTGCTCTTTTCTCGAAATTTTCCCAAAATATTTTTGTATGTCTCACAATCATTTCCTACTCTGCTATTTAGATACCCAACAAGGACCAATTTTTCCTTTTTCATTGTGTCAGTTGCTTTTTCTAAAGCCTCAAAAAATTCCTCCAATTCTACCTTAGTAGAACCTTCTGTGGGATAATAGGCACAAATAAGTCTCATTGTCCAGTTCCCCATTCTCATATTTGCTCACATTACTCTAGTTGAGACTGACTGCCATTCAAGAAGATTAGTCTTGTATTTTTTGTTGAATATTATGGCTACTCCTTCTTTTCCTTTATTGTCATTGCCTGAATATAACATTTTGTTTTTATTGCTCAGAAAGATCTCACCAGTTTTTGTCTTTTTTGTTTAGTCGCCCCTATTATGTCGATCTGGTACTTATCTAATTCCTCAGCTAGCTCCATTTGTTTGCCATTCAGGCTTCTTATGTTGATAGTACCGATCTTTAACTCTGGTGATGTTGAGTTGGGGTTTGCTTTCAGATTTGTTCCAGTAGCTGACTTTTCGCTGTTCGCCCTGCTTCTCTGGTGAAAACAACAGGGGCCTTGTTTAATCGGGCGACGCCCAAGCCAACATGAAATTTTGTCATGTTGTACCATCATTTTTTATTTTGGTTTAACCAATAAGAATACAATTTAGTCAGCTAAATCCCAAATTGCCAGCTCATCCTCATTCATTCAGTATCCAAGTAGATACCCAACAGAGTGCGCCACGAGAAGGTGAGGATTGAACATTAGGTTAGAAGCCCTGGTAGGTTCTCCGCATTCCTTTAAAGGCTATGTGGAGGTCTCCTCTCAGTTATACAGCGTTGGTTGTTTAAATTCAGAAAGGTATTAAAAGCATCTGAGCTAATCAGACCTACCAAGCACAAATAATATATCCAATTCCACCATCACACACATACTTAAGGCTCATGAACCAAGCTTTGGACACCAGCCATAAGATATGCTTGAAAAAGGCTACCTTACACTACTGTAGCAAGTATAAATACGAGACTACTCCCAAAATTTACCTCACTTCCTCAAATTTGGAAAGAACTCATCATCAGAACATCAGTCAACGACATCCAGTTCCACAAGTTACAGACACACTCAGGACTCGCAAACCAAGCTTTGGACACTGGCCACAAATACAAGGCTATTCCCAGAATCTACTGCAACTCCTCAAGTTTGAGACCTCATCCTTAGAACATCAGCCAAAAACAACCATTCTAACCCGCCAGGCAAGCTTTTTAGGACTTTGGGCTCACCTTTCATTTCCCTACGTCAGTCTCACTTACTTAACGAAGTGCCTGCATACATCACTCTGCACTTTGTTCCTTGATGGTGGCAATTTGACTGTTGAAATATTGCAAATATTAATAAAATTATTCCAATTAACATGTATTCTCTTTAAATAATACCATTATAAACAGCCAACTTAGCCTAGCCTTACTACCAGATCAAATGATAGTTTGGGGGGAGGGGGTAAACTATTTTCCTAGTTAATAAAAACTTTGAAAAGTGAATAAATGAAGAATAAAATGAGAAATGGAGAATGAAAGTAGACACTCAAGAAGCAATTGATAGGCACAAACGAAATAGCTAAACTTAGTAGGTAAAAGCGTCAAGAGATATAAGGAGAGCATTATATGGAAAATTTATTAAAATAAAGTGCCAAAAGGCTTCAGTTCAGCGATGCAAAAATTATAAAAATCAAATGGATATTAAATCCAGCATTATTTCAAAGCCAAATACAGAAACCATAGAAGTTTTGTATAAAATTTGACCAGAGAGCTACGGGAATATACAAAAACTTTATAGTTTTTATATAATTGGCTTTTGAAATAATGCTGGATTTAATATTCACTTGATTTTTATAATTTTTGCATTACTGAACTGAAGCCTTTTGGCTCCTTATTTTAGTAAATACTTTTAAGCATTGATCAAGAGTTCGCTTACGAAAAATACACCTCTCTGACGTTTCAAGTTCCTTAGTATTGAGAGTTTTTGCTCTCTTAAGGTTTCTGCCTGCTCTCTGGTGAAAACCAACCAGTTTGAAACAGTTGTCAGGCCAGTGAAATCTTATCAAAATGGACCAATAGAAGGCAAATATATGGACACTTGGGCATAGCGATCATGTCGCTATATTTCTGTATTTGGCTTTGAAATAATGCTGGATTTAATATCCACATGATTTTTATAATTATATGGAGATTTCATTACCAAATATAGTATGTAAATAAGATGTTGCATAATGATCCATACAATGAAGAAAATAAGTCTTTATGTGAAAGATATGCACAAGCATAACAGATGTTAGTGACGGCAGTAGTTAAAGTACAAATAACTTGGGAGAAAAGAAAAATGAATACTAAATAATATGAGAGATGCGAACAGTGAAGGCATTTAGCAAGTTGCTTAGGTATGATAAGAGGATTGTGGATGGGAACAAAGATGATTGAATAGCACAATGGTACTAAGATGTGCAAAACGACTGCATACATTCACAAAGTGTGCACTTTGTGAATATATGCAGTCAAGAGTAGTAGAGAATAGTTTGAGTGGGCGGATGAGTGACAGATGAGCTACATCTGTAAGAATTAGGTAAGGGACATTTATAACAGTTTTTATTTGGTGAAAGAGAATGAAAAGAATGAAGTGGACATGGAAGAGAAGCTAAGGAATGTGAGAAGAGGCAGGTGGAAGAACAGAAGGAAGTGGATGTAAAGATGAGAAAATAGCAGGACAAAGTGAAAGATGAAAAAAAGCAAGATAACACAATATATAAAGGAGCAGAGAAATCAGTGTGGTCAGAGTGACAAAAAGATGCATGACAGAGTGTGGTGATGGATGTAAGAGCAAGTGATATGTTCTTAACAAGAGCAGTCTTGGTCATATCTTGGAAACAAAGAATTACAGAGATATTTCAAATGTTGGACCATCAAATTAAAGGATCCCCTTCATTTAACAAGTCATTGAATCAGTTGGCATGTCTTGAAGTTAACTGACTTTACTATGCAACTGCATATTCAGTTAAATGCACCATCCACTCATTAGCCAGCAAATCAATTTCCAGATGCAATCAGATAATTGAAAGATTATTACATAGTGATGAGAATGACTGGCAGGGTGGACTGATGAAGCAGCACAAAAATAATGAGTATTGCTGCTTGTTATTATTCTCTGGCATTATTTATGCAAGAGGCATTAGTAATAAGAGGGATAAGTTTTGGGCAATGAGATGATTTTACCAAGGATAACTAGCATATGATAGACTTGGTTAGGTAAGGATAATATCCTTAGATGAGAAATGACAAGAGATAATATGTTCTGGAAAAGGGAGAGGATGGCACTATAAATGATATGGGAGGAATTAAAAGCTGTTCAAAGTGTAAGTAAAAGAAGGCAATACATGTAATGGCTTTAAGACTGTTTATCATTAGGCTAAGATAAATAGAAGAGTACATATAAGAGTATATGCCAGCCTGGTTGGCCGAATGGTTAGCGTATCCGCTCTCCAAGCAAATGGCTGCGGGTTTGGATGTTTGTGATTGTCTGTGAAAATACTAATGATGGTGGTAGATGGCGATAGTATAGACAAAGACGGTAGTTGTGGTTGGTGGATACAGAGAGATGTAGAGTAGGTGCCCTCCCTCGATGAGTCTTTGGACTTCCTGGAAGTGTTACGTAATAATAATAATATCCAACAGGATGCTATTATGGACATGAAATGTTGATGCAAAATGGCTGGGAAAAATAAAGGGAAATTAATTTTGATGGGAAGTTTTAATTATTGATTCCACCAATGTTCATTCAAATTCCAGCCTCACATACTACTTATCTCAGGTTTCCCCCCACTGCCTCTCACACGCTCTTTGACTCTTCACCTCAATGATTGTTGTCATAGTGTCATGCCATCGTGTGCTATGTTGCTGTTGCATATTCATAATAGCGGTATAAACACCAAGAGAAAAAAATATGATTTATTGAACTGATTAACATTTTGCTGGTTTCTACCCAGGATTCTCAGATCACAAATCCCAACTGTGACAAGCAAACAGTACTTAATTAGATCACTGTAGAAAATTCTGATAACCGAGTTATAACTGAAAATAATAGAACTAACATGCTGTCCTCCATAGGCCAGATAATCATCAAGTTGATTCGAAGAAGTCAGGCTATATTTGGTCTCAGAATGACTGTCTCCCAGATTTTTGGCAAACTAATGCAGCCATACTTGAGGTTTGGAAAGTTCTTCATAGCCAATGTTGATTCTAAAAATAGTCTCTCAGACCTCTAGTAACTTTTATACAACACTGTCTTCTTCCGTTTAATCCAGTGTGAAGGAATATCCAAAGAATGGTCCATCAGTCTCAATTCCATACAAATGAGCATGGATGTAATTTGTGTTCTTCAAGGTGGCTGTTAACTAATCTACCATTCTGTCCAAAATAGGCAAAGCTGCAGGTACAAAAAACTTTATACGCTTCAGGATGCGTAAGAAGACAACGCAATCCTTAGGAGAACCCTTGAAGGTAACTAGCTGAATGACTGGATTTTTGCACAGAACCTTAGCTATTTTTTTGATGTAGCCTAAATATAAGGAATGGTTTTGTTGTAATCTTGTGTGTTGGTTTCAGGGGTGTATGCAGTATTTTATCTAGTTTATAGAGGTTATAGCCATTGGCTAAAACAGTATTGCAAAAGGTACCTGAGCTCTGTTTCAAGGGATGTGTCATTTGAACATACTATTGATATGAGTAGTAGTGTGATTGTTTATGTAAATACAGGTATCCTTTGCTTAACGCGGTTTTGCTTAATGTGGGAATTGATTAGCACGGTGAAATTAATTGCGGCAATCCCTTGATATACGCGACAAGAGTTTGATTAACGCGCCTTTAACCCTGCGGAGCTTGCAGTTGATCTGACAGATACATGCAAAATGTTTAATATAAATATTCTTACACAATTTAGTGTATAGCTTGGAGATCATGGGTGCATTCATATGTTATGAGTGATATTCCGCACTGTTTTTTGATGTCAGTTTGGTTTAATACATGTTATGTAAGGGTTTGTGATATTTGACAGTAAACTGTATCTGAAAGATACCGTGACCTCCGATGTCAGTATAGTTTAATTGTTGTTGTTTTTTATTCTTTGTTCAATAATTTCTAGATTGTAACTGAAAATAAATAAACCATCATATATTACTGAAATAGAGAGTCAAAGACTTATTTATCATACATGTCCTCTACATTATGGAAAATAGTAAGGAAAGTGATCTGGAGCTTACTCCACCTTAGCAACCTTATGGACAACTCATAGTTGCCCATAAGGTTGCTTATGCTTGCATCTGCAAAACTTTCAGTTTTTCTATAATCAGCACGAAACTCTTGTAGTTTCTATATTCGGCTATGAAATAATGCTGAATTTAATATTTATCATACATGTCCTCTAGGAGATGTGCTTTACATTATGGAAAATACTAATGAAAGTGATATCTGAAGCTTACTCCACCTTTACTACGAGTTTATGCTTGCGAAACTTTTAGTTTCTATATATTCAGCTATGAAATAACGTTGCATTCAATATCCACTTAATTTGTACCATCATGTATTATATTTGCAGTGTTTTTTCTTTATGGTTAATTGTTTTGTTTGCCGAGGTTTGAAGGGTCATTTTGCTTGTTATTGTAGAATTTATGCTGATAAGAAAAAAAAACTAAAACTGTTCAAATGACTCTTGGTAACTTCTTTTGATAAAAAAAATTGCAGTAAATAATGTAGGTACAAGTTTATTAAACTTGTACCTACTTTGCATTATCTTTCCTAAAAGATAAAAAAAACGAATAAAATGAATTATTAATACAGTAATCAATCATGGACGAATTGTAATTTTTACTATTGATTATTAGATTTGATTAATGCGATTTTTATATACACAGTAACATCGAGGGATTAATTAACCGTGTTAATCGAGGGATACCTCTACTGTATTTATAGAAAATCCACATATACTTTCCTATATATGTGGATTTTCTATAAATGGAAAAGAATGAGGTATTAGGTAGTCATGTCACTAGCATTTAGAAAGAGAAGCCAACTGTTACTTTCTTTTTCTACCATGAAGTTTATTTTCAGCTGATGAACATTAAGATGCACTACAAATGTATCAATGGCCATGAGGCCAAAAGCCTCATTGCCAATATTCCTAAACCTCAAGTTCCCAATCCACCAAGATCTGCAGATCCCTTACCACCTCCACTCCTGAAGCAAAGTTCATCCAATATGATAAACCTTATTCCATCTTCTCTGCCCACGTTGCATAAACTTTACACTTAGCAACAATGAAATGACATTCCCATTCTTCAGCCCAATGCACCAACCTGTTCAAATCCTCTTATAAAAATACATCAGAACCTCCTAACATTGCTCTTCCTAATTCAATTTACCTGAATATCTCCTTTCATGCCATGAACTATATCACCAATACATAAGTGAAACAACAGTGGTCCCAGAATAGAACCCTGTGACACTCCACTCGTCACTTTCCTTTCTCAGGACACTGCACCTCCATACACAACTTGCTGGCTACTATCAGTCAAGCATCGCTGTAACCAAGCTACCAAATGCTATCCATCCACATCTTGCTCAATTTCAAGCACTCTTTCATGCAGTAGTACTCAAATGTCTTAATGAAATTCAAATAAATCACTGTACATGCATCCCCTCCCACAATCCAAAGTGCTTGTCACCATATTATAAAATGTAACCACGTTACTAAAGCATAACCTCCACTTAACAAATCTATGCTGCTCTCTCTCAAAAGATTTCTATTCTCATCAATCCAAGTTTGTTCTGAATCTAACACCATCACCACTACGCTTGATATACACACTGGCCTATAGTTTAACACCTGACTTGGCTTTTTCCTTATGCAGTGGCACTACTTTTCCTTCTTTCCACTCTTTTGGGTCTGTTCCTGTTACCAGATTTCTGTTGAACAACCAAGTAAAGGCACTGCTAGCTCTTTCACATATTCCCATAACATACATAGTGACATCCTATACTGTCCCATTGCCATATTAATATCAAAGTTACTTAATAATAGTCTAAAACACTTCCCATTCTTGAACTACCAATCTTCTGTCCTCCTTCATATTGCTGTTCAACACTACTCTTAACCCTTGCATGAAATACACTAATGAAATTATATAAATCAAGTGGATGTTAAATCGAGCATTATTTCAAAACCAAACTTTCGGCTTTGAAATAATTCTGGTTTAATATTCACTTGATTTATATAATTTTGCATCACCAAACTGAAGCCTTTTGACTCTTTATTTTAGAATATACTTTATACACTCACTGAGAATTCGCTTAAGAAAAATACACCTCTCCGACATTTCAAGTTCTATAGTACTGAACAATAGTTTTTGCTCTCTTAAGGTTTCTGCCTGGTCTCTGAGGAGAACCAACCAGTTTGAAACAGCTGTCAGGCCAGTGAAACCTTATCAAAATGGACAGATAAAAGGCAAATATATGGATGCTTGGGCAAGCACTCATGTCTTTTATATGGTCCATGCTAGGGAAACTAGTGAATTCTGGCAGGTGTATTCCTATAAGCTCTCTGGTCAACTCCTTTATGAAACTGTCATAGTTTCTACTTTGGCTTTGAAATAATGCTGGATTTAATATCCATTTGATTTATATAACTGAAGCCTTCTGGCTCTTTATTTTAGTACATACTAACGAAATACTTATTGAACATTTCCATTATATCTTCAGTGGTGAAAGTAAAGTCAGTCTTCCATATTCACCTTTTCTCCCCACTGTACTGCTTCAGCCAATCTCTTTTTCAAATGCTAATTTAAATTTCCTTACACTTGTCACCTTCCTAGCCTGCACTCTATACTCCTCATGCTGTGCCAGCCTGATTGGCTGGCATAGCATGAGGGGCAGCAGTTAGCATATCCATAAGGTGCAGCAGTTAGCATATCCACTCTCCAGCCAAGAGGCTGCAGGTTCAAATGCCGCAAGAACATGAATGTTTGTGATTGTCCTACTAACCAATTACCATATGTACTGCTGTGTTCTGGCACAGTATGACCTTTGATGTCTTTGTACCATAAAAAAATCCAATGAAAATAATCTTTGTGCTGTTGGGGATGTAAGGCATCCTGTTCTTTATATCTACTCCACAATATCCTCTTTCTCAGAAGCTCTTGCATAATTCCACAATTCATCCAATTTACTCCTACTTTATATCCATCTTATACATTGCTTCCGATTTTGTTGCATACCTTAAATGTTTTTTTAGTATTTTTATTTTTTTTTAATTATTCCCTCACACATATTTAAGTAAAACAAGCAAGAGATACTAATGGAAATGTACTTTAAAATATATTTAGCAAAATTTAATTCGGGGTAGCTCACAATATCTCCATGTTTTTGTTTGTTTTTTTAATAATAAAAATGTTAGGATGTAAGGTTGACTTCTGTTAAGCAACTTACCTTTCAAGGGGTCATCAAAATTAATTTTTGTGTTCGTCTTCTGTTGTATTTCCTTTATAGTGCAACCATTTCGTCCAATCACAGCACCTACTACAGCCTTAGGAACTTTAACGCGAATAACACTGTGGTGAGAAGTTTTAATATCATTTTCTTCTCTATCTGAATACACATCGTCTTCATTTTTCAACAGTAAATATAAAAGAGCTGCCGATACACTAACACTTAAACCAATACCAGCAATAACAACTAACACACCATTCTTGATATTCCAGACCATTTTGTATCAGAAAGGAAACTGCGAATATGTTAAAAAGAAAAAAAAAAATGCAACTCGCTTCCTAATGCCTCGACTATTAAAAATAAAAAAAAATCTTTATTTTGCTTTCACTACCACGCCACTAAACAAGACATCATGACAAAAGGCAGCAGAAGAACCCTCTAGGATTCCCAAATCAATCTTCTGTAGATTAATTTATTATTTCAGATATACCAGGAGTACTCATTAACTAAAATCGACAATGTATAAATTTTGAATGGTTATATTATACAGTTATAAGACTGCAAATTAATTCATGAAAATGACAAACATTCTATTGCGTTAGATTACAATATTACATCGCAATAGTTCTAAGCATTAAATTATATAGGTAGAAAAGGATTTTAAGGAATTTTAATACAAGAAAAATTCAATATATACAGTAGGGATTATATGTGGCAAAGAAAGTTTTGATAGTATTCAGACCAGAGCAAAATAAGTCAATGTCTGTGGAAAATACATACGCTGCCCTAAACGTTCATCATAACAAGTTTTGCTAATTAGTCATATTTATGATGCACAATTGTCAGAAGAGATTTAGTGGTAGGAGTTAGAGTAGTACAAAATGACACAGGAGATAAAAGCTCGACTCATCCAGTAAGGTAACAGAATTTTGCAAAGAAAAACTATGTGGAAGCTTTTATTGCTATAATGACTCTGATTGTGAGAAAGCTAGAAAATACCTCTGTAATAAACATCAACCGAACATATACTTGGTTTGAAAGCGATTAAAATCAAAGTCTAGCCTTGAACTCTTCATACCTACTTGTCCAAATATTTTCTTTTTCATTTTCTTTTCTTTGATATGGCATGGGATCCATATTAGACTAATTTGAATTGTACTAATTAAACTTATGTCATTATGTGAACGAATTAAAAGTATATCAAAATCCTTAATATGTTAAGTGCAGTCAATGAAATGGTTGTAATTTTGTATAGAAAACGTTTTCTCTCCCGTTTCTCCATGAAACTTTTTTTTCAGAGATTTTTTTATACAGATTATTTAATATTGTTTTTCTCCGATAAATGAACACATGCAATTGAAAAATAATTACAAATATGAATAAATAAATCCTCTAACCACTTTCATTCCTAAGGCATGAAAAAAAAAAAAGGACTCTGGTACAATTTACAATTTAGGAGGGATTGACTAGATACAAACTTCGTGATAATGAATAATTTATATAGACAATCTAATTTCATCCGAATTTTGAAATAGCTGAGTTTCCGTTATAAAAGAACACTCGAACGTTAGCGCTATTTGGACTTGTGGCCATGTTTTATGGAGTGAAAATTTCGAGTTCCTGGGAAGGAAACCTCTGTTGTGTCCAAATAAAATCAGCTAACTCATCTTCAGAGGAAAGTTCCATATAATGTTCTTTCAATCGTAGAAATGGATTCTAACCAGGTCTTTCCACCGAAAGGATATCCATAGCTACTCAGCTGTGGCGACTCTGAATACTTCAGAAATAGAAAATACTTCTTGAAGAATATGGATAGTGGATGCAAAAAGTTGGAAACAGTTGTTAGAATACAGCAAGAAAAAGCATCCAGAACACCTACACACGGTTTATTATCCAAGTTGTGTGTGTGTGTGTGTGTGTGTGTGTGTGTGTGTGTGTGTGTGTGTGTGTGTGTGTGTGTGTGTGTGTGTGTGTGTGTGTGTGTGTGTGTCCTGAAAAACTAAAAAGTGTTATCGACATGCAAAGTTTCTTTGGTTTCAAGATATTTAAACAATGAAGGTCTAAAAGATTTGGGATTAGAAATAATGGATGGCAAAAAGTGAGCAAGGTAATCAGAATAGCATTTTAAATTGGCAGCTCATATTCAAATCTCAGCTTAGATAATTTGCAATGAATAGTAATCGTGTGTTAATATGATTAACGTGAAATAACCTGAAGGAAATATCCAGCTGTTTATTGATTACACAAAATTAAATAGAGTAAATAGTGAATCAAGGCAATGTGGAGTCCTTGCAGGAGGATATATAATATAAATATAAAGCTGTCAATATGGGCAAAAGTTATTGGGTGTTAATGTTGATAAATGTAAAGTTATGCATTTTGGGATAAATAGATTACAAGCCCTGTATCACACTGATGGCACTGTACTCCAGAAAATACATAAACTAGAGATTTCGGTGTGGTGGTAGATAGAGAGTTAAAGTTTAGAGGCCATATTGTTAAGTTTGCTAAGTTAGTCCATAAGATTGCTGATTATTAAAGAACACATTAACAAGTAGAGAAAATAAATTTATTCCACTTTATAAGCCTTGATACTCCCACATCTCGATTACTGTGCTCAGATCTGGCCTCATAGGTTTCTTAGGGGATGACTAAGTGGTGTAGAGGATTCAGATGCGAGCAACCAAATGGTGAGTGGTCTGTAGAACGTTCCATATGAGGAGAGGATAGAATGAGGGTGTGTGGATTGCAGAAGTTGGTTAATAGGCGAAAAAAAAAAGATATGATAGTAACGCTGAAGTTACTTAAAGGATTTTATAGGATTGATTGAGGGCAAATATTTCAGCACTTAGCTAGATGGCAGAACAAGAGGTCATGACTAATGGTTCAGTAAAAGTGTAGTTAGTAGGGGCGTGAGGAGTAGAGTTATCACTTGGAGAGTTGTAGATGAATTAATAATTTCTTAGCACTTCGTCTGTTAAAGGATTCAAGGAAAGATATAATAGATTGTGTGGTTAAATTGGGTCTCAATGACTCTTCGGACTTCATGGAGACGCCCATTTGCATAATAATAATAATAATAGTTTCAGGTTAGATGTGAACCATTAAAAATATGCACTGTTGTGAATGCGAATTAAAGGAACAATTAATGAGAGTATATGCTTTTCATATCTTTCTAATAATGCCACACATGAAATACACATGCCAAGCATGGTGGCCTCAGTTAAAGTTATAAGCCACTTAACCTATTCATTGGGAAAATGGTGTTTGAAAATCTCCTAGTAATTTTAGTAGCTGGGTAGAGATTACAAAACAACAATTGAAGTATATTAATACTGACAATTAGTGTGAAAACTAAATTAAGAACAAAAACTATTTTCTCTCGAATATTACTTATACGATTATACATACATACACTCGTGAATCTAAACATAATTATCACCCAACCTGTTTTGAAGATTGAATCTGCAACTCGGCCAGAAACAGACCATTGATGGTGGTATGGAATTGTTCTCCATACACAACTGGATCCTCTTATTCCCAATGCACACACCTTGGGGATTAATTCTGACCATGTGTTATCCAACATAGTAACAATGTAGTCCAATGAATCCTGACTCTTTTAACAAGGCAATGACCAGTGTCACAAGCCTCGCTTTGTGACACAATTGCTTTGAGCAAATAAACAACCTTGTTCACAACAATCCTACTAGAAAAAAATCCGTAACCAGAGTATCGCTATTTTGATCATAGAATCCTGGTTGTATTGTACACATTTAAACACTAATATTTCACAATCTATACTCGTAAGCCAAAATATTATAAATGCCACTCGTGTTGGCATGTTGGGACAACATTTGGTCACGATAACCGCTTTCTGTTGAGTACACTACATCACAGAAGGTGTGCAAGGTATTTTGAACTAAACTGGACAGAATGTTAGTATTAGACACCTCCAGGGAGTTCAAAGACTCATCGAGGGAGAGTGTGCAAACAGCATCGAACGATTGGACCCTTCCAACTACTAACCGCGCTCAAAGTTACTTAACTAAGCCATTAGTAGCAGAGGCTCTACCAATCGACCAACCTTTGCCGACCGAGCTAAGCATTGGCGCGATCGGCTGATGATGCATTCCATATGATCCCACAATTGTAATTATTGTGTATGGCTGCCCAATTTTCCTGATTTCAATCCGATCTAACAACTGTGGGATCATAATTGTTAGATCGGCTAATGAAATGCATCATTAGCCGATCGCGGGGATCTTTATATGGAAGCTTTCGAAAAAAAAGGGTCCAAAATTATGCAAAAGGTATTGAAGATATATTCTTAGTCTTCAACCATGACCTTCACTTTTAAATTTTCATAAGTATCTGAATAGCTAACATCGTAAAATAAAATTTACCCACGAGTTTGAATCTAATGATTCACTTCTATTTCTGGATTGTTGACTAACTAAGGAATCTGGCAAATTAAAAGTCTCTACATATTTTGAAAGCGTATACATACTGAAAGATATCTACATGACTTCAAAACGTGGGCATTATTTCTACAAAAGGAGGAAGAGCCCACTGCCTCATTACTGACAAGGATGCGTTAGCTAAAGATCTCGAATATTAAAAAAAAGAATCGCTTTTAACCAAAAGGGGTACTTAACCAGCATAAGATTAGAGATATTTCTAATGACGATGAAAGCAAAGTCTTCGTCAATCTACCACATACACATATTGGTAACTGAAACCTTAATGCAGATGTGCATAAATGTCATTTACGCGAAGCATATACAAAATACTTAATCATATGCGTCACCACGTGTTCTAGGCAATTATATAAGCATGCAGCTGGTCAGTAATCTTCAAATAGTTTTGATTACAATGGGAAAAACAAAGGATCTTTCGGCCTTCGATAAAGGACTTATTTTGGGTGGCTGTCTCGCTAGAGACATGATTTGAAAAACAGCAGAGCTGACATAGTTTCCTCAAAAGATGAGAAAGCCTGGATTTTTAATAAGTGGAAAAATAACCCACGTTGCATGTCTAAGAGTCGTAACTTTAGTACAGTCTAGGACACTCTGTCAGAAACGAGATCAGCATCTGCGAAGTCTTGTACAGACAAACAGAACTTCCTGTGAGAAGCAATTCACCAAAATATTAAATGAGTTCGCAATCCATATCTCACCGAACTATGAGCAGGAAATTAAATAGGGTCGTATTGGTAATCGCATGGCTGCATAGGAATCACTGGTTTATGAGAACAACCGGAAAGTTCGTCTAGAGTGGTGTCGGGAATATTGTGACTAGGTACTGGAAACCATTCATGTGGCCCGACGAGTCACTGTACACCTTGTTCTGTACCGATAATAGGCAGAGTGGTTAAAGGGAGCCTATGAAACAATGAACTCATCTTGCCTTGTAAACAGAACTCAAGTTTCAGGAGGTCGTGTCAGTATCATGGGCATGTTCTATTGGTATGGAACGGATCCGACGATACTGCTAAAAGTTCGGACGTTCTCCAAGGAATATTTGAACACAGTTGCCGAACAAATCCATCTTACAATGTTGACTATTTATTCAGCAGGAGATGGTTGTTTCATGAACAACAGTGCTGCTGTCCATCGTACAAGAATTAGCATTGGTTCATGACAGTAACTTCTATCCTCTTCTCTGCCTTGAACCTGATCCTTATTGAGAATGTATGGGATATGTTAGGAATACAGATCTGGAAGCAATTCCTCTTCTGAGTCAGTTAAAGGATTGTCTGGTGAATGTGTGGTATGTTGTAGACATAGATGCAATCCACCACCTTGTGGAATTTATGCCAAACCGCATATATGCTGTAATTCGGGCTAAAGGAGGTTCAACACAATACTAAATAAGTTTCGAATTCAGTGGCCCTTTTGTGTATCTGCTCTATTTCAATTCAGCCAAAAAAAATCAGCTAACGCCCTTTTATTCCCATATATAGGGAGTAGGCGAGGCTATTTTAGCCCTATCTAACTTTTGGAGACTGAGTGGGCAGTTCAATCTCCACTGGTACCCAATCATAGGTAGCTGACCCAAGGCTATCACTAATTAAGCAGCAGGCAGTGAAGAGAGACAGCTCAACAAGTGTCGCCATCTCGTGGTCATTAACCCTAACCGTCGTATTTAATGTCTGAAATAATGTGGGTTCTACGGTCGATTTTCTTGAGTTTACGAGACGAAAAACCCGAGTTTCTGGGAGAAAAAACCAGCTTGCCCGTGCCAGATATCGACTAACTCGGGAATCGGTCGAAAAAAGGCTTAGAAAATTTCTTCTAGTTGCCGACTAGATTCGAGACTAAGAAGTCTTCCCTTCGTGCTGTCAAGCGCCGTGGTGTGCAAACGTGACATCCACTGAACTACACAGGCTCTCTATTTTAATTATATTTGCAAAAATACTTAGATAACATAAATTTAAAACAGTATTCTCCTCCTTTATCAGGGTGAGATCTGATGTTTATTGGCTCTGGTGAGAATGCAGGACATAATACTATGGACAAGCAGAAAAATGTATACAATATTTCGTTATAGAACTGATTCGAAATATGTAATACTAAAGAAGTAAGGCCTCAGCTTTGTCATCGTCTTTACTTCCTTCGACTGATCCATAAGACGCTTTGGCAATAAGACATCAAGTGTTATGGGGAAATTCTGAACTATTACATTGTTGCTGACATAACCAAGAGAAGCATCCGCGAATTCATAGAAATAGAATATCATCCGAAATAGACTTAAAACATAAACCTAAGTGTCAACTTGTCGTAATACGTCCTAGCAGGGGAACTCACAATTAGCAATATTTTTAAAACGATCAGACTCCTGTATAACTACATAGTGGATGTCATCTGTCATTTGTTCCTGATTGTCTACTAGTTTTAGCTCCTACACCTGAAGAAATCCTATGTAATTAAGATGAACCTCCTTTATTATTATTAAAGTACGTATCAATATCTTATTCTAGTTTTCAGCCTTAGAAATTCTTATTCATCTGTCCACGAACCAGCAAAGTCTGCTTTGTTACTTAGAATAAATAGAATATCGACCAATCGACCAACCTTTGCCAGCAAAGGTTGGTCGATTGGTAGAAACTCTGCTACTAATGGCTCAGCAAAAAGTTAAGCAGTTTGAGCGCGGTTAGTAGTTGAAATGGAACCAATAGTTCGATGCCGTTGGCACACTCTCCCTTGACGAGTCTTTGGACTCCCTGGAGGTGTCGCATAATAATAATAATAATAGAACAGAAAAAAAAAAGCTATTCTTTGAACGGACAAACAGTTTCGTCTGCTTCGATGACTCCATAGGGGGGCATAACATGAAAAGAGAAATACGGAAACATTACCAGAGAACAACAGCTATAACTTAACTTGCACACGTATTGCAAAAAAAAAAAAAAAAAAATATATATATATATATATATATATATATATATAATTAATATATATATATATATAATTATATATATATAATTATATATATATATAATTATATATATATATATATTCTGAACATTCATTTTTACTCGGTAGAAAATATTATAAATTACTTTAAATGAATGATACCGAGAGATAACATGGTTTATTTAAAAAGATACTACTAGTTTACTAGTTTCGTTGAACGGATCAACTTCTTCAGGTATCACACTCAAAGAAATATACAAAAAATAACAGAGATTTAAAACTTGCATTAACAGTACTAGTCCAAAAAAAACAGTAGTACATTTTGATAGCAGTAATGCGAGCTTGAGTTCAAAATAAAAGTTGACTACGTGCTGTCACGACTGCTCCAATATTGAACAGAGGCAATGCGTGCGTCAGAAAGATTGAAACTTAGGGAGTTTTTGATATGGGAAGAATCTAATGCAATTTCTCTGGATCGACAATCTTTCTTTCAAGTCCACAATGTGTTGGCGGCCTTCATCTGAGTTAACGGAGAAATCAACGTGGCTAGAGAGAGTGCCGGCTCTACTCGTGTTGTAGGAAATATCTCACGGTGTTCATCCAGACGAAGAATAATGGATTTAAAAGTTTGGCCATAGTATAGCTTTCCACAATCACATAAGATCTTGTAGACTCCTGGAAACTGAGTTTGAAGATGTTTCTCTTTAGGTTTAGTACGGGTCGAAGTTTTGGGAGCGTAGTGAAGCAAGTTCTGAAGTTAAATTTCTTGAGAATTTTAGCGAGTTTTGGTGAAAGAGAACTGATGTAAGGCAAAGAAATAAAGGCAATGGGGATGAGGGATATTCAGAAGCAGTTGAGTGACGGAGAGAAAGAAATTTTTCAATCTTATTAGGAGAGAAATCATTATTGATAAAAGTTTTTTTAAGGAAAATGAGTTCATTTTCAATTTATGTTTCTTCTGTTAGTAAAGATTTGGGCTGGTATACTAAGGTAGAAATAATACTAAATTTTTGCGGAGGGTAGTGATGAGAAGAGGCATGAAGGTATCTGTCAGTATCAGTAGGTTTTCTAAAAATGGAGATTTTAACACTCTTAGAACATCTGGTAAGCTTCAGATCTAGAAAGGGTAGGCAGTCATCGGATTCCAGTTCGAAGGTAAAAGAGATTTTTTCATGAAACTTATTTAGGTGGTCCAAAAATAAATTGAATTTGTTGACACCGTCTTCCCAGATGAGGAATATATCGTCTATATAACGATACCAAAATTTTGGTTCAAGGGGGAAGGAGTTAATAGCTTTTCCTTCAAAATCGTTAAGAAATATATCTGTGAGAATCGGAGAGAGTGGGTTGCCCATGGCTAGACCTGATTTTGTAAGTAGATCTTATTTTGATATTTTAAGTATCCTGATAAGAAGATTGAGGACTTCTTGAGCAGAAACATCCGTGAAGAGAGAGACAATATCGAAGCTAGCCATTAAATCTGTTTTTTTAAGTTTCATATCCTTGATTTTTGATACAAAGTCAGCAGAGTTTTAATATGAGAAGAGGAAATTCCAGAAAGATTTCTTAAAAAAGTTGCGAGGTATTTAGAAAGTTTGTAGGTAGGTGAGTGTATCCCTTCAAGTATTGGTCTGAGCGGGACGTTTGCCTTGTGTATCTTGGGGAGACCATATAATCGAGGGATTAAAGAAAGAAGTGATCTAAGTGAAAGACGGATGTTTCTTGGTAACTGCAAGGTTTTAATAAATTGTTGGTCCTATTGTGTAATTCAATTGTAGGATCACTGTTAAGTTCAGAGTAAGTATCACTGTTTAAAAGTTCCAAAATTTTATTATGGTAATCAGACTTGTCTAAGATAACAATCGCATCCCTTTGTCAGCAGGTAGAATCATGATGTCGGTATTATTTTTTAGAGCCTTAATAGCTGCTCTTTCAGAGTAAGAAATGTTGTCTGGAAGTGATTTAGCATGATTCTATACAAAGGAGGTTAGCTTCTTTGATAGGTAATAAAGATGCCACCTTTTCTATCTTGGTTAAGAGTTATTCTTTAGGTATGGAGGTAGGAGCAGTGTTTATTAGCTATCAAAGAAGCTACCCTGCTTCGTATAGAATCCATTTTCAGCATAAATCATACTAGAACACCTCCAGACGGCCAAACTGCTAAATCCATCCTTCTTCGTCTGAAAGAACACCGTAGAGATATTCCTACAACAGGACTAGAGCCAGCGCTCTCTCTAGCCACGTTCTTTTCTCTGTTAACTCAGATGAAGGCCGCCAACACACTGTGGACTGGACACAAACTTCTAATATCTATGTGTGCTACGATGAACTCAAAAGAAAGGTTGTCGAGTCCAGAGAAATTGCATTAAATTCTTCCCATATCAATAACTCTCTAAGTTTCAATCTTTCTGACGCACACATTTCCTCTGTTTAATACTGGCGCACTTGTGACAGCACGTAGTCAACTTTTATTTGGAACTCAAGCTCGCATTACTGTTTTCAAAATGTACTACTGTTTTTTTGGACTAGTACTGTTATTGCAATTTTTAAGTCTTTGTTATTTTTTGTATATTTCTTTGATTGTGATACCTGAAGAAGTTGATCCATTCAATGAAACTAGTAAACTAGTAGTACATTTTTAAATAAACCATGTCATCTCTCTTTATATCTCGGTATCAGTCATTTAAAATAATTTATAATTATATATATATATATATATATATATTGTGTGTGTGTGTGTGTGAATAAGTTTTACCTTCGGAATAATGAATATATTAATGTTACCAAGTAAGGTTATAAACTTGGTTATTTTACTTCTAATCCCAAGTAAGCAAACAGTTAAGTTTGCGCCTGAACGTAGTTCAAGTCTAAAGGTGGTGCAACACCAAGGCTTTAGCCACCTTTACAATGAGTTGCCTGGTGTTGCACGACCTTTAGATTTCAACTACGTTCAGGTGCAAACTTAACTGTTTGCTTACTTGGGATTAGGAGTAAAATAACCAAGTTTATAAAATTACTTGGTAACCCTAATATATAAAAGCTTTTTCTACTTTTATCATGAGTTACCTTGGTCTTGCCCTACCTGCAGGGTCAGCTAGACTTGCATTACGTGCAGGCGGAAATATTGACTTATTTGTTTGTTGGCTTAGTTGGGAAATGGAGTAAAAGGAGGTTCAAATAGCTTAGTATCTTTAACATATATATATATATATATATATATATATATATATATATATATATATATATATATATATATATATATATATATATATAAATCAGCTAAAGCCTTTTTATTCCCGTATATACGGGAGTAGGCGAGGCCATTCAGCCCTATCTAACTTTTGGAGACTGAGTGGGCAGTTCAATCTCCACTGGTACCCAATCAGAGACAGATGGCCCAAGGCTATCACTAATTAAGCGGTACGCAGTGAAGAGAGACGGCTCAAATGTGCCGCCATCTCGTGGTCTCTAACCCTAACACAATATATTTAATGTCTGAAATAATGTGGGTTCTACGGTCGATTTTCTTGAGTTTACAGGACGAAAAACCCGAGTTTCCGGGAGGAAAAACCTGCTTGCCCGTGCCAGAGATCGACTAACTCGGGAACCGGTCGAAAAAAGGCTTAGAAAAATTTCCTCTAGTCGCCGACTAGACTCGAAACCAAGACTTCCTTCGTGCGGCCTAGCGCGGTAGTGTGCAAACGCCACATCCACTGAGCTACACAGATATTAAATATATTATATATATTATCTCCGCCAACTCTAACCTCGAAGAACGTCAACACCAAGTTGATTGGGACCGCACAACCAATTATATGCAATGATGAATTTGAAAGACGAATTGTATAATCCAAAGAAATAGTTCTGAACCCTTCACACATGACCAACAATCTGAGCTAAGGTTTGCCTGATTCCCATAGCGCAGTAATCCAGTACTGGCGCTCTAAAATTAGCTGTCACTCACATTCACCTCATGCTAACAATTGACTATTCTTCTTCTTTTTATTAAGCTGAAAAGGCCATATTTTTTACCTTGTTAGTTTTATAAGTTTTGTGTTATTTCTTACTCACCTGAAGAAGTCGGGACACCAATGAAACTAGTCGTGATTTATTAAAGTTTTTTGTGTTATACTTTCTCGGGTTCTAGTCAGTTAAATATTAATTTTATAAATGTATACATCCCGAGTCAATCCTAATTACAATATATAATTTAATATATATATATATATATATATATATATATATATATATATATATATATATATATATATATATATATATTTTTTTTTTTTTTTTTTTTACTCCGTTGGAATATTATGAAAAATCTTTCTTTAATGAATGATATCGAGAGATAAAAATATGACATGATATATTTGAAAATATACTACTAGTACACTAGTTTCGTTGAATTGATCAACATCTTCAGGTATCACAATCAAAGAAGTATATAAAGAATTACAGAGACTTAAAATTGCATTAACAGAAGAAGTACAAAAGACAGTAGCGTGTTTGAAAACAAAATGCGAGCTTGAGTTCCAAACAAACGTATACTACGCGCTGTCGCGAGTGCGCCAATACTGAACAGAGGCAACGTGTGCGTCAGAGAGATTGAAACTTAGGCTGTTGTTGATATGGGAAGAATCTAGAGAAATTTCTCTAGATTCGACAATCTTTCTCTCGAGCTCATGATAGCACACATGGATGTTAGAAGTTTGAGTCCAGTTCACAATGTGTTGGCGTCCTTCGTCTGAGTTAGCTGAAAAGAGAACGTGGCTAGAGAGAGCGCTAGCTCTAGTCCTGTTATAGGAGATGTCTCGACGGTGTTCTTCCAAACGTAGAAGGATGGATTTAGCAGTCTGGGCATAGTATGGCTTTCCACAATCACATAAAATCTTGTACACTCCTGGAAACTGAATTGGAAGCTGTTTCTCTTTAGGTTTGCTAAGTATTGAACGAAGTTTTGGAAGCGTAGAGAAGCAAGTTTTGAAGTTAAACTTCTTGAGAATCTTTGCCAGTTTTGGTGAAATAGAGTTGGTGTAAGGCAAAGAGATGAAGGCTCTTGGGGAAGAGGGATCTTCAGAAGTATATGAGTGACTGGGGGAAAGAAATTTGTCAAACTTCTAACGTCCATGTGTGCTACGATGAACTCGAGAGAAAGATTGTCGAATCTCGGGAAATTTCTCTAGATTCCTCTCATATCAATAACAGCCTGAGTTTCAATTTCTGATGCACACGTTGCCTCTGTTCAGTACTGGCGCACTCACGACAGCGCGTAGTATACGTTTATTTGGAACTCAAGTTCGCATTTTGTTTTCAATCACGCTACTGTCTTTTTGTACTTGTTCTGTTATTACAATTTAAAGTCTCTGTAATTCTTTATATACTTCTCTGATTGTGACACCTAAAGATGTTGATCAATTCAACGAAACTAGTGTACTAGTATATCTTTTCAAATATATCATGTCATCTTTTTATCTCTCGGTATCAGTCATTAAAGCTTTTTCATATATATATATATATATATATATATATATACAGGGTGTTCGGGATAAATTTGACATATTTATAATTAATTATATTTTTCCGTAAGTTACATGTATTAACACACACTTCTCTTCATTTAAAAGTTTGGACCCTTCTTCATTCATATACAAGATGTCAGAAAGGATGGATAGCTGGAACCCACCTGAATCATGGAAGAGAATAACTTGTATCATGATGATTCGTGCCCGCCATCAAAATAAGGATATTACGACTGCTGCCCAATGCTCCCTAAATACAGTAAAAACAATCAGGCATGAACTAGAGACTTGCAATGGTGACTACGAGGATGTAGCAAGAAGAAAGATCCCTAGCATACGATCTGATTGCGTTCGTACAGCAGAATTCCTCGCAAATCTGCAGGAACAAATGTTGAAGAACCCTGGCATTGGAATTCGGGCTTTGTTCGTGGAGTTGCTAACTGTAGTCAAGCCCTGGATAACAAGGGTAGCCAATGGTAGGCTGTATGTATGGCAGCAGGATTCGGCCCCTTGCCACACCTCTGGGAAAAGTCAAAAATGGTTGTCTGAAAATTTCTACGACTTCACCAGTCCAAATGTTTGGCCTCCAAACTCCCCAGACCTTAACCCCATGGATTATTTTGTATGGGGCGCAGTTGAAAAAGACACCAATCGCACTTCCAGTAATACAAAAGCCCAGTTAATGGATAAAATTAAAACAGTTTTTGCGGCCCTTCCCAGGGAGACTGTAGCATCAGCTTGTTCGAGGTTCCGAAGCAGAATTGAAGCTGTGATCGATGCTAATGGTGGTTATTTTGAGTAAATCTTGTTGATAGTATTGTAATTAACTCTGCCTGTAATGTTTTTTTGTCAATTCATTAAATTTAATAGATACAAAGAAGATTTTCTTTTTCCTTACAAAACTGTCAAATTTATCCCGAACACCCTGTATATATTCATATTTGTATATACTGACTATAACCGAGACTAGAATAACAATTAAATTTGTTCAAAACGCAACATGTTTGATCGGATTGTCTGACTTCTTTAAGCGTGGGAACATAGAAAGGAAATAGACACTATAAGAAATATCATATCACTATAAAAACAACTACTATAAAATTCAGTTAGCTTTGAACTGTAGCTAGAGTCCGTGTTGAAGTTGTATTATTAGGCAGCTGCGTGAGTCTGATTTCACGAGTGTGCCAATATCTGAGAGCAGAGTTGAAAGAGTCCAGTGGCTTATAGTTAAGGTTATTATTTATGTGATGAGGGTCCATCACATAAATAATATATTATATATATATATATATATAAACTAACGCCTATTTGTTCCCATATAGGGAGTAGGCGGGGCTGTTTACCCTATCTAACTTTTGGAGACTGAGTGGGCAGTTCAATCTCCACTGGGAGCCAATCAGAGAGATAGCAGGCCCAAGGTTATCACTGATTCATCAGTATGCAGCGAAGAAGGCGGCAAGCTAGTGCAGCCATCTCGTGGTCCCTAACCCTAACACAATATATATGTTTTTTAAATGTCTGAAAATAGTGTGGGTTCGACAGTCGATTTTCTTGAGTTTACAGGATGAAAAACCCAAGTTTCCAGGGAAAAAAAACCCGCTAGCCCATGTCAGAGATCGACTAACTCAGGAACCGGTCGAAAAATTTCCTCTACTCGGCGACTAGATTTGAACCACCAAATCCTTTCTTCATGCGGTCAAGAGCAGTGGTGTGCCAACACCACATCCACTGATATATATATATATATATATATATATATATATATTTCTTCTATTCGTGGACTAGATTCGAACTTCTTTGTTTCAAATCTGGTCCGCGAATAGAAGAAATTTTTCTAAGCCTTTTTTCGACCGGTTCCGGAGTTAGTCGATCTCTCTGGCACGGGCAAGCAGGTTTTTTCTCCCGGAAACTCAGGTTTATATCCAGTAAACTCAATAAAATTGACCGTAGAACCCACATTATTTCAAACATTAAATATAAATGTTAGGGTTAGGGACCACGAGATGGCGGCACTTGTTGAGCCATCTCCCTGCATTGCATGCCGCTTAATTAGTGATAGCCTTGGGCCAGCTACCTCTGATTGGGTACTAGTGGAGACTGAACTGCCCACTCAGTCTCCAAAAGTTAGATAGGTCTAAACGGCCTCGCCTACTCCCTATATATGGGAATAAAAAGGCGTTAGTTGATTTTTTTTAATATTATAGATTGAAGTAGATTAATTAACCAGAAGCCGAGAGATAAAAATAGAAACACTATATTTTATTTAAATAAACTGCAGAACTAGTTTCATCTTCTTCTTCATACGGTGCATCAGTTGTTAAATTAAATCCATTCCTGTATTTTTCCCTTGTCTACTTTCTCCAAGACCTTGACAATGACTCCTGATATGCTGATCGGTTGGTAATTTGCAACCATAGTCTTGGTTCCTCCTTTATGCAGTGAAACTATTTTCCACACCTTCGGGACTAAACCAGACCCGAGACTCAGATTAA
This sequence comes from Typopeltis vanoorti, assembly GCF_054136105.1. Taxonomy (NCBI): domain Eukaryota; kingdom Metazoa; phylum Arthropoda; class Arachnida; order Uropygi; family Thelyphonidae; genus Typopeltis; species Typopeltis vanoorti. The sequence continues at coordinate 40,362,657 of NC_143570.1, forward strand.
ACAACATGGTCAAGCACGCAAGACCCGTGCCAGTATACCATCCAATCCCACAGATGTATTCACATTAAGGTTCTGTAATAGACTATTCACCTCCACTTCATTCATCACAATTCCAGTATAAACTAATGGTTCTGTAATTTTTTCAATGTCATCATCCAGGTGGTGCAAAGTGCGTGCTCAGTAACTCCACTATATCGACTGATTCCGTGACCTCCTTACCATCGTCATTCCTTAAAATCATTTTGCAGTGTACAGTTTTTTTCTTACTTGCAGCATATTGAAAGAACTGTTTGGGATTCTCTTTTGCTTGCATAGCTAGTTTCCTTTCATAATCTGCTTTTGCTTTTTTTACCACACTCGTTACCCTTCTGGCCTGCGCTTTATACCGTTCTTGTGCCTGCAGATCACTTTTCTCTTTAAATTTCCTCCACAGTTGTTTCTTTTTTTGCAGCTCAAGCTTAATGGTGTTATTCATCCATTTAACCCCTACTTGTTTTACTATTCGGACCCTAGGTATACAATCAGCCATAACCTCCTGTAAATGCTCCTTGACCACTTCCCATGCTCTATTGACGTCTAGCTCTTGTAGTTGTACATGCCATGGCACTGATCGAAGCAATCTCCTAAGCTTGTCATACTTGCCAGCACAGTAATTCCACATATACCCTGTCTTAATCAAAAATTCCACACCTTTAGCCACCTCCCAGGTCAAGACCTTATGATCACTCTCACCGATAGGTGGCAACATGGTCATATTCATTACAGTCAAATTGTTCTCTGCCTCAACTCATCATTATCACACCTGGGCAACACACTGACTACTTTCCTATCACGCTGTTGTCTTTTATTCTTCTCAACAACCTCTTGATATCCAATGTTATATTCTCCTTGTTGCCAATCAAATCATTTTTGCCTACCACTACTACCATCGCTTTTGCTTGCTTACTCCTCATATCCAATGGCTCAGTAATTGTGCTAATTCTACCTCCCGGAAAACAAACCTTGTGCATCTTCTCATTCACTATCAGACGAGAGTTGACTATGAAAACAGAGTGCCCCTTGCACTCTATTTTCACTATTGTTTTCACACACTTTCTTACGATCAGCTGCACTCTTTTCTCCTTCAGTTTCACTTTTCTTAACATTTACACAAACTTCCTCAACATCTGTTTCACCTACAACTCTAATGCTGCCTACTCTTATTTAGACAAGCCTCGTGGTCCATCAGCATATCACACATCCTGCATATCCATATTCTCTTCTTTCTCCTATTCAACCTCTCCAAATAATTATCAGCAACATCTCCCCATGCATACATATTACACTCATGGCACCATACCATTCTTGAAAAATCAATGTCAATGAAATCAATGAAAAATCACTTTATTTGTGTTTTTTAAAAGAGATCAGTCAAAGAGATCATTACATAGATTGGTGATCCCTTTTATTTCAGAGTACTAACACACACAAAAAAAATCTGATGATATCTTTTATTCTCTTATAGGGAGATGAGGAGACCATAAGACCGTTTTAGTCCTATCTAACTTTTTTTTAGAGACTGAGCGGACAATTCAACCTCCACCAGTAGCCAATTGGAGATGGTAGGACTAAGACTATCACTAAAACATATGAAATTATTATCCATCAAATTTTAAGTTTCACTTTTCAGCAACTTTTTCTAAATCTCCACTGCTAACCACTCCTGAAATGGTAAGAGGCCTGCAATTTTTGATGTCTGTTTTGAATCTACCTTTATGTGACTCTACCTCTAAGTCAATGTGCTCTCTAATATTTGCCAGCTCATGAGTGCTTAAAAAATATTATTATTATTATCAACATTCTGAATCCATGGAGTCGGAGACTCATCGTGGGAGAGTATGCAATAGAGAGGTACTCACTATTGCATACAATGCTCATCCAACCGCATCTTAAACTGATTCAATGTGTCCACATCCACAAGACACTGAGGCAATGCATTCCACTCACCAACCACCCTCCATGCAATGAACCTGCTTCTCAATCCTTTGCTCACACCCTCCTTATACAGTTTCCAGCAATGGCTTCTTGTTCTACTCCACTTTCCCATTCTATGAAAAATCTCTTCCATGTCTACCTGATAACAACTCCTGACCAGCTTATATGTCTCAATCATATCCCCCCCCCCTTCCTCCTATTCACAAGGCTCTGCAACTTACATTCTCTCAATGTCCTCATACTCTACATTCCAAAGACCACTGACTACCTTTGTGAAACTTCTCTGTACCCTTTTCAACATATCCTCATCACCATGAAACCTGGTGACCAAATCTATGCACAATAATCCATATGAGGCCTGATCAAGGCCTTATACAATGGAATCATGACCTCTCTATTTCTGCATGTCAGGGTTCTCCACATCATTGCAATTATTCGTTGTGAGGTCTTCACAACTTGTGCAATGTGGCCCCTAAATTTCAGGTCCTTGTCCACCATCACTCCTAGATCTCTCATCTCCTCTACTTCTGTTAAAGTTTCCCCACCAATTGTATAATTTGCATCCCATCATTGCTTACCAAATCTCAAAACCTTACACTTGGCAACATTGAATTGACAGTTCCACTTACCTGCCCATTCATGCAATCTATTCAATTCATCTTGTATGGCATTAACATCAGCCTGACTGTGCCTTGCTTCCCCAGTTTTGCATCATCCACAAACAGCTGAATATCACTAGTTAAACCCAACCCAATATCATTAACATACAAATTGAACAACAATGGCCCCAAAACTGACTCCTGCGACACACCACTGGTGACCTTTCTCTTTCGAGATACTGCACCCCCATATACAACTTTCTGATACCTATCTGACAGCCAGTCACTGATCCAACATAGAAGTCTGTTATCCAATACCACCTGTTTCAATTTATTTAAGAGCTTGTCATGTGGCAGTCTATCAAAATCTTTGCAAAATCCAAGTACATCACTGTATATGTATCTCCTCTGTCCAAGGTATTTGTCACCTTGTTAGAGTACATAAGTAAGTTAGTGAAACATGATCTCCCCATAACAAACCCATGCTGATAACCAGAGAATACTGCTGTTATCAACCCATTTCTGTATCCTACTTCTCACCAATCTCTTCAGGACCTTCACTACAACTCCAGATATACAGACCGGCCTATAATTTGAAGCTACAGCCTTATCACCACCTTTATGCAGTGGAACAATTTTACCCTCCTTCCACTCCCTTGGAACCTGTGCTGTTGCAAAACTCTTATTAAGCAGGCATGCCAATGCCACTGCCAGTTCCCTGGAACATTCCCTTAAGAGGCGTGGTGATATGTCATCAAATCCTATTGCCTTATTAACATCAAGGTTATTTATTTCCTCAAATACCACCTGCTCACTCACAATTAAGTTATCCTCTCCTAACTCCTCTACACTTAAGTTCCTCATGATTCCACCCTGATCAGGATGAAACACACTTATAAATTGATCACTGAATACCTCAACAATGTCTTCTGCTTTCTACCATTCTACCACTTTCATCCCTTAACTTCATCTTTCCATGATCATTCTTCCTTCTACTTGCCACATATCTAATAAAACTCTCTAGGGTTTTTCTTAGTCTGATTTGCCAATTTCTGCTCATACTCGACTTTTGTTTTACATACTAACTGAGTCACTCTCCTGGCTTGTTCTTTATATTCTTCATGTGACTGATTACTGTTATTCATCTTGTACTTCCTCCGAAGTACTTTCTTTTTCCAGATTTCATGCTTAAGCTCCACAATCATCCATTTTACATCTACCTTATTCAACCTTTTGGCCTTTGGGATACATTCATGCATTGATGCTGTTATGCATTTCTTCGTAAGTTCCCATGCAGCATTTCTTTCCTTACCGTTCAACTCCTTGTTCCATGTTATAGCTCAAAGCTCTCTCCTAAGCTTGTCATAATCACCAGCCTTATAATTCTACATATATCCTTTCCTTGCAAAAGTCTGCATATGGCTAGCCACAACACAGGTGATTACTTCATGATCATTTTCACCAACTGAAGGAAAACGTGAAACCCCTCTAACAATTACATCCTCTGATGAAATGATAGATCTAGAACTCTTTATCCTCATATGCCTTCCTTTACATGCTGCCTGAGATAGTTACCTCTCAAGAACTCGAGAAATTCACTTTCCTTATTCCCAAATGCTAGTTCTTCATTCCAATCCATACCGCCATAATTAAAATCACCCATAATAATTACCCTTCCTTTGTTCACTAATCCAAGTTGTTTATACATTTTTTCATTACCATCTTCCACATTCCCAGGCCTATAGCAACATCCAATTAAATACGTCTTCCTCTCAACCTCCATGTTACACCACACTGCCTCATAACCATTGCCACTATTTCCCCCTTTTCATGTCTACCTTATGTAGACTTAATTCCCCTGCTATCATCAGCAGCACTCCCCCCTCCCTTCCTGCCCTGTCTATCCTTACAAAAAATACTGTACCCTTCCATTTCTATTCCCGTTACGATGTCATCTTCATTCAACCATGTTTCAATTATTCCAATGATTTAGGGGCGAATAAACTCAATCACTGAAACCATTTCATCCCCTTTATTTCTGATACTTCTGACATTTGTAAACAAACACAACAGTTCATTTTTAGGTCTATAGCCAGTCCTATCCAAGCCATATGTTGGTTGTGATTTCCCCATTACACCTGTCAAATCACCTTTATCACTGCTTACCACATATACCTGCTCCGTCTCCACTTCTCCACCCACATTGCAATATACTCCATCTTCATACACACATTCACTGCCACTTTCAACATTCGCTCTCTCTCTCTATGCCATGTCTCCCTGTCCACTTGAGCTCTCCCCCATTTCCCTGTTCCTCTTGTATTTCCATTCTCTCTTCCTCTCTCACACTATTACTGTTTCCACTGCCAAGCACTGCTGTCTCTTCAGTACCACTCTGCTGATTTTTCTCTTCCTCTCATCCTTCTGATCTCTGGCACGCATCACACACTGTACTTCCACACACTATACTTTCATCCAGCAACACTTTCTCCAGCACACTCACTCCAAAGCCATTTAAATGCAACCTATCACGCCTGTATAATTTCATTTTTCCCTCAAACATATGCCATACATCCACAAACTCCACTCACTTCTTGTCACACAGCTCCGCCAACATACCATTCAAAATTTTGGCTCTCCATCGGAACTCATCATCATCATACCTAGGTAACACACTGACAACCTTTCCTACTACACTGTTATCTTTCACTCAATAGCCTCCTGATATTTATCCTCACATCCTTCTTATGTCCAGTTAGATCATTCGTCCCTACAACTAACGCTCAACTAATGCTCTCACTTGTTTCTTCCTCAAACTTAATTATCGTACTCATTCTCCCACCCAGATAGCAGACCTTGTGGACTCTGGCAGTAACTAGCCCTCTAATTATGGAGTCTCCACATACTGCTATCCTGGAATCACTCGTCACTTCTTTTACTCTTTGTTCTTTCATTCTGATTTCTTGCATACTTTCATTAATTTCCACTAGATGCCTAACATCACTCAACATATTCTTCATTCAATTTTTCATTTCCAATATCTGTTTTATTAAATCTTGCATTCCGACAACTTCACTCTCTATCTCGCTACCTCTCGTTCGGCTGCACTTTACTTCCTTTTACTCATTTGTACTTTCTTTCACCCCCTTATCACTACCTTTCACTTGTACATCTTTGCATTCTTTCACTCCTTCAGTTTCTCCAACTTTTGTTTCACTTCCGTTTTTCGCAACTTCTTCCGTAACTTTCGCTTCTACATCTTTGCATTCTTTTACGCCCTGAGTTCCTCTTGCTTTCATTTCATTTTGATTTTTCGTAACTTTCACTTCTACATTCCTGCATTATTTCACTCTGTCAGTCTCTCTCTATATCGTTCATTTCATTTCCATTTCTTTCATATACACTATCTATCTTTTCGGTCAGTTTCGCATTCTGTGTATCGTGGTCCAACAGTATATCGCACTTATGACAAATCCATACTTTCTCTCATCTTTTGCTCATTCTCTCCCTCTCCACAAAGACATCACTTACATTTTGCCATGCATACATATCGCACTCAGGACATCAAATCAGTTTTGAAAAGTCTATGTTGACTTTCGTGGCATTTGCCTAGTAAGCATCAGTCGATGCCTGTGTGGTTGACCTCCTGACTGGCATTGTGTGATATTTAAAACGGCAATTTGGACTAATAATTCTGATAGAATTCACACCGAAAATCACTCAGACACACTTTGTTCTCAAAAATAAATAATGAAACCCTAAACTTTATGAAACCCTGCCAATCATTATTCAAAACAGCACTTATTTTTGCAGAGCTCTTTCTGACACTACACAACTTACGACCCTCTATCGGCCCTATATTTTGTGTGCAAGTTTCCAGTCTCAATGTGTACACAAGCCTGTGCTCACAATAGTCACAAGCCAGAAACTCTTAATTTGATATGCCTAAAATTGGTGATAACATATTTGTTAAAAGATCTTGTACATTACATGACAAATATTTCTATAAGAGCAACCTACATATTTACTATTTCAGCTATTTAAATACTGCATATACATTAAATCCTAGAAAATTCTAGGATTTAATGCACTAAAACCGTTGATGTAATATTCCTCGTATTAATGTTTCCTTTTTTTCATCTAGCTGTAACTTATACAATTTCAAGCACATTAATTTGCTTAAATCCACTTAGCCACAAAAATCCATCACTGTTTGCATGAGTTCAAGTGACTGCTCTGTCCATACAGTAAACACTCTAAACAAATAACCACTCAGCCAGCTGGCCTGGTTTGTCAAGTGGTTAGTGTGTCTTCTCTACAACCAAAAGGCTGTGGGTTTAAATCCTGCCATGGGCATGAATGTTTGCGATTGTCTGTGAAAATACTAGTGGTGGTGTTCGGTAGATGGTGTTGGTGTAGATCATGATGATAGTTATGGTTCGTTGTATAGTTGGTGGATTGAGCGGTGGAGACAGAGAGTTGTAGAGTAGGTACCCTCCCTCGATGAGTCGTTGGACTCTCTGGAGGTGTCACGTAATAATAATAATAAATATGCCTGTGCAACTTGCTGAGGTCTGCATCAGTTTGCCTACACGATACAGGCTAAAAGTAACTAATTAGAATGTATTAAGTTGGAATGATTAGAGTAATATTGGAGTGGAGACACTGAAGAAATTAACTAGATAAGTGACAAGTATAATTTATCATATAATTCGTTTATACAGTATGTTCATAAATGATTGCCTGTAAATTAGGAATTCTGAAAGCAAAAATTTTGTGTGCACAGTTACTAGGCATGTGCACTCCCTTTTTGACTTTGTGTGTGTGTGTGCATGCACGCTTGGAGAGAACATTGCTCTAGGTCATTTGTACTATCCACCATTATTATTATTATTATTATTCAGGCCTCCAAGGAGTCAAAAGACTCATCGAGGGAGGTCCTTCCTAAGACATAAAGTCTGTCAAGACTCATCGAGGGGAGATCCCCCCCTGAGAAACACAAAGTTTATCATACCACTCTTTAAAGTCACTGACCGTTCTCGCTCCCACCACTCCATCAGGCAATGCATTCCACGGCTCAACCACCCTCCACACAAAGAAACCACTCCTTACCCTCTTGCTCACAGTTTCCTTTCGTAACTTCCAGGGATGGCCTCTTGTCATCACTCCTTCCCGCTGATCAACCAAGCGAAAGAACTCCCCAGTGTCAACCCTGTAACCACCTCTCAACAGTTTAAAAGTCTCAATCATATCACCTCTCCTTCTTCTATCTGCCAAACTCTGCAGTCCACATTCTCTCAGCCGATCCTCATAACTATCCTTGTACAGTCCTGAAACCATCTTTGTCATCCGTCTTTGTATCCTTTCCACAGTTAATTTATCCCCTTCAAATCCTGGGGACCAAATCTGAGAACAATAGTCCAAGTGTGGTCTGATCAGAGACTTATACAACGGAATGATAACCCTCTTATCTCTGCAGGTCAGTGTCCTTCTCATAATAGCAGCAATCCTCTGTATTACCTTCACTACCTTTGCAATATGTCCCCTAAACTTCAGGTTTCTATCAATCATCAACCCCAGATCTCTTGTCTCCCCTACTTCCTCCAGTATAACTCCTCCCATAGAGTATGCAGCATCCCATCGATGTTTCCCAAACCTCAAGACCTTACATTTTGCTGCATTAAACTGACACCCCCATTCATTTGCCCATCTATCTAGCTTATTTAAATCCTCTTGCAGGGCTACCACATCTGCGCTATTACTAATAATCCTTCCCAGCTTCGCATCATCCGCAAACAACTGAATATCCCCCTGCAATCCACTGGCTATGTCATTGATATAAAGGTTAAACAATATAGGTCCTAGTACTGAGCCCTGTGGGACCCCACTTGTAACCCTCTGCCTCCTGGAAACTGCTCCACCATACACAACTCTCTGATACCTATCAGACAGCCAATCCTGAATCCAGTTGACCAATCTGATATCCAGACCCATGTGCTGCAACTTAAATATCAGCTTATCATGTGGCACCCTGTCAAATGCCTTCGCCAAGTCTAAGAAAATTGCAGTATATGCCTTTCCCTCATCTAATGCTCTTGTAACTTTATTATAAAAGGCTAGCATGTTGCTAAAACAAGAGCGTCCTTTCACAAATCCATGTTGATTCTCACAGATAACATTACCCTCATCTGCCCAATGCTGTACACGGTCCCTCACTACTTTCTCCAAGATCTTAACAACTACTGATGACACACAGACTGGCCTATAATTAGACACTTCCAGTCTGTTACCACCCTCATGCAATGGCACTATCTTACCTTCCTTCCATTCCCTGGGCACCTTTGCCAAAGTCAGACTTTCATTGTAAAGCCACGTTAAAGGTATTGTCAATTCGCTGGCACATTCTCTCAAAACTCGTGGTGAAATACCATCCAGTCCCACAGCTTTACTGACATCCAGAGTACTCAGTATCTGAAACACACTCTCCTCCTGTACCTCCAGACCTCGTACCAGTCCTATCCCTCTAGCATTAAAACTGACTCCTCTAGGATGAAATACTCCAATAAAGTGTTCATTGAACAATTCCACTATGTCCTCTGCATCAGTCACTCTATTCCCATTTTTATCCCACAATATCATTCTTCCACAGTCATTTCTCCTCCTACTGGCCACATAGCTAAAAAATTCCCTAGGATTTTCTTTGGATCTTAGGGCCAATCTCCTCTCATATTCCAGTTTCGCTTTCCTTACCACACGAGTCACTCTTCTGGCCTGTGTCTTATATTCTTCACCCATCCTCTCTTCACCTGTCTCCTTATATCTCTTCCATAGCCTCTTTTTCGCATGCAGTTCCTGTTTAATGTTGTTTGTCATCCACTTTACTCCAAATTGCGCCCTCTTCTTCACTCGTGGTATACAACTTACCATTGCTGATAACAAATATTCTTTCACAATTTCCCACGCACTGGTGATATCCCGGCCATCCAATTCCTCCCTCCATGAAACTTCCCGAAGTTGACGTCTAAGACTATTATAATCACCTGCCTTATAATTCCACATAAGTTCCCGTCTCTTTGATACTCCTGCATGTCTATTCATTTTCCATGTCAACACCATATGGTCACTCTCTCCAACTGGTGGGAGAGACGTCAACTCAGTTATTATCAACTCTTCTGATGCTATAACCAAATCCAAAATTTTTGAACCTCTTGTTCCCTCTGTTACATGTTGCCTAAGACATTTGTCCCTCAAGAATTCTAGAAATTCCATTCCCCTATTGTTACATGCATGTTCCACTCTCCAATTTATACTACTGAAGTTAAAATGTCCCATAACAATCATTCTTCTTGCACTTGCCAAACTTAGCTGTCTAAACATCTCCTGGTCCCCATCCTCTGTGCTCCTGGGTCTGTAGCAACACCCCACTAAATATCCTGTCTTGCCTACCTCTAGCTCACACCATACGCTCTCAAAATCATTTGTCTCACTTCCTTCCAAATTGTCCACTCTTAGAGGACATAGGTCATCACTTATCATAAGCAGCACCCCACCACCACGCTTTCCCCTCCTATCCTGACGAAAAATGCTATACCCAGCGACTTCTATTACTGTTTTTATATCCCCTTCTGTCAACCACGTCTCAGTGATCGCAATAATTTTTGGCCAGGCTGATGCTATCTGCGCCACCAATTCCTCTCCCTCTCCCTTATTCCGGATACTCCTGGCATTAGTATACAATGGCATTACTATCATCTCATCCACATTTTCATCTCACTTAATTTCCATAGTTACACTCTGTATCATTCTTCCATGACACACTCCTCTAGCACCCCTCCCCTTCTTTTATTCGTTTTAAATTTGTATTTTAATAATTTAAAATTTTTATCTGAGTGTTGAGCAATAGATATATTGCTCTCATGCTCTCTCTCTCTCTCTCTCTCTCTCTCTTATTAACATAATGGAATTATTTTGTAATTAAAGTAAACATACAAAATGATTTTTTAAAGTGAAAAAATCAAGCAATGCAATAATAATAATAATATTTTATTACCATCATAAAAATGTCCATAGTGGCTATCTTTATAACTTTTTTTTTTTTTTACATAGGAATTGACATAAACTATTAACATTTCAAATTTAGCTTAACTGTGATACATTTGTTATAATAGACTTCACAAAGATATATACAAATATATACAAAGAATATGAAATATGAAAATAAATTATATTAGTTGTGCATCAGGAGACCATGGAATATTAAATAACATCGGTTAGCCTCATACATCATGTAGAGATCATTATTAAAGTTCACAAAAAATAATAATTACAATAAAATAAAAAAATAAATAATTACATTTGCTAAGTATGTATTCTGCATAACAAAAATAAAATAAATGTATAATTGTACTAAAATGGTTTTAATCTCTTGGTTAACCTCTTTTAGATATTGAATTTCTAATTAATTGGAAAGTGAGTGAGTATCAAATAAAAGATAACAGAGTGAAAGAAGTAATAAATGATTCAAGAGTGGTATTGTATATGAAATTCCATTATTAGAGGTATTGTGAATGAGAAGATGCATAAGGTTTGCTTTCCAGGAGAGAAAATTAGCAGGGTGATTAAGACTTTGGCTATGAGAATTAAGCAAACAAAAGAGTTGGTAGTGGTAGTAGGAACAAAGATAGTGAATAATATGCTGGCAAAGTCACGTAAGACGAATGGAGTGCAGTTTGTGAACATGTGGGATTAATGTGAAGGATGAACAGAACTTTATTAGAATGATTGATCATTATTCATTATAAAATATTAATACCAGAAACACTTACATTTAATATTTTTATTGTAGTACAAATTCAGAGAGATCATTATTTAAATGGTCTGATATAAGTCAGCTGCAGAAGCTGTTCTTGGGATCAAGAAAGGTAAACAGTGAGAGAGAGGAGAATGAGAGAACAGGAATCAAAGACAGAAATGGAGGAGAAGTGTTCAGATGGACAGGGAGATAGCAGATGTGATGCGTGAATGCTGGAAGCAGTAGTAAATGTATATGTGTGAGCAGACTACCAAGAAATGGGATGGCCTAAGATGCAAAAGGATTATTTGAATTTGGAGCAAATTATAGGATAGTTGGTGGCAGAGATTACAACTGAGAGGTGGCATGGGAAAACCAGTTATAGACCAGAATGAGGTACTATGTTTGTTTACAAATGCCAGGAGTATCAGAAATAAGGGGAACAAAATTGTTGGATTGATAGAGTTCATTCATCTAAAAATTATTAGAATAAGTGAGACATGGCTGGATGAGGATGATACTGATAGAAATATCTGATTTTCCCTTTCAGTTGCTTCCGACCATAAGTGATTTTGTGGGCATTGCCCACAAAGTATTCCTGGTGAAATTTTTACAGGGTGGTTCACCATTGCTTACCCCAACCCTCCAATTTTTTTTCCGGGCTCAGGACCGGCATATGGCTGGGAGATATTCATGACTGTAATCCATGTGTGTTCATGGAGCCGGTTTGCCTGTTCTGGGGGACGAAAAACCCAAGTTTCTGGGTGAAATAAACCCCTACCTCTGTATGAGACCGGCTAACTCACCTTTAGTCGAAAGAGACCAGATAAAGGTTCTTCACGTTACAGACGGGAATCGAGCCCAGGTTCCAACCAAAGGGCTTCGTCTATATTGACTGAGCTACAGAGGCTCAAATAGAAATATAGACAGGAGGATATAATATTTTACATAAGGAAAGGAAATGTGTTGATGATAATATAAAAGTTACATCTGTATAAGATAGAGATAAAAAGAGAAAATAGTGGCAATGATTTTGAATAATATACAGATGTGGACATGATGAAATATTTAGTTGGATGTTGTTGTGGGCCCCAGGAATGCAGAAGGTAGTGACAGGAAGTGTGTAGACAAATTTTCTAGCAAAGAAAAGGGTGATTATTATGAGTCATTTTAATTATGATAATATAGATTGAAATGAAGAAATGATATCTGGGAGAAAAGAGATGTTATTATATATGAGATGTCTTTTCTCCAACTGGCGAGAGTTACTATGACCACCACCCAGGTGATCAGGATGGAATGAGGAATTGGGTGAAAAGAATATTGATGTTCTTTCAGTGCTAGTCAAGAACTACTGAAAAGCAGCAATATCTGAATATATTCCAGAGGTCAAGAGGTTAAATAGGGGTTGAATGTATATGTGAACAGTTAAGTATGCAGTCTGGAAGAAGATGACATTATGGAAGCGGTATAACTAAGCGGTAATAATCAGTTGTATGAGGAGCACAAAAAGCAGAACAGAAAGCTGACTTGCATGTTAAAAATAGTAAAGTACAATATGAGCAAAACCTAAAAATCCCAGCAAGTTCTTTCAACATGTGACCAGCAAAATTGGAGAGAATGATTATGCTCTGTGAACTATTAGTTGATGAAAACGATAGAATGGTAACCACTGTGGAGGATATAATTAAGGTTTTAAATGATTAATTCATAATGCTATTTCATCTTTGTAAGTATGATATTATGCAGAACTTAAGTGCAGTGGAATGAAGGAGAAGGAACTGATGGCGAGTTAGCAAGAGGTGTATGAGCAATAATAAGAATCATGCAATGGGGTGAGTCTCAAAGGACTAGAAAAAAAAGCAAAATTGTTCCACTTCACAAAGAAAGTGATAAGACCAAGTCTTTGAATTATAGGCTAGTCTGTGTGTCTGGAGCAGCTTTTAATGTTACAGAGGTTGGTAAGGTCTACAGCGCAGTGTTGAAGTCCAGAATTTAGTTGGGTTGATTATAGCAGCATTGTTTTTCATGGTCAGCATAGGCTTTTAAAGGATAATCGTGTTTTAGGGAAATCATCCTGTTTACATATTAGAACAAGGTGACAGATGCATGCTTGATCTTGACCAAGGCTTTGAATTATAGGTTAGTCTGTGTGTCTGAGTTTCAAAGGACCTTGACATGCAGGAATGAGAGATTATGGTTCCATTCTATAAGGCCTTAATCAGGTCATATGTATTATTGTGCACTGATTTGGTAATCTAGTTTTCATGGTGATTAGGATATGTTACAATGGGTCTAGAGAAGGTTGACTAAGGTAACTTGTATTTGTAATGTGGAACTGAGGGAATGCAATTGCAAAGCCTCATGAATAGGAGGAAGAGGAGGAGGAGGATAGGGGAATATGATTGAGACATATAAGTTGGTAAGAAGTTGGGAGAAGGAATAGAACAAAAGGCTATCTCTATTAATACACATTATTAAATAATGTGTATTTAATTTTATTCCTCGATGTAGTCTATTCCACGAAACCAGAAATTCAACACTTAAGCTTACATTCACATATGAATAAAGTTAAGATAGAGGTAACAAGGTAATGTCAGAGCTGTGGAATGTTAACTATCACAACAGCCCAAGAGAATGTAATCAGTGTTTCGTGAACAGAAAAGAAAACTGAAATTATGACAAATTTTTGAAAAGAAATTATCATAGGAATAAGAAGAAGGTCCATTCTAGAAAGTTGGAATGAGGAGTTGGGTGAAAAGGGTGCACTGATAAATGAAATAAGGAATAGGTTTTCATGGAGTGAGATTGATGAATCTAGTGATTGCCAAAGAAGGTGGTGAGTGCACAGACAATGAATTTAATGAATGAATTGAATATCTGGTATGGTACATATTTTAGAAGGCATGAAAATGAATCTCTCATAGAGTAATATTATTTAGCAGTTCACTGTGGTCCTCTTGTAGTTAGATCTTTTAGCAATTTGGTTTGTATCTTTTACAATGTTTTTTGACTTCATTGAGTCCAGTTGTAATCATGCTAACATTACAGCATAAGATAATTTCTATGGTAACTGATTCTTGAAAAATTTAAAAAGATGTTTTAGGAAATGTTTTTCTATTTAAAACATAAACTAGTACTTGAAACTAATAATGATAAGAGAAATACTATCCTACTGCTACTCACAAATATCATAATTGGTGCATATTCACATTATACTCAGTATAATACATCAGTATATTATTATAATACTGTAAATGTTTTACATTTAAGTGATGGTGACAGGAGGGGGGGGGGTGTCCTTACAAAACATTTGAACTAGAGGATATCTTGACTAGTACTGTATGATATACAAAATCAGAATACATTTGATTAAAAACTGGATAATCTGTTGTTCCCCAGCTCGATTTCTTCTTACCCCCCCCCCCCCCCGAAAAAAAAAGCTAGTAACTGAAAAGTGCCATGTATTTTGAATGGTTGCTGTCTGCAATTGGTATTTCACATCATTCTCTCATTCTGCAGAGTCTCAAATGATAGGAGAATGAGAGGTGACATGGTTAAAAAAATAGTACATAAATTGATTGATGGATTAACTTCTAATTAATGGATAGATAGATATGCATATAAGTACTTTTGACTTGGGATAACACAAATGTACATTTTGTTAACAGATATTGCACTACCATGTATTCTACTGTATAACTGAAAAGGTGCATGTTAGTACTCATTTAAGATTTGACTGTTGCCCTTAGGCCAGAAAGGTTGTGCATCACAGCATTTATATTAAAGGAAAAAATTGTAAATATGAATTATCATAACATGATCTAATTACAAATTATCTGAATATACAATCTGAAACTATACAGCATTTGTGAGGTGAAGAGTGCATCATATAATACAGGAAAGTAAAATGCAATGCAATGTAGCCTGACAATTTCATGTACCCAAAGAGCATATTCATTAGACAACAGAAGTAAAAAATGTACATATTAGTCCTTCTATTTTCTGTATTTCTATTTATTTAGTTCATATTTTGTGCAACATTTATCATGAACAACAGTTGATTTAATTAAAATGGAAATAAACAATGTAAGTGATAATTATATACAAAATCTTTTTTGTTTAAAATAATTGACAGTATCTACATATTATACAATATTAAAATATAGATATTTTGTATGAATTAATAAACATATACTCTGTGTAAGATTACTGTATGTACAGAATTAATTAGTATCACTGGTTTAACACATTTTTGTATACTTATTTCTCTGACCGCATTAAATATATCCTTTTCTGAAAGAAAAAAAAAGATATATTTAATACAGTTGTGGCCTACTTATTTTGTAGTAATAATAATAATTATACTTTTTTTTTGTAATGATTTCATGAACAAAAATTATGGTACCATCAGTTTTATGGTACCGATTTTTAATTAATTCCCCCCCATTAATAATACAGTACCACCAGTATAATAGTATTCTGCACCCAAGTACATCACTGTACAATGCTGATCTGTTATCTTTGAAGTAATTTGTTAAATTACTGTGGTTTAGCTGGAAATAAAAATATTCAATTATAATAACTTTTAGGCATTTCTCTAACAAGCTTTTTGTGTTGTAAACCAGACAGACTGTTAATCTGTTCCCTAAACTGAAAGAATTGCTCTGTGAAAAACACCTAACTCCCATTGATAAGTTATCTGCAGAAGAAGTACCCAACCTGACTTATCAAACACACAAAACAAAATGGGATTGCTGATAGAAACGCAAGACTTGGGAAAGTGATAAGGCAGGTAAAGATTATATTGATGATATCAATATATAGAGATTATATATATGGATTTAGATATGGATATGGAGTATATATGGATTAATATATGGAGATGAGAGAGATCTAGGAGTGATGTGGTGGACAAGAACCTGAAATTCATGGGCACGTTGCACAAGTTGTGAAGATGTCACATTGGATAATGGCAATGATGCAGAGGGCCCTGACATGCAGAAATAGAGAGGTTATGATGCCATTGTTATAAGGCCTTGATCAGGGCTTCATATGGATAATTGTGCACAGATTTTGTCACTGGGTTTTTGTGGTGATGAGGATATGTTGGAAAGGGTCCTGAGAAGATTCATAAAGGTTATAAATCTTCTGGAGGATGAGGACAGATTGAGAGAATGTAAGTTGAAAATCCTCATGAATAGGAGGAAAAGGGGGGTGTGATTGAGACATATAAGCTAGTCAGGGATTGTTATCAGGTTGACATGAAGGAGATTTTTCATAGAATAGGGGAGAGGGGGGGTAGAACAAGAGGCCATCGCTGGAAACTGTATAAGGAGGGTGTGAGCAGAGGAGTGAAGAGAAGGTTCTTTGCATGGAGAGTGTAGTTGGTGAGTGAAATACATTGCCTGAGTGTGTTGTGAATGTAGACACACTGAATCAGTTTAAGGCACAGTCGGATGTGCAATAGTGTGTACCTCCCACGATGAGGCTCTGATCCATGGAGGTTAGATGATAATAATAATAATAAGATCAGCCTGTAGAATCCCACTGTTGGAGAAAAGACTCTCCCAAATTTCTCTGCTCTTCTCTTGAAACCAACCTTGCTCAGCTTCTATTCCTATGATCTCATTTCTCCACTTGATCTGCTGTCTTTCTTTGGATCTTATGAATTTTTCCAAAATCTTAACAATCACAACAAAAATACAAACTGATATATAGTTTAATACTACCAATTTACTACCACCACCACCATTATGCAGTGGCACTATATCCTCCTTCCTTATCAGGAACTCACTCAATCTCAAGACTTTCAGTCAGGTAGTGAATGACACAGTCGGTTCCTTAGCAGGACTAAATGGGATATGGCCACATCCCATTTAGTCCTGCTTTTTTATATATAGTTTTTTATTTTTTATGTGGCTCTCACTTACGAAAGGTTTTTGTAAACTTATACTACATTTCTACTCTGGGTAGACGCAGGATTTTTTTTTTTTTCCTATTTTTATTAATTTTATATTGTTTTGTATTTTTATTTTTGCATAGTCTGGAAACCCTCTAGAGATAAACATGGAACTTTTTTTGAGCTACTTCAGGCCTCCAATAAGCAGATAGTGGTTTCACACAGCAATGATATTCATCTTCCACCTAAAGACAAATCACAAACATCCATGTCCACAGAAGGATTCAAACCTTCAGCCTGTTAGCTGGAAAGTGGATATGCTAACCACTTGGCACTAGGCAAGCTTTTAGAATGCTTGATAATTCTAATTCTTCACACTTCCTACTCCTCTAGGAATACAACTGACTTTACCATGATGAAACATCTAATAAAGCAATCATTAACCAATTCTGTTATGACATCTACAGCCACCTGACTGCCATTTCAATCCAGCAAGGTCATTTGTTTACACTCCTTTCTTTTCCTACTGGTGATATAGCAAAAGAATCTCCTTGAATGTCTCCTTTAATCCTATTGCTAGTCTCCTCTCGTTTTCTAATTTTTTTCTCTTTACTACAAAAATCACCTTCCTAGCATTACACATGCAAGTCTCCACACTTTCTTATACATCTCTTCCATAACCTCCTTTTTGATCTGCAATTTCTCTGTGATTTCCCTTGACATCCATTTTACTCCAAATCACTTTATCTTTTTCAAATGAGGTATCAGCATGCCACTGCTAACAAATATTTCTTAACTAGCTTCCATGCACTACTGATCTCTCTTCTTTCACATTCTTCCACTCATTGCACTACCCCAAGCTGGTTTCTAAGTCTATTATAATCAGCTGCCTTATTTTCCAACTAAAACTTCTGCATTTTTGAGAGACAGATGGCTTAGGCAGCATGTGGAAGAGGGAACAAGAGGATAAAGATTTGAATTTTGTTGTAGCATCAGAGGATCTGACTATGATGTCATACTTTTCACCAATTGGTAAGGGTAACTATGTGGTGTTGACTTGGAGGTGTTGACAGGCATGAAAAGTGTCAGGGAGAAAGGAATTGATATTGTTATAGGTAGACAAAGGAATACAGAGGATGATGAGCAGGAACGTTGCTGTCAAATTAGTTTGTGAATACAAAATGAGTGTTCATTATAGGGGATTATAACTACATCCCTCTAAATATCCTGTTCCACTTTTCTACTTAACATCATACACTCTCCAAGTCATCAGTGCTATTTCCCTCCTGATTCTCTATCTTCAGAGAATATTACTCCTCATTAACACTTCATCACTCTATTTACCCTCTCATTCCTGCTGAAATATGCTATAATATTCAATTTATACTGCTATCAGGACATCTTTCTTTATTGAATACGTGTGTAGAGGCTTAAGTGCTGTGAGGACATCATGTTGGAGGCTTAATGGATATTTTTACAACACTTAAAAAGAATTAAAATAGACTTTAATGCTTCCTATATTTCGTCCTAGTCACTAGGACATCTACGGGGATTACAAAAAAATTAATGTAACATATGCACAAATAACAAACAATACTAAGCCCAACCACGTGGGTGACACTAAAGTCCTATCTAGGTAGAGCGCCCTCTAAGGGCAGTAGTAGGTGGCCTGGAATGTAAGGTGGGAACTATAGTAGATGCTACCAATGCACCTTGCTATAGACTATCTAAACAGCTGGCCAACTCTCTGATCCCCCTCACCGGAAGGTCCCCTTCCTATATAAAAAACTCGACCCACTTTAAAGCCCTCACAGAAAATTTAACCTTGAAGAAGACGGACATATTGGTAAGCTTTGATATCTCCTCTTTGTTTACCAATATTCCCTTAATTGACACCTTATCTCTCTTAGAAAAGGTTTTTCCCTCTGACATCGTAGATCTCTTTTCCTTTGCCATTAACTCTGGATATTTCTCTTGGAACAACAAAATCTACAAGCAGATAGAAGGAACTGCCATGGGTTCCCCCCTCTCACCCCCCCTTGCCAATTTCTATATGGAAGATTTCGAAAAACGAGCCATAGACTCAGCCCCACTCAAACCTTCTATCTGGCTAAGATATGTAGATGATGTGTTCTCTATTTGGCCTCATGGCCCAGACACGTTAGACTCCTTCCTCAGTCATCTCAATAGTCTACATCCAAGAATCCAGTTCACTATGGAAAAGGAAAAGAACAATTGTTTACCCTTCCTAGACACCTTAGTCTAGGAAGGGTAAACACGCCTGCCTAATGATACACTTACCTTCACCGTATACAGAAAACCCACACACACAGGCAGATACATTCACAAACTCTCCCACCACCACCCCTCTCAACAATATGGCATTATTAAAACTCTTACCAAGAGAGCCCACAATCTTTGTTCCAGTGGAACCGCCCTCACTAATGAACTTAACCACATACACAGCACTTTCCTCTCCAATGGCTACAGCGATCACAGTATCAAAAAAATAATCAACTCCTCCCCCATTCCCCTTCCTTCTCGTCAACAAGATTTTAAAAATGCCATCACCATACCCTACATCCGTGGCACATCTGAAAAAATAGCCAAGATACTAAAACAATACAATCTACACACAGCATACAAGCCCCACCGCAAACTGGCTACCCTTATCCGCTCTACGAAAGATCAGCTCCCTCCTCTCTCTCTGCCTGGAGTTTACAAAGTACCCTGTTCCTGTAAGCTGGCGTACTTTGGACAGACAGGCAGATCAGCATCCATCCGTCTAGAGGAACACAAGTCTTACATCTTCAAACACAACTATGGCCATTCAGGCTTGGCTGACCATGTTTTGGACACCACCCACAGAGTATCATGGAAGAAAACCACCATGCTCCACCACAGCAAATTCAAGAAAGAGAGACTTTTCTTAGAAGCAGCAGCAGCTCTCAAAAACCAACCAAATCTCAATAAATATGGGTGCATTAAGCTTCCGAAGATTTGGGAAACACTCATCACCAGAGTTCCCACCTTACATTCCAGGCCACCTACTACTGCCCTTAGAGGGCGCTCTACCTAGATAGGACTTTAGTGTCACCCACGTGGTTGGGCTTAGTATTGTTTGTTATTTGTGCATATGTTACATTAATTTTTTTGTAATCCCCGTAGATGTCCTAGTGACTAGGACGAAATATAGGAAGCATTAAAGTCTATTTTAATTCTTTTTAAGTGTTGTAAAAATATCCATTAAGCCTCCAACATGATTTCTTTATTGAAGTCTGCTATTTTTGTGGCTGAATAAATTTATTGGATTGGTGGTACACACACACTACATATCTGGTAACAACTAGTTTTATTAAAATAACAATAAAGCCTCACTAGTTTCGTAAGTCATCAGACTTACATCATCAGGAGCAAAAATCTTGTATTAATTTATTAAAAAAGTAGCAAGCATAATTACATAAAAAAAAATTTACAAGCTTCACAACCACATATGACAAAAATACATATAACAGAGTGAAAGCTGTTGATTTAAACAACATGCATATGATATGACAGAACCAGCTGCGGCATAATGCATGTCATATCAGAGCTTCACTGATGTCAGATTTTTAATAAATGCAGACCAAACTTGGTGTAGTATTACACCTTGATATTTTTGTTACACAGTGTAGGTACAGAGCACATCTGAGGCTTCTTTAAATTTTCTTATATAACAGTTATGATCAGTGCATAGGGAATGTCCCATTGACTTTTCTTATGTCCTAATTAGAAAGGTCTCATTGACAGTGTCATTGTAGATAATGACATTAATCTCGCTAACTCAGAACATAAGAGTATACAGAGTATATGAAATTGGAAGTGATAATCATTTCATTTTGAGCAGGATAAAATTGAATCTCATGTTGAAAAGAAAAGAGTGTAAGAAAGTTTTAAAATGAATCAAAGTTGAACAGCTTTCAGAGGTGAACTGTAGCCTCAAATATACAAACATTATTCAGGAAAAAATGAAAGCATTTGAAAAGAACCAAATCCTGGAGATTCATTGCCAAACCCTGAAGAAAATATTGATTGATTCAGCCAGGGAGGTATGTGGTGAGGTTAGGTTATCTGTTAGGATAGAAAAATCAGAACTCCATGTTGGATTCAGAAAGTTAAAGGGGAAGTCAAGGAAAAAAAGGAAGCTTATTAAAAGTTCTTGACAAGTCAGCTTGCACTCTAATAGAGAGAAAAATGTAAGGAAGTGAAGCACTATGTAGCTAAACAAAAGTCAAGGGTAGATTTGGCAAGAACATTGAAAATAAATATAAGGAAGATGGTAAAATATTCTGGAGGCTATTGAAAAAAACTCAGAAATGGAGGAAAGAGTATTGTAAAGGAATAAAAGGTAATAAAGTAACATGAAAACTAAAGATAATGATATTCTAGATATCTGGATTGATTCATTTGAAAGACTGCTAAACGAAACAAGCAGTGATAGTATAGTGTTATAAATAAAACTCTCAACATGAATGCAATGAGAAGTGCATATCAGCACTTGAGGTACAAAAAGCCATCAGAATCCTGAAATGTTGAAAGGCAGCTTGGGTAGATAATATTAGACCAGAAATGCCCAGAAGTGGATTGATACAGTAAGAAGTGCCTTAGAAGACAGAAATATAAGATCTAATAATATTGAAGTCTTGACAGATAACAGATTTAATTTGAAGGAAAATTGTAAATAGGAAGTTGAGCAATATCTTTTATTCCTTGCCAAATTCCATAATCAGAATCACAGCACTTGGTACAGAATATTAATATATAGTGGTAATTAATATCAATTAGAAAAAATATATTAAATTTCACTGTAAAAGGTCACTTACCTCTTAAGATAAAGTGTGGCTAAATTTATTTCATTCTCTTTTAATAGAAACCAGGAGCTCTGATTCTATTTAAGTAATTTATATCTATATGTTTTAACATTTTTTTAAACTGAACATTAAGAGCTGTAGGCTTATACAGTTCTTAAATATAGCTATAAGTGTATAAAACACTTTGTTAACATTTCACCTTGTAACTTTTTTTTTGAAAAAAATCCAACTTGGTAAAATCATAATTCCAGATACAAGAAAAACATATCGATTTGCAATTCTTCTTTGTTCTGTTATCATGTTTTGTACAGTTAACAGACAATATTTCATTAATAAATTTGGAGTTGCATATATGAAATATTATCTGTTCAGTTTCAAGGACTTTGAATATTTGCTTTTTTGACCTCTTGGTACTGATTTAATGAAGGACGAATGCCGACTTCTAGATTGTCCTGGAGCACTAAAGATAACATCTCTCCATCTTTCATTTTCAGTTGGTATTTCTTCATCAGAATTTTCAATATGATTAAGTGAATGAAACAGTCTTGGCATGCCATATTCATCATTGATTGAATTATACCAAGGAGAAGTTCTGGAAATAGATTTTGTCACTTGTGGTATATTCTGAGCAGAAGATTGGAGTGTGCTTGCAGATAAACTTCTGTAAGTGGAAGCAGGCTGCTTTGAATATGTGATATCAGAATCTTTATATAGTACAGAAGCAGATCGCTTGCCTTCTTTTTCATTTATTTCATGAAAAGTATATTTTGAATCATTGTCTTTTGTGTGTGTGTCTTGTGCATGTTGAATTGATACTTTTGAGGAATATGGCCTAAATGTTTCAAAATCACACACAAAGTTCTCCAAAATAACTGTACTATCACCACAATGTGTTTCATTATTTGTAATGGTTGTCTTCAGTGGCATTTCATAACCATCGTAAACAATGCTACTATCAGGAATAAGTTCCAGGTATGATATTTGTGTAGGTAGTCCATATAAAGAATTTCTTTTATCAACAATCTAAAAAAAAATAATCTTTATATATATATATATATGCATGAAATATTAGATATATTATAAAAATATATACAGGGTGTTCGGGATAAATTTGACATATTTATAATTAATTATATTTTTCCGTAAGTTACATGTATTAACACACACTTCTCTTCATTTAAAAGTTTGGACCCTTCTTCATTCATATACAAGATGTCAGAAAGGATGGATAGCTGGAACCCACCTGAATCATGGAAGAGAATAACTTGTATCATGATGATTCGTGCCCGCCATCAAAATAAGGATATTACGACTGCTGCCCAATGCTCCCTGAATACAGTAAAAACAATCAGGCATGAACTAGAGACTTGCAATGGTGACTACGAGGATGTAGCAAGAAGAAAGATCCCTAGCAGACGATCTGATTGCGTTCGTACAGCAGAATTCCTCGCAAATCTGCAGGAACAGGTGTTGAAGAACCCTGGCATTGGAATTCGGGCTTTGTTCGTGGAGTTGCTAACTGTAGTCAAGCCCTGGATAACAAGGGTAGCCAATGGTAGGCCGTATGTATGGCAGCAGGATTCGGCCCCTTGCCACACCTCTGGAAAAGTCAAAAATGGTCGTCTGAAAATTTCTACGACTTCACCAGTCCAAATGTTTGGCCTCCAAACTCCCCAGACCTTAACCCCATGGATTATTTTGTATGGGGCGCAGTTGAAAAAGACACCAATCGCACTTCCAGTAATACAAAAGCCCAGTTAATGGATAAAATTAAAACAGTTTTTGCGGCCCTTCCCAGGGAGACTGTAGCATCAGCTTGTTCGAGGTTCCGAAGCAGAATTGAAGCTGTGATCGATGCTAATGGTAGTTATTTTGAGTAAATCTTGTTGATAGTATTGTAATTAACTCTGCCTGTAATGTTTTTTTGTCAATTCATTAAATTTAATAGATACAAAGAAGATTTTCTTTTTCCTTACGAAACTGTCAAATTTATCCCGAACACCCTGTATATTTATGACAT
Source organism: Typopeltis vanoorti (assembly GCF_054136105.1). NCBI lineage: Eukaryota > Metazoa > Arthropoda > Arachnida > Uropygi > Thelyphonidae > Typopeltis > Typopeltis vanoorti. The sequence continues at coordinate 40,386,793 of NC_143570.1, forward strand.
ATTGTATGCTTATACACATTATACATATCTAATAGAAAAACCTTTATCTAATAGATCAAGCCATTTCTCCTGGTGAAACACTAGCCATTAAAGAACTGAAGAAGAACAAAGATATTATCATCCTCCCAGCTGACAAAGGAAATGCAACCGTAATCCTTAATAAAACAGAATACTGCAATAAAATCTTCGATTTATTAGAATCAGATACGTACTCTCAACTAGAGAGAGACCCCACAAGAGAGATACATAATCGGACCACCAATCTTCTTAAAACAACCACAGAACTACCAAGAAATATTCATCTATCTCTACGTTCTCTTCATCCACTCATTCCCTGATTGTATGGCCTTCCAAAGATATATAAAGAAAATATTCCTTGAAGGCCCATAGTTGAAAGTATTCACTCTCCTACACATAACTTATCAAAATATCTTGCTACCTCCTTGAAAGTCTTCACAGGGAAATCTTCTTCTTACATCAAAAATTCAGCTGACTTTGTTTCCAAGATAAAAAATCTCAAACTCAAGAATTCAGATATCATGGGAAGTTTCGACATAGTAGCACTTTTTATTAATGTTCCCACCCAAGATGTTCTCACTCTTCTAAGAAACAACATTTCAAAAAAGATGTTCTCTTTACTTTCACATTGCATTAATTCAGGCTACTTCAAGTTTGAAGACAAGATTTACAAACAAAATAATGGATTGGCCATGGGTAGTCCACTGTCTCCGATACTAGCTGACATTTTTTTTGAAGATTTTCAAGAAAAAAAGCTATTTCTTCTGCTACATTGAAACCTAAAATTTGGCTCCTTTATATAAACAATATTTTCCTAATTTGGGAGCATGGCATAAACAACCTTCACATTTTTCTAAATCATTTGAACTTTTATCCAGATATAAAGTTTACTGCTGAACTTGAATTAAATGGTTCTCTGCCCTTTCTAGACATCAAACTTACCAGGTTGCCTGATTCTTTAAAAAATCTCAATCTTCAGAAAACCCACATGCACAAACAGATACTTGCATGCGTCCTCTCACTACTATCCAGCACAAAAATTAGGCATCATATCCACTCTCGCTCATCATGCCAAGTCCTTATTGTCAGATGAAGAAGAGCTCAAAAATGAACTGAAACATCTTAAAAAGCCCTTCACAAATAATGGTTATTCTTCCAAAAGTATTAATAAATTACTATACCACCATCATCAAAACACTGTTGAGGCTTCTACCTTAGTCTACCCATGGTACGGACATACTTTAGGTTTGCATAAGGTGATAGGAGAGATAGGAAGAGAAGGAGACTAGCACTACAGTCTAGGAAGAATCCCAAGGAGTTCTTTCATCATATGGTCAGTAGGAGAAAAAATGCTTCTGAATGGATGACACTGTTGGATGGAAATAATAATTAGGTGACCAAGGCAGGTGGCATAATAGAAGTATTTAATGATTACTTCATTAGCATGTTCCATCCTGGTAAAGCAGGCTTTATTCCTAGAAGGATAAGGAGTGAATGAAGATGTAATCTATTCTGAATAGTAATCTCTCTCTTTCTCTAGATGTTAGAGAGATAGTGAGATTAGATGGGATTTCACTCCATGCATTACTCTTGTTATATTCACAGATCTACCAAACAGCAGAGAAGCAAACTTTATTAAGTCTATCCCTTATTTTCCCTAATGGAAATAAAAGTCAGCATGAAATCATCATTTCACTGTTCTTATTTCAGTACTCTCAAAAACAATAAAGGTCATTAATGTATATTTTTTTACTATTTTGAGATTTATAGATTCTGCTATTCTCTTTCTACTTCCTCACTAATCTTATCCACTTTTCATAATACAATTTAATGGAAAACTACAGCACAAAGAGAAATAATTAAACAATAAGTTTAATCATTTTAATATTTCGTCTCTGTCACAGAGACATCTTCAGGAATACAATGTCAAAATTGTAATAACAATAAACAGAAGAAATGATATTAGACTATATGAAGACTTCCTTTATGGGTAATGTTGGCTAACCTTAGATGTTGGATGGGAGTCCTAAGAATTAAAGTTTCCCAATATTGGGAAATTTAATACAACCATATTTATTAAGATTAGTTTAGCTGTTTAATCATTTCTCTTCCTGCTGCTGTAGTTATTTCATTAAACTGTATTATGAGTGTAAACCAGCACCTAAGCCTAAATACTCACTTATCCACCTTTGGACATAGGCCAGGAAAGATTTGAAGAAACTCATGTGGTTGTTCCTGAGGAGTCTTGATTCCTCATGGAGAGGAATCAAGACTCCTCAGGCTCAAAAGAGTTTATGGACTATGAGGAATCATCTCATGCTGATAAAGGAAGCATGAGATGGTTCCTCATAATTAAAAAATACATAATAAAGTTCACTGATGTAAAGTTTTCTCAGTATAATTATCATCTACATGAAATGAAAATAACTAGCTTCCAAATCAAGAACACTAGCCACGAAACTGAAATAATGGCAAACAACTGTAAAAAATAGGAAAAGAATTTACAACTTCAATCTATACATAGATTGAAGACCTCATCAATTCATTCAAAATTCAGAAGTTAAAGACTTACTAGTTACATTTCACTAATCATATCATCTCCCTTCTGCATTGCCTCATTAAATGTATGAGGATTCAAAATTCCACAGGCTAATAAAACAAGAAGCTGTATGGAAACTTAAGCCATGCCATAATATGAGGTTTTTGTATCTTCAAGAAACATACTTCTGCTAACATAAAGATATAAAAACTTTAACAGGTAGATACTCACTTCTTTCTTATTGAAGCTTTGGAAGGTTAATCATGGCTGGATTAGGGGGTTCTTATTTTTTATGTTTCCTTGGGTCATTCTGTAATATCCAAAGGGGTGCAGAAGGACAACTTCTTCTTCTTCTATCACTATGCCTTATCCCATGTTAAATGGGGTCGGCGCACCGAATCTTTAACCTTCCTCTTCCAAGTTCTCCGGTCCAGGGCATCCTTCGGACCCCATCCTTTCTCCCTAAGATCCTCTGTCACCATATCCCTCCACCTGAGCTTGGGCCTGCCTCTTTTCTTCCTTCCCTCCAACTCCATATACTCCACTCGTTTACCAACATACTCCTCACCCTTCCTCTCTACATGTCAAAACTACCTCAGCCTACTTTCTTGTATCTTCTTGCCAATTGGTCCCACCTTAACTGTCCCTCTGATGTAGTCATTCCTTATCCTGTCCTTCTTTGTCACACCACTCATTCATCTCAACATCCGCATCTCCACTACCTCCATCTTTCTCTCCTGTGCCTTGGTTATAGGCCACGTCTCTGCACCATGGAGCATCGCCAGCCTCACCACCATCTTATACAGCTTTCCTTTCCTCTTACAACTCACTCTCTTGTCACATAGGACCCTGCTCATCTTCCTCCAATTCATCCAACTGCATATTATTCGGTGCTGTATTTCCTCATCCAAGTCACCATTCCTCTCGACAACCGACCCAAGGTACTTGAATTTCTTCCCTGAAATTAACCTTTCACCCTGGAGTCGTATGGCCATATCCTCATCACTCCCTGTTGACATATATTCAGTCTTCACCCGGTTAATTCTCATGCCTCTCTCTCCTCCAATGCCTTTCTCCACTCTTCCAGGGTATTTTCAAGAGGGATGATTTGCATAGAACAATGTCGTCGGCAAACAGCATGCTCCATGGTGCCTCCTTCTTGACATCCTCCACTAGTACATCCATGACCAGGTCAAAGAGGTAGGGGCTCAGAGCTGACGCTTGGTGTAGCCCTGCGACAATGGAGAACCCTTCTGTCATGCCAACACTAGACCTGACCTGAGTTTCTGTTCCCTCATACATCTCCTTCACCAACCTCATGTACTTCTCCGACACCCCCTTCTTCCTCATACACCTCCATACCTCCTGCCTGGCCACTCTGTTGTATGCCTTTTCCAGGTCTATAAACACCATGTGCAGATCCACTTGCATCTCTCTATATTTCTCCATTGATTGCCTTAGTGCAAATATCGCATCCGTTGTCCCTCTTCCTGGCATAAATCCAAACTGCTCCTCATAAATTTTCGTTTCCTGCCGTATCCTTCCTTCAATTACTCTTTCCCATATCTTCAATGTGTGTGACATCAGCTTGATCCCTCTATAGTTTCCACAGTCTTGAACATCTCCTCTTCCTCCATTCCTCTGGTATCTTTTCCTGTTGGGCTATTTTCCTCATCAGATCCCATAACATATCCATGCCCTCACTGCCCAAACTTTTCCACACTTCCCCAGGTATCTGGTCTGCCCCCACAGCCTTTCCATTCTTCATTTTTCTTAGTACCCAATCCACTTCCTCTCTACTTATGTCTTGCACCGGTCTCTCATTTGCCTCTCCATCCTCACACCTCTCTCTCGGATTCTCCTCATTTAGTAGTTTACGGAAATATTCTTTCCATCTTCCTCTGATTTTGTCCTCCTCTTGTAATACTTTATTGTAATACAATAGACTGAAAATACCATGGATGTGTAATAAGGTTTATGCTACATCCAACAGAACAGTTAGATAAAATTCTTCCACCCTATTTATACAGTGCCCACTACACCAAAACAGCTGGAGATTGGAACTGTATTGAAAACTTAAAATAGGAGGACTGTCCAGAAGTGAAAAAGTAGGATATGCACAGTTAAAAATATGTCTTAACAATGCTCAACTAGCAGACATATCAAGGATTTGCAAATCTAATTACCAGACTTAAACTTACACAAAATAAGGGATTGGTTCCTGTTTTGATTGAATTTATATCTCTTCTTTCCTTATAAACACGGTAATTTAGGTACATCTTGACATCAACATGTCAGATCATAATCCAGTTCTGTGTATGGAACAAGTAGAGATCAACTGATCTTTTCAACCAAATTCCAGAGCCTCTGTAAAAATTGGAATGATTGCCTGGAACTCACCTACATGGTCAAAATTCAAACAAGCAGTAAAAGAGAATATGATTGAAAGGGAGAGGAACAAGCTTTTCTCAAAAGAAAAGAGTTGAATACCCGTATAAAGAGATCTGCATTGGTTTGCTGTGAAGTAGGCTTGCTCACAGCAAACCAGTGCAGGGATACAGACTGCAGCAGCATCATTAGAAACATCAACATAGAGATAGAAATGGAATTACACATGTTCAGCCTCTCTCAGATGATGATTGCTTGATCACTCTCCCCCATTTTTCAGCACATAAATAAATGTAACTATATTAATTAGAAGGCAGAAATGACGCATTTTTATTATTATTATGCAACACCTCCAAGGAGTCCAAAGACTCATCGAGGGAGGGCACTACTCTACAGCTCTCCGTGTCCACCACTTAATTTACCAACTACAGGGAACCTTAACTACCATCATCATCTACACCAACACCATTTACTGCCCACTACTAGTATCTTTTTATTTATTTATTTATTTTATTGTCTGTAAATATTTCATGCATATACTTTTGTTTGATTATGCTTAGGCAAAATAAGAATGAAAACAAGAATTTCTTGTCAAGTATAACATAGTAATAATTGAGTAATCAGATAATTCTCAGATCAGGCTGGCTTAGAAATTTCTGAAGATTAGAAACATGGCAATCATGACTGTTTTGATGTTTCTGGATGTTAAAAAAAAATATTCACACCTATTCACTTTTTGTTTGAGAAAAGTCTTTATATGGAAATTTGGAAATTAAAAAAGTGCTAATTAAAATAAATTCAAAGAATTATTCATTGCTAGGGATTCTACCCTCTCTCTTTGCTAACTTCTAACTTTTGACTTAGGTTTCAAACCCCCCCCCCCCCCACACACACACACACACTTCTCCCAGTAAGATAATGGTAGTGTGTCTCTTGATATACTGCTATTGGTATTTTTGTTTTTGCCAAAACCAATTTTACTTTTTTTAGGTACATTTTGTAACAATGATGCTGAGGCTAGATGGATTTCAATCAAATCCATATTTAGTAGCTTTACTAAAATTTGTCAAACAAACAATCTCAATTTTGATAAACTGGATCAGTTTAAATGAATAAATTTTTTATCCAATTTTAACATCCATAATCTTTTATTTCAGAAAAATTTCTGAAGATTAAAAATAAGCTAAAATGTAGATCAAAATAACAAAACATCAGCTTGTTTACTGGAAGAAATTAGCAATTACCATAAAACTAATTCACCAGTCTTGTTAAGAAAATAAATGCACCAAAGTTGGAAGCTTTGTTTGGTGGGATTGTCATTGAGATTGAATAAGCCAGGATTATACAATCTGAGCATCCTGTACTGAAAACAGTATGGTTCTGTCATGTTACTTAAGGCCTAGCAATGTGGCAGTGATGATGAAAGTAATTACAATCCTTTCTCTTTGTTTAATCATATACAACACTATGGTTTTAGCAGTTATGATCTGGCAGCATAAGTGTATTACTGTATTACATAAGCCCCCCCCCCCCCACACACACTTAGTTAACTCAATTTTTTAATAAAGTATTTATCAATGTTCTGTTACACTTTTTACAATGTGTAGAATTAACACATCAACTTTTTGACACAAAAAAAAGTTAGCGTGTTAAAATTTAAGGTTAATGACATCCTTTAATGTTTAATGTTACAAGATTACAGTATAGTCAGTACGTTTAGCCTAGTGACTATGTGCTGTTGGAAAGAAATGGAATTTATTCAACTTTTTAGAAATAATTATGCAAGGCATGTAATGGCAGGTACCAGAGGTTTGGGAGTATTGTGTTTATTGATTTATTCACTAGATCTGCTAGATTTACTGATGCAGTTACTGGATCTACCATTTCTTAGCAGTTGCATAAATTTTGTTTCGTTCTGTTCATGTCATTTCCTCCTTCCAGTCTATGCTATATACCGTATTTGCCGGAGTATAAGACACACGTTTTTTCTTTGAAAATAGGTCTGAAAAAAAGGGTGCGTTATGCCGATACTGTTTTTTATTACTTTCATTTCTGGGAATTTTCTCTGTTCTGAGTTATGTCGCGTTATGTAGATTCCAAAGGCACAAAAAGTGTTACTGTTAAAATTTCGGGGCATGAAAAAACTCACTACATGGGTGTTTTATTCTGCTGTGTTGATGGGACAAAATTGCTGCCACTATTGATTTTTAAAAGGAAGACGCTACCCAAAGAAAAACTGCTTAAAGGAGTGTTTGTACATGTTCACGCAAAAGGCTGGATGGATAGAGGAGGGATGCTGTGAAAACTGAGACAGTGGTTAAATCATTTAAGAAGTGTGGCATATGAGGACTCAGATTCTGATTTAGAAGAGGTTTCAAGTGTCTCTTCATTTAGCTCTGGAGATGAATTTCTGGGTTTTGATGAAGAAGATTAAAAGGTGAGTACTCTTTCATAGTTAGATCAGGTATTTGTTGAAAGTGGATCTACTTATTACTTTATATTTGAAATACTGTAAATTCATTAAAATATTCAGTGATAAAGTTCTTTTCCTAAAAAATGTGTACAAAAAATGGGGTGCGTCTTATACGCTGGTAAATACAGTAGTTGAAGTTCTTCCATAATAATTACGTGTGCCTTGCACTCGTTGAGCTTATTTGATGATGCATGCCATCCATATTGCCCTTTGCATTCTCCTGGTCTACAGTAGCAACTGACCATAGAGTTTATCCTGCTGGCATCTACTTGCATCAGATAGTCTCAAATGCAGTGCCTTCCACTTCTCCGACTTCCTGCTGAACTTCTGCTACTCTACTTATCTATTATCATTAGTAATATCTCTCCCCTCCATCCAGTTCTTTCTATCCTCCACAGAAACTATATATCTCTCACATTCCATCCCAGTGAATATATCATCTTTTTTAGCCTCATCTCACTAATTGCCAATGACCTTTGGCTAAGAATCACTAACTGATGCCCCAAACATTTCTCCCTTGTTTTCTCACAGGTCCATTCAGATTTATCATCTGATGAACTATATTCAGCATTTTTTGATCATTTTCAAGCTCCATTATCTCAATGGTACTGGCACATGTGCCACCTGTACTAATCCTCCACCGGCCTGGTTGGGAAAGTGGTTAGCATATCCACTCTCCAGCCAAGAGACTGCAGGTTCAAATCCTGCCAGGGGCATGAATGTTTGTGATTTCCTACTAACTGTTTACCACATGGACTGCTGCAACCTCTGTCCTGGTACAGTATGACCTTTATTATTATTATTATTATTATTATTATTATTACCCCAAGACCTCATGGAGTCAAAGACTCATCTGGGAGGTCCTTTTATCACACACATATACACAGCTCATCATACTGTGTCTTAAACACACTCAAACTCCTTGCAGACACCACACTCTCAGGCAAGGCATTCCGATCATTTACAACTCTGCACAAAAAAAACCCTACTTCTCACTCACACCCTCTTTATACAGTTTCTAGGGATGACCTCTGGTTCTCCCACTATTTTTTGTAGAACTTCTCCAGCATTGATTATATAACAACCCTTTACTTTACTAACTTGTAGGTCTCTATCATATCTCCCCTCTTCCTCCTGTCCACCAGACTCTGCAAATTACATCTTCTCAATCTTTCCTCATACTCGACATTCCAGAGGTCAGAAACTACCTTAGTTAGTCGCCTTTGGACCCTTTCCAACATCTCTTCATCCTTCTGAAAATCAGGTGACCAAATCTGGGCACAATAGTCCATGTGTGGTCTAATCAAAGCCTTATACAATGGAACAAGAATCTCCCTACTTCTACAAGTCAGTGTCCTCCACATCATTCCCAGAAGCCTTTGTGTTGTCTTCATAATTTTGGCTATGCATCCCCTAAATTTCAGATCCTTATCCACTATCATCCCCCCCCCCCCAGATCTCTTATTTCCTCCACCTCCAACAATATATCCTCACCAAGAATAAATTCTGCATCCCATCTTTGTTTTCCAAATTTTAAAAATGGGGATGTGAGTTCAATTTCGCAATATTGAACTCACATCCCCATTTCCATGCCCAATCACCCAATCTATTCTTCCTGTAAGGCCACAACATCTTCACTACACTTCATGGTTCATCCCAACTTTGCATCATCTGTAAACAACGGAATATCTCCATACAAATCTTCACCTATATCAGTAATATACAAGTTAAACAGCAATGGACCTAAAACATACCCCTGAGGCATTCCACTAATGACTTTCCCTTTTCTGGATATCGCTCCCCCCATACACAACTTGTCAGATAGCCAGTCTCCAATCCAATGCACTAATCTAATGTCCAACCCCATCTGCTCTAGTTTGACTGTCAACTTATCATGTGGTAATCTATCAAAAGCCTTTGCGAAATGCAAGTATATTACTGTGTATCCTTCTCCTCTGTCCAAGGAAGCAGTCACTTTATTGTAATACATAAGTAGATAACTAAAACATGACCTCCCTTTATTATTATTATTCCTGATACCTCCAAGGAGCCCCGAAGACTCATTGCGGGAGGACACCTACAACTGTCTCAACCACTACACCGAACCTCTACTATGAATCATCTTCATCAACGACATCTACCACCTCCACCACCACCACAACAACTAGTGTTTTTTGTTTGTAAATTGCATGTGTTCTGAAGGGCCGATTTGTCTGTAGCAAATCCATGCTGTCTATCAAAGATAATAACATTGTTGTCAACCCAATTCTGGATCCTAGTTCTCACAAGCTTCTCCAACAACTTACCACAATACCTGACACACAGATAGGCCTATAATTTGATGCCTGAGTTCAATCACCTCCTTTATAAAGTGACACAATCTTGCCCTCCTTCCACTCCTTAGGAACTTGATCGAGTACAAGACTTGTATTAAAAAAATATGTCAAGGCAGGTGTCAACTCTCTGGCACATTCCTTCAGAATATGTGGTGATATATTATCAAGTCCCACAGCCTTATTAACATCTAGTTTGCTCAACTCCCCATACACCTCTTGCTCACTTACAGTCAGTCTCTTCTCCCCATCATCAACTGCTCTCAATCTCTCCATGAAGTCACATTCACAAGATTGAAAGACCTTTATGAACTGCTCATTAAGTATCTCCACATTCTGCAACAGTTGTCTTTATACCATTTTCTCCAATCAATGTAATTCTTCCACAATCATTCTTTTTTTTTCTGGCTACATATCGAAAGAACTCCCTAGGATTCTTTTTGGCTTCATTAGCTAACTGCTATTCATACTTCACTTTAGCTACCCTCGCCAACCAAGTCACCCGCCTTGCTTGGTCATTGTAAACCTCATGGAATTGGTTATTTCCACTTGTCTTGTGCTGCCTCCATAATGCCCTTTTTCTTTGTATCACATGCTTAATCTCTTTATTCATCCATCTCACACCTACCTTATTTAACCTTCTCACCCTTGGAATACATTTAGACACTGCATCTACTAGATAGTTTTTGAAAATCCCCCAAGTTGCATTGATCGCTTTTCCAGAACAATCCATGCTACACCCGCAACCAACCAGGTCAACCCATCCACCAATTGGTGGATGATTTCACACCTCATTTATAATTACATCCTCTGATGAGATGACCAAATCCAAGACCCTCAATCCTCGCGTGCCCTCTGCTGCATATTGTCTGAGGTAGTTATCCCTCAAAAACTCAAGAAACTCATTTTCTTTACTTCTAGTTGCTATCTCATCATTCCAGTCTATATTGCCATAATTAAAATCACCCATAACGATCACCCTTTTCTTATTAACTTTTCTAATTTGATCATACATTTCATTATCACCACCATCCACATTACCTTGTCTATAACAATATCCAACCAAGTATTTGATTCCATTCACCTCTATCTCACACCATACTGGCACTATTTTCCTCAAAACCACTGGCACTATTTCCCTCTTGCATCTCTACTTTGTATGGACATAACTCTTTCTCATACCGTTGATGTCTTTGTACCATAAAAATCAAAACTAACTAACTAACCTTCCCCAACAACTCTAATCTAGATATTTTGCACTTCCAATTTCACATTCAGCATGCTTCTTCCAAACACCTAATTCCAAAGCCATTTAAGTATCAATCAATATAGCAATTAAGATATTAGTGATGCTACCAGATTTGAAAAAAGATAAATAAATAAATAAATAAAAGAGTTAACAATTTTGGCCTGGAATGAATGAGTTAAAAGGTTTAAAGTATGGAATGTGAGAGGATATAAAACGTTTACCGGAAGAAGTGAAAAAGAAGAGCAAGGAAATAAAGTCTAAGTTTCTTTCCAAGGTATGACAGGAGTGAAAGAAGGGTCATGATCGCAAATTAGTCAATGCCTGCATCCCCCCTAAAGCTATTAGAGAGGATGCATTAGCATTATGGAAGCTCATTTGAGGTGTGAGTGAGATTTAAAACATCATAGAATGCTGAATGCAGTTTCTCAGGTCTCAAATCTAAATAACAAACTCAAAAGATTGAAGCTGCCTGCGAGCCCAAGGGGATATGCAATGCATGTATACTAATATCAAAAGTATCAGGAACAAAGCAAGGAGTTTTTGGCATTCGTTACTCGAATCAGCCAAAAAATTACTTGGTTAACAGAGGAAGATGTTGTTACAGGTAGAATGTAATGGACACTGTATTTTAAGAGAGGATAGAATAGAACTGGGGAGAGGATTTTGCTACCTATGGTAGAAGAATGGCAAGAAGGGTGTAGATGAAACTATTTGATATAAGATAAAAATCAACATAACAAAATATACAGTTTAGTTGCTGTTATATGACAATCAATTCATCTATTCCTTCTCCCCTCTCTACAGCTTCAGCAATACTTTCTCTCTCTCTCATCTCTCCATGTAAATGCACTTTGTAAAGTCCTTTTTCTTCCATTTCCTTTAAAAATCCCTGTTTTACACACTGTAAATTCACAATTAATCCTCTACATTAAATAATAAATAAATAATAAATTCATTCATATGATTTTTACTCATTGAGATTTAAAACTTACATTTTCTTCACTTGCTAGCAATTCAGTATCATGAGATGATGACGGATATGAGTCTATAACAACAAAAAAAAAGCATGCATTCAAAAATTATAACTTTTATACAGTCTTGCAGGTGAAAAGAAAGTACTCTCGATAAAATAATCCTAGCATAATTAAACTTAATATATTAAATGAACTATTCTGCCAACTGTAACTGAACAGAAGAATATAACTTCTTGACATCTATAATTTATAGTATAACCAAGTGGGAAAAAACTTTCAAACATCTTTCTCTAATCCAGAGTATTTTAGTAATAAGGTGTGACACTTTTTGACTACATATATATAAAAATATGATTTCTACATTACTTCAACTTTGGTATCTGGGTCTGACTCCCACTGATGAGACCTTTTTTGCACCCCTATACTGTAGGTCTATCATGAGCACCCCCCTTTACTTTTTCACCTCAATAAAGGTTGAAACTGGTCTGGATAGTGGTCTTTCCCATAATATACGCACATATCCTTACGGACATGTATAATAGCATTATACATGTCCGTAAGGATATGTGCATTGCATTATGGGATACTAAGGCAATTGATGTGGAGTCATCAGCTTCTATAAACAAGTAGCCCAGTTGTGAAGTGACTTCATGCACAAACTTTGTTTGCTTACACTTGGATAAAGGATGAAACCAAGAATATAATTTCTTGGCATCTTTAATTTATAAATGTCCAGTATCAGAGACAAAGAAAAGATAAAAAAAAAAGTGTTGGTGGATTGGAAGTTTAAGTTCAGAGGGCATACTGCAAAATGTGGCCAAGATAGCTAATAGAATTACTTTATTATTGAAGAACACACTGACAAGCAGAGATAAGGAATTTCTAGTCTTGATATGCCCAGATGTGGATTACTGTGTTCTGGACTGGTCACCTGAGTTTGATGGGGGATGAGGTAGAGAGGATCCAGAGGTGAGTGACAGAGATGGTCAGAGATCTGTAGAATGCTTCTTATGATGACAGTTTTGAGGGTTTTGTGGGCTGCATAAGTTGGATGATAGGTAGAATAGAGGGGATATTATAGGAACATTTATATTACTAAAAGATTTATAGAGAAGTCATCCCTGAAATTGAGTAAAGATGCAGTTAGCAAAGGTGCGAGGACTAGATTTTTTGTTTTTGAGCATAAGTGAAATAGCTTGCAGCATCTGTTGTGAGTGCTTTGCCAGTTTATACATTCAAGGATAGGTATGACATTTATTGTGTAGATAGTGTGGATCTCATGCAATGAATCTTCAGACTCCATGGAGGTTCCCAGGCAATAATAATAATAATATACTGCACAGCAGAAAATTATATGTGTGCAGAGTAGAAAAATATGCAAAAGCAAATAAAGGAGTTAGAATAAATACATGAGGATATAAGAGAACAAGTACAAAATATAATTCTCTATCAACCAGAATACTATATTTAAAAATAAAGATAGGGAAAAAATATTAAATATTATTAGTGATATGTAGTCTCGAGCAACAGAAACCATAACTACAAGTAGAAGAATTTTAAAAACATTTACAAAATGTAACAGATACAATAAACAAAATATATCATCATTATTATTATAAACATCCAACATCATGGAGTTAGAGACTCATCATGGGAGGTACACACTATCGTACTCAAAGCTCATCCAACTGTGTCTTAAACTGATTCAGTGTGTCTACATTCACAACACACTCAGGCAATGCATTCCACTCACCAGCCCTTCTCCATGAAAAGAATCCTCTGTGAAAAATCTCTTCCATGTCAACCTGATAGCAACTCCTGAATAGCTTATATGTCTCAATCATATACTTTCTCCTCCTCCTATTCACGAGGTTTTGCAATTTACATTCTCTCAATCTGTCCTTATACTCCACATTCCAAAGACCACTGACCACCTTTGTGAATCTTCTCTGGACCCTTTCTAATATATCCTTGTCACCATGAAAACCAAATGACCAAATCTGTGCACAATAATCCATATGAGGTATGATCAAGGCCTTATACAAAGGCATCACAACCTCTTTCTTTCTGTCAGGGTGGTCCTAATCATTGCCATTATCCAATGTGATATCGTCACAACTTGTGCAATGTGGCTCCTGAATTTCATGCCTTGTCCACTACCACTCTCAGATCTCTCATCTCCTCTACCTCCTTTAAAGTTTCCCTATGAAGTGTATACTTTGCATCCCATTGTTGCTTACCAAATTTCAAAAACTTACACTTTGCAACATTGAATTCACAGTTCCACTTACCTGTCCATTCATACAATTTATTCAAGTCTTCCTGTAAAGCCACAACTTGACTCTACATTGCTCTCCCCAATTTTGCATCATCTGCAAACAGCTGCATATCAATAGTTAAACACATCCCAATATCATTAATATGCACATTGAACAACAATGCTCCTAAAACTGACCCCTGTGGCACACCACTAGTGACCTTCCTTTTTTTGGGATACTGCACCCCTATATATAACTTTCTGTTATCTATCTGACAGAAAGTCACTGATCTGACTCAGAAGACTGTGATCCAAACCTATCTGTTTCAATTTATTTAATAGTTTTTGCACAATCCAAGTACACCACTGTATATGTATCTCTCTTGTCCAAGAGATTTATCACCTTGTTATAGTACATAAGTAAGTTAGTAAAACATGATCTCCCTTTAACAGTCCCATGATGATAACCACAGAGAATACTGCTGTTATCAACCCATTTCTCTATCCTAGTTCTCACCAATCTTTCTAGTACCTTCACCACAATTCCAGATATTCAGATTGGCTTATAATTTGTAGTCACAGCCTTATCCACCCTTTTAACCTTCTTTTACCTTCAATTTTACAGGAACAATTTTACCTCCTTTCCACTCTCTTGGAACCTGTGCTGTAGTAAGACACTTATTAAAAAGGCATGCCAATGCTACTGCCAATTTCCTGGAACATTCTCTTAAGATGCATGGTGATATCTCATCAAATCCTGTTGCCTTATTGACATCAAAGTTATTTATTTCCTCATATATCTCCTACTCAATCACAACTCATCAGGGTGAAATTTCCATTTCACCCTGATGAGGATGAAACATCCTTATAAACTGATCATGAATATCTCAACAATGTCTTTTGCAGTAGTTACCATTCTACCATTTTCATCCATTAACATCATCTTACCATAATCATTCTTCCTTCTACTTGTCACATATCTAAAAAATTCTCCATGGTTTCTTTGCCTAATGTGCCAATTTCTGCTCATACTGCACTTTTGTTGTCCTTACTAACTGGAGTCACCCTCCTGGCTTGTTCTTTATACTTTTCATGCAACCTCCAAAGTGCCTTATTCTTCCAGATTTTATGCTTAAGTCCCTCGTTCATCCATTTTATACCTACCTTATTCAGCCTTTTGATCTTTGGAATAGAATACATTCGCACATTGATACTGTGATGTGTTTCTTTCCATACCACTCAACTCCTCATTCCATGACATAGATCTAAGTTTTCTCCTAAGCTTGTCATTATCACCAGCTTTTTACTTCCATATATATCCTTTCCTCACAGAAGTCTGCATATCGCTTCATGATCACTCTCTCCAACTGGAGGAAAGTGCAAAACCCCACTCACAATTACATCCTCTGAGGAAATGATGAGGTCTAAAGCCGTCGATCCTCACATGTTCTCCTTTACATGCTGCCTGAGATAGTTGTGTCTCAAGAAATTCATTTTCCTTGTTCCCAAATGCTCTTCATTCCAATCTATACCACCATAATAAAAATTGCTCATAATAATTACCCTTCCTTTGTTCACTAATGCAAGTTGTTTATACATTTATTCATAACCACCCTCCACATTCCCTGGCTTATAGTAACATCCAACTAAATATGTCTTCCTGTCAACCTCTACTTCACACCACACTTACTCATAACCATTGCCACTATTTCCTTCTTTCATGTCTACCTAATGTTGACATAATTCTCCTACTATCACCAGCAGCACTCCCCCCTCTCCTTTCTTGCCCTTTCTATTCTTGTGAAATGCCATATCCTTCCAATTTTATTCCCATTAGGATATCATCTTCATTCAACTATGTTTTACTTATTCCAATGATTTCGGAACAAATAAATTCAATCAATGAAACCATTTCATCTCCTTTATTTCTGATACATCTGATATTTGTAAATAAACACAGCATTGTTTATTTACAGTTCATGTTTAGTCTATAACCAGTCCTACACGAGCCACTTGTTGGTTGCGATTTCCCCACAACACCTGCCCTTGCCCAAACACCTTTATCACTGTCCATATATCCAGTCAGTTTCAACTTACCCACCCACACCCCAATCTATTCCATTTCTATGTTGATCATCCCCATACATACATTCACTACTACTTCCAACATCCACTCTCCCTATACCATGTCTCCCTGTCCACCTGGGCTCCCCCACCCCCCTTGTTTCCCTGTTCCTCTTGTATTCCCATTCTCTCTTCATCTCTCACGCTACTACTGTTTCCATTGCCAAGCACCTTTGTCTTTTCAATACCACTCTCCTGATCTTTCACTTCATCTCTTACTTCTGATTTCCTGCTTGCATCACACACTGCACTTCCATCTGGCAACACTTTCTCCAGTGCGCTCATTCCAAAGCCATTCAAATGCAATCCATCATGTCTGTATAATTCCATTCTTCCCTCAAACACATGCGATACATCCACAAATTGTTCTCCCTTCTCACACAGCTCCACTAGCATACCATTCACGATTCTGGCTTTCTGTTTCAACTCATTGTTATTCTTCAGCAACACAGTGACAACCTTTGCTGTTATCTATCACACTTCTCAATAGCCTCCTGATATTTACCCTTACATTCTCCTTATGTCCACTTAAAATCATTTGTCCCCACAACTACCACTAATTTTCGTGCTCAATTATTCCTCATGTCCAAAACATGAATTATCTTGCTCATTCTCCCTCCTGGAATGCAGAAAAGCAGAACTTATGGACTTTCTCATTACTAATCCTCTAACAATGAAATCTTCATACACTGCTATTCTTGAATCACTCATCACCTCTTTTACCCTTTTTTCTTTCATTCTATTCTTTTGCACACTTTCATTTCTTTCCACTAAACATATAATATCACTCCTCTTATTCCTCATTTCATTTTTCATTCTGAATAACTGTTTCATGAAATCTTGCATTCCATAGCAAGTTAAATTCTACAATTTCACTCTCTGTCATTCCCGTGGTCTTACTACCTCTTGTTGTGCCACACCTTACTTCCATTTCCTCATTCCCTATTTTCCCTCCCTTATCACTTACTTTCTTTTCTTCATTCTTGCATCCTCTCACTCCCTCAGTCACACTAGCTTTCATTTCATTTCCATTTCTTTCATTTCTGCAGTCTGTTTCTCATTCATTAACTTATAGTCTAATAAAATATTGCCCTTCCTATAAATCCATACTTTCTCTCATCTCCTGTTCAGTCTCTCCACAAACATATCTCTCACATTTTGCCACGCATACATATTACACTCACACATCAAACCATTTTTCAAAAAGTCCACCTCGTTAACAGCACTTAATTTTTGCGCTGCTCGCCTAGTCGCACTGGTTGATGCCTGTGTGGTTGACCTCATGAGTTGACCTCATTGTGTTCTGTTTAAAGAAGGCAAGATTTTAAAATTTCAATTAATAAAGTCAGTAACAATTCCCCAAGGCTAAAAATCATGCAGACACACTCGTAAGTTGTAAAAAACAAACAATACTATACTAAAATTCAAGCAATATCATCAATGATTACTCAAAATAGCACTTATCTTTTCTGGAACTCTTTTCTAACACTACACATGTTGCCAATATATAAATAATAATTGGACACATTCCAAGAATTGCAACATGGCTATTTCAAGTATGTGCCAAAGGTTTATTGAAGAAAAAATTGATGTAAATAGAATAAATCTTCCACACTTTTGTACATTATAATTTGATCATCAAATGCAATATAAAATAACATGAGAGAATACAAGAGGGCAAAAATCTGTCAATGATTACATTTATACCTAATAGAGAACCTATGTCAGAAAAATTATTAATAAAACTTCTAATATCAGCAGATATAGGAAAAGACCAAAAGTTAGTACTACTTAGAAAAATAAATCTAGCAAAAACATCAACGAATAAAAAAAAGGAAAAAATACAAACAGCAAAACAATAGAAGAAAAGTAGATAGTCTTTAAAGACATGGAATATAAAACAACAAAAGAAGCATTAGGATAAAAAAAAGCAATTAGTACAAAAATTAAACAAAGATGGACACCATGGTATAAAAAAAGATGTGAAAAGATTAGCAGAAAAAAAGAAAACTGCATTTTACAGATATGTATAAGACAATTTAAATAACTGAATGTACGATGAATAGTGAGATAAGGAAAAATAAACAGAAATAGTGGAATAAATACTCAAAAGAATTAGAACATGATTTTTATGTACTCAAAGAAGAATGTCGAGAATAATATAAATGCAAGAGTAAGAATTGAATGAAAGTATAAAACTAACAAATATTACATTGGATAAATAAAAAGATTATTTTCAAAATCTATACACACATAAAACAATAAGAATAAATAGTCAAAGATAATGATGTTTATGAAGAGGATAATGTAACTTTTGAAATAACAGAATATTATACTGAAACAAATCCTTAAAAAATAGAAAATCAACTTGATACAGAATGAAATTTGAAAATATGGAGGAGAAACAATTAGCCAAAGGATTGTGTAATATTCTAAATACAGTATTTAAAAAAGAAAAATATGAAATGACTAGTGAAAAGAGCCTAACAATATTAATTTTCAAGAAAAGAGAGAGAGGATAAATCCAGAGAACTACAGAAGAATTAATCTGTTTTTGCTATATTAATATTATGCACAAAAATAATTAGTAATATAATAAATAATCTGACTGAATTATGTAATGTACAACAAAGATTTAGGAAAAATAAATCAACAACAGATGCAATATTTATATCATCATCATCATCATCATCAAATTCCTGCCATGTACCCTCAAGGGGTGTACAGGATATGACAGTACTACATGAAAAAATTACATCATTACTAACTTCCTATCTACAATTTTCCTCCAAATCAGTCTGTTACTTGTCAAGACTCCAACATTATCAGATCTTATATTTCTATCGTCTAAGGCACTTTGTACCGTATCAATCCACCTATATCTTGGTCTTCCTCTGGGTCGTTTTCTTGCCAACCTGGCAGAGAACACTTGTTTTGCTAATCTTTCCTCTCCCATTCTATTTAAGTGACCATACCATCTGAGATTAGCTCTGCTAACGCATTCCTGGATGCTGACAATGTCAAGTTCTTTCCTAATATCCTCATTTTTAATATGATATTGCCATTGATGCCATCTGTTCACGCCTCTAATCTTTCTCAGGACTCTCATATCTGCGGTCTCTAGTCTTTGGTCAAGTGTTTTACTTCTGACCCAGCTCTCAGATCCATAAGTTAAAATTGGTTTGAACACAGTCTTGTATACAGCTAATTTAGTGTTCCGACTAATTTCTTTCTTATTCCATATGAATTTATTCAATTGACTTCCCACGATACCAGCTTTGCTGATTCTGTTGTCTATTTCTATATTTAGTTTACCATCTTCAGTAAAAATTGTGCCTAAGTAGCTGAAATGTTTTACTTGTTCCACAGGTTCTCCATTCACAATACAGTTGACATTTTCAATGATTCTGCCTATTTTCATTGTCTTTGTCTTTTTATTGCTGACCTTCATACCATATCTATTACAACAGCTATTCAATTTAGTCAGAGAATCTTGCAGACTTGTAGCGGATTTATTTAGAAGTATAACATCATCCGCATAAAGCAAAGAGCTGACATTAACATCTCCAATTTTGATATCAGGTTTAATACCACATTCCTTCATAATGTGATCCATATAGATAATGAATAACAGAGGGGATAATGTACATCCTTGTCTCACACCAGATTTAACATTAAACCATCTTCCTGTACTTCCTTCAATTCTAACTGCTGACTCACAACTCAAATAAAGACTAAGTATTGCTTGATATAATGCCCCATTGACACCATATAACTGCAGCGTATTGAATAGCTTCTCTCTTGACACCTTGTCATATGCCTTTTCCAAATCGGCAAAACTTAAATACAGATCTTTATATTTATATTAAATATAAAATATAAAATATAAAATACTTTCAGAACTAATTAAGAATATATATATATATATATATATATATATATATATATATATATATATATATATATATATATATATATATACACACACACAAATAACATCACTATAATAAATACGGAACAAGGGCAGACTGAAGAAATTAAAGTATCCAAAGGAATTAAACCAAGGTGATTCATTAAGCCCCACCTTATTTAATTTAGTGATGGATGAAATAATAAAAAAGTAAACAAAATGGAAAAGTGTTGAATACAAATTAAAATAATTTGATATGGGGACGATGCACATTAAATTTAATAACTATGGTAAATCTGGCCTTTCTGATTATGTCTGAATATGCTACATAGAATCAACGTGGTATGAGCGTAAAAGGAGGCCTGTGAAATTCTTATCAACCACCCTAATCTTAACAATAATGGTGTTCTGAAAATCCCAAGAATATGGATGGCACATATTCTATCCACTTAACCTTTTGGTCTAAGAGTTAATTATAATTAGTACTATAAGTAATCTAGGATCATTATCTAGGATTATAACAACATTTATGTTAAATTATGGATTAGGCCACCAATTTTGTGCATTACTGCTATCTATATGAATTTATTCTTTGATTTCTCTCTCTCTCTCTCTCTCTCTCTATATATATATATATATATATGTTATATGCAGATGTACAGCATTATGCTGTATTATACAGCATTTACCAGTCCTGTACAGCATTAGTATGTGTACAGTAAAACGTACGGCATTTCAAATATTTTATTCACCTTAACAGAAAGAGTAAACTACGAACATACATTAGTTGTGTATTCTGAGGAACTTTTTCATGTAAAATTATTTTTTGATTATATGCCAAACTTTTACAGTTCGACAAAATTATCATCGTCAATCAATGTAATCTAAATTTATGTAATAACTTTACTACTATAATGTACATAGTGTATGTTTAATGCATGTAATTTGTATTCTGTTTTGTAAAACTATTACCTATTTTTACTGTGCAATTCACAACCATCTGTAACAAATTGTAACTGGGATAATGCCTGTAATAAACGTTATTATTACTATTATCATCATAAAACAAAGTTTAGATATGATATCTGTTGCTTTTAAATTTCATTCATAAAATAAACAATTACACGTGACAGCAAAAGCTGTATTTTCCATTTTTTTAATAATAAAGGTTATTATTAAAAATAATAACCTTTGTTATTAAAAAGTAATGTAAGTTATTGTTAGTTTGAGGTCTTTCAGTACTTCACTCATGTCGATACAAAATCGATTGTGGAGGAAAAGAAACCACAAAATGATATATTGACCATGGTTATAGTAATGTAATTTAAAGAATGATATTCAAAATCAAAGTTTTACCTGTAGACATAGTATTACAATTGTTGTTTTTGATATCATAGATCCCAGGTATTTGCAGAAGTGATACTTTGCTATATCTTTTTTTATATGTTTAAAAATTGGAAAGTTTATAATTATTTTAAAATATTTAATTGTTTTTTTAATAATCAGGTTTAAACCATGCCAGTAAAAAGAAAACGAAGGGATTGCAAACTGACAGATAATTTGGAAAAAGAGTATCCATTTATTAAGGAGTATGAACAGGAGGGATATGTTTCGTGTACAAACTGTTTGAGAAAATTTTCTGTGACCTCTGGAGGAAAGTGCGATATCACAAGGCATTTAGCTTCTGATAAGCATAAGAAAGCTCTACAGGCAGCTTCTTCATCTGTAAAGATGACCAATTTTCTCCGTCAAACTGAATTTGGGATGAAAGAAAGAGAATTAGCGATTGCAGAGGCTGTGTTTTCTTTCCATACCATATATCACAATCAAAAGTTTAGATCCATGGACTATATCCAAATTGATCCGCAAATTATTCGACAGCAAATTCACATGTGTAAGGACAAAAGCAGAAGCTATCATCAAGAACGTATTAGCACCGCATGCATTGAAAGAACTTGGTAAGGAATTACGAAATATAAACTTCATATCTGTGTTTTCTGATGCATCAAACCATAAAGATGCAAAACGTTTTCCTACTATCATTCGTTACTTTGATTCAAAAAGTGGTGTGAAGAATAAAATTATTGATTTTGTGTCCCTACCTGGGGAAACTGCAGAGCTTATCAGCAATTCTATCTTAACTGTTCTTGAAAAAAACAATTTATCTAAGAAGGTTGTTGCATATTGTGCTGATAATGCAAATACCAGTTTTGGTGGTGTAGCTAGAAAGGGTATTAACAATGTCTTTGCTATAATGAATAAAAGTTTAGAGCAAAATATTATTGGAGTAGGTTGTGCAGCTCATATAGTTCACAATGCCATTCAAACTGCTGCTGATCTTTTACCACTAGACATAGTCTATTGTAACAAAAATTTATAGCCATTTAATTTAGTAATATATATCAGGGTAGAATCTCTGATATATATTACTAATTAGTAATATATTTTAATTAGTAATATATATCAGAGTAGAATCTTTGAAAGAACTCTGTGAAGAAGCAGAAATTGAATATCAGAAAATACCAGGCTACAGTAAAACTAGATGGCTAGCTTAAATGCCTGTGATTGAGAGGATTCTGAAATTATACAGCCCATTGAAGTCATATTTCTTATCCCTTGATAAGTGTCCAAGAATAATTGAACTCTTTTTCAATGATAATACCTGTCAGTTGTGGTTAACATTTCTTCATAGTCAGGCATCAGTATTTGAGGCAGTAGTCAGAAACATTGAAGGAAATGATTGTACAATAATGGAAGTCTCAGAGGAAGTTGATATGCTAAAAGCAAAATACAGAGAATGTCTCGAATCAAACCATTCCTATTTGCATAAGAAGAGATTTAAGAATTTTAGAAAATGAGGGAAGCATAAAAAAAATTGTTTATTTCTCATGTTAAAACTTTTTACAGTAACTGTTTGGAATATTTGGACATGTGGTCAATCCCAATACCTGGAAATTAAGACATTTAAATGGGTGAACCTTAAAAGTGGGATATCATGGCATGATTTTGAGGCATCATTGGAGTATATAGATTCTAATTTTGGAAATAATCATGGAATATATGAAAATAACCTTTTTGATGAGGTTTCTTGTTTATAAAAGTATATAATTGATTCAAAAATTGAAGAATGGAAGAAGAAAAACTCCTACAGGAGATAGATGGGTTGAGATATTTGCGTTTTTTTGAGAAACAAAAAGTGCCTTATGGTAATATAAAAAAAACAGTGGAATTTGCCCTTTGCTTACCAGGGACAAATGCTGTTACAGAAAGAGTATTTTCAGTTGTGAATAAATTATGGACTGCAGAGAAAACACAATTAAAACTTGAGACAATAAAGGCCATTCTTATTGTGAAATATAATATAGTTGATTCCTGTGAAGATTTCATGAGTGAAATATCAGAGGATGATGAATTATTGAAAAGAATTCATTCTTCCGAAAAATATATTTAAATTGTTCATTTGGAGAGTTTTAATAGATATTCATTGTATACGATAAATAAGTTTTGTGTGATATTTACTTTTGCATATATTATTAAGAATTTAAATAAAAGTTGCTTTTAATAAATATGTGTTCATTGTATAAATAAAATAAATAATTTTTTTGGATATTTACTTTTGCATCCATTATTGAGAATTTAAATAAAAATTTCTTGATAGTTTAACAGTAACAATATTATTAATTAGTAATAATAACAAGAATAAAAGCAGAATAGTTTATTGAAAAGGTATGATTATGTTTCTGTTCCGATAAGAAGAAATACAGCAATTTTAGAATATATGCCTGGAGGGAAGGCAAATCTGCAAAGCAGGAAACAAAAGTTTCCTGCTTTGCAGATTTGCAACCAGTGGAAATGTCCAGCATTGGTCCTTGGATAATCTAGTCACTATATATATATATATATAGTGACCAGTGTGTACACACACACACACACACACACATATATATGCATACAGATATATATATATGCTTCAGATGATGACCATAATATGAAGGTCAAAATGTCACAAAAAAGTAATTTTTCCTAACATGGTTGTAGTCACCATAATTTTACTGAAATGAATGCTGATCACCATGTAACACTAAAGGAAAGGATTTATCTATAGCAGGTGGATGATAGTTTGTTGAAAAGGATGAACATAGACACCAGATTATATTTTTTTTAGAATTCTTGAGATTGGTTCTGAGACTCCAGAAATGTATGAGATAGGAACATTTTGTACTGTTTCATTATTGTTTGAATAGAGCTGTAGGAATCCAAAATGTTGTATAGTCCATTTTGAGAAGCCATTTGGATGCATATAATGTTTGATATCCAGTTCTTGCTGCAACAGTTTTTGTTTAGAGGGTATAATATAATAATATAAGCACAATGTAAATGTTTTCATGAATCCAGTCTTTGAGAAAAACAGTGAGCAGCAGAGGCATAGCTGGGGGGGGGGGTTCCACCCTAGATGGGACTTTGAACCTTTTTGAACTTTTGCAGTTAATTTTAAAATATAGGCTCGAGAACTCATTTCCAAATATTGTAATACTACTGCGAATTTTCCTCATAATTGCTGTAAGTGTTGCTAGTTGTAAGAGGAGTTTTTCTAAATAAAATTGATTAAGAATTACCTATATTACTATGAAACAGACTTCACCAATGTCATCAATGATTTTGCTAAAGAAAATCAAGAAAAATAACATTTTAGAATGTTGAAATTAAAGTTTTACTTCAAAAATAAACATAGTGTTTTAATTTATTTCCGTATACATCGTTTTGACTTTTTTGTAGTATTTTTTGTGTGTGTTGAGAGGGGCGGCAAACTCAGGGATCGCCCCGGGCAGCAAAAGCTCTAGCCACACCACTGGTGAGCAGACTGCTGTTGAAGGTAGCATCCAGTAAAGCTAGGTTTTTGATAAAAGGAAAATAAATTTTCCAAATATATGAAAAAGTCTTATTCCAATCAAACATCATTAGCATTTTTTTAAAAATTATTATTATTATTATTATTATCATTATTCAGGCCTCCAAGGAGTCAAAAGACTCATCGAGGGAGGTCCTTCCTAAGGCATAAAGTATGTCAAGACCCATCGAGGGGAGGTCCCCCCCCCCCCGAGAAACACAAAGTCTATCATACCACTCTTTAAACTCACTGACCGTTCTTGCTCCCACCACTCCATCAGGCAATGCATTCCACGGCTCAACCACCCTCTACACAAAGAAACCACTCCTTACCCTCTTGCTCACAGTTTCCTTTCGTAACTTCCAGGGATGGCCTCTTGTCATCACTCCTTACCGCTGATCAACCAAGCGAAAGAACTCCCCAGTGTCAACCCTGTAACCACCTCTCAACAGTTTAAAAGTCTCAATCATATCACCTCTCCTTCTTCTATCCACCAAACTCTGCAGTCCACATTCTCTCAGCCGATCCTCATAACTATCCTTGTAAAGTCCTGAAACCATCTTTGTCATCCGTCTTTATATCCTTTCCACAGTTAATTTATTCCCTTCAAATCTTGGGGACCAAATCTGAGAACAATAGTCCAAGTGTGGTCTGATCAGAGACTTATACAACGGAATGATAACCCTCTTATCTCTGCAGGTCAGTGTCCTTCTCATAATAGCAGCAATCCTCTGTGTTACCTTCACCACCTTTGCAACAATATGTCCCCTAAACTTCAGGTTTCTATCAATCATCAACCCCAGATCTCTTGTCTCCCCTACTTCCTCCAGTATAACTCCTCCCATAGAGTATGCAGCATCCCATCGATGTTTCCCAAACCTCAAGACCTTACATTTTGCTGCATTAAACTGACACCCCCATTCATTTGCCCATCTATCTAGCTTATTTAAATCCTCTTGCAGGGCTACCACATCTGCACTATTACTAATAATCCTTCCCAGCTTCGCATCATCCGCAAACAACTGAATATCCCCCTGCAATCCACTGGCTATGTCACTGATATAAAGGTTAAACAATATAGGTCCTAGTACTGAGCCCTGTGGGACCTCACTTGTAACCCTCTGCCTCCTGGAAACTGCTCCACCATACACAACTCTCTGATACCTATCAGACAGCCAATTCTGAATCCAGTTGACCAATCTGACATCCAGACCCATGTGCTGCAACTTAAATATCAGCTTATCATGTGGCACCCTGTTAAATGCCTTCGCCAAGTCTAAGAAAATTGCAGTATATGCCTTTCCCTCATCTAATGTTCTTGTAACTTTATTATAAAAGGCTAGCATATTGCTAAAACAAGAGCATCCTTTCACAAATCCATGTTGACTCTCACAGATAACATTACCCTCATCTGCCCAATGCTGTACACGGTCCCTCACTACTTTCTCAAAGATCTTAACAACTACTGATGACACACACACAGACTGGCCTATAATTAGACAATTCCAGTCTGTTACCACCCTTATGCAATGGTACTATCTTACCTTCCTTCCATTCCCTGGGCACCTTTGCCAAAGCCAGACTTTCATTGAAAAGCCACGTTAAAGGTACTGTCAATTCCCTAGCACATTCTCTCAAAACTCGTGGCGAAATACCATCCAGTCCCACAGCTTTATTGACATCCAGAGTACTCAGTATCTGAAGCACACTCTCCTCCTGTACCTCCAGACCTCGTACCAGTCCTATCCCTCTAGCATTAAAACTGACTCCTATAGGATGAAATACTCCAATAATGTGTTCATTGAACAATTCCACTATGTCCTCTGCATCAGTCACTCTATTCAAATTTTTATCCCACAATATCATTCTTCCACAGTCATTTCTCATCCTACTGGCCACATAGCTAAAAAATTCCCTAGGATTTTCTTTGGATCTTAGGGCCACTCTCCTCTCATATTCCAGTTTTGCTTTCCTTACCACACTAGTCACTCTTCTGGCCTGTGTCTTATATTCCTCATGCATCTCTTCACCTGTCTCCTTATATCTCTTCCATAGCCTCTTTTTCGCATGCAATTCCTGTTTAATATTGTTTGTCATCCACTTTACTCCAAATTGCGTCCTCTTCTTCACTCGTGGTATACAACTTACCATTGCTGATAACAAATATTCTTTCACAATTTCCCACGCACTGGTGATATCCCGGCCTTCCAATTCCTCCCTCCATGAAACTTCCCGAAGTTGACGTCTAAGACTATTATAATCACCTGCCTTATAATTCCACATAAGTTCCCGTCTCTTTGATACTCCTGCATGTCTATTCATTTTCCATGTCAACACCATATGGTCACTCTCTCCAACTGGTGGGAGAGACGTCAACTCAGTTATTATCAACTCTTCTGATGCTATAACCAAATCCAAAATTTTTGAACCTCTTGTTCCCTCTGTTACATGTTGCCTAAGAAATTTGTCCCTCAAGAATTCTAGAAATTCCATTCCCCTATTGTTACATGCATCTTCCTCTCTCCAATTTATACTACTGAAGTTAAAATCTCCCATAACAATCATTCTTCTTGCACTTGCCAAACTTAGCTGTCTAAACATCTCCTGGTCCCCATCCTCTGTGCTCCTGGGTCTGTAGCAACACCCCACTAAATATCCTGTCTTGCCTACCTCTACCTCACACCATACGCTCTCAAAATCATTTGTCTCACTTCCTTCCAAATTCTCCACTCTTAGAGGACATAGGTCATCACTTATCATAAGCAGCACCCCACCACCACGCTTTCCCCTCCTATCCTGACGAAAAATGCTATACCCAGCGACTTCTATTACTGTTTTTATATCCCCTTCTGTCAACCATGTCTCAGTGATCGCAATAATTTTTGGCCAGGCTGATGCTATCTGTGCCACCAATTCCTCTCCCTTATTCCGGATACTCCTGGCATTAGTATACAGCATATAAATGCCATTGTTTCTATACCCAGCATTATCCCTTCTAGACTCCACTGGGCTCAGTGTTACTTGACATTGTCTCCCTTCTCCCAAGTATCCCTTCCCACAAGAGGCCACCCCTGCTATCATCCTCCCTGGGACACACTGACTCGTTCAGAACAGCAATCTCTCCAGATGCCTACATCCTTCCTCATTCAAATGTAAACGGTCTCTCGCATACAACTCCTCTCTCTCCTCAAATGCACTCCAAGCATCCACATATACCAGTCCTCTCTTGTCACCCATTCTCGCTATTATGCCATTCAATATCACCGCTCTTCTGCTCAGCTCATCATTATCATACCTAGGCAACATGCACACTATTTTTCCTCTCTCTGTCTTCTTCCGTACAGTCTCAAGCAAAAATCTCATATCTCTCACTGCCCGACTTACATTACCACTCAAGTCATTCGTTCCTACCATCAAAATCATCTCATCCACCCTTTCACCTCTCTTAATTGCCATAGCCACCCTTTCTATTGTTCCTCCTGGCAAACACTCCTCACGCATCCTATCTTGAACACCATGGATTAATGAGTCGCCATACATTATACCTCTTACCATTCCCTCGCTCCTATTGTTTCCATTCTCTCCTCTTCTTTCATTCCCATACCTCTCTCTTCTACTGTTTCCATTCTCTCCTCTTCTAGCACTCCCATACATCTCTCTCATTCCCTCTCTCCTACTGTTTCCATTTTCTCCACTTCTAGCACTTCCATATCCCTCTCTCATTCTGTCTCTCCTACTACTGTTTCCATCTGCTCGTCTTCTAGCATTCCCATACCTCTCTCTCATTCCATCTCTCCTACCGTTTCCATTCTCTCCTCTTCTAGCACCCCCATACCTCTCACTCATACTCCCTAAATTCTCTCTCTCTCCTACTCTGATTTGCTTTGCATTTATCTCTTCAATTCTCCTAATCTTATCTTTCATACTTCTGCTCTCATTCACAAGACATTCCACCTCCTCTTTCAACTCATCTATCTCCCTCTGCAGGTCAGTCACTCTTAATCTAAATTCACTCTCCCAAACAAAACCCATCTCCTAAACTTCCACAGTCACTTACACCTTCCACACTATCAACTATTATTTTCTCATTCTCTCCTATCATACTACTTGTCTTCCTACATTCATTCCCCGTTCCTGGAGCAACAAAGTCGGATATCGATATATCTAATGTACTTATTTCCTCCAACTGCCTGCATTTTGCGCACATACGCTCTCCTCTCTCTTTAACAAGCCACATATGTAATTCCCGAGACGCATACATGCCGCAAGTACTGCATGCCACAAAGTCCCTTATAATATTGCTAATAATTGAGTTCTTAAATGGTGGAGGACTTGGCATTACGCCACTTGCGACTGCTGCTGAATCCACCATCATTCCTTACTACCGAGTAGCGTAATCTTTAATAATTATTCAATTAATAAATAAGAGGGAAAAAAAGTACAAACATCAACACATTTAAGTACTAAATATAATTAAATAAAATGAAATATAACTAAATACAGTAACTTAGCTTCGTTTTGTCTTCCACCGTTACGCGTTCGATTCCGACGGTACCAAAATATATTATATCGCGACAGCAACTAACTTCCAAAAAACAACCACTGAAGTACACTCGTATTCAGAGAAACAATTTAGCACTCAAAAACGTAGAAAAACGGGGAAAAAAGTGGACTATTCACCAATTAAAAATCACTTTCTTCTGCACAGCTCAAATTCACTGCCCATCTACTGTCCATTTGCATTGTTCTATGTATAACATCACAGGCTCTTATTAGTTTAAATAATTCATTATGCTTGTTATACTTTGTGTTCAAACTGTCTGATGCTGCTGCTGATGATGATGATCTGTAATTTTCAGTCGAAATATTTGGCTATTAAAATTTATTATTCACTTTTCTTTGTGTTTCATGTTAATTTTTTATATGCATGCAACCATCACTCTTGTGCAATGACACTATCCTACTCTCCTTCCACTGACTGGGTACTTTCCTGGTAACTAGACATTCATCTGACAGCCAGGTCAAGAGAGCTGTCAGTTCCTTAGCACATACTCTTAAAACATACATTGAAATCACATTCAATCCCACTGCCTTACTGACTCCTAACTTAGTATTTGAAAAACATATTCTCCTCCTGCACTTCTAAGAATTCAACAATTCTCATCCCAAGGGTTGAATTCTTAGAAGTGTCCCTCAAGGAACAAAAGCTGCTTTTCCAGGAAGAAATGCTTCAAACAGCTCCAGTACATCATTTGCATTGGTCACTTGTTCACCTCTTCCATCTTACAGATTAATTTGTCCATAATCATTCCTCCTCTTACTGGACACATAACAAAAGAATTCCTTAGGAATTCTTGGACTGTAGTGCAAATGTTTTTTGGACTACAGTCCTAGAATGGAGTCATTGGAATTTCTAACTCGCTTCATATTCATTTTTGGTCTTCCTTACTATAGTACTCACTTTCCTGGCCTGAGTCTGATATTCCTCATGCAATTGCTTTCCATCTCTCTTTATACTTTTAAATAAATTACTACCGAATTATGACCTACCATTCACTAAGCTATGCAGTCTCACAAAAAAGCATTATATTTCTTCCACTCATTCCTGAATTTTATATTTGACCAATTTCTGCAATACATTTACTACCACTCCTAAATGAATGATGTGAAGTCATTAGCCTCTATATACAAGTTGCCCCAGTCTGAAAATAGTTCAGGCACAAACTTTGTTTGCTTACACTTAGATAAAGGATTAAACCAAGTATATAGTTTCTTGGTGTCTTTGATTTTTTACTCCTAAATGAAATCATTTTGTCCTCTACCCATTCTCTTGAGATGTTACCAGAGCTGCTTAAATCAAGCAACCTAGTCAGAAGCACTACTCATTCCCCTCGCACATGCTCATCCTGATACTCCATCTAATCCCAGAGATATTTTATTATT
The DNA here is from genome assembly GCF_054136105.1 of Typopeltis vanoorti. Taxonomy (NCBI): domain Eukaryota; kingdom Metazoa; phylum Arthropoda; class Arachnida; order Uropygi; family Thelyphonidae; genus Typopeltis; species Typopeltis vanoorti. The sequence continues at coordinate 40,417,889 of NC_143570.1, forward strand.
ATTATTAATGTGTGACACCTCCAAGGAGTCCAAGGACTCATTGTGGGAGGGCACTCTACTCCACACATTTCACTGTCTTCTCTACTACTTAATATTGCCATTAATTCTGCAATATCCTAAACATCTTTAGTTCATATGTCTCTGTTCCCACCTCAGTTCCTTTTGCATCTGTCACTGCAGTATCTTCACCTGGATGAGACCATTGCAGAATAATCATTTGGAAACTCGACTGTTTCACCTGCTGCAGTCACATCCCTACCACCAGCATTCATTAAAGTTATCCTTACCTTCATTCTTTCTTTTACTTGCCACAAAGTGATAGAACTCTGGAATTTCCTTTGGCTTACTTAGCTAATTTCCAACTTTTCTTGTAATCTGATTTTGTTTTTCTTACTATGCTGGTCACCCTTCTTGGCTGTAATTTGTACTGCTTGTAATCTTACTTACCTTTCTCTTTATCCTTTTATCCATTATCCTGCTTTATCCTTCAGTACTAAGTATATATACCGTCTGATTATGCTTCTTTCGAACACCTCTTGACTGACTCCCATGCAATGATAATATCTTTCCCTTCCAGATTCTCATTTCATGGCACTGCTTTGAGGTGTCCTCTCAGCATGTCATAATCACTTGCTTTGCAGTTTCACCTATACCTTTTTTAACTGAAAATTCAAAATTTTTGGCAACCTCTAGAATCAAGATCACTCTCCTCAGTTGAAAGTCATCATCTGGCTACCTTGGTTACTGAGAAATCCTCTGATGCTATCACCAGCATTATCAATCCCAAAGTCACATGCAGACTCAAGTAATTATCTCTTTATAGCTATATAAAGTACACCTCCTTCCCTCCATGTGATCTTTTCTTCTTCCAGTCTATATTCTTCCTATAGATGAAGTCCCCCATAATAATTACCAAGTTTGAATATGTGTTAATTTGCAAATGTGTATCTACATTTCTGCATGAGAAAGGAAAAACATGCACATTTAAAAAAATACTTCAGAAGTTTTATTGGCATAAAATTTTTGCCCAAGTATCAAGTATATGGGAATCTCAGTATGACTTCAAAATGATCACAAGGCACCAGAAACAAGACTGAATTATCAACAATGCAGACTTATCAGTCACACGAGAAAAAAATAGAATAGCACACTCCAAACTGCTAGTCACTTTAATGGCATATATACTGTCATTCCTCGAGTTACGTCTGGGTTCTTCCATCCAGCAGGATGTAAGTCGATACATTAAATCAACAGAGTTATAGGGGGTTAGGGACTTAACCGTCATAAGTATACTCTCATTTTAATTTTAAAACCTTATTATAAAACTGTACTGTGTGTAACTGCCACTATAAAAACAGGAGAATAATCACCCAAATCTTCTTCCACAATCACATCTTCATTACTTTCCCTGTGTGAACGATCAAGCTGTGGCTCTTCTAGTGTAACCTTTGTTTTTTTTGATAAAAATGTCCAATGTGCTTTGCATATTCCTCTTCTTCTTCTTTTCATCATAAATTTGTTCATAGCAAGCAAACGCGTCATGTACTTTCGTTTCTATTATTAAGTAGCGTTCAACATTGGGGTCCATGTCTTCAGTCATTTTGAGGACATCACTAACTGCAAAGAACATTTCTGCAAGACCTTCACTGTAAATTGTTTAACTACCTCTTCCTGTTTCTCTTTTCCCTCTTCCTTTTTCCTCTTCTGCAACAGTTGTTCCTCCAGTTAAACTAATTCTTCGTTGGTCAACTCTTCAGGGGAACTTTTTATGAGTTGAATTATGTCATCATCGTTCACTTCGAGATTCAGATTGTTTGCTATGCCCACTATTACAAACTTCCAAAATCATGCAGAAACCTTTTTAATGTCTTTTTTTTTTCCATATGCCACTCACACATTGAGAGGTCATTTCTTTCCAAGCCACAGCAATATTTTTAATAGCATGATAAATTTTGAATATTTTCCGGAATTGCACGAGTCTGGTCATTTCCTTCAGTAGCAGAAATGGCTTGTGAAAAAAAGTTCTCCGTCCCCCCCCCCCCACCCCCCCCCCCCCCCACCCCCCCCCCCCCCCACCCCCCCCCCCCCCCACCCCCCCCCCCCCCCACCCCCCCCCCCCCCCACCCCCCCCCCCCCCCACCCCCCCCCCCCCCCACCCCCCCCCCCCCCCACCCCCCCCCCCCCCCACCCCCCCCCCCCCCCACCCCCCCCCCCCCCCACCCCCCCCCCCCCCCACCCCCCCCCCCCCCCACCCCCCCCCCCCCCCACCCCCCCCCCCCCCCACCCCCCCCCCCCCCCACCCCCCCCCCCCCCCACCCCCCCCCCCCCCCACCCCCCCCCCCCCCCACCCCCCCCCCCCCCCACCCCCCCCCCCCCCCACCCCCCCCCCCCCCCACCCCCCCCCCCCCCCACCCCCCCCCCCCCCCACCCCCCCCCCCCCCCACCCCCCCCCCCCCCCACCCCCCCCCCCCCCCACCCCCCCCCCCCCCCACCCCCCCCCCCCCCCACCCCCCCCCCCCCCCACCCCCCAATAAAATATCCATTTATCAGTGAAATCTTCCACATAAATCGAAGTATGCAAACCAGATTCCGACATACAGTGGAGATGGAGACTATGGCATAACATCTTGCCAACTCCTACTAAGCTCTACAAATTTCAACTTAGAGAATTGGATCTGTGTCTCTTCTGCAAAGTTTCAGGTACCTTGGAACACACACATATCTAACCTGTCCTACAAACAAAGCAATAATCACCTATGCTCTGAATACTGCCTCTAGTACACACTAGCTAACTGCACACACACACACAGCCAAGAAGATTACTGGAATTTAGTCCATACAGAAGATAACAGACAGAATATGCAATTTTCTCTTCATCTGCGCTAAGACCATCATCTACAGTTTCTACCTTAAGCACACAAGAAATAACCAGCACTCATCCATCATCGAATCAGCACAAACCCTCATGTATAGCCTACATCAGAAACTACAAAGCAGGCTTTCACTGGAACTTGATTATTACAAAGAAACAAGAACTGCTGCAAACTCAAAGAAGTGTGGAATCCAACTGGTACCCTGTTTTTGATTGCCAATGATGATAAACTTCAACTGAAAGATAACTAAGAGTGATACTGAATTGTAATGTTGACTCTTTCACTAAAAAGACAAATCCTCTCTACACTCATGTATCTTTTGCCTCCTTTCTGTTGTATATCCAAAAGGAAAATCCATTTTTTCTCTGTAATATATATTCTTATAATATGTAAATAGTATTTTTGTTGCATATCTTCCAATGTATATTTTATCAAGTTAAAGACACAGCAGGGAGTGGACGTGTCCAAGGTCGCTCCTTCCTAAAGTTGGATATTGTGCGATCTAATAGTTCAAGTTTTACACCTGCATAATCGTAAGCACCTGATCTATCGCATTATAAAATTAGTTTTTTAAATTTACGAAGTTAGGCAAAGTTATTTTAAATGTTTAAAATTTTCATTGTTCCTTTGGTTATTGCTACAACGGTATGCCCTCAAGTGCCAGGAAAGTGTGATAGCTTACGTTTCCCTGGATTCACCCAAAGCAATGGCCAGTAAAAGCTCAAGCAACCCCAGTATATCACCACCAGCAGCCATTCCACTCCTGAGCTCAGCAGGAATCAGTCCAAGGTTGCAGGATTCCGATAATCAAAGAAAAGACACTAGCCACAGCTCAAGAGAAAGAAAAGACATCAGTCCCCCTCCCCCCCTCCGACAATAAAGGACAAAGGTCAGTACTCTCTCTCTCTCATGCCAACATTTTAGCTAATACCTCTATGCGAATTACTCCTACAGGGATGACAACCACCACATGTACAAACGTACAGCTAACCAACCGTGTTTCCTGAGATGGAATAGTAATTTTCACAATTGAAAATACCCCACTAGAAAAGTACCTAGATGCAGTAGCACAGCATGCTCCACCAAAAAATATAACTCACATTTCAAGAGTTGCTGGAACCATACAAATGTACTTTAACAATGCATCTTGGTCTGAGACATTAATTGAAAAGGGAATAAACATTGGAGCATGCCATGTGAATGTCTCACTGATTGCGCTAGCTCCCACAAAAGTAACAGTGTCAAATGTCCCACCAGAAATAAGCCATCAAATGCTTCGTGGATTACTGTCAAAATATAATCCGAATGTCAAAATAAAATCCGAACACTACGAGCCTCTACAACTAGGCCAGAATTCACTCACATCAAGACTTTAGAAGACAGGCTCTAATCCACTTTCGCAACAACACAATCGGCTCCATACCTAAAATAATCAACATGGAAATAGATGGAGTATCTTACACCTTTTATATTACTGTCGCTGCTCAGTGCTTTTACTGCCACAAAGAAGGTCATGTAAGGAAGTTATGCCCATACATACCCAAAAATGAGAGACCGGTTAACAATACTACCAACCCTAGCAGATTAGAAAACCAGAAGCAGCAAACAGCCAACCCCAAAAAACAGAGCATTCCTAACAAACAAAAAAAGTCTCATGGAAACAACTCTCAGTTAAATACCGAGGAGACAAAATCAAGTGGCGGCACTAATGAAACCCAACTTTCGGAAGAACTTCTACCAACATCAATTGAAAGCAATTCTAGAGAAAAGGAAACAGAAAACAACTCTGATAAAGATAACACAATCGGCTCAAGAAACAAAAGCAGAAAAACAGCCAAAGACAAACCAGTGCAGCTGCAACAGGGGAATCTTTGCCTCCAAACATTCCGGAACCCTCCCAACAGCCTGTAGAGGGGGATGAAGAGATCGAGCTTCTTGAATCCTCAGATGATGAAGAGGAAACTGGAAATGCAAGTCTTCCTCATACTGAAGTCCCACTAACAAATGAGCAGCTTCAGAGCTTTCTTAAAAAAGTTCGAGGCTCTTCACAAAACTGCTGACAGCATATGACTACACAGCCGAGATCAGTGGCCTTATCACCCAGCTGGAAGAATTAAGAACTGTTCTGGCAGGAAAAAGAGGAAAAAAACCTATCAATCTCAGGAAAAGAATATACTACCTGATCAATGGGCTTGAATCCCAGCAGCAGCATAACTATCCATAAAAGAAGTGAGGATTACTCTGCCAAAGAAACTAAGCCATAAAATAATGAGCACCTCAGTAAACCTTCTCTCACTAAACACTAAAGGATGTGCTACACCACTGTGAAACAAGCTTGTCCTGCAGCATATCCTTGCCCACCAGCTAGAAACAGTTAGGAAACTAACCTCCATTGCAACATCAAAGCTTCAGATCAACACTAGAAGAACTGGCCTTATACCATGCACTACTGTCCTGCCATACAACTTCATGGACCAGGAGTCAGCATTGGAATCCGCAAAAACAGCGCCCTAAAATTAGGAATAATTGATACCTTTCCTGAGTGTGCAATATATGCACTCATTACAACTCAGACAGGAAAGAAAATACATATTATTAATATATACGTGCCACAAAGCAAACGGCTTGAAGTGCAGGTACTAAAGTTCGTCTGAAACCACCTCAGCAAAGTCAATGACAAACTCGTGCTGGCAGGGGATTTCAACTGCACTCTGGATCCTGCAATGGACAGACAACGATGCCAAGAACATCGACACTCACTAGATCAGCTTCTCCAGGATGTAATAAAAGAATAAGAGCTGATACCTTCAGACACCTGCACCCACACAAGAAAGTGTTCTCCTGGAGGGCCAAAGGTGGTCCTACCAGTGTACTAGTGTATCCTATAGCAGGCACGGCTCAATGGATACTACACATCTGTGCACACAATACCCTATGTAAGAAGAGTCGCATACCATCCATCTCATGCATCAAACCATGATTCCATTATTCTGAGCATTTGCATTCCTGGACACACCATGCACAAAGGAGGAGGAGCATACTGGATATTTAATAACAGCCAATCAATTTCCGAGTGAGGGTCACTCTTTAAATCCAAAGTCAGGGTATTTACCCAAAAATATAGTCACCAGAGGAATTTGAACAAACATTCAGTCCTTAAAAATGTGCAACAACAACAGCAATTACATCATCTGGAATCTAAGGAACACCAGTTCCTCGAAGTCATCATACGCTCAAACCTAGAGCACTCTGCAAGAGGAGCACTATGCAAACACCAAACACATTAACTTCGCAGATGCACCCACAAAGTATTTCTTCTCACTGGAAAAATACCAACAAGAGTGCACCACTATATCTGCTATAACAACAGATAGTGGAAACATCATAGAAAATCATGACGAAATCCTTTTATACCTTGCAATACCACAAAAATTTATACCAAGCTAACTCAACATCTATGGATGTCATGGATATAATTCTCTCCGATGTGAAAAGACTCTCACCAGCAACGCGGCATAATGTAAACAGAACTCCCCATCATGCTACACGATTTGACAACTGCCTACACCCCCTTACCTAAAGATAAATCTCCTGGCATAGATGAACTCACCACTGAATATTACCAGTCCTTCTGGGAACAGCTTGGACCTATCCTCTACAGAGCATATGCCAATGCCAATACCAATGGGCATCCTGTCCTAATAAGTTATTAAACATATTCCAAAGAAAGGAGACACGACGAAATTAGGAAACTGGCGATCCATCTCCATCATAAACACCGACTGTAAAATAATAATAAAAGCCATTGCCAGCAAATTTAAACCAGCTCTGAACGAAATAATAGATAGGCATTAGAGCTATTCCATTCCTGGACGATCTATCCACGAAAACTTACACCTCATAAGGGATCTCATAAGCACAGCCAATAGCAACAGCGAAACAATGGGACTTGTAACACTAGACCAAGAAAAAGCTTTTGACTGCATTGAACACCCCTAACTATTCAGCTGCTTGAAAGCCTTCGTCTTTGGCTCAGGCATCATTCATTCTATTAAGATGTTATATGCCAAAGAACACTTTTACATGAAAATAAACAACAGACTTTTTACCATATCTGTACCATACAGCAGAGGTATTAAACAAATGCACCACTGAATATATTTTCACTTCTGCCACTAGAGGTCTCTCTTTCTCCACAACCTTAAGAATGACAACAGCACACGTGCCAGTGAAATTAAAAAACTTCTACAAAGATGCCCTTTGAAGATGGAAGAAGCTAAACCTCCAATACACAGTGAAGACAGCATCCCTGCCTGAAATTCTCATGGAACCCATCTTCCACAACACGATGGTAAGAAACCCAATCACTCAGAAAGAGATCCATAGAGCTAACGAGGCGTGAGGATCTTGGGTGATATTCTTTCTCCGAGCCTCACTTGGTGCTTTCCAACATCGCTCGAAAACCTGGAATACGAGAATCAGGATGAGCAGATACGCACTATAAAATCCACTTTTCATGCTGCTATGCCTTATAGCATAATGGAAGAGGGGGCTCAGCCCTCCTGACTCAAAAGATCAGATGCCCATCTTTCTAATAAAAACTAATAATTCATGGGAGAAACTTACACCCAGCAACATCAACAAAATCTACAGCACTCTAATACAACAGTTGAACCAAAGAGCTTTATTGGAAAATCCTGTATCATCCCACCAAACACTATTTCATTGGGACCTACCATACTGCACAAGAGCCACCAAACCCGACACAGATATTCAGTGGAGAATGTGGCACAATGTATTACCCACTCCAACTATATTACGAAAATTTAACATCGCACATGCATAGGAACAGTCTGGCATATCTACTTGGAATGCCCAGTCAACACCCAATTAATCGGTTATCAGGAAACAGCAGCTCTCACCTGTAGTAGTCCTCATACAGAAGAGGAGTATTTCAATCTCATCTCCAGAGTCAAATAATCATTCATTCTGCAATTACCTCTTCATCACTGCAAAAGCAGCAATATACAGCTTCTACCTCAGACATATAAGACCAGACAGCACAGCAACTTCACAGAGAGAGGCAGCTAACCAACTCCTTGCAGCCTTCAAACAAAAGGTGAGCAGTTGGATCCTACACACGCATCACCACCACAGGCAAAACAACACCTTAGATCTTTTCCACAAAAACTGGAATCCACAGAATCAACTCCTGGCTGAGCAGGGCGACTGCATCATAGTCCACTTTCCAGCATTGAAGTGATATCATCCCAACCCCTCAAAGAAAGGAGGAAGAAATATTTTATGTGCTTAACAGTGCAAATAATAATCAGCTGTCACTCTCATGTAAATAGATAATATTGTCCTATAGCAACTGTTATGTTCTTCCACATATATGTCAGATTTTATGTTCTTATACAGTATCATGTCAAAATAACTTAATAGCTTAAAAAAATGTAATTGAATTTATAACTGATATCTCTATACAACATACCTCAACAAGAGTATGAGCATGTAACCTCTCTGCCTGACTGCAGAGAACCAAAAAACCAGTTAATCCTGTACATAAAATTGTTACGTTTACAATAAAAAAAAATATATATATATATATTTCACATGCAAAACTTTGTTTTGGTTACTTGGGAAAAAGGATTAAAACCAAGTATAAAATTTCTTGGTGTCTTTAACGTATTTTACACCCAAGGTAAAAATTTTTTCACATCTTTCTCTCATCCAGAGATTTTTATTAAGAAGGTCAAGAACCTTTTGTCTACTTGTATATGAGATATATATGACTTCTGCATTACTTCAACCTTGGTATCTCTCCTGCGTCTGGCTCCTACTGAAGAGACCTCAATAAAGGTCGAATGGGATCCTGCCAGACATGGTAAAAATTCAAAAAGGAATCAAGCAAGGTTGCCCTCTCAGTCCACTGCTCTTTACATTGGTTCTTGAACCTTTCTTACAATAAGTCAACAATACACATGCTGTGCTAGGAATAACAGTTCCTTCAACTAAAAAGGAAAAAAAAAGGTAGCATATGCCAATGATGTAGTCAGAACTTTGATGGATAATGATTCCACATATATATTTTTTGGTATTTTGGAAAAATTCAGCAAAAGCAGCAGATTAATTATTAATGCAGACAAGACAAAATTAAAAGTTTATGGAAAGTGGGATCTTGGAGGCATTCCTTTTGGACTAACCCCTAGGAGAGAACCCCTCATTATACTTGGAATTCTCTTCTCCACTTACCCAATATTACCAGTCCAAGAACTTGGAAATGTTAGAAGAATGGAAAATAGGGCTGCTCTCCTTTTCTTCTAAAGCCATAGTACTCAAAACCATAATCTTTCCTGCTCAGTTATACATAATAAATATTACAGATGTCACAGAAGCAGAAGAAAAGTAATTATATAGTAAACCTGTGCAATTTTTTGGTCTAGCCGATACCAAGAAGTTAAAAAGGAATTTCTTCAATTATCAACAAAGCATAGAGGATTTGGACTTCCAGTCTTAAAATTCTGCTATTTAAACAATACAGCTTCAAAAATCCATAAAATATTGCAAACTAACCACACATGTGCAGACTTTCTCTGGTACTACTTGGATTTCATCTTCCCCCGTTTGGAGTTAGTGATTATAAAGATCCAAAAGCTGAGATTGTTCCTGAATACTACAACACTCTGTGCTTAACTCTAAGACTGCTAAAACACTCCGGAATTGACATTCTTTCCATTAAAAAAAAGTAAAATTTGGTATAAAGAAATCTTTAATCCCTTTTGCTGAGAAGTTCCACAGTTGGGTACTGACAACAATATTTTGTTTCATAACTTGATGAAGTTCCAAGGGTACCCTAACAGGAAGGATCTTGCTTGGAGAATGGCATATGGTCACCTTCCAGTCAATGCCATCAAATGGATGTACTTTAACATCGGAGATCCAATCTGTGACATCTGTTATATATTTACCTTTCGTTATTTATTCTTTCTTCTCTTACTTTAATCTTATTCTTATATCTACGATTGTTTCCTCTTCGGATACTGGCGAATTTATATTTTGCTGCACCAGCCAGTATCCTATAGCAGAAAGGATCCTACCTCAGGGAGACAATACTAGATTCTTAGCTTTCTTACACAATATCTTATTTAAACTGCTGTATAGATTCAGATTATTGCAGTCGTGACATAAAGCTATATTTATATTCACTTTCTAAATCCTTCCTGCCAAAATAAGTTCTATTTTTATAAGTGGTAATTTGGAATCGTAATCAGGCATGACTCAGGTTCAAGTAAATATGACATGTTTATTGGAATATCTAAAACACAATACAAAATTCATACACTCAATTATGCTCAATACTAAATAAAACTCGAACTAAAAGATTAACACATTCTAAACTAATTAAATCTCATAAGGCATGCTAAACACAGTAACTGCACATTGGGATATAGATAGCAAATGATATGAAGTTAAGCTAAATTCCTTTCAGTAGTATTACTCGTAAGAGAAAACTAACAAACATTCTAATGTCACTGAGATGCTAAATTCTACTATTCTTATCACATTAAATTAATCCTATCACAATTTCTTATTCTTACTCTCAAAGGAGGTTAACTTTCTAAATAGAGACGGTCCACAGAGTTCTTTAGAATACAGTTCTTAATTTCACCTTCGTAAACAATCTTCTCTCTTGATGCTGGATACTTCTCATCCATTGGCTGTCCATACGGCAACGTAGGGGTTATGCTATCTTCATTCCTTCTGCCGAAAACGGACTCAAATCTTTGTGTTTCAGGAACAACTTGATGGGACTTTTCAGCGACGGCTTGATTCTGCTAGGACTGGAATTTTTACCTACAGCTTTGCATAGAATCCTACTTCATTTTAAGAATGCTCGCAGTCCGACATCTTATCACAGACTTCACCCCCCCCTACGCGAAACTGCCTGCTAACTTCCGAACCACCAAAACAGGAAAACGTTACGACCAGAGAGAGTGACCTCCCGATACGGGCTCAACCCCTTCTATAGAGCACCCTCTTTTTCTCAGTCCCCTTTTTGCACACGGCCCTTATTTTTTCACCCCTTTGAGTTCATCCTTCGCTTTTATGACGCTGTTATACTTGGATTCACAGAATACATGGCAACATAATTTTCCGAGTAAGCTATAGCCGCTAGCATTACGCTGTACACGTGTAGCTTTATGCCTTCCAGGAATTATTACTTAGCAACTTTTTAGATGACTCACAGTAAATTTTACATAGCTTAAGTGAGGCTTAAATTTAAATCAGATTATCTCTCCTTTTAGACATACTTAAAAATGAAATCTTAATATAATCACAACAGCTTAAATATATGGTACATGAAATAAAGAATAAAAATTTTATACAAAAAATGAAGAAGTTTCACTTTTGATTTCAGCTGATGTGCAGGTATTTCTCTTTATTAGTAAGTTTAGTATGTTGGATTCTGAATGAATGATTTCTTTGCAAGATTCCTTCATTCAGGATCTAACACATCTGTTACCAATTGGAAACAGTAGAATATGCATTCTACAGCTGCCCTCTTGCTCTGCATATTTGGAACAGATTATGTAATGTGTTGGGCATGCCAATATTTACAACAGAACAGGTTATTTTTTTACAATACTCACCACCTGTCAAATGGGAAGAGAATTCTGATTTTTATAATCAATGAATTAAAATACCATTTATGGAAGATTAGAAAAAAACATGGATTTCAAAACCAGCAATATGACATCCAAATGCTTTATAATAGTGTATTGTGGAAATTTTATTGTTCAGTCAGATGTTTTTTGTATTTAGAAAGAAGCATTCTAGGAGATATCAAATTTATCACTAGATGGTGTAGACCACCCACATTATGCAATATTTACCAGGGGGAGATAAAATTCTGTCTAATCTTGCAATGAGAGGTTATTTAAATAGTTCCATCCTCTTAATTCAATGTAGTCTTATAGTCAATTGCAGAGATGGCTGGAGAGCAATCCAAGGCAGAGAAGGCCAACTCAAGACAGTTAACCCAGATGGGGCTAATATATAACCCAGATGGAACTGATACCACCTGGGTATCAGTCATCCTTGTGCTTTAGTTTCAATTGGTTATTTGGTTGTTCATCTATATGAGATTGGTGAAAAAGGAAAACTGATAGCCTTTGGCTATATGATGATATAAAAGAGCTGAGGCATTTTCTCTCTCTCTCATGCTATCTATCTATCTTTTTTTTTCCTAATACTATCAGGCTCTCTTGAGATATGTGATTGGTGAAAAAGGAAAACTGATAGCCTTTGGCTATATGATGATATAAAAGAGCTGAGGCATTTTCTCTCTCTCTCTCATGCTATCTATCTGTCTTTTTTTCTCCTAATACTATCAGGCTCTCTTGCACCCATTATACTAACTACTCTAGGCCTATGATGAGAAACCCTTTACTTTTTACTTTTTCACCTCAATAAAGGTCGAAACCGGTCTGCAGTGGTGAACTCAGGATTTAATCTTGGGGGCGGAGCCCGAGCACTCAAGATTTAATCTTCGGGGGCGCTGAGATGAGTAGACTTACAAATACACACCGCGCATTGCATACGACCAATGACTGAGCATCTGCAGTGATTGCCAATACATCATAAGTAGTATAGAAATAGAAGACACAACATAAATTAAAAAATGAATTTTAATTAGGAAAAGATTTCTAGTGTTTATTTCCTTTTTCTTTTTTTTTTGGGGGGGGGGGAGTTGGACCCCCTCCCTGGATGCGCCACTGCCGGCATGGGTAGTGGCCCTTCCCATTATGCATTGCATTATACACTCCTGAAAGGGGATGTGCTTTGCATTATGGGATACATACTAAGGCAAGTGATATGAAGTCATTAGTCTCTATATACAAGTAGCTCAGACGTATTCCATAATCCCAATATCATTTTTAACACTCTCCATTGCACTCTCTCCAATATATCAGAATCACAACGGAAACCAGGAGACTAGACCTGCACACAATAGTCCAAGTGAGGTTTTATCAATGCCTTGTAAAGAGGCAAAATGACATCCTTATCTTTACATGTGAGCATTCATTTCAGCATTGTAATTATCTTTCATGGTGCATTTGCAATCTTTGCTACATGTCCGCTGAACTTCAACTTCCTATCTACTAACACTCCAAGATATCTAGCCTCATCAGTTTCTTCTAACATAATCCCACCAATAAAATACAACATTGGATATCTAATCATGCCAAAGTGCATGACATTACATTTACTGACATTGAACTGACATCCATTTTCCCATGCCCACATTTCCAGCCTATTTAAATCATTCTGCAAGTACTGCATATGGAACTACAAGGGGGGGGGGTGATTATGAAGAGCTCAGGAGACAGCTTGCAGGTGTAGCATGGAATGAGGAGTTAGCTGGAAAAGAGATCAATGCAGCTTGGGGGATTTTCAAAAACTACTTAGTAGATGCAATGTCTAAATGTATACCATGGGTGAAAAGGTTAAATAAGGTAGGTGTGAGATGGATGAATAAAGAGATTAAGCATGCAATACAGAGAAAAAGGGCATTGTGGAGGCAGCATAAGAGAAGTGGAAGTAACCAATTTCATGAGGTCTACAAAAACCAGGCAAGGAGGGTGACTTGGTTGGTGAGAGTAGCTAAAGAGAGGTATGAACAGCAGTTAGCTAATGAAGCCAAAAAGAATCCTAGGGAGTTCTTTCGATATGTAGCCAGCAAAAGAAAGAATGATTATGGAAGGATGACATTGATTGGAGGAAATGGTATAAAGACAGCTGTTGAGAATGTGTGGTACAGATACTTAATGAGCAGTTCATAAAGATATTTCAATCTTGTGAATGTGACTTCATGGAGAGATTAAGGGCAGTTGATGATGGGGAGGAGAGACTGACTGTAAGTGAGCAAGAGGTGTTTGGGGAGTTGAGTAAACTAGATGTAAATAAGGCTGTGGGACTTGATAATATATCACTGTGTTTTTTAATATGAGTCTTGCACTTGGTCAAGTCCCTAAAGAGTGGAAGGAGGGCAAGATTGTGCCACTTCATAAAGGAGGTGATCGAACTCAAGCATCAAACTATAGGCCTATCTGTGTGTCAGGTGTTGTGGTTAAGTTGTTGGAGAAGCTTGTGAGAACTAAGATCTAGAGTTGGGTTGACAACAATGGTATAATCTTTGATGGACAGCATGGATTTGCTAAAGGGAGGTCATGTTTTAGTAATCTACTTACTTATTACAATAAAGTGACTGCTTCCTTGGACAGAGGAGAAGGATACACAGTAATATACTTGGATTTCGCAAAAGCTTTTGATAGAGTACCTCATGATAAGTTGACAGTCAAACTAGAGCAGATGGGGTTGGATATTAGATTAGGGCATTGGATTGGAGACTGGCTATCTGATAGGTATCAACAAGTTGTGTATGGGGGTGCAATATCCAGGAAAAGGAAGTGGAGTGCCTCAGGAGTCTGTTTTAGGGCCATTACTATTTAACTTGTATATTAATGATATTGGCAAAGATTTGGATGGAGATATTCAGTTGTTTGCAGATGATGCAAAGTTGGGACGAACCATAAAGATTAGTGAAGATGTTGTGGCCTTGCAAGAAGACTTTAATAAATTGAGTGATTGGGCAAGCAAATGGGGATGTGAGTTCAATGTTGCAAAATGTAAGGTTTTAAAATTTGGAAAACAAAGATGGGATGCAGAATTTATGCTTGATGAGAATATATTGTTGGAAGTAGAGGAAATAAGAGATCTGGGGGTGATAGTGGATAAGGATCTAAAATTTAGGGGACACATTGCCAAAATTGTGAAGACAACACAAAGACTTCTGGGAATGATGCGGAGGACACTGACGTGTAGAAGTAGGGAGATTCTTGTTCCATTGTATAAGGCTTTGATTAGGCCACACATGGACTACTGTGCCCAGATTTGGTCACCTGGTTTTCAGAAGGATGAAGAGATGTTGGAATGGGTCCAAAGGCGACTGACTAAGGTAGTTTCTGACCTCTGGAATGTCGAGTATGAGGAAAGATTGAAAAGATGTAATTTGCAGAGTCTAGTGGAGAGAAGGAAGAGGGGAGATATGATAGAGACCTACAAGTTGGTAAGGGATTGTTATAGGATCAATGGTGGAGAAGTTCTACCGAGAATAGTGGGAGATCAGGGGAGAACCAGAGGTCATCCCTGGAAACTGTATAAAGAGGGTGTGAGTAGGGGAGTGAGAGGCAGATTTTTTTCGTGCAGAGTTGTGAGTGATTGGAATGCCTTGCCTGAGAGTGTGGTGTCTGCAAGAAGTTTGAATGTGTTTAAGAGACGGTATGATGAGATGTGTGTGAGATAAAAGGACCTCCTAGATGAGTCTTTGACTCCATGAGGTCTTGTTTAATAATAATAATAATAATAATAATATATCAGCAGCATTCCTGATTATTCTACCTATCTTCATATCATCAGCAAATAGCTGTATGTCACTTGTCAAATTCTTCCCAATATCATCAATGTATAGATTGAATAACAGTGGACCAAGCACTGATCCTTGTGATACACCACTGGTTACCTTAAATCTTGCAGATGCACATCCCCCATATACCACTTTTTGATATCTGTTAGTCAGCCATCCTCTTATTCACACTAATATTCTATAATCCAAACTCATATTCTAAAATTTATGCACCAGTCTGTCATGCTGTATTCTGTCAAAAGCCTTAACAAAATCCCAAAGTATTATGGTGTATCCATTCCCTTTGTCTAGTTCAATGGCAACATTGTTACTGAATGTGAACAAGTTGCTAAATCATGCCTTCCCTTAGTAAACCCATGTTGCTCATTGCAAAGTAGTGATTCACTGTCAACCTATTTCTGAATGCAAGCCCTAACCAATTTTTCCAAAATCTTCACCCCGACTCCAGAGATACTAATTGGTCGATGAATAGATGAATGCATCAATAGATGAATACATCGGTCGTTGCACCACATTTATGCAACAGAATTACCATACATTCTTTTCTGCCCTGTTCTGAGACTCATATTAAACAGCCTGGTCAAAGGAACAGCCAGTTCAGCTGACCACGCTTTTAGCACACGTGATGATATCCTATCAGTCCCTATTGCTGAATTCTTATTCAGTTTGTGCAACAGCTCTAACACCTTATCCTCATACACCTGAATTTCTTTATCCATTGAAGAGGTGGCAGTGAGCTCAATGTCACATACACCAGTTTGATAGCTTTTAACAAAATGGGCACTCATTAGTTGAACAGCCTCTAATGCATCTGTAACCCTCAAGCTATCTGCATTTAGAAGAGTTATTCTTTTATATTCATTTTTTCTTTTACTTGCAGCATATCGACAGAATTCTTGTGGGTTGTCTTTAGCATGCAAAGCCAGTTTCTTTTCATACTCAGACTTTGCTTTCTGTACAACAGTTGTGATTATTCTAGCCTGCTGCTTATAATTTTCATAATGCACATCATCCTTATGCACATGGTATTCCTTCAACATCGCCCATTTTTTACGAATCTCTTGCTTAATAAGATTACACATCCATTTGACTCCTACCCTATTTATTCTTCGAACTCTCAGGACACATTCTGATATTGCATCATTTAAGCATGGTTTAAATGCTTCCCATGCACTGTCAATATTCTTCCCATCCATCAACCGATCCCATTCAACTGAGCTCAGTGAATGGGATCAGTTGATTTTATATCCTCAGTTGGCCATAATTTCCTGCTTTGTAGTTCAGCATGCAACCTTTTCTGAATGGAACATTCATAAATTTCAGCACTTCGCAAGTGAGTACTGCATGATCACTGTCACCAACTGGAGGCAGAATAGTTACATCTTTAACTGAAATGCCCACTGACACTATTATCAAATCTAACACTCTTTGCCCTCGAGTTCCTTCTGTCACATGCTGCTTGAGGAAGTTGTTCCGCAACAACTCAATAAATGCATTTTCATTCTTCTCATGAGATTCTACTGCTACTCAATCAATATTTGGATAATTACAGTCTCCCATTATGATCATTCTTGTGTATTTGGTGGTGCATTTCTTCATTACTAGCAACCGATCTACCAGGTCTGTGACAACACCCTACAATGTAATGTAATTGATCTTGTTAGATTCCACCTCACAACAGATGGCTTCAAATTCACTGTCACATGGAATACTGTTAGTAGTAGTACCACAATCATAGGTCTCAACTCTAACTGGAAAAAAAAGAATAAATAAAAAATCAGCTAATGCCTTTTTTATTCCCATATAGGGAATAGGTGAGGCCGTTTCAGCCCTATCTAACTTTTTGAGACTGAGTGGGCAGTTCAATCTCCACTGGTACCCAATCAGAGATAGCTGGCTCAAGGCTATCACTAATTAAGCAGCACACATTAAAGAGAGAGACAGCTTAACATGTGCCGCCATCTTGTGGTCCCTAACCCTAACACAATATATTTTAATGTCTGAAACAATGTGGGTTCTACAGTTGATTTTCTTGAGATTAAGGGACAAAAAACCCGAGTTTCCGGGAGAAAAAAACCCACTTGCCTGTGCCAGAGATCGACTAACTCAGGAACCAGCCTAAAAAAGGCTTAGAAAAATTTCTTCTAGTCGCCGACTAGATTCGAAACAAAGTCTTCCTTCATGTGGTCAAGGCTGTGGTGTGCAATTGCCACATACACGAAGCTACACAGGCTCTTACTGGATTCAAGTCATCTGATATCATTAGCAGCAAGCCTCCTCCTCTCCAATCCTCTCTATCCTTCCTAAAAATACTGTACCTTTTACACTCGATACCAGTTAGTATGTCTGATTCTGATAGCCAGGTTTCACTAATGCCTAAAATCTGAGGTCCCAACATATTGACTAAGACAACAAACTCTACCCCTTTGTTTCTGATACTCCTAGCATTCGTGTACAGACATAATAATCTATCTGCATGTTCTTCTGTATACTCTTGTCTGCAGTCTGCATGACATAGTTAGGCAACTTTCAGATTATTCTTCTCTAGTGTCTTATACATGTAGACGTATTTGCACATGTTTGATGTGTCCGAACCTGGCAAACACAAAGTCGAAATCGTTCTCTCCTCATCAACATTTCTATAATAAAGCCCATTCCCATCATGAATACAGTTATATAACATTGTCATTCTTATACTCACATTCTCACCATTCCTCCCTTTATAATTTAGTTTCCCTGACTCTATGTGTTAGGCCGCATATCAGTTATTAGTTTTTCAAGACTCCTGATACTAAAAGCATTCAGGTTTAGGCCGTCTCTCTTATACAAATCCAATATGCCCTCAGACTCACTCCACACATCCAAAAACTTGCATTCATTCTGCAAGTTTTTTGACAGGCTACTGCATGGTACCCTGTTTTGTAAAGTGGAGTAAATACAGTTAGACATGAAGCTCTATCCATTAGCCATATGGTATAGATGAATCAAAGAGAATGCAAGTAACCTGTAACAGGAATATCAATTTATTTGCCAATGATGCTACACTGGAAAGAATAGTAGTTAATAAAAACTGATGCAGATTGATTTAAATAGATTGATAGTTTGGGCACTGAATAATAGTCTTCACTTTAATCTGACAAAGTCTAAGAATATATACTTTGGAATGTAGCTATTCCATCAAGTTAATATACTGTATATTAACTTGATGGAGTGGAACTTAAAGATATTGACGGGTAAGAAATTGAAAGTTGGTGTTCGGAGGACATTTTGTAAAAGTTTGAGTGTTGAAGAGCATACTAATATGTAAATGTAAGGAATTTGTTTATCCCTCATTATAAAGCTTGATATGAACAAATCCAGATGTGTGCATGCATGCATGCATGCATGCATGCACATGCAGATCTGTTGCTTCTGTATTTCTAGGGATGACAGAGTGGTGGAGAAAACCTAGAGTTAAGTGACAAGAAGGTGACAGGTCTGTGAAATTCTGCCAATGATAGATTGATGTTTATGAGTTACAAAATTTTATTAATAGACTGAAAAGATGGATTTGATTGAAATATATAAGTTACTAAATAGTTTTATAAATTAGATACAGAAAAAAGTTTTAATACATGAAATAAGCCACCAGAGGGCTGTACGGTGCGTACTGTTGGTAAGGGACTCCTGAAGAGATAAGTGTATTTTGAATAAAACTCGATACCAGTCAGTATGTCTGATTCTGATAGCCAGGTTTCACTAATGCCTACAATCTGCGGTCTCAACATATTGACTAAGACAACAAACTCTACCCCTTTGTTTCTGATACTCCTAGCATTTGTGTAAGACATAATAATCTACCTATATATTCTTTTGTATACTCTTGTCTGCAGTCTGCATGACACAGTTGGACAACTTGCATATCTCTATTCTTCTCTAGTGCCTTATACATGTAGACGTATTTGCACATGTTTGATGTGTCCGAACCTGGCAAACACAAAGTCGAAATCATTCTCTCCTCATCTGCAAGGCAAATCAGAGTAGGAGAGAGAGAGAATTTAAGGAGTATGAGTGAGAGGTATGGGGGTGCTAGAAGAGGAGAGAATGGAAACAGTAGAAGAGAGGGAATGAGAGAGAGGTATGGGAATGCTAGCAGACGAGAGGATGGAAACAGTAGGAGAGACGGAATGAGAGAGAGATATGGAAGTGCTAGAAGAGGAGAGAATGGAAACGGTAGGAGAGATGAAATGAGAGAGAGGTATGGGAATGCTAGAAGACGAGCGGATGGAAACAGTAGTAGGAGAGACAGAATGAGAGAGGGATATGGAAGTGCTAGAAGTGGAGAAAATGGAAACAGTAGGAGAGAGGGAATGAGAGAGATGTATGGGAGTGCTAGAAGAGGAGAGAATGGAAACAGTAGAAGAGAGAGGTATGGGAATGAAAGAAGAGGAGAGAATGGAAACAATAGGAGCGAAGGAATGGTAAGAGGTATAATGTATGGCGACTCAATGATCCGTGGTGTTCAAGATAGGATGCGTGAGGAGTGTTTGCCAGGAGGAACAATAGAAAGGGTGGCTATGGCAATTAAGAGAGGTGAAAGGGTGGATGAGATGATTGTGATGGTAGGAACGAATGACTTGAGTGGTAATGTAAGTCGGGTAGCGAGAGATATGAGATTTTTGCTTGAGACTGTACGGAAGAAGACAGAGAGAGGAAAAATAGTGTGCGTGTTGCCCAGGTATGATAATGATGAGCTGAGCAGAAGAGCGGTGATATTGAATGGCATAATAGCGAGAATGTGTGACAAGAGAGGACTGGTATATGTGGATGCTTGGAGTGCGTTTGAGGAAAGAGAGGAGTTGTATGCGAGAGACCGTTTACATTTGAATGAGGAAGGACGTAGGCATCTGGAGAGATTGCTGTTCTGAACGAGTCAGTGTGTCCCAGGGAGGAAGATAGCAGGGGTGGCCTCTTGTGGGAATGGATACTTGGGAGAAGGGAGACAATGTCAGGTAACACTGAGCCCAGTGGAGTCTAGAAGGGATAAAGCTGGGTATAGAAACAATGGCATTTATATGCTGTATACTAATGCCAGGAGTATCCGGAATAAGGGAGAGGAATTGGTGGCGCAGATAGCATCAGCCTGGCCAAAAATTATTGCGATCACTGAGACGTGGTTGACAGAAGGGGATATAAAAACAGTAATAGAAGTCGCTGGGTATAGCATTTTTCGTCAGGATAGGAGGGGAAAGCGTGGTGGTGGGGTGCTGCTTATGATAAGTGATGACCTATGTCCTCTAAGAGTGGACAATTTGGAAGGAAGTGAGACAAATGATTTTGAGAGCGTATGGTGTGAGCTAGAGGTAGGCAAGACAGGATATTTAGTGGGGTGTTGCTACAGACCCAGGAGCACAGAGGATGGGGACCAGGAGATGTTTAGACAGCTAAGTTTGGCAAGTGCAAGAAGAATGATTGTTATGGGAGATTTTAACTTCAGTAGTATAAATTGGAGAGAGGAACATGCATGTAACAATAGGGGAATGGAATTTCTAGAATTCTTGAGGGACAAATGTCTTAGGCAACATGTAACAGAGGGAACAAGAGGTTCAAAAATTTTGGATTTGGTTATAGCATCAGAAGAGTTGATAATAACTGAGTTGACGTCTCTCCCACCAGTTGGAGAGAGTGACCATATGGTGTTGACATGGAAAATGAATAGACATGCAGGAGTATCAAAGAGACGGGAACTTATGTGGAATTATAAGGCAGGTGATTATAATAGTCTTAGACGTCAACTTCGGGAAGTTTCATGGAGGGAGGAATTGGACGGCCGGGATATCACCAGTGCGTGGGAAATTGTGAAAGAATATTTGTTATCAGCAATGGTAAGTTGTATACCACGAGTGAAGAAGAGGGCGCAATTTGGAGTAAAGTGGATGACAAACAACATTAAACAGGAACTGCATGCGAAAAAGAGGCTATGGAAGAGATATAAGGAGACAGGTGAAGAGAGGATGGGTGAAGAATATAAGACACAGGCCAGAAGAGTGACTCGTGTGGTAAGGAAAGCGAAACTGGAATATGAGAGGAGATTGGCCCTAAGATCCAAAGAAAATCCTAGGGAATTTTTTAGCTATGTGGCCAGTAGGAGGAGAATTGACTGTGGAAGAATGATATTGTGGGATAAAAATGGGAATAGAGTGACTGATGCAGAGGACATAGTGGAATTGTTCAATGAACACTTTATTGGAGTATTTCATCCTAGAGGAGTCAGTTTTAATGCTAGAGGGATAGGACTGGTACGAGGTCTGGAGGTACAGGAGGAGAGTGTGTTTCAGATACTGAGTACTCTGGATGTCAGTAAAGCTGTGGGACTGGATGGTATTTCACCACGAGTTTTGAGAATATGTGCTAGCGAATTGACAATACCTTTAACGTGGCTTTACAATGAAAGTCTGGCTTTGGCAAAGGTGCCCAGGGAATGGAAGGAAGGTAAGATAGTGCCATTGCATAAGGGTGGTAACAGACTGGAAGTGTCTAATTATAGGCCAGTCTGTGTGTCATCAGTAGTTGTTAAGATCTTGGAGAAAGTAGTGAGGGACCGTGTACAGCATTGGGCAGATGAGGGTAATGTTATCTGTGAGAATCAACATGGATTTGTGAAAGGATGCTCTTGTTTTAGCAATATGCTAGCCTTTTATAATAAAGTTACAAGAGCATTAGATGAGGGAAAGGCATATACTGCAATTTTCTTAGACTTGGCGAAGGCATTTGACAGGGTGCCACATGATAAGCTGATATTTAAGTTGCAGCACATGGGTCTGGATGTCAGATTGGTCAACTGGATTCAGGATTGGCTGTCTGATAGGTATCAGAGAGTTGTGTATGGTGGAGCAGTTTCCAGGAGGCAGAGGGTTACAAGTGGGGTCCCACAGGGCTCAGTACTAGGACCTATATTGTTTAACCTTTATATCAATGACATAGCCAGTGGATTGCAGGGGGATATTCAGTTGTTTGCGGATGATGCGAAGCTGGGAAGGATTATTAGTAATAGCGCAGATGTGGTAGCCCTGCAAGAGGATTTAAATAAGCTAGATAGATGGGCAAATGAATGGGGGTCTCAATTTAATGCAGCAAAATGTAAGGTCTTGAGGTTTGGGAAACATCGATGGGATGCTGCATACTCTATGGGAGGAGTTATACTGGAGGAAGTAGGGGAGACAAGAGATCTGGGGTTGATGATTGATAGAAACCTGAAGTTTAGGGGACATATTGCAAAGGTAGTGAAGGTAACACAGAGGATTGCTGCTATTATGAGAAGGACACTGACCTGCAGAGATAAGAGGGTTATCATTCCGTTGTATAAGTCTCTGATCAGACCACACTTGGACTATTGTTCTCAGATTTGGTCCCCAGGATTTGAAGGGGATAAATTAACTGTGGAAAGGATACAAAGACGGATGACAAAGATGGTTTCAGGACTGTACAAGGAAAGTTATGAGGATCGGCTGAGAGAATGTGGACTGCAGAGTTTGGTGGATAGAAGAAGGAGAGGTGATATGATTGAGACTTTTAAACTGTTGAGAGGTGGTTACAGGGTTGACACTGGGGAGTTCTTTCGCTTGGTTGATCAGCGGGAAGGAGTGATGACAAGAGGCCATCCCTGGAAGTTACGAAAGGAAACTGTGAGCAAGAGGGTAAGGAGTGGTTTCTTTGTGTGGAGAGTGGTTGAGCCGTGGAATGCATTGCCTGATGGAGTGGTGGGAGCGAGAACGGTCAGTGACTTTAAAGAGTGGTATGATAAACTTTGTGTTTCTCAGGGGGGGGATCTCCCCTCGATGAGTCTTGACAGACTTTATGTCTTAGGAAGGACCTCCCTCGATGAGTCTTTTGACTCCTTGGAGGCCTGAATAATAATAATAATAATAATAATAATAATAATAATAATAATAATAATAATAACATTTCCATGATAAAGCCTATTCCCATCTTTAACATAGTTATATAACATTATCACTCTTACACTCGCATTCTTACCATTCCTCCTTTTATAATTTAGTATCCCTGACTCTCTGTGTTAGGTCTCATACCAGTTATTAGTTTTTCTAGATTCCTGATACCAAATACATTCAGGTGTAGGCTGTCCCTCTTATACAACTCTAGTCTTCCCTGAGACTCATTCCACACATCCAAAAACTCGCATCCATTCCTTCTACACAACCTACGCATCGAAACGTTTGCCATCATCGCTCTTCTTCTTAATTGTTGAATTTCATAATGGATATAAATGATAGCTTATATTTCACATCCTTGTTATTTCAATGCTAGCTTGTACTCCACATGCTGTGACCAGTAGGGTGAGTAAATATATATTAAAGGAAAAAATTGTTTAAAAAATAATTGTCATTCTATTATATAATACACTTACCATTTTGATTATATCTAATATAACTCTCATTGTGAACAGAGGCAACTGCATCTTGACAACAATTAAATCGTAAATTTTCTAGTCTTTCTAGACAAAATGCAAATGATGGACGATCATCTGGATTATAACTCCAACACTGCAGCATCAGTAGATAGCTATTTAAAAAAATTAAAGCTTTAAATATATAATTAATTTATTATATTTTGCATGACAGTTTTAGCCAAACTTTTCTTCTTAGTACATCATGCAAAAAAGAATTCAATTATCTATTTCTGTTTGAGTGGTAATAAAGCCTGTTTTCATTAAATGAATGATTGCATTTAAATGCTGTAATAACACTTGTAAATACTGAAAATCTGTTAACGATTATTCATTCAAAACAATAAAATGTATTTTCTAACAGTACAGAGGTCTCATTGGGATAATGGGAAAATATTATCTCCTACGATAAATGGGCTAAATGAATTATAGGTATCTTCAGAAAAGAAGCAAAATATGTTTTATCTTCAGAATATCTTCAGAAAAGAAGCAAAATATGTTTTATATACATGTATTATGATTATTATCATAATCCTCATTTTCCATGAAGTCAAAAGACTCATAATGTATGTTTCCTCAAAGCTTCTTTCAGTTGTGAGGATCATACATGAGGACTACCAACCACTTTCAAAGCCATAAAAAACCTGTTCCTAACAACTTTGTATATATATCTTCTTATAGAACTTGTACAGATGGCCTCATACCCAATATTCTGAGACCTGAAAGCATTACTTAATCACTGTTCTTGGAATACCTTCTATCACACCAGCACCCAGAGCATTTTACTCACTAACCATTTTCTATGCAAGTTTCTATTCCAAGAATCAACAGCTTATACTGGAATTGTAGTGAATGAAGTGGAGGTAAATAGTCTATTACAGAACCTCAATGTCAATACATCTGTGGGATTGGATGGTATGGTATACCAGCTCGTCTCGTACCAGAAGCAGCTAAAGAATTGTCAGTGCCTTTGACCATTTTGTTTAATTTGAGATTCGGGTCTGGGTCAGTCCCAAGGGGGTGGAACGAGGGGAAAATAGTTCCACTGCATAATGGTGGTTCCAAGGATGCTGTTGAAAATTACCAGCCAATCAGCATAACAGGAATCGTTATCAAGGTCTTAGAGAAAATAGTCAAGAGGAAAATACAAGATTGGATAGATGAAAATGGGATGTCCCTGACTGTATCGAGGACAGCATGATTTTGTGAAGGGTAGGTCATGTCTCAGTAACTTTCTCATGTATTATAACACAGTGAGCTGAACTGGATAAGGGTACTGGGT
Source organism: Typopeltis vanoorti (assembly GCF_054136105.1). NCBI lineage: Eukaryota > Metazoa > Arthropoda > Arachnida > Uropygi > Thelyphonidae > Typopeltis > Typopeltis vanoorti. Next base: position 40,442,980 of record NC_143570.1, read on the forward strand.
TTACAGTGATTCGACTGGACCTTGCTAAGACATTTGACAGGATATCACATGGAATTCTAATCAGTAAAATGAAGCATATGGGGATGGATATAGGGTTGGTGAGATGGATAGGAGGGTGGTTGATGGAGAGATATCAGAGAGTGGTTTATTCAGGAGTAGAGTCCAAAAGATGGCCTGTGACTAGTGGTGTGCCGCAAGGATCTGTTCTTGGACCACTGCTGTTTAATTTGTTCATTAATGATATAGAAAAGGATCTGAGAGGAACAGTTCATTTGTTCGCAGATGATGCAAAGTTGGGTAGGGAAATAGCGAGTGCAGATGATGTCAAAATTTTGCAGGATGATTTGGATAGATTGGAGTTCTGGGCTAAGGAGAACGGATGTCAATTTAATGTGGCAAAATGTAAGGTTATACATTTTGGGGTGAAAAGATTAACAGCAGTTTACTACACTGGTGGAACTGTACTCCAGGAAATTGATGAGGCCAGAGATTTGGGAGTGTTGGTGGATAAGGAGTTGAAGTATAGGGGGCAGATTGCAAAAGTGGCCAAATCAGCTCATCAAATCACTTGGTTGTTAAAGAATACTTTGACAAGCAGAGACAAGCAAGTTATTGTACCTCAGTACCGAGCCTTGATAAGACCCCATCTAGACTACTGTGCCCAGATATGGGCACCAGGGTTTCTTCTTGATGGGGAGGAGGTTGAGAGGATCCAGAGGCGAGTGACCAAGATGATGGCAGGTCTGTGGAATGAACCTTATGAGAACAGGTTGAGGATTTGTGGGTTGCAGAAATTGGTCGATAGGCAGAGGAGGGAAGATATGATTGAGACATTCAAATTACTGAAGGGTTTCTATAGGATTAATTCAGAGGATATTTTTGAGAACAGAGCTGGTGGTGGGAGGACTAGGGGACATCCATGGAAGCTGGGCAAGAATGTGGTTAGTAAGGGTGTTAGAGCTGGGTTCTTTACTTTTAGAGTGGTGAATGAGTGGAATAAGCTGCCAGAGTCTGTGGCAGTGAATGAGTTTAAGGCAAGGTATGATAGATACTGTGTGAATGTCGAATAGCTGTGATGGACATGATTGGGGCCTCCCTTGATGAGTCTAAGGACTCCCTGGAGTTGCCTGTAATAATAATAATAATAATAATAATAATAATATTTCTATAATAATCATATTTTCAGACAAGATCAGATCTGACTTCTTGGACAGACATTTACTTCTAATCTTTCCTGGCATAAACACCTTATGCTAATTTTTGCCTGTCTAGCTAATAACCCTATTCAAATCCCAAATCCACCAAACTTTAGAATACAGTTTGAGTTTAATGTTCCCACCATAAATTCGTAAGACTTCCTGATGCTATCCACAAAAAGGCAGATTGGCTATCCATTGACTCTTCTCTTACAAACTCACATCAGCTGCCATATCAGAGACATTCTATTGCTGTTATATATTTTGCAGAGGACACTGACGTGTAGAAGTAGGGAGATTCTTGTTCCATTGTATAAGGCTTTGATTAGGCCACACATGGACTATTGTGCCCAGATTTGGTCACCGAGTTTTCAGAAGGATGAAGAGATGTTGGAAAGGGTCCAAAGGCGACTGACTAAGGTAGTTTCTGACCTCTGGAATGTTGAGTATGAGGAAAGACTGAGAAGATGTAATTTGCAGTCTGGTAGAGAGAAGGAAGAGGGGAGATATGATAGAGACCTACAAGTTGGTAAGGGGTTGTTATAAGATCAATGGTGGAGAAGTTCTACCGAGAATAGTGGGAGATCAGGGGAGAACCAGAGGTCATCCCTGGAAACTGTATAAAGAGGGTGTGAGTAGGGGGAGTGAGAGGCAGGTTTTTTTCGTGCAGAGTTGTGAATGATTGGAATGCCTTGTCTGAGAGTGTGGTGTCTGCAAGGAGTTTGAGTGTGTTTAAGACATGGTATGATGAGATGTGTGTGTGATAAAAGGACCTCCCAGATGAGTCTTTGACTCCATGAAGTCTTGTTTAATAATAATAATAAATTTAATAATAATATATCTTTCCTACAGGTACTTTCAGAGTGTTATTCCACTGAAATGGTATCCATCATTCCTCCACTTTGCATTGCTTATCCTCATTCATCAGTATCCAGATAGATACCTAACAGGGTCATTGCAAGAAGGTGAAGAATGAACATTAGGTTAGAAATCACAGTCAGTTCTCCACATTCCTTAAAAGGTGACGTGGAGACCTCTTCCCAGTTATGCATCTTTGACTCTTAAGCACCCTACACAGTTTCCATTAAGGAATGTATTCTCTGATTGATTAAAAAAAATACATATCAACAGGGTTTTCTTTTTTCTTCACCGCTTTCTCATACATTGGCACTGGGCTATATGCTTTACAACCTTTCATGTGTGAGATAGATATAAAAATATAATTGAAAAACATCACTGTAATTCTGTTAACTGATCAGTGTGCCTGGATAATCAAGAGAGAGAGAGAGAGAGAGAGAGAGAGAAAGAAAGAGAGAGAGAGAGAGACAGAGAGAGAGAGATCACTGATGAAAACAGTTATGTACAGAACATTTTAAAGTTTATTCTAATCTTTTAATAGTGGTAACATTGTGTCTGATAATATTCATGTTATTTTCTTCATTCATAGTTTCCTAACAGTTGATACACTCACAGTTCATCTGGACAGTTGTTTGGCCTCTCTAAAAGCCCTCCTTCTCTGACATATCCAAGTACTTCTAGGTTAGTTCGAGCAGGATAAGGTTGCTGGCCAAGGGTTATTACTTCCCACAGTAATACTCCAAAAGCCCTAAATAGGATTCAAAAATATATGATTAAACAGAATGAAGATTTAAATGCATACTCAGCTCAAGTATGTTTTAATTCTTTAAAAAAAATCTTTAATTCTTTATTATTATTATATTATTCTAAATATAAACCTTCTTATTTTATTGAAATGTAATGTTTACCGTTAATATTAAGTCTTTTAGGGCAGGGACTAACTGTTAGACTAACTTTGATATATCAAAAATAACAAGAAACTACCAAAATGTATGATTGATATTAAACAAAAGTCAAACTTCAGAAAACACAAATAAACTGAATACATCATAGAGATCAGAAAAGTAATAATAATACTGTTGATCACAAAATGAAAAAATAACATTTAATAGAATCACAGCAATTATTTAAAAAAAAAAAAACAGAAAAAAACTATGCCAACAACAGTATAGGCATGCAAAACTTAGTTAACTGAGCATAAAGGAAAGAGAAGAGGAGAGGAGAGGTGTTGTTTTTAATTATTCCTGCTCAGGAGAAAATGACAATGAGATTATCTGGTGTGAGAATAAAATAAACAGAATAAGATCTTGTGTTAGGACTGGAAATGTAGTGGACTATGACAATGAAATATTGAAGATAGACCATTGGCCAACTAAAAGAAGGGTGACCATTTGAGAGGCATTAATTATGGGATTAAGAAGATTGGAAAGAGAAAATAATGTAAGTAAATTTCTATAGTTTTTGAATGATAACTTATCCAGGCATCATGTAATAGAATTTACCTGAAATTTTGGACAAATTTACACAAGAAAACAAGGATAAAGAAATAAACTTTTAATAGCCAATATTTCAACCTAAAATTATAGGTCATCATCATCAGTGGCATAAGGCTAGTTAAATACCAAAGAATGCAAACAATGGATTATTTAAAATAGTAAGAGCCAAAAAAATTACTAGTGATAGTTGATTTGAATGAGACTTTCCCATATCTTAGATAGAAAGTGCAGTCATTTCAATTCAGGTTCGGACAATGGAGCAAAACTTTGGTGCTCTCTTTAAACAGATGTTCAAACTTATAGCATGGATGGAGTAAGAGCCTTTAATATCAGAAGATATTGTGGTCAGTATCAATTCCATATTGTGCTGAGCTTCTGAGAATGGGCTATACACAGTTGTTTGAGAGAGATTTGTAGGAATCAAAAACATGTTGTATAGTCCATTCTGAGAAGCCATTCAGTTGCATAAAACACATGATGTCCAGAACTTCTTACTTTAGCTGTTATGTGGGTATAGCATATAGCATGAGCATTGGTTAGAAACAGAATACAGGATCGGGTTGATGAACATAAGATTCTCTATGACGGTCAGCATGGGTTTGTGAAGGGCAAGTCTTGTTTTAGCAATCTGCTTATGTTTTTGATAAGGTGATTTTTTGGTGCTCTCTTTAAACAGATGTTCAAACTTATAGCATGGATGGAGTAAGAGCCTTTAATATCAGAAGATATTGTGGTCAGTATCAATTCCATATTGTGCTGAGCTTCTGAGAATGGGCTATACACAGTTGTTTGAGAGAGATTTGTAGGAATCAAAAACATGTTGTATAGTCCATTCTGAGAAGCCATTCAGTTGCATAAAACACATGATGTCCAGAACTTCTTACTTTAGCTGTTATGTGGGTATAGCATATAGCATGAGCATTGGTTAGAAACAGAATACAGGATCGGGTTGATGAACATAAGATTCTCTATGACGGTCAGCATGGGTTTGTGAAGGGCAAGTCTTGTTTTAGCAATCTGCTTATGTTTTTGATAAGGTGATGAATGTGATGGACTTTGCAAAAGCATATGATAGATTACCACATAATAAGTTAGTGTACAAGCTACAGAAGATAGGAATAGACAGTATACAGGTTAGATGGATCGGAGATTGGATCTCTGAATGATACCAGGAAGTTATGTATGATGGAGCTCTGTCTCAGAAAAGGAAAGTGACCAGTGACATGCCTCAGGATCTTCAAATGTTCGCTGATGATGCAAAGTTAGGAAGTGCTGATGTTAATTCTCTACAGGAAGATGTGAATAGACTTTCAGCTTGGACTAATGAGTGGGGGTTGCAGTTTTAATATTAATAAATGCAAGGTGTTACACTTTGGGATACATAGATATAAGGCCACGTACTGTATTGGGGAGCTGTACTTCAGGAATGTCGATGAGATTCGGGATCTTGGAGTGATAGTAGACAGTGGATTGAAGTTCCGAGGACACATGACATGTGTTGCAAAGACTGCATGTTGTATTGTTGCTATGATAAGAAGTATATTGACATGTAGGGATAAGGAGGTGGTGGTGCATCTATAAAAGACATTGGTCAGACCAATTATGGACTATTGTGCTCAGATTTGGTCACCTAGTTTTCATTGTGATGTGGATTTTGCAAAGGCTTTTGATAGATTGCCACATGATAAGTTGACAGTCAAATGAAAGAGGATGGGGTTGGATAATAGATTAGTGATAGTGTCAGCAAGTTGTGTATGGGGGGGGGGAGCACTACCCCGGAAGAGGAAAGTCACTAGTGGCGTGACTTGGAAGTTTGTTTATGACCATTGCTGTTTAACCTGTATGTTATTGATATTGGTGAAGATTTGCATGGGAATATACAGCTGTTTGCAGATGATGCAAAGTTGGGAATGAACTATTAAGAGTAAAGCAGATATTCTGGCCTTACAAGACTTGAATAGACTGAGTGAATGAGCACAGGAGTGGAGATAAAAGTTCAATGTTGTGAAATGTGAGGTTTTAAAATTTAGAAAACAAAGATGGAATGTAGAATTTACTTTTGGTGGGGATATATTGTTAGATATGGAGGAAATCAGAGATAGTGTAGTGATGGTGGATAGGGATCTAAAATTTAGCATACACATTGCCAAAATTATAAGGACAAATTCTGGCAATGATGCAGAGGAGAAATAAGGAGATTCTGTTTCTGTTGTATAAGGCCTTGATTAGGTCACATATGGACTACTGCTGTGCACAGATTTGGTCAGTTGGTTTCATAAAGATGAAGAGATATTGGAAAGTTCCAGAGATGATTGAGAAAGATAATTTCTGGTCTCCTGAATTTTGAGTATGAAGAAAGGTTGAGAAGATGCAAAATACAGAGTCTAATGGATAGGAAGAAGGAGGGTGATATGATGGAGAAATGTAAGTTGGTAAGGGGGTTGTTATAAGATTAATGTGAAGAGGTTTTTTTATAAAAAAAAGTGGGAGAACATGATCATATAAGGAGGATATGAGCAAAAGAATCAGAAGGTTTTTTGCATGGAGAGTTGTCGATGATTGGAATGCATTACCTGAGAGTGTGGTGTCTGCAGAGAATTTGAATGTATTTAAGGGACAGTATGATGAACTAAACAGCGAATACCATAGAGATCAAATTCAATCAGCATGCTATAGAAGAAGTTAAGAATTTTACGCACTTTGGAAGATATGTAGATACTGAAGGTAGAACTGACAAGGATATAATGGAAAGACTGACAAAGCAAATAGCGGTTTCAGAAAATTAAATAATATACGAAAATCTTCATCTGCACAGTTAGCCTAATGGCTGGACACTTCGCAACCATATGCCTGGGGAAGGAGTATCGTAGGTTCGATTCCTGTCGGTGACATGAGGAGCTTAAGGATCTTCTTCAGCCATAGCCAAGTTAGCTGGTTTTGGGCGTGGACAGCAGGGTTTTTCTTTCTGAAAAGTAGGCAAACCAGCCCCATGAACACACGCTTCGATAGACATGGGATACGACCGGGAATAAGGAGCAACTAACCTATTCCGGAGGATTATCAGTTATGGAAGCTTACACGGTAAAATGTGTAGGCCTGCGTGAAAGCATAACATAAGATGAACATCTTCAAAATACCATAATAAAACTAAAATAAAGATCTTCAATAGAGTTAAAGACATATTAGTATATGGATCAGAGACATGGAAAATGACCAAAAAACAGGAAGCTAAATTAAATAGTTTTCAAACTAGATGTCTGAATAAAATATTAGAAATATTTTGGCCCTATCATATAAAAAATGATGGCTTATATAAGCTGACTGCCCAAAAAAACATCACCAATGAAATAAAAAAAATAGAGATGGAAATGGATTGGATGCATACTGTGAATGAACAGCAGGGAGATTCCTAAAGTTGCTTTGACATGGATTACAGAAGGAAAATGGAAAAGGGGAAGGCACATCTATGTGCCTTACAAAGCTGTGCAAGGCACATCCATGTGTTTTAATACAGCACATGCATTACAGGAACCAATGCAATTATTCATGGATTGCCCCACAGCAGCAGAAGCAACTTCATTCACTTGTTATGAACTGATTGGTTTTCAACCTCCTCCAGGTCTAACTCCCAACAATCCCATTTTCAATCTCTCTCTCTCTCTCTATATATATATATTTTCCCCCTTCTATATATATATATTCCTCCCCCCCTTCTTTATATATATATATATTTTTCTTCTTCTTCTTCTAGTAGTATATTGTATATTAGTATATTAATATCTAGTTTTCTTATATATATAAATATATATCCCTAAATAGTTCAATAGTTTTAATCTAGTGCTGGGATGACAGAGAAACACACCACTCTCCATGTGCATACATTGCTATTTTTGAATTTTCTCTTATTGTTTAATACTCATGACGGTTGAAGTTTCTTAAACTAAAATGTTTGTATCTAACTTTTACTTTTAATTAAACTTCTTTACTTTGAAAAATTACAAGGGTGGTCTGAAAGTTCTTGGTCTCAACCATAGATGGCAAGACTATCGGCAAGATTCTTTTTTCTAAGTTGGTACATCTGTCATTAAGTATCCATGTGAAATTGCAAGTCATTCTATCAAGTAGTTTGTTTTATACAACTGTGTTGTCTATATCTGTTCAAATGGAGAAAATTGAGTATCGTGTGGTTATAAAATTCTTTGTAAAAGAAGGTTTAATGGCAAAAGAAATTCATTTTAAGTTCATAAATGTTTATGGGCACTCTTCTCCTTCGTTTTCAATGATTAAGAATTGGGCTGCCGAGTTTAAACGTGGCCGTACCAGCCTTGAAGATGATTCATGTGAAGGACGTATCAAGTGCATGATATGGTATTGGATGACTGGTGAGTCAAAGTGCACTGAGACCATAGGCATTTCAAAAGAACATGTAGGATATATTTTGCATGAAGAATTGCATATGAAAAAGCTTTGCACAAGATGGGTGCCACGCTTGCTCACAGCAGATCAAAAACGCTCTCACATGAAAATCTCTGAACAATGCTTGGAGTGTTTTAACAAGAGTAAAACTGATTTTGTGTGTCGATTTATTACTATGAATGAGACTTGGATTCACCATTACCCTAAGATCAAAAGAAAATCCTAGGGAATTTTTTAGCTATGTGGCCAGTAGGAGGAAAAATGATTGTGGAAGAATGACATTGGGATAAAATTGGGAATAGAATGAAAATTTTAATACTAGAGGGACAGGGCATGTTTGAGGATTAGAGGTGCAGGAGGAGAGCACATTTCAAATACTGAGTACTCTGGATGTCAGTAAAGCTGTGGGACTGGATGGAATTTCACCATGGGTTTTGAGAGAATGTGCTAAAGAACTGACAGCTCCTTTGACAATGAAAATCTGGCTATGGGAAAGGTGCCCAGGGAATGGAAGGAAAGTAAGATAGTGCCACTGCATAAGGACAGTAGTAGACTAGAAGTGTCTAATTATAGGAAAGTTTGTGTGTCATCAGTAGTTGTTAAGCTCTTGGAGAAATTAGTTAGGGACCATATACAACATAGAGCAGATGAGGGTAATGTTATCTGTGAGAGTCAACATGGATTTGTGGAGGGGCACTCTTGTTTTAGTAATATGTTTTAGCCTTTTATAATAAAGTTACAAGAGCAGTAGATGAGGGAAAGGCATATACTGCCATTTTCTTGGATTTAGCGAAGGCATTTGACAGGGTTCCACATGATAAGCTGATATTTAAGTTGCAGCACATGGGTTTGGATGTCAGGTTGGTCAAGTGGATTCAGGATTGGCTGTCTGATAGGTATCAGAGAGTTGCGTATGGTGGAGCAGTTTCCAGGAGGCAGAGGGTTACAAGTGGGGTCCCACAGGCTCAGTACTGGGACCTATATTGTTTAACCTTTACATCAATGACAATGACAATGGATTGCAGGGGGGGATATTCAGTTGTTTGCAGATGATGTGAAGCTGGGAAGAGTTATAAGTAATAGTGCAGATGTGGTAGTCCAGCAGGAAGATTTAAATAAGCTAGACAGATGGGCAAATAATGGGGGTGTCAGTTTAATGCAGCAAAATGTAAGGTCTTGAGGTTTGGGACACATTAATGGGACACTGCATACTCTATTGGAGGAAGTAGGGGAGACAAGAGAACTGCGGTTGATGATTGATAGAAACCTGAAATTCAGGGGACATATTGCAAAGGTGGTGAAGGTAACACAGAGGATTGCTGCAATTATGAGAAGGATGCTGACCTGCAGAGATAAAAGAGTTATCATTCCGTTGTACAAGACCCTGATCAGACCACACTTAGACTCTCAGATTTGGTCCCCAGGATTTGAAGGGGATAAATTAACTGTGGAAAGGGTACAAAGGCAGATAACAAAGACAGTTTCAGAACTGTACAATGTGAGTTATGAGGATCGGCTGAGGGAATGCAGAGTTTGGTGGATAGAAGGAGAGGTGATATGATTGAGACTTTTAAACTGTTGAGAGGTGGTTACAGGGTTGACACTGGGGTATTCTTTCACTTGGTTGAGGAATAGATGGAGGAGAGGAGATATGATAGAAACATACAACAAACAAATTCAAAACCATTAGATGTTTTGAATGTGTCTTTGGTAAATGTATTTCAAGGAGAGATATGATAGGTATTTAAATATGTGTGTAAATGGGTCTCTCAATCGGTCCTTTGACTCCTTGGAGGTGCATGCATGATAATCATATATCTGAGAGGAGAGAAAATACACTGAGATAAGATAAACTGAGTGCAGATATGAGTCATTGAAAGAGATTGAGAAGCATGATAAACATGTTGTGGAACTAGAAACCAGGTTGAGAGAGAGAGAGAGAGAGAGAGAGAGAGAGAGAGAGAGAAAGTGATTATGTCAAGAAAAAAATGATTACCTTCATTTCTCCCTGGTGCAGGACACCAGAGCGTACAGAGGATTTGAAATTGGAAGTGATCACTATTTAGTCGAGCAGGATAAAATTGAATTTCATATTGAAAAGAATAACATGTAAGAAAATTTTAAAGCAAATAAAAGTTGAGCAGCTCTCAGATGTGAACTGTAGACTAAAATACACAAATATTATTGAAGAAAAAATGAAAGAGTTTGAGAACAGGAATCAAACCTTTGAGATTCAGTGGCAAAATCTGAAGAAAACATTGATTGATTCTGCCAGAGAGGCATGTGGTGAGGTTGTTTGCAAGGATAAAAAAAAATCAGAACTCCCTGGTGGACACAGGAAGTTAAAGAGATAGTGAAGGAAAAGAAGAAAGCATATCAAAAGTTCCTGGCAAATAATTCAGCTTGTGCTCTTAGAGAATACAGAGACAAATGCAAGAATGCTAAACACTGTGTAAAACTTAGCTAAACAAAAGTCATGGGAGGACTTTGGCAAGAATATAAAAAATAAATATCAAGAAGGTGGCAAAATATTCTGGAGGTTGTTGAAGAAGCTTAGGAATGGAGGAAAGAGTGCTGTGAAAGGAGTTAGAGATGATAAAAGTGACATGAAAACAGGAGAAAAAGATATCCTTGAAGTATGGAGTAATTACTTTGAAAAACTGCTAAATGAAACAAGCAGTGATGACAGCACAGTGGTAAAAAACACTGACCAGGCATGCAGTCAGGAATACATATCCATGCTTGAAGTAGAAAAAGCCATCAAAGGCTTGAAATGTGGAAAGGCAGCAGGAGTAGATGATATTCGACCAGAAATGCTGAAGTATGGTGGTATAAGCGTCTTACAGTGAGAGCACTGCATAGTTCAGAAAGCCTGGACAGAGGGACGAATTTCCCCGATGATTGGAGTAGAGCTTTCATAGTACCCATATATAAAAAGGGAAATAAAACTGAATGTGAGAATTACAGAAGTATTTCCCTACTGAGTGTTCCTGGCAAGATCTATGCAAGTATACTTGAGAAACAGTCGAGAAGAATTGTGGAAGAAAAGCTTGTTGAAGAACAAGCTGGATTCAGGCCAAATAGAGGCTGTCAGGATCAGATCTTCACTTTACGACCAATAGTCGAGAAAGAATGGGAATATAACAAAGATCTGTATTTAAGTTTTGTCGATTTGGAAAAGGCATATGACAAGGTGCCAAGAGAGAAGCTATTCAATACGCTACAGTTATATGGTGTCAATGGGGCATTATATCAAGCAATACTTAGTCTTTATTTGAGTTGTAAGTCAGCAGTTAGAATTGAAGGAAGTACAGGAAGATGGTTTAATTTTAAATCTGGTGTGAGACAAGGATGTACATTATCCCCTCTGTTATTCATTATCTATATGGATCACATTATGAAGGAAAGTGGTATTAAACATGATATCAAAATTGGAGATGTTAATGTCAGCACTTTGCTTTATGCGGATGATGTTATACTTCTAAATAAATCCACTACAAGTTTGCAAGATTCTCTGACTAAATTGAATAGCTGTTGTAATAGATATGGTATGAAGATCAGCAATAAAAAGACAAAGACAATGAAAATAGGCAGAATCATTGAAAATGTCAACTGTGTTTTGAATGGAGAACCTGTGGAAAGTAAAACATTTCAGCTACTTAGGCACGATTTTTACTGAAGATGGTAAATTAAATATAGAAATAGACAACAGAATCAGCAAAGCTGGTATGGTGGGAAGTCAATTGAATAAATTCATATGGAATAAGAGAGAAATTAGTCGAAACACTAAATTAGCTGTATACAAGACAGTGTTCAAACCAGTTTTAACTTATGGATCTGAGAGCTGGGTCAGAAGTAAAACACTTGACCAAAGCCTAGAGACCGCAGATATGAGAATCCTGAGAAAGATAATAGGCATGAACAGATGACATCAATGGCAATATCATATTAAAAACGAGGATATTAGGAAAGAACTTGACATTGTCAGCATCTAGAAATGCGTTACAGAGCTAATCTCAGGTGGTATGGTCACTTAAACAGAATGGGCGAAGAAAGATTAGCAAAACAAGTGTTCTCTGCCAGGTTGGCAGCAAAACGACCCAGAGGAATACCAAGATATAGGTGGATTGATACGGTACAAAGTGCCTTAGACGATCTGATAATGTTGGAGTCTTCACAAGTAACAGACTGATTTGGAGGAAAATTGTAGATAGGAAGTTAGTAATGATGTAATTTTTTTCATGTAGTACTATCATATCCTGTACACCCCTTGAGGGTACATGGCAGGAATTTGATGATGATGATGATGATGATGAGTTGGGGGGGGGTGAATGAGAATAAAGAACAAGGAAATGAGATTACTCTGTGTAGATGGTGAGAAAGAGAGCGAGAGAAAGAGGGGGGGGGGATGCTGTATAGAGTATGCAGCAACTAGACTGATGAGAAATGGCCAAAGTAGGGCTAGCCCAAACCAAGTGGGATTAGTCATACCTGAAGTATGGGATACAGTCATGCCTAGAGAAGGTTGTAATGTTGTGGACTAGTGAGGTAGAGGCAAGTCAGTAATGGTAAGAGCATGACTTATGTGACTGTCAATGAGATTTGTTGTGTTTTATACTAATGCAAGGTGCATCAGAAATAAGGGGCAGTAGAATCTACTAAGTCTGTAGTAAATTCTACAGACTTAGTACATTCTACAATGTACTTAGTACTTAGTACATTCTACAATGAGTCTGTAGAATTTACTAAGTCAGCAGGAAAGCAGTAATTGGAATATTTTAAACTTGGTTGACTGAAGATGACATGCAAGTAAGAATTGTAATAGAAGTATATAGAATTTTCTGGGAGAATATGAAGAAGAAAAGTGTAGGACAAAGAGAGAATACTGTTGATGATAGCCAAAGAATTGCCTCAGTTGGTTGAAAGTATGAAATGCAGTACTGTGTGAGTAGGAGTGAGTACAAGAAATGCAAGTCATGTCAAAAGTAGGAGAATAAAGTATCATTTGTAACTAAAATTTATCTGAAAATTAGGATGCATCCTATAAGTCGAATGCATCTTATAAACAGGTGCATCTTATACACCGATATGTTTTTTATGTATGTGTAGTTACAGTGCGTCATGCATTTAAACTAGTAGTCAATATATTATTATATTTAATTTTTTTTTATAACCCATGGATTCTACGAAGCACAGACATACCTATAATTTCTATCATCAATCAAAATACATCATATTCTTCCATCTCTATTCCTGTCAGGATGTCATCCTCATCCAACCATGTCTCACTTATTCCAACAATTTTTGGGTGAACAACCTCAATCAATGCAACCGTTTCATTTCCCTTGTTTGTGATACTTCTAACATTTGTATACAAACATAACAGCTCATTCCCAGATCTATAACAGGTTTCACTGATACCACTTATTAGATGTGACTTCTCCATACTTTCCTCCAGCCATTTCTTTTTTCTCCTTACTCATTCCAAAGCCTTCTTCAAATCCAACTGTTTCCTTACATCCCCTTCCCTTTTTTGTCTGCTCACTCATTTACACCCTCTTGGAGCATCAACCTTTCTTAGCCTGTGTTCCCCTGTCCACCCTGAGTCTCCCTGTTTCCTTGTTTGTCTTGCACACTGTTTCTCTCAATCTCTACACTCATGCTACCTCCTCCTTCATTCATAAGCACTACTTCAATTTCTCCTTCCTTACTCTCCTGCTCTTTCACATCACTTCTTACTTGTTCACATTCATTCTTTGCACTTGTTACCCTCCCTCCAAGCAGCAGTCTCTAAAATGATTGATACCAAAAGCATTCAAATGAGTCCATCACTCTTATAGTGTTCAATTCTTCCTTCAAACTCATTCCACACATTAACAAACTGCACTCATTTCTCTTCACACATTTCTGCTAACATATCATTCATAATTCTTGAGGTCTGCCTCATTTCATCACTGTCATACCTGGGCAACACACTGACTACCTCTCCTATCACACTATTATCTTTTATCCTTCTCAACAAACTCATGATATCCAATCTTACATTTCCTTCAGCCAAGTCATTACTACCACTACCAACTCATTTGCTCACTTAGTCCTTATATCCGATGCCTTAATTACTCTATTCATTTAACATCCAGGAAAACAAACCTTGTGCATCTTCTCATTTACCACAACTCTAATAATCTAATCGCCATACACCACAACTTGTGGATCTTTTGTTAATATTTTCTAATATTTTCTAATTGAAGGAAGTACAGGAAGATGGTTTAATGTTAAATCTGGTGTGAGATAAGGATGTACATTATCCCCTCTGTTATTCATTATCTATATGGATCACATTATGAAGGAAAATGGTATTAAATATGATATCAAAATTGGAGATGTTAATGTCAGTTTTTGTCTTCTTCACTCTTCCATGCATATCTACAATTCTTTTCATTTCACTGTACACCCACCTCATCTTCATCGCAGCTTTCACATCTTGCGTCCTTTTGTTCACTGTCATTCACTTTCATTATTTTATTGCCAGTCACAAACACACTTGTTCACTATAAATCCTGCTCACCATCTTTCTGTTAACTGCACTCTGTTTTTCAATGTCATTATTGCCCACTTTATCGTTAATTGCATACTGTTTTTTAACATCACATAAAATATCACCCACTTATTGTCAATTGAACTTTTTTTTTGCACTATCATTTTCACACACTCTCTGAACATTCGCACAACTTGATCCTTATATGTGGACTTTCAGAAATGTCAGACATTCTGTATTCTAAACCCCATTGGGGTTTAGAATACAGCAGAGCTCTCTATGTAATAAGTTAACGAGTGTGTTAGTTGCAGTGAGGTTGATACAAGTGGCAGCAATCTCTTGTAATAATGCAGAGCTAGCATGCTTCTTCCTCCCTCTCAAAATAGATTATATCCCTTATATATCTTGTGCACTCCAGAAAAAAATAGAACTTGAAAGAAATATAATCTCTGCACCTCTTCCAAACCTCATTGGTTATTCTTATTTGCTAAATAACATCTTTCCCTTCCTACTCTCTATTCCAGATGTACATAAAGCTCTTTGTACTTGCAAATTGGCTTCAATGCAGTATGTACAAACAGAAGAGACTACTTTTTTTTTAGAATCATCAGCAGATCATGAGAACCATACCAACTTCAAATATTGTATAAATCACCATAGGATAATGGGAAACTATAATTTTTAGCCCTCCAGTCCAACAACCTAGGTTGAATTAGCAGCACCCATAAAAGGCACCCTCTCAAAGGACTTGAAACTTGCTCTTGTATTGTATGTGTGTACGATATCATTCCTATATTGTGTCCCAGAAGATGTGTTTGTGACAAAGATAAAATATTAGATTTATTACACCAATGTTTAATTCATTCTCAGTGCTACTTTCATTCCATCAAACTGAAAAATGGGAGGCAGAAAGCATTTGTTACTGTTTTCCCTTATTAAGTATTATTTTAAGGTCATGGAGGATATACCATATCTAAAATATCCTTTTAATAAACAAAGTAATCTATCTAATCAATACTTGGCATTATTACATTATCAGAAGTAATAATTAAATGCAACAGAATCAAATCAGTTAACCAAAAAATTAATTTGGAAGTAGTATCTCACCATATATCTGACTGACTAGTGAAAACACCATATATAAGTGATTCTGGACCCATCCATCTAACTGGAAGTAATCCTTCTCCTTCTTTTCTATAATAATCATTTTTATATATGTCACGAGCAAGGCCAAAGTCTCCTATTTTTACTATTCTAGTTGCTTTATTGGAACTAGAAACCAAACAGTTGCGAGCTGCCAAATCTCTAATTGCAGGGGCAAAAAAAGGATCAAATCTCATTTTTTTAATTAAAAAAATACATGCTTCATTAAAATAATTATATCAAAGGAATGCTTTAAAAAAAATTAAATAAAAATAGTAAATCTTACAAAATAATCTAATAGCATTAGCTCCATGTTTCAATTTAAATTAGAGGCATAACAAGATTATTATTATTATTATTACAATAATAATCGCTAGTGTCCTTGGTAAATGTGGCGGTCGTGTTTAGCTAGTCTAGAAAACGTGTTTTTAAAGTTAAATATAGTGTGGCTTTTTGTCACAAATTGTGCTGCAGTTGTGCATCGGTTAGATACAAGTGTCCTTCAGTGGTGTTATTGTTTGGAACTGTGTTGTATATATTGTGTTTTCACTGCCGTTTGTTTCACTATTTCAACGTGTAAAGATGGCGTCCAACAAGAAACACACGTCAGCGGCGCAGGACTTCTACTTCTACACGAAAGGCTGGCTCAGCATTAGATTTTTCGCAATGGATGCGTTGCGGAAACTGCTACATGGATGCGTTGCGGAAACTGCTACATGTATGCGCCGAAAAATGTGAAGGATCTGTGGTCGGTCTGGCTAAATGAGAAGAACGAAAATGTCGACGTATGTGAGAAGTGTCGGGATAGGCTGGAGCGTTTAGGAATGGAAGCTGACATTGTGACTGTAGCGGAAGAACTTCGGCGGGAGTTTATGAAAATGAAACATGACCTTCATCTTCTTCATGAGGAAGTGGAAGTGCTCGGTAAGGAGATACTGGAAGTTAAAACTGAGTTTAACATGTTAAACAGAGAAATTAGGACTATAGAGGTTACATTAGCTGAAGTAACTAGAACAGGATTACATATGGGTGAGTCTTTGGTGAATGATGCAGTAATAAATAGTATGGGAGTGATTGGGAGTCAACAAAATAAAGCCACAAGTGGCCTAGAAGAAATGAGATGTCGTGAGAGTGGGGGGGGGTAAGTAATAGAGCATTGAGTAATGAAGCTGGGAGAGTCATGCTGAATAGCATAGAGAATGAGTCCATGAGTGTGGACTTGAATGAAGTTAAGAGTGGTAAGATATATGGTGATTCTATGATTAAGGGTATGGAGAGTGGTATGCATGAGGAGTACTTGGCTGGTGGGACAAATAAAGAAAGGGCATGAAGCAGACAAGATGATAGTTATGGTGAGTACGAATGACCTGAGAGGTAGTATAAATCGGGTAGGAAAAGATTTAAGAACATTATTAGATATTGTGAAGAGGAAAAGTGTCAATGGGAGGATAGTGTGTGCTGCCTCGTTTTGACAATTACGAGTTAAGTAGACGAGCAATGATAATGAATGATATGATTGCAAAAATGTGCAAAAAAAAGAGGTTTGGAATTTGTTGATGTTTGGAGTGTATTTGAAGGAAAAAGGCAGTTGTATGCTAGAGATGGACTGCATCTTAACATGGAAAGACATAAGCGATTGAAGAAGTTATTGTTTTCTGAACAAGTTGAAGTTATTGGGCAGGGAAACTAATATTGAAAAGGTTGAGGTAAGAGAGAGAAACTTTAGCACTGATCGTATATTTAATGATCCTTATATGCAGAATAACTTGCAGAAGAGAGGGGATAAAAATCGGCATGGGACTACGGAAGTTAGTGACTTATATATCAGTTCTAAAGCCGGTTCAAGATCTAGAGGGAATCTGCAATTTTTGTATACCAATGCTAGAAGCATTCAAAATAAGAGAAGAATTTTTGGCATTAGTCAGTGCAATCTCACCAAAAGTTGTAGGCATTAGTGAAACTTGGCTGTCAGCAGAAGATGTGGTCACTGGAATTGAATGTGATGGGTACAGTATTTTCAGGGAGGATAGAGAAGATAGAACAGGGGGAGGAGTACTGTTGATGATAGCTGATGTGTTGCAGCCAAAGAAAGTAGTATATCAAGATGATAGACATGTGAATGAGAGTTCATTTGAGGCAGTCTGGTGCGAAATAGTGACCAATGCAACCAAATATACAGTTGGATGCTGCTATAGGCCAGGAAGTACAGGGGGAGATATTGAATTCATGCATCAGCAAATTAGTGCAATGAGTGAAGGCTTAGATTATTATGGGGGATTTTAATTACGGTGATATAAATTGGAAGGAGGAAATATCATGTAGCAAAAAGGAAAATGAGGTCATACATCTTCTATGAGATAATTACTTGAAACAGCACATAACTGAAGTGACACGTGGTGTGCAAGTGTTGGACCTGGTTATTGGTTCAGAGGTTATATGCATAAGTAAAGTGTCCTCGTTACCTCCAATTGGTGAAAGTGATCATGTGGTATTGACTTGGGAGGTTGCAAAATCTGTGGATTTTTCTGTTAAGAAGGGGATATATACGGAACTACAGGTTAGGCAATTATAACAAGCTTCAGAGTGAGCTTGCAGCCATCCCATGGCAGAACATATTGCAAGGGAAAGATGTTAGCAGTGCATGGGATAAAATCAGCAGGTATCTGAGGAAAGCAATATCAGATTGTGTCCCCATGGTCAGGAGGTCAAACAAGGCAGGCGTTAAATGGATGAGCAGTAGTATCAAGCTTGATCTGCAAAAAAAGAAAAGGTTAAGAAGAATTTACAAGGAGAAAGGCGACCAGTACACCCATGAGCAGTACAAGGCTCAAGGTAGGAAGGTTACCAGCATAGTAAGAAAAGCTAAATCAGATTATGAGAAGACCTTAGCCAAAGAGATCAAGGGTAATCCCAAAGAGTTCTTCCGCTATGTGGCAAGTAAGAGGAAGAATGACTTCGGAAGGATAACTTTAGTGGGTGCTGATGGTATTGAGGTGACAAAATCAGATGCAATAGTCAAGTTACTGAGTGATCACTTTTCAAAAGTTTATCAACCAAGTGAGGATATCTCTATACCTGTAGCAATAGTGAGGATATCTCTATACCTAATGTGAGAATTGGAGCTTAAAAATCAGAGGTATTAAATATATTGCAAAATTTAAATGCAAATTTTGCTGTAGGCTTAGATGGAATATCAGCTCGTGAATGTGCAAATGAATTGTCAACCCCTCTTACTTGGATATTTAATTTAAGTTTGAACTCTGGTATGATCCCTAGGGAGTGGAAGTTAGGCAAAGTGGTTCCTTTGCATAAGAGTGGCTCTAAAACTATGGTAGTTAATTACAGACCAATCACCATCTCAGGAGTAGTGGTAAAAGTATTGGAAAAGTTAGTTAAAGACAAAATTCAAGAATGGGTGGATCAGGATATGATACTCTATAGAGGCCAACATGGTTTTGTTAAAGGTAGATCCTGCCTTAGCAATCTATTAACTATTCATAATAGAATAACATCTGAGTTGGACAAAGGAACAGGCTACACAGTGGTACTTCTGGATTTTGCTAAGGCTTTTGACAGGATACCCCATAGAACACTATTACGCAAATTGGAGCAGATGGGAATGGATATTAAATTGGTGATATGGATAGGAGAATGGCTCAGGGAGAGATATCATAAGGTGGTGTATGGAGGAGCAGAGTCCAGAATGAGGCAGGTGACCAGTGGTGTGCCTCAGGGCTCTGTGCTTGGGCCAATGTTGTTTAATTTGTATATAAATGATATAGGAAATGGCTTAAAGGGAGATATTCAGTTGTTTGCTGATGATGCAAAGTTGTGTAGCGCAATAAAAAATCAAGCTGATGTTGAACATTTGTAGGATGATTTAAATAAGCTGGTAAAATGGGCAAAAGATAATAGATGTCAGTTCAATGTGGAAAAGTGTAAAGTCATGCATTTTGGGATTAAAAGATTACCAGCTGTGTACTACATTGATGGAAAGGTATTCCAAGAGATTGATGAGGCTAGAGACTTAGGGGTGTTGGTAGACAGGGAGATGAAGTTCAGAGGACACATTGCTAAGGTGTCCAAGATTGCACATAGGATTACTTGGTTGTTGAGGAACACTGACATCCAGAGATAAAGAGGTTATAATTCCCCTTTATAAGGCATTGATACTTCCACATTTGGATTACTGTGCTCAGGTCTGGTCACCTGGATTCCTTGGAGATGAGGAGGCTGTGGAGAGGGTTCAGAGAAGAGTGACCAAGTTGGTGAGTGATATAAAAAATGCCCCCTACATTGATAGATTGAGAGCTTGTGGATTGCAGAGATTGGTTGATAGGCGAAGAAGAGGGGATATGATAGAAACATTTAAATTACTGAAAGGTTTTTATAGGATTGATGCAGGGGAAATGTTTCAGCTGTGTGATAGTGATGGAAGAACAAGAGGTCATCTCTGGAAATTAAAGAAGAGTGTGGTTAACAAAGGTGTCAGAACAAGGTTTTTTGCCTGGAGGGTGGTGAATGAGTGGAATTCATTGCCCGACTTAGTTGTGAGCTCTTCATCTGTAAATGAATTCAAGAAGAGATATGACAGATATTGTTTTGCTAGTTTAGGTCTCCCGCAATGAGTCTACTGACTCCATGGAGATACCCGTAATAATAATAATAATAATAATAATTATTATTACAAGAGACCTCCAGGGAATCTGGGACTCATTGAGGGAGGCCACATCACTTACACTACATCATACTTTCTCTTGAATTCCTTCAAGTTATCTACATTCACACCAAAGGCAAACCATTGCAGTCATACACTGTTCTATGAGAGAAAAATCCAGCTCGTACCCCTTTCTTAACAGAATTCTCAACTTCCATTGATGCACTCTCATCCTCTCTCCACCCTCCATAAAATGAAAAATTTCATCTATTGGCATCCATTATGAAACTTTCAAAAGTTTGTGGTCTCTATCGTATCACCTCTGTTTTCCTGTCATCCAGTGTCTGCAGTCCACAAATTCTCAACTTCCTTATAATCTTTTCACAGTCCTAATATCATCTTTAATACTCTTCTTTACACACTCTCTCTCTCCACTGTATCTGCATAACCTTGGAAATGAGGAGACCAGATCTGTGCACTGTAGTCCAGTCAAGATCATATAAGAGCCTTGTAAAAAGGCAAAATTACTTTCTTATCCTTACAAATCAACGTTCATTTTGGCATTGCAATTATTCTCTGAGTTGTATTTGCAATTTTTACTATATGACCGCTGAACTTCAACTTCCTATCTACACTGGCTTGCATAAATTAACGAACAAAGAGAAAAATCATGATAACTCAAAAATTGTATGATGAATTTTTATGCAATCTGGTGAAATGCAATATAAGATGAGACATGAAAGAAACACCCACAAAAATTGTTAATAAATAGTTTAATTCAATAACAAATAGGTACATGAATACAATGTTCAAAAACAAGAAAACAAAATAAGATTGTCAAAGTGCCTCAATAAAGAATGTAGTCACTCCTCAGAGTAATACAGTGCTCACAATGATGTTTCATACTGTTTATAATTATGTCTGGAAAATTAGTTGATAATAACAAATATTGCTCCTGCAAAGCCTTCTTAGCTCCCTCAAGATTATGGGGAGGGGAATGGTTGAGGGCAGCAACACATATAATTAGAAGCATCCCAGACTTGCTCAATAAGATTAAGATCAGGAGACCTGGATGACCAGAACATATGTATGATAGTCTCTTCATGAAGATATTGGTCCATGAGCTTTGCTCAATGAGGATGAGCCTTATCACCTTGTAGGAAATTTTCTCACCATTTCATACATACGGATTAACATAGTGGTCCAGGACCTTACCTCTATAAGTTGAAGCATTCATGGTTCTGCTAGGAAGCACATACAAGTCAGTATATCCACCATACGAGATGCCTTGCCAAATCAACATTATCCACCATAAGTGTCCTTTTCATGGATATTAGAGGGATGACATCATATACCTGGTTTTCTCCAGATTTAAGCACACCTGGTATCACTTTGTAGAACAAATTGGATTCATTTTGATACTGATCTCCCATTAGTCTTGAATCCAGTTGACATGGAGCCTGGCTCATTTCCAATGTTCTCTCCTGTGGCATAGGGATCAGAGAACGCAGCCTATTGCTCACCTAGCATACAGACTACCTTCATGAGCTTTCTGTGCACAGTGGAAGCATATACCACTGTTCCCTGTAGCTGAGGTGAGATTAGATCATAGCTGATTGGGAGCAGCACTCATATTTCAGAAGAGATAATCAGAGATATCTGTCATCCACTATTGATGTAACTCGTGGCCTTCCTCCACTGTATCTGCAGGATGTTGTTTGTGACTGCTGGAATCGGTTTCAGTCTGTGAACAAAATGAATCACAGAATGACTCATATACAACCATTCGACTACTTCTGCCTGGCTTTAGCCACCCTCTGGTCTTATGATGGCTTGCTACCTAATTTCATGAAATAATGTTTCGCAGCCATATCCAAGAATTTTGCTATCACAATACTGGTAACCCTTAACAACTACTGTTCACCTCAACTATCCAAACCAGACTACACTCTATATCAGTCACTGGCCAATGTAGTGGTGCACTAAAAACCTCATTAAAATGTTTGACGATATCTTGAAGAGGGTAATCTAGTCAATCAATGACTCTTCTCTTACTGTTTCACTCCAGTAATTTTTCACAGATGTTTTGCTTCAGCTTTATCTCTCTTCTATAAAAATCTACATGAATAATGTTCCACTGAATTGGACACAGCTATTTCTCTACTTTCTTTTAAGGCTGTAATAATGTGAGCACTAATGGTCATCATTCATCTTCCATTTCATTCTACTTCTGTTCTTTGGAAAAGCCTCACTTGCACTATCTTCTCCAAAGGGTCCAGCCTTCATTTGTTTAACAAATACATCAGCAGATGCCTGTTTTCTTTTTTAACGTCTTGCCAAGATAACAGTACTGATATGCTATTGGTTTTACAACATTTTATGTCTAAGATTGATATAAAAAATATTGTATATTAACATTATAATCTGTTTAGTGAATTTGTGAATATATCTGAGAAGCTTGGATATGCTTACAGAAGTGTGTGGCATGTATTGAAGGTGATATGAGCAGCTGTGAAATGATGTGTGTTTTAAAGTTGGTAGGGCATTTAATAAATCTGGAGAATAATGATAAGGAGAATGTGAGAAAATCTTTAGAAACAATAGAAATTTAAATTCTAATAAGTGCTGAGTGTCTTCACTTTATTTACCTGTGAACAAAATGCAGCTCTTCCAAATATTTGCAGCCTCTGGCAACATCTACACAAATGCTGAACAGGTCTAATATTGTCAAAGCAGATGGACTAGACTGAAAAAGACAAAAATAGCAATCTATAGGAAGCATATGATTTATAATATATCAGTTTCTATAATTAAAGGTAAAAAGGTTTTTTGAAGTTATTTTTCATGTATCTTATATATGTATGTTTATCACTGAATGTTATGGACTTCCTTCAACAATTACCCTAAAACTTATTACATTATCCTCACAATGTCAAAAGACTTAATGTAGGAGTTTACTCTAAATGTTACACTATATACCAATACAGCAATCCATCGATTAATGCGCCCCCGATTAGTGCGTTTTCAATTAGTGCATCATTTTTTTTCAATACCCAAATTCAATTAGTGCGCCTATATACATCTTAAAAATAAATGTTACAGATTTTAAAAATTTTTAATCTATACATTTTTTATGGCTAACTATTTTAAAAAATCACTCACCAGGGTGAAATAATTTAGTTACTGATTGAAACATTTTACAAAGTTATTTTTAATGGCATACTACACTATTTCCATGTATACTACGTTCCAAATTTACCGTCAAAATTTATGTTATCTGCTTTACTTTACATATCATTTTGCTGATCATATCTCATGCAATTATTTTCCTTACTTTTTTATTTTAAATTATTTTCTTAACCTTTAATCATGAGTAAAAGAATTAGTGAAAAAAAAATAGAAGTGTTAAAATGATTCGAAAAGTAATCTGATTGGAAGAAAAACTTGAAATAATAAAGAAAAATGGACAAGGCGAGTCCAGAGCAAAGATAGGACAAGAACATAAAAATGGGTGAATCAATTGCTGAATACAAAGAGAAAGGAAAGGCTACTTCAAGTTCATCATGCATGCACTCGAAATCAAAGTATCATAATGATTGAATTAGAGAGACTTCTTTTTACATGGATCAAAGATTGTAACCAAAAATGGATCCCGCTGAACATTGGCCTTATTAAATCAAAAGCATTGTCTCTTTGTAACCTGGAAAGAAAGGGCTATCCATGATGGAAAAGAAGAAGAATTCCACGTTAGTGCTGGGTGATTTCAGCGTTTCAAAAAGAGAAATAGCCTACATAATGTTCTAATCGCAGGCGAAGCTGCAAGTGCAGATAAGGAGATATCCAGAGATTTTGAAGAAAATTGTGTAAGAAGGGGACTATTGTGATCAACAAATATTTAATATCGATGAAACCAGCCTTTTTTTTGGAAGTGAATGCCTTTCAAGACTTTTTTAGCCAAATCAGAGAAATCTCAGCCTGGTTATAAATTTCAAAGGCGAATAAAATTACTGCTAGCAAAATGTGAGCCATTTGGAAGCACATTCTTCCAAATTGTGCAAATGATTTTAGAGGCTTTTCAAATGAATCTAAGTTAATTAAATCTCATTCTGAGAAGTTGAGTGATTCCGACCTGCTAAATTTAGATGCACAGCGGGAAGATCCTGAAGAATATGAAGAAAATTTAATCACTGACAAGCCATTTCACAGAAACAGTTTGAAAATAGTTTTCGTACAATCGAAGTTTTTAAGCCGCGATGCTTAGAGACTGACCCTGGTGAAGAGAGAGCCAGTAAAATTTGCAGAAGAGGCAATAGGGCTATACTGTCAGTTGTATGAAAAAAATAAACAGAATGCCTACCAAACTACATTAGCTCAATTCTTTGTTAAGAAGCAGAATAATAAATTTATATTCTGAATATGCTTTATTGTCTTTTAGCTTGATGGTTTTCCTTTAACTAGGCCCTGAGACATACCCTAATTCTCTTATAAAAAAAATTAAGGGTCAAAAAAGAAATCTGAGGAACAAATTATACATTTTTCCATAGGTTATTATATTTGATTAGTACGTTCTCGATTCATGCGCCTGTTTTAAAGAATACATTAGGCATATTAATCGAGGGATTGCTGTATATATATATATATCTACTCTATAATATAAAATGATAAGCTTTTTTTGTAACAAGTTGTGTCACATTTTTTGTCAAGTTATTTGAAATGTTTTGAAACTCAGGGGCTACCCTGAGTGTTGAGTCTTCAAAATTAGAGTCATCAGAATTCAAGGAGAACTGGCCTACTAGTCTGCAACTCGGAGGATTGGCGCCATAGGCACCGGGGGGGGGGGACCCCTTTCGAGTTTTCAAAATTCGAGTCATCAGAATTCAAGGAGAACCGGCCTACCAGTCCGGGGAACTCAGGGGGGGGTTGAGTGGCATAAGTGCTGGGGGGGTGGAAAACCCCCTTTTCAAGTCATCAAAATTCAAGTCACCAGAATTCAAGGAGAACTGGCCTACCAGTCTGGAACTCGGGGGGGGGGGCACGCTGTAGGCGTCAGGAGGCAGAGCCCCCTAGTGAACATATATATATATATATATATATATATGTATGTTCACTAGGCATCTACAGATACCGTATGGTCACTCTGATGCTCAGTGATGTCCCACATCAGGCCTCACCATGTAGTCCTGTTGTTTGATTTTCTGGAGACCTCAACTCTCTGAAGATCAGTCACTCCACACACGCCAACCACCCATCTCATTGATGGTCAACTTCTTCCTCTTTTTCCAGGAACTTTACCTTCTATTACTGTTCTGAGAAGTCCACCTTCCATCCTTTCTATGTGTCCAAAATATTTTAACTTTCTTCTGTCAATATCCTTACAGAGCCTTAAAGTTCTACTGATCTTTTCTAACACCCATTCATTTGTACGCCTTTCAGTATATGATATCCTCAACAGCCTTCTGTAACACCAGATCTCAAAAGCAGATATTCGTTTCTTATCTGACTTCTTTAGGTTCTAAGTCTCACCAGCATACCTCAGATTACTGATCAATCTACCTCCTTTCCTAATTCCTGTCTTGAGCTCATCCAATGCTTCACGCACGATGTCCTCTGCATATATACTAAACAAGTTAGGAGAAAGTAAACATCCTCGCCTAACTCCTTTTCCAACTTGAAGCCAGTCAGTCAATCCAACACCTGTTTTTACTGTGGCTTCTTGCTCCCTATACAAGTTGGCTATCAACCTGATAGTGTGTTGAGGAAAACCATTCTTTTCATTACTTCCCACAGTTTCACATGTTCAACACAGTCAAAAGCTTTAGAGTAGTCTAAGAAACACATTACCAGAGGGAGTCTGAATTCTTTATATTTTTCTATGATCTGTCTAAGGCAAAGGATCTGATCTCTGGTGCCCTTACCTTTCCTAAAACCTGCTTGTTCCTCGGGCATCTCTGCCTCAATTTTGGCCTGAATCCTATTTAGCATGATCTTCAATAAAATTTTGCTTGCATGAGATATTAAACTAATAGTTCTAAGTTCTTGCACGCCTTCGTATCACCTTTCTTATTTGAATTTAGAATGTGATATACCAATATCACATCCTAAATTCATTCACCTTTCTTTTTGACTCCATGGAGGCCTAAATAATAATAATAATAATAATTTACCATATCCACTGGTAATGCATTACAATCTATTACATTACAAATACTAATGCATTACAATATATTATTATTATTATATGACATCTTCACAAAGCTCTAAGAGTAATTACAGGAAGTCCATATATTTGGGCCCTTCCTGCAATGAGTATTATTAATACACATAATACTTATTATACTTATCATATGAGTAAAGGAAATGGCCTGTGACTACTGGTATGCCACTATTTAATTTGTACTGTTCATTATGGATACAATATCTTCACACTATCATACATTACAAAAGATAGTCATGATAA
Source organism: Typopeltis vanoorti (assembly GCF_054136105.1). Classification (NCBI taxonomy): domain Eukaryota; kingdom Metazoa; phylum Arthropoda; class Arachnida; order Uropygi; family Thelyphonidae; genus Typopeltis; species Typopeltis vanoorti. The sequence continues at coordinate 40,469,741 of NC_143570.1, forward strand.
AAGCATTATGGGACAGTGCCTATAATATTTCCAGTACATCAGAAAAAAAAAAAAGGAATGAAGAACTGCATTACCTTAAGCATATCTCCCTCTATGGATACAAATTGAAGATGATTTTAAAAAATTCTTGATACATCCCAATAGTCCCTTCAAATAAACCAGAGTTCAAAAATACCATTATATTACCGCAGATCAAGAATGTTACAGACAAAGTTGCAATCTTTCTTCGTGATTACAGTATTAAAATGACTTCTTTCCCAATGTTTTGGGAAAGATGTCACAAGATTCTCCCAAGATTTAAAGGCTCTGACATCCAATTAAATATAAAGAAACCAAGAGTATACAAAATTCATTGCTCTTGTGATATTTGCTGTGTAGGTGAGGTGGGACAGTCTAGAGAGAGATAAGCAGGTCTGAACACATAAAGAATGTCAAGAATAAAAGAAAGCACAGATCAGGATTAGTATTCCACTCAACAAACACAGGCCACCAAGTGGTTTGGCAAAAAAACAGAAATGTCATATATTGATCATGACTGTTTTATAAGAAACAGCCATGATCAATATATTTTTACTCCCACATATAACAAAAAAACCAAGGTTTAATCCCACATTAAATTTAGTCTGCATTAATCAAAAATCTAACTGCAGAACCTGGATATTATTATTATTACACGACACCTCCAAGGAGTCCAATGGCTCATCGTGGGAGGGCACACTACAACTCATCATCTCCCTTACTTAAATCCTCCAACTATACAACACTACTATCAACACATAGTACTATCTACCACCACCCACCACTATCACCACTAATATATATTGTCTGTAAATTGTGTATGTTGTAATGGCCGATTTACCAGCAGGATAAAAAATGCGAGTTTCCAGGAGGAAAAAACCTCGCTACCTCTGTATGAGATCGCCTAACTCACCTTCAAATGAAAAAGCCTATATGACAAGCTTTATGCCACAGAATGTGACAGCAACAACTAGCATTGTTTGAACACTTGGACATCAGTTAATGCAACAATTTTTTTTGTCACTCTGTTTATATGTACTAGTTTGCTGAAGTTCTCATAACATCCGTTATGAGTAATTAATCTGTTACATGTCATTTGTTATGTGTTATTAATATTTTCTAATTTTTTTTATATACCTTGCATCCCTGATGATGATGTAAGTCAGATGACTTATGAAACTTGTTGGGTTATATTGATTATTTTAATAAATTTATTTATGTTTAGAAAAATGTAGTCTTGATACTGGAAATTAAATGAAAATTTGCTGAACTACAGAAATATTCAACGTAACAACCTCCTTATCTCTACTTATTATTATGTTCTTTAACAGTCATGTTATCCTATAAGCTGTTTTGCCCACTTTGGCAGTAATGACCTCTTGACTTCAATATCCACTATCATCCCCAACAAATCCTCATTAAACAATTTAGTTTATCCTAAAGTCCACAACACTTTGCACATTAAAATGGCAAAATTTGCTTTTTGCCTACGTTGTCAGTCTATATAAATTATCCTGCAGGATTTCTGGATCATCTTTATTAACAATTTCCTATTTAGTTTTGTGCCTTCAACAAATTAATGGATATTTCCTCTCAGATCATTTCCTATATCATACGGTATACTGCTGATCACATGCCTTCTCATAGCATATACTACTTTTTAGATGCCTGTCTGTCTGTCCATCATCCACCTCCTTAACCATGCCAGCTTCATAACCATATCTATTTGCTCCAATTCATGTGATAGAGTTCCATGCAGTATCCTATCAAATGACTTTGGAAGGTCTAACAATGTCACTATAGCTACATCTTTTATCTATCTCAACTGCCACTTAATTGAACAAAATAAGTAAATCATTAAAGCAGGTCCAACCCTTCACAAACTCACGCTGTTCCCCACAGAAGTACCATATTTCTATCTACCTATCTGTGAATTCTATGTTTGACAAATTTCTCCAGCACTTTAACCACTTCCTGGGATAGTGATCAGCCTATAATTTGCTACTGTTTTTTAAGGTTACCTTTATGCAATGAAACTATTTTGCTCCCTTTCTTGTTCAAAAATATTGTGCACAGCCTTGTGCAAGAGCAGATATCCTATATAATCCTATGGCTGCATTTTAATTATGATTCTGCAATATCCTAAGTACCTCCAGTTCATCTATCTCTATTCCCACATTAGTCTTTATCCCTAATCTGACCAATCTCTATATCAATTTCTCCACATGGATGGTACACACAAAGTTATCATCTCAGTAACTCAACTATTTCTTGTGTTTCTATCATCTCCTTATCATCTCTATTCTTCAAAGTAATCCCACCATAATTAATCTACCTTTTCCTCACCACACACTGAAAGATATATCTGAGATCTGGCCTGCTAGACTATTTCCTCTCATAATCAGATTTTGTCTTCCTTACCATACTTGCCACTCTTTATTCTATTCATCAGCCTGCTGCTAATCACCTTTTTTTCCCTTATACTCCCCCAACACACAAAACATTTTCATTTTATTTTCAGCTCCTGCTTAATGATGCTATTGATCATTATAATCCTACCTGATTTATCCTCCTGACCTTGGGTGTATAGTCTGATACTGCTTCCATCAACCACCTCATGATTACATGCTCATTCACTACATCTCAATCCAGCTGAGCAACTGTGGGACAGATTGGAATGAGGTTTCCACAACAGTGAGCTACTGCAGTTGAATTAGCAGTCAATTCTGCACTGCCAACATACTTGTGAAATGCTTTCCTCACCTAAAAGTCCATGATCCCAACTAGATGAGATGGTTATCTTTCATACACTCACACATAGTGCAATTTCAGGATGCTTTCGAAATAATAACATAATTTTGTCAGCATGATTACCAGGAATTCAATTCCAGAAAGCATAGGTAAAAAAAAGAGGATAATAGTTAAGATATTTAATGGATATTTCATTATAATAATAATTATTATTACATGGGTATCTCCATGGAGTCAAAAGATTCATCACAGGAGATTGATGCTAACCATTATTCACACAATGTCTATCATACTGCCTTAAATTCATCCACTCTTGGGGCACTCACAGCTACCTCTGGCAATCCAATTAATTTATTGACCACTCTCCAAGCAAAAAATCTACTCTGCACACCCTTAATAACCACTCTCTTACACAGCTTCCAGTACTATGTCAGCCCTTAAATTTTCTTTTGTGTCGATCTTAGAGAATCCCTTTAGTATCTAATAAGTTTCTATCCTCTTTTCTGTCTATCAGTTAAACTTGCAACAACCAACACATTTTCAATCTATCTTCATAGGAAGTCCAGAGATCTGTCACCAACCTTGGTCGCCTCATCTCTGGAACCACTCCACCAACTCCGGATCTACAAGAAATCCAAGTGATATCCTCCTAACCTTAGGTGTATATAGCCTGATACTGCTTCCATCAACCACCTCATGGACCAAATCATAGCTTTATAAAAAGGAATAATAATGTCTCTATCTTTATTTGTTTTTTCAAACTTAGGTGTATTTCAACATCCAAGTAATCCTTTAATTGGTCGCTAGAGGGCTACATGGTGTAGCGTTTTCAGAGAGCTCCCGAAAGCTAAGTATAATTTTGAGTGAAAATTGGAATATTGGTTTAAATTTTAACGTAGTATTGTTTATTTTTGATAGCTTGTGTCTGTGTTATTTTGGTGTGAATTCCATTTTATTTAACTTAGTATTTTAATGTTTCATAGAATAGCACATGGCGGCAATGCAACACAAGATAATGGCGTCCAAAAATACAACGCCTTTGTTCAAAAACTGTAATGTGAGTCAGTTTGTCCAATGTGATGTGTGTGGGATGTATGCTTTCCCGAAGGAGGCTAGAGTTTGGATGGAAAGTGATAGTGGGAGAATGTGCAGAAAGTGTAAGCATAGTGAGGAATTGAAGTATGTGTCAGGTCATGAGATAGTTATGGTTGAAGAAAGTTAGAATATGAGTGAAAATAGTGGCTTGATAGGGAATTGCGATGTTGTAAAAGATGGCAATGAGAGTGGTGATCAAAGAGAGAGTGAAAGCAACTATACAGGGAGAGAAAATGGTTTAAATGATGAAAAAAAAAGAGGAATTATTTGTAGGAAGTGAGATCGCTAGGTTGCGCGGAGTGATACACAGTGCGCAGCGGCAGTTAGAGCACCTGCAAAACTCTTTCCAGAGTGCCTTGGCTAACGGAAATAAACAAGTGTTTGAAAGGAAAAATAAGGTGTAAGAGTAGGAGAGTTTCAGAAATGAAAAAATGAGTATTGTACGGTGACTCATTATTAAGAGGAGTGATAGATGGGAGTTTAACTAAATCGTACTTACCAGGTGCGAAATTTAAGGATGTAAGTGAGAGTATTAGAGCACAAAAACAGAGGATGAAAGAATTGATAGTTGTGGCGGGTACGAATAAATTGAAAGGAGATAAATTTTTTATCAGAGAGGACTTGAAAGTATTGTTAAAGGTAGCAAAAGAAAAGAGTGACAGAGTTAGGATGGTGAGTCTGTTGCCGCGGTACGACAGAGAGGAGTTTAGAAGAAGGGCCATAATCGCAAATGATTTTATGTGCAGGTTATGCAGACGGTGCGGTGTGGAATTTGTGGACGTGTGGAATGAGTTTGATGGGTGAAAGGATTTAATCAAGATGGATGGCCTGCATTTGAATGGATTTGGTGTGCACAGACTGGAAAAGTGTTGCTGAATGAAGTGAAAATGGATGTGCAGAACCAGGGAAACTATAACTACCAAGGAGGGGGGGGGTGAATATGCAGACATCAGTGAAACAGTTGAGTGTAAGAATGTATATAATGTACCCAAGCCAGTACTAAGGACAAGAAATAGGAATGGGATAGTTACAATAACGCATCAAGATAGGAGTGGGACAAGGGACCTCTGCATTTCATGTATACTAATGCCAGGAGTATTAGGAACAAGAAGGAAGAATTTTTGGCCTTGATTGCCTCTTCCTGACCATAGGTCATTGGCATTAGTGAAACATGGTTGACGGAAGATGATATAGTTAGTGGGATAGAATGTGTAGGCTATAGTGTGTTTAGGAGGGACAGAGAGAATAAAATGGGGGAAGAGTGTTATTGATGATAGCTGATGAACTGCAACCAAGGAGAATGGAAGTAGTATTGCAGGGTAGTGAAAAGAGCTCATTTGAGGCTATTTGGTGTGAGATTGAGACTGGCAGAACAAAATATACAGTTGGGTGCTGCTATAGACCAGGTGATGGAATAGATGGTGGAGATAGTATGCATAAACAAATTGATGAAATGAGTGGAAGGAGGGTAATTATTATGGGTGATTTCAACTATGGTAACATTGATTGGAAAGAGGAGAGGACACATGTGAGGAAGGAAATGGATTTTATTCGATTATTAAGGGATAACTATCTGAGACAGCATGTAATTGAAAATACTACGGGCTTGAGAGTGCTTGACCTGATAATAAAATCTGAGAATTTGACTATAATGAATATGACCATGTTGCCACCTATTGGTGAGAGTGATCATAAGTATGCTGGCATACTTATGATCATTCTCACCATGCTGGCAAGTATGACAAGCTTAGGAGATTGCTTGGATCAGTGCATTGGCATGTAAAACTGCAAGGGCTGGATGTCGATAGAGCATGGGAAGTGGTCAAGGAGCATTTGCAAGAGGTTATGGCTGATTGTATACCTAGGATCCGAATAGTAAAACAATTAGGGGTTAAATGGATGAATAACACCTTTAAGCTTGAGCTGCAAACAAAGAAACAATGGTGGAGGGAATTTAAAGAGAAAAGTGACCTACAGGCACAAGAATGGTATAAAGCACAGGCCAGAAGGGTAACGAGTGTGGTAAAAAAAGCAAAAGCGGATTATTAAAGGAAACTAGCTATGCAAGCTAAAGAGAATCCCAAACAGTTCTTTCAATATGCTGCAAGCAAAAAAAAACTGTACACGGCAGAATGATTTTAAGGAATGCCGATGGTAAGGAGGTCACTGAATCAGTCGATATAGTGGAATTACTGAGCAAGCACTTTGCAAGAGTATATCATCCAGGTGGTGACATTGAAAAAATGAAGGCACCATTAGTTTATATGGGAATTGTGATGAATGAAGTGGAGGTGAATAGTCTATTACAGAAACTTAATCTGAATACATCTGTGGGATTGGATGGTATACTGGCATGGATCTTACGTGAAGCGGCTAAAGAATTATCAGTGCTCTTGACCATGTTGTTTAATCTGAGTCTCGGGTCTGGTTTAGTCCCGAAGGCATGGAAAGAGGGGGAAAATAATTCCACTGCATAAAGGAGGATCGAAGACTATTGTTGCAAATTCAAGACTGACCAGCATATCAGGAGTCGTTGTCAAGGTCTTGGAGGAAGTAGTCAAGGGAAAATTACAGGAATGGATTGATGAAAATTAGATACTGTACGGGGGACAGCATGGCTTTGTGAAGGGTAGATCATGCCTCGGTAACTTGCTCAACTTTTATAACACAGTGACGGCTGAACTGGATAAGGGTAATGGGTTTACAGTGATACTGCTGGACCTGGCTAAGGCATTTGACAGGATACCACATGGAATTCAGATCTGTAAACTGCAACATATGGGAATGGATACAGGGTTGGTGAGATAAATAGGTGAGTAGTTGATGGAGAGATATCAAAGAGTAGTTTATTCAGGAGTAGAGTCCAAAAGACGGCCTGTGACTAGTGGTGTGCCGCAGGGTTCTGTTCTTGGACAACTACTGTTTAATTTGTTCATTAACGATATAGGGAAGGATCTAAGAGGAACAGTTCATTTGTTCACTGATGATGCAAAGTTGGGTAGGACAATAGTGAATGCAGAAGATGTCAAAATCTTGCAGGATGACTTGGATAGATTGGAGTTCTGGGCTAAGGAGAATGGATGTCAATTTAATGTGGCAAAATGTAAGGTTATGCATTTTGGGGTGAAAATATTAGCAGCAGTATACCACATTGGTGGAGCTGTACTCCGGGAGATTGATGAGGCCAGGGACTTGGGAGTGTTGGTGGTTAGGGAGATGAAGTTTAGGGGGCACATTGCAAGAGTGGCTAAATCAGCTCATCAACTCACTTGGTTGTTGAAAAATACTTTGATGAGCAGAAACAAGCAAGTTATTGTACCTTTGTACCGAGCCTTGATAAGACCTCATCTCAACTACTGTGCCCAGATTTGGTCACCTAAGTTCCTTCTTGATGGGGAGGAGGTGGAGAGGATCCAGAGACGAGTGACCAAGATGATAGTAGGTCTATGGAATGAACCTTATGAGAACAGGTTGAAGATTTGTGGGTTGCAGAAATTAGTTGATAGGCAGAAAATTGGAGATATGATTGAGACATTCAAATTGATAAAGGGTTTCTATAGGATTAATTCAGAGAATATTTTTGAGATCAGGACTGGTGGTGGGAGAACTAAGGGACACCTATGGAAGCTGGGCAAGAGTGTGATTAGCAAGGGTGTTAGAGCTGGGTTCTTTACTTTTAGAGTGGTAAATGAGTGGAATAAGCTGCCAGAATCTGTTGTGGGTGCTATGACGGTAAGCGAGTTCAAGGCAAGGTATGATAGATACTGTGAGAATGTCGTATAGTTGTGTGGATATGTTGTTTAGCCCTCCCCCCCTCGATGAGTCTAAGGACTCCCTGGAATTGCCCATAATAATAATAATAATAATAATAATTAACCTATTTTACCAGCATTTTTGCAATACTCGCTCTCTTTCACTCCCTCTCTCTCTCTCTCTTAACTTCAACTCTCTGTCCAGCATCTCCCAAATCCCCACCTTCATCAATTCCATCCCAAAGTGTATAAGCAACATTAACACCCCAACTGGCCATGACATCTATAGACATCCAGCTAAATCTGGATACGATTCTGTAACACCTGTTGAATAACATGGGTAAGAAGTGCAATTTGGTCTCACTATTTCATCTACCTGGGATGACTACTTCATCTACCTGGGATCACTATATTTCATCCACCTTGGCCAGTAGGGAGGTTAAACTGATATGCTTTGCTCAGAATGCCAATTTGTTTAAATCATCTTGCAGGATATCTACATCACTTTTATCAACTATTGCCCTCCCTGATTTTGCATCATCAAATAACTGAATATTCCCCCCTTTCCTTTAAATCATTCCCTATATCATTAATATTCACTTGGAGGAGGTTAACATTACAAAGAAAGAGTCAAAGAATAGTCATATATCATTGTATGGGACTCGATCATTAGAGGTGATGACTAGTAAAGCAAAAACATGCTTTCCTGGTGGAACAATGAAGCAAATAACTGATGTCTTGCAGAAAAAGAAAGCTCAGCCATCAAAATTAGTGAAGTTGTGGACACAAATGACTTAGTTGAGGAAAAAAAGAATGTCGATAGAGATTTGAGGAAGTTGTTGTGGCAGGTAAAGGATAATAGTGTTGTTGGAAAAGGTGTTAGCATATTGCTCAGATATGATATTAGTGAACCGAGAAGGAGAGTAGAGATAATGAATAGTAAGATGGCTGAGTTGTGTGAGACAAAGGGGGTTCAGTTTGTAAATCTATGGAGTGAATTTGAAGGAACGATGGAAAGGTTTAAAGTTGATAGATGACTGCATTTGAATGGGTTTTGTGTTGGACATTTAGAAAGGCTATTATTTCCTGAGAAGACACAGAGTCAAGAAGTTATTGTATTAAATTATCAGAATCTACTTGGGAAGAAGGATAGTACAACTAAATGGATTGTACAACAGGAAGAAGATGAATACAAGAGTGAAAATGTGATTGCAGCAGCATAAGGTGATGGAATGCATAAAGATGAGGATGAAACAGGTAGGAATGGAAATCAGAGTCAGGATTAGAAAAACAGGAATAGTCCGACAAAAGAGAGAGAGAGAGAGAGAAAGAGGTGTGATATAGCAACTAGAACAAAGAATGTTGGTGCTGGTAGAATGGCCTCAAAGACATAGGGATTGTTATGTTTGTACACAAATGTAAGGAGTATTTCAAACCAGAGAGCTGAGTTTGTTGCACTGATTGAGTCAGTATACCCAAAGATAATTGGAATAAGTGAAACTTTGTTGTCTGAGAAGGATGTGATATCAGGAATAGAAATGGAAGGATATATACTTTTCTGGAAGGATAGGAATGTGAAAAGAGGAGGAGGAAGGAAGAGGAATTGTGTCCACAAAGTGTGGAAGTTGATAATGCATGCACATATTTTAAATCTGTGAGGTGTAAATTTGGGATTAATAAGTTAGTATATCTGATAGGATGCTGTTATAGGCCAGGGAATGTAGAGAATACTGACTGTGAAATGCTTAGGCAAATTGGTAGGGCATGTAAAAAGGAGGTGATCCTGATAGAAGATGCTAATTACAGGAATATAGAATGGAATGAGGAGATAGTGTATGGGAACAAGAAGAGTGAGTTTGTTGAATTTCTAAGAGATAAATATTTTAAGCAGCATGTGACTGAAGCAACTACAGGCATTAATATTTTGGATTTGGTGATAACTTCCCAAGATGTAGCTGTTAATGAGGTGTTGACACTGCTGTTGGTTGGCAAGAGTGCTCATGAGGTACTTCTTTGGAAGTGGTAAAACAATAAAAGGGTACTGCAAAAAATGATATACATGGAAATATAAAGCAAGTGATTATAGGAAGCTCTGTAGTTAGTTAGCATCAGTACATTGGGTAAATGCACTGTCAACATCTTTTCTGCTCAGAAAAGATGTTGACAGTGCATGGAGATTTACGAGGCAGTATCTGACACAGCAATGTATAACTGCATACCAAAGGTATGCAGTTGGAGTGAAAAGGGTAAGCGAGTAAATATAGTTGGAGTGAAATGGATGAACAGTGAAATCAAGCAAGCTTTTTTGGTAAAAAAAATGCTGTGGAAGAGGTACAAGATGGTTGGTGGTGATCAGATCCATGAAGAGTATAAGGTGCAGGCTTGGAAAGTGATGAACATGGTAAAGAAAGTAAATGTGTGGTATGAGAGGAGATTGGCTGGACAGGCCAAGGTTAACTCAAGAGAATTTTCTGCTATATGGCAAGCAAGAGAGAATAACTATGGCAGGTTGACACTGGGGATAGTCATGGCAGCAAAATAACAGTTGCAAAAGGTATAGTGGAATTATTGAACGAGCACTTTATCAGCATATATCATACTGATGCAGTGTGTAAATGATGCGGTGCAATATATAGAAGGGAGGCAAGTATTAGGAGAATTGGAAGTGAAAGAATCAGAGGTGCATCAAGTATTGATTGGGTTAGATGTGTTAGACGTTAATAAGGCTGTGGGAATGGATGACATATCACCACATATTCTTAAGGAATGTGCACAACAGTTAGCTATGCCCTTATGAAAGTCTTGCAGTGGGTAGGGTCCTAAGGAGTGGAAAGAAGGCAAAATTACCACTCCACAAGCATGGTTCTAGGACAGAAGTTTCCAATTACAGACCAGTCTGTATAACTGCAGTTGTAGTCAAGGTATTGGAGAGATTGGTTAGGAATAGAATACTGGATTGGGTTGATGGACATAGCATTCTTTATGATGATTAGCATGGATTTGTAAAGGGTAGGTCTTGTTTTAGCAGTTTACTTACATTTTATGATAAGGTAACAAGTGTGTTAGATAAGGGAGAATCATACACAGCGATATTCTTGGACTTTGAAAAAGTATTTGATAGATTACCACATGATAAGTTGGTATACAAGCTGCAGAGGATGGAAATAAATAGTATTCATATTTAAGAATTTAGGGACACAAAACACACGTGTTGAAATGATTATTTTACTAATTAATAATAAAATAACACTTGACGTTTTGACCCCTGTATCGAGGTCATCATCAGAAGGATACATGTGTATACAGAACCAAGCTACATGCTGTTGCACTCTATAAAAGGTAAATTAAATCTACGTTGTTAACTAATCTTTTTCTTAGCCTAACCTCTAGTGATAAAAAAAAATAAATAAAATAAATAACTGAAAACTACAATAAACTCTGCTAAAGTCCTCATGTACTAAGATTCTTCTGGAATTGTACAGGTCATATTATTATACTACGATTTTCTTCTGGATTTGTACAGTTCAGGTTGTTATTGAATGTTCTGGGAAAAGAAAGAAAAAAAAAAACACTTCACCAAGTCTTCTTGTATTGAGATTTTTCTTTGTGGTTACTATGAAGGTTGCAGATGGGTCCTCCCCAGTCTTGGAATGGTTAGACCATCATTTTTATTCAGATTTAGATTATGTTTGAGCATTTCACATGCCTCTTTGAATTTCCTCTCGAACCAGATTTTGGTGTGGTGTAGGGACTCGGTACCTTTCCAATCAATTCTGTGGTATGTTTCGAGTGCGTGGTTAGAAAGGCCAGTTTTTCCAAAATGGATGTATGTAATGTGTCGTTTGTGTTCATCCTTCCTGATTGGGATGGTTTGCCCTGTTTCCCCTATGTATGGTATGTTACATGTGCATTGTATTTTGTAAACACCTGGGTGGGCTAGGTGTGGCAGGGGATCCTTGGAAGAACTGAGTAGTCTTAATTTTGTCGGGAGTTTAAAGGTGATTTTGATGTTGTATTTGTATAGTGTTCTGTCTATTTTTTCGGAAATGCCTCTAACATATGGTATGGCAACAGCATTCTTGAAATCTGTTTTTTTTTTAGTGGTATCTCTGTGGAGGATCTTGTGGATGGTTTTTTTACTGTATCCATTTTTTTATAAAGGTATGGTTGATGATCTTGTATTCCTGGTTAAGAGCTTGTTCATTTGAACAGATAGTTTGAGCTTTGTGTTTAAGGGTGCTTATGACCTCTAGTTTTTGTGTTGGGTGGTGATAAGAAGTTTTGTGTATGTACTGGCCTATGTGTGTAGGTTTGGGGTAGATTGAGAAGGAGAAACAGCCTGAGGGAAGACGTGTAATGAGTGTGTCTAGGAATGGAAGAGAGTTGTTTTTTTTCTATTTCAATGGTGAATTGGATGCATTTGTGTTGTTTGTTCAGGTGGCTAAGGAATGTATTTAGTGCTTCGCCGCCGTGGGGCCAAATGGCAAAAATATCATCGACATATCTGAGCCAAAGATAGTATATTTGTTAAGTGGATCGTAGATTGGCTCTCTGAACTATACCATCAAGTTGTGTATGATGGAGTAGTGTCTGGAAAAAGGAGGGTAACCAGCGGCATGCCCCAGGATTCTGTTCTTGGGTCCTGCTGTTTAACTTGTTTGTAAATGATATATCATGTTGATTGACTGGGAATCTTCAGTTGTTTGCTGATGATGCAAAGAGAGAGAATTGGGGAAGAATTATAAGTAGCACTGCTGATGTTCATTCCCTTCAGGAAGATTTAAATCGACTTTTGACTTGGACAAAAGAGTGGGGTTGTAGTTTTAATATCAATAAGTGCAAGGTGTTGCATTTTGGAGTGTAGAAATATAAGGCTGTGTACTATATTGACAGTGCTGTACTGCAGGAAGTGGCCAAGATTCGGGTGTGATGGTGTTGACAGACTGAAGTTCAGAGGGCATATTGGAAATGTTGCAAAGACTGCATATTATAGTGCTGCTATGGTAAAAAATACTGTAACCTGTATGGATAAGTAGTTATGCCACTGTATAAAGCACTGGTCAGACCACACTTGGACTATGGTGCTCAAATTGGGTCACCTGGTTTTCAGTGTGATGTGGAAACATTGGAGAGGGTCCAGAGACAAGTGACCAAGACAATAGCAGGACTATGCAATGCTAGCTATGGAGAGAAGTTGAAGAAATGTGGGTTGCAGAATTTGGTGAATAGGAGGAAAAGAGGTAATATGATAGATATTGAAATTAGTGACAGGATTTTATTAGATTAATCCAGATAGGAAAAAGGGGGGAAAAAGCCAGAGGCCATCCCTGGAAGTTATGTAAAAGTGTGGTAAAGAGAGATGTGAGGAGTAGATTTTTTACATGGAGAATTGGCAGTGAATGGAACGCATTACCAGAATGTGTTGTTGATGCAAGGAGTGTTAAGGATTTTAAGATTTGGTATGATAAACATGATTTCAGTTCAATGAACCTTCCAAAATGGGTCTGTCAACTCCATAGAGGGTGCAATAATTATAATAATTGTAATATACAAATTACAGAGTAATGACTCTGGTACAGAACCCTGAAACACTCCACTAGTAATTTCAATTTGCTTTGATTTCACTCCATATACTATCCTCCAATCTGTCTGTCAGCCACCCCACTATCCATGCACCAACTTCATATCATTTCCCATTTGCTTCAACTTATGTAACAGTTTTCTATGTGTTATTCTATCAAATGACTTTGCAGAATGCAGCAGTATCATAGTGCAGTGCTTCCCAAACTTCTGGATGTCAGGGCCCCCTTTGCAAAAATTAAAATATTTCACGGTCCCCCTCGAAAAAAAATCGTAATAGAGAGATATATTGTTATAATATTTATTGTATTTATATTCAATACAAAACATACACAGCGAATATTGCAAAAATCAAATGCATATATTACATTTTTTGCTTCTTACCGTTTGGTTCTGAAGACGATGCGGACTGTTCTGGTAAAATATGAAATACTGTCCTTTTTTTGAGTCTGTTTCTGCTTCTTCTGATTGTTCGTGGGAATTTTTTTATATTTTTTATCAGCCACTTATCCATCTCAGGGTTAAATTTTTTAATGTAAAATAGATCAAATAATATCACCACTTAGCAATACTGGCACACCACAGACTGATAACATGAAATTAGTGAATATTACCTGAATAAGGGAATCCCCAGACCAGGAACATTTTTCTCTTTTGTGATTTTTCTCCCTTTAAGGTAATTAAGCCTAACTCAAAACAGACAGCAAAGGCAGGTTATTAAAATGTGCATATGATTGGTGCAGTATTAACAAAAGATCGCTCAACCGAAAGATAAAAGTATAGCTGACAACTGAGTTGAAATGCTAACTCTCTTCAACCGAATTCTATATGTGAAACTGCCGTAACATTCATTATATATATATATATTATATATATATATATATTACTTAGTTTTAACACTTTTATGAATTTTAACACTTTCGGTTGAATTTTATTGCTGCCTTGGGAGATTGAACTCACACACATCTAATTAATAACAATAGTTTTTAGTTAGACACTGTGTTTGCCCATGCAACATATGGTTTTGTTTCAGTCTATACAGCATAGTTTCTGTATGAGGGGACATGTGATTCATTGATTAGTGTGCTTTTATCCCAGTTGTCTCTAACTGTACTATTTGTTGAGAAATATATTACACAGACTCCTCATGCCTTATTCACTGGCATAATAAAAGTACTTGTTTTTATTGCCTCTGCAGTATAGTGGCTGTTAAGGAGGGCGTGCTGTTTACCACTGCGAGTTACTATCTCCCCCACATGAACTTGTTTAAACTTTTTTTCGTGTGTGAAGTATATGCAAAACTTTTATTGGTAACAGAAAACTAGCTTGGATGATAGTGATAATATAAAACGAGTTTTGATATGTATATAAAGTCAATATCAACAGTCCCTGATTACGAACGCATGATGAAAGGGACAGGAAGATTTGGAGCTTCCCTGGAGAGCATTCGAAGTAAATACAATTAACCAATGCTTTGAAATGAAACATATGAATAAGCAATATTTATTAATATTCATTAAGTGCCGAAATACGCAGGAAGCAAAGTTTGTGAACCAACACCAATGTGTGAATTTTTCCATTAAAATATAAAAAATAACAAAAAAGAAATAATAAATAATAAAAGTTAAATACGCTTCTTTTAAAATAAAAAAAAAATCTACTTAGTTTTCAAACATTTTAAATTTGTTTTCATTATTTCATGGCCCCCTTCAACAAAACCTGCGGCCCCAAGGGGGCCACGGCCCACAGTTTGGGAAGCGCTATCATAGTGTATCCATTTCCTTTATCCAATTCTGCTGTAGCTTTATTGTAAAATATGAATAAACTATTGAAGGCAAATCTACCTTTTACAAAGCCATGCTGCCTACCATAGATTATCATTTTCCTATCCACTCATTCCTGAATTTTAATTTAAACCAACTTTTTCAATACTTTAATCACCATTCCAGAGATGCTAACTAGTCTGTAATTTGCTAATTCTGTCTTGGAGCTAACTTTATGTAATGGGACTATCTTACCCTCTTTTCACTCCCCTGGAACTCTGCCAGAGCTGGTTAAGATTAAACAACTTCATCAGAGGCATGTCCAGTTCTCTTGCACATTCTCATAACAGGCTGATATGCCATCCAGTCCTCTGCTGTATTCACAATGATATTCAATATGCTGACCACCTCCAGTTCGTCTACCTCAATTAAGACATCAGCAACTACAAAGTCTCCACAGGATGATATATTATTGCTTAGTAGCACTAGATCTTTTGCTACTGTTATACCATCGCTACTGATTAAAGTTATCCTTCCACAATTATTTTGTCTTACTCGCTACATAGCAAAAAACTCTTTGGATTTACTTTGGCCTGCCCAGCTAAACTAGTCACTCTTCTTGCTTACATTTTGACTGCTCATGACTATGCTGATCACTTTTCTCTCTATATTACCTCCACAACGTTTTCTTTTCTTGCAAGTCCTATTTTATATTGCTACTCATCCATTTAATCCCTACATGATTTATCCTCATGATCCTGGGTATACAGTCCAATACTACTTCTCTCAAACAATCCTTGACCACTTCCCATGCACTACTGACAATCTTTCCTCATAGCTTCTTAAGCAATGATACTGTTGGCTTTGTTGGATAGAGGATTAAGCAAGAATATAAGTTCTTGGCAAGTTTAAAGCAGCATATAAGTTGGTAAGGGATTGTAATCGAATGAATGCGAAAGAGATATTTCACGGAATGGGAAAAGCAGGGGTAAAACAAGAGGCATTTATGAAATGTGCATCAAGAAATGTAAACAACATAATGAAAGCAGGTTTTTTGCATGTAGAGCAGATAGTTCATGGAATGGATTGCCTGAGAGCATGGTGAGTGCAGAAACAGTGAATGAATTTAAGTTCTGGATGAGTTATGAATGGGTTTTTTCCTATACGTCATTTGATTCCATGGTGGTCTGATGACAATAATAATAATACAAATAAAGAATCAGAAACCGATGAGATACTCATTACTTAGTCTTAGTGGAAAATAAGATGAACTCATGATAAATAATTATAAAATGACACTAATACAAAAGATAATGTGGTATACTCGCAGCAGTATACCACATTGGTGGAACTGTACTCCAGGAGATTGATGAGGCCAGGGACTTGGGAGTGTTGGTGGATAGGGAGATGAAGTTTTGGGGGCACATTGCAAAAGTAGCTAAATCAGCTCATCAACTCACTTGGTTGTTGAAAAATACCTTGACGAGCAGAGACAAGCAAGTTATTGTACCTCTGTACCGAGCCTTGATAAGACCTCATCTTGACTACTGTGCCCAGATTTGGTCACCTAAGTTCCTTCCTGATGGGGAGGAGGTGGAGAGGATCCAGAGGTGAGTGACTAAGATGATAGCAGGTCTATAGAATGAACCATATGAGAACAGGTTGAAGATTTGTGGGTTGCAGAAATTAGTTGCTAGGCAGAAAAGGGGAGATATGATTGAGACATTCAAATTGATAAAGGGTTTCTATAGGATTAATTCAGAGGATATTTTTGAGATCAGGACTGGTGGTGGGAGAACTAGGGGACACCTATGGAAGCTGGGCAAGAGTGTGGTTAGCAAGGGTGTTAGAGTTGGGTTCTTTAGTTTTAGAGTGGTAAATGAGTGGAATAAGCTGCCAGAGTCTGGTTGTTTATATCTTAATGGTATATATTAGAACACAGAAAAATAAGTAAATAATTAATTTATTATTATTTATTATTATTATTTATTACTCTCAGGGGACCCTGTAACCCCTAGAGAGCGCATCCCCTGGGTGGCGGATAGGGGAGCCCACCATGTGTGTGTGTGTGTGTGTGTATATATATATATATGGTGGGGTGGTCCGAATATACTGAATAAGGACTCGTGGACCAACAGGGCCATAAGGGGCAATCATCTTGATTGTAAGGGAAGCGACACTCCCATGGACCCCTAGCTGGATCTATCCTCTCCTTCTTCTACTTTGCGGAAGACCCACTTACTTTAATCTTTCCTATAAGGCCTTATCAGTCAACTCTTCTTACTTTATGACCCTTGTGCTATTAGAGTACTCGAGGGCCATGGGGTCTTTTCATTTCTGGCCTTACAACTATGTCCTCTCTATAAACCTTACTATATTTCTTCTATAATCTACCCTTTCCCCTTCAATATACCCTATTCCTCCTATGGGTTTAAATTCGGAAGAAGGCGAGTTCAGAAGCCTTATGGTAGCAGCCCTACCACTGAACTATTCCATCGTCAGGCTAGTCCCCTGACATGGAGAACATAACCATACTTGTAAGCTGACAGAAAAAGATAATCGGATTGAATCTATGGGAAACGACCCTGGAATGGAAAAGGGAAAACGAAAATGGAAACGACAAAATATAATACACATAGCAAACTGGAATGTACGAGGAATAGCATATAAAGAAATAGAATTAGAACAGTTATTAAATGAAAGAAATTTTAAAATAGCAGTAATCACTGAAACAAAAAAGAAATTAAAAGGAACTATGAGAACTGAAAATTTTAATGTGATATACAGTGGAGTCGACAGAGACCAAAGAGCACAAGCAGGAGTCATGATTTGGATTCATAACTCCCTTTCAAAACAGTTAAAACATTATAAATTATGGAATGAAAGAATAATAGAAGCCAGAATAAAAATAGATAGAGGCTATTTAACAATAATTGGTTTATATACCCCAGAAGAAGGAAGAGAACAGGATAATATTGATTTTTATAATCAGCTACAAAACATATATAATAAAATAAATAAAAATGATTACATAATTTTAACAGGAGACTTAAATGCAAAATTGGAAACACGAAAATTAATAATAATATAGGAATACATGGAGAACACACTCTAAACAGAAATGGTAAAAAATTGATTGACTTTGTAGTTTATAATAACCTAAAAATAATGAATTCCTTCTATAAACATAAAGACATACATAAATATACTTGGGCAGAAAGAGGATGGAAATCGATATTAGATTACTTCATATTAAATGAAAAGACATCAAAATTTTCACTAGATGTTAGAGTTCACAGAGGATATGAAATAAGCAGTGACCACTTCCTTGTTAAAATAAAATTAAGATTACCACCTAAATGGCTACAAGTAACAAGAACAGAAAGAAAAATTGAAACATTTGTTTATAAAACTAGACTATTGAATGACACAAATGTACAATGGCTATATGAACAAAGAATTAACCAGTATCTAGATAAAATAAAACAAAATGAAGAAATAGAAATAGAATGGCTTAATATAAAAATGATACTAAATGCAGCAGCAAATGAAAGCTTAGGAAAGACCAAAAAATTCAATAAAAGAAAAAAACTGAAGATCTGGGATGATACAATCAAAGAAATAATCAAAAAGAAAAAAGAAGCCTATCACAAATGGTTAAGCAGTAAAAGATTAGAAGATGAAATAGAATATAAAAGAATAAGAGCCATAGCTAAAAGAGAAGTCAGAAAAAGACATAGAGAATCATGGAATAAATTTGTTTCTAATTTAGAACATGATCTATATAAAATAAGACCCAATGTATATAAGATTTTGAAACACCTAAATGCAGATACCAAAGAAAACATAAAATTAAACACTGAATTGAAATTAGAAGAATTTCTAAATTACTACACAGAACTGTGGACAGACAAATATTTTAAAAAAGACAACTGACAAACAATTAACGAAAATGAAAAGGAAATAACTGAAGAAGAATTAGAAATCAGCCTGAAAGAAACAAGAAACGGAAAATCACCTGGAGAAGATAAGCTAGGTTCAGAACTATATAAATACGCAGGAACAAGATTCAAAGGAAAACTCCTATTATTTTTAAATAAAATTTACTCAACTGGTATCCCCCCAGTAGAATGGAAAAAAGCAATTGTGATTCCTATCTTTAAGAAAGGTAATAGAGATGACCCTAAAAACTATAGAGGTATCAGTATACTAAATTCATGTTACAAAATATATAGCAGAATCTTAAATAACAAACTAATGAAATATTCCGAAAACTTTATTCTAGAGTTACAAAATGGATTTAGAAAAGGACGATCATGTATAGACCCAGCCTTCTGCCTAAAATTAATAATAGAGAAAAGAAGAGAATATAATTTAGAAACACATATTGCATTTATTGACTTTGAAAAAGCATTTGACAAAGTTAAAAGAAACATATTATTTAACATATTAAAAGAAAGACAAATACCAAATAATATCCTAAAAGCTGTCACAAGTATATATGAAAATAATCAAATACAAATAAGATTAAATCACGAGCTATCATATACAAGAGAGATAAACCAAGGGTTCCGACAGGGATGTCCCCTCTCAGCAACTCTTTTTAATATCTACTTAAATGAAATAATAATAAAATGGAGTAAAAATTTACATCAAGGAATTAAACTTTCACCTACAGTTAACTTAAACACTCTCCTCTTTGCAGACGACCAAATAATAATTACAAATTCTGAAGATAACTTACAGAAAGCTATTTTAAATCTAAATGAGATATCCAAAGATTATGGTATGATGTATGATCAACGGAAAAATCAAAAACTATGGCCTTTAAAGGACAAGATCCAGCAAGAACTAAAATAGTATTAGATAACAAGATCTTAGAACAGGTGAATTCATTTAACTACCTAGGATGTATGATCACTTATGAAAATGAAAAAGATATAAACATAAAAATTGCAAAATATTTAAAAATAACAGGAGTAATTAACTCTATATTTAAACCAAACCTAGTTCAAAAACAAACCAGGCTAAAAGTATACAATACATTAGCCCTACCGGTCTTAAGGTATGGAAGTGAAATCTGGACAATAAAACAAAAAGACAAACAAAGATTAACAACAGCAGAAATGAAGTTTATGAGAAAAACTGCAAAGTATACCCTATTTGATCAAAAAAGAAACAAAGATATTATGAAAGAATTAAACCAAGAACCAGTAATTGAAAAAATTAAAAAATATAAACATAAATGGATGGAACACGTTCAAAGAATGAAAACAGAAAGATTACCAAAACAAGCCTTAAAGTACAAGCCATTAGGAAAAAGAAAACCAGGACGTCCTCTTAAACGATTCAACGATGACTTCTAAGGCCGGAACAGGCCATACTAGGCCTAAATCCTTGATACGTATGATGATGATGATGATGATTAATTTATTAACTTATTGCTGATATTTCGCTGGTGATATAACCAGCATCTTCAGGGCACAAAACACAGTCTGTCACAATACGCGAGACTATAACAACATGGTGTAATCAACGGACTAGTTAAACAAAATTGTAGCAGCAACACAAAGACTAGAGTCCTGATTTTGGTGCCCTCTATCTGAAATAAAAAAGAAAAAAAGATGCTGGTTATATCACCAGCGAAATATCAGCAATAAGTTAATAAATTAATTATTTACTTATTTTTCTGTGTTCTAATATATACTGTTAAGATATAAACAACATGTACGACGAACACAAAAGTCTGTCCACTCTGCCAGAGTCTGTTGTGGGTGCTATGACGGTGAGTGAGTTCAAGGCAAGGTATGATAGATACTATGAGAATGTCGTACAGTTGTGTGGACATGATGTTTAGAGCCTCCCTCGATGAGTCTAAGGACTCCCTGGAGTTGCCCGTAATAATAGTAATAATAGTAACAATAAACAGCAACAAAAGCCTAAGTTGCTTTATACTTATTATATTGTGTGATGTCATACTGCCACAAAAATTTTTAGTCATAATTTAAGTTATCAATTTACCACTGCCAAATAATTAGAACAAGAGAAATGACTTACAGCTGTGGGTCGACTAGATCGGAGATAAAATAACAAGTCACCTCCTTCCATTAGTTCTAGTATGATGAAATTCAAATAATGATCCAGACAAATGCCAAGCAATTTAAGTATATGATCATGCTTAAAGTTGCTAAAACAAATGAAATAATAAAAAAGCATCAAAGCAATGTAGTATTAATCATTCCATTAACATATTTACAATTAACAACAAAGAACATATTTTAATATGTTTGTTAATTAATTTAAGAAACATGCCCCCCATGCACATACACAAACACACATTGCTATAGAGACGTTATTGAAAATTAATTATAAATTCACTTATTATTACCATCACATAATGCATCAGAGAACTGATGCATTATGTTCAATCACAAAGAAATTATTCTCATCTCCAGAACATTACTGATAACTCTTAGTTGAATTTCTTTAGAATAATCTACATTGAAAAGATCCATTTAAAGGAAATAGATTATATCAATCATTCCACAATAACCAGGATTACTATACATTTAGTTCATAATATTCCTGTTTAAATGGTCTTGCCTCTGCAAATTAGTATTTAAGTTTGGGTAAAGGCATGTAAACATATTTTTTAAGTTTAAATTATTAATACTGACACATTAAATGTATGATATGATGGGCAGAAATATTAGTATCTATAATCAAGGTTGAATAATTTTAAATCTCAGCATACCTAGGGACTCAAGAAAAAGGAAAGAAGACAAGATAGTTCCATTATATTATAATCACATGTGCATTTTCATGTAGTCAGAAGACTCGGTGCTGGATGGCCACACTAATCATCATTCTTGAAGTACTAATTATACCTCTTCTAAAATTTATTCAATGAAAAAGCAAATACAATCTCCTCTGACAACCTGTTTCACTTCTTATTCACTACTCTTCAAGCAAAAACTGTAGTCCTCACACTCTTGCTAATCCTTTGTGATGCTCTTGCTTTTTCCTATCATATATTGAAAAATTTCTTCTACATCTAACCTATAAAACCCTTTTAGTAACTTATGTTACTATCATGTCTCTATTTTCCACCTACCAATCAAATATCGTAACCCAAATCTTCAATCTATTCTTATAGTGAGCATTCCACAGACCTTACATTATCCTGGTCACTTACCTCTGAATCCTATCCACCAACTTCCTCATTCCACATCTTAGCAAACAAATCTGTGCACAACAGTCCAGATATGGCCATATCAAAGTCTTCATCATCTAGGTGAAGGTTTTGAGCTGTTTTGCCACTTTTGCAATATCTCCTCTGAACTTTAACTCCCTGTCTACCACCATTCTCAAATCCCACCTCATCATTTTATTTTCTTGCAGTACAGTTCATCAATGTTGTAATACAGAGCTTGCAATATACTCCACATTATTAAATTGTCAACCATTATCCTATGCCCACAATATTAGTCATTTCAATCTCTACGTCACTTTTATTAAATATTCCTCTTCCCAGTTTTCCATCATCAGCAAATATCTGGATATTCTCTATACAGTTGACTATGTATAGAGTAGCAACGTTTAGGGACCACTGGAATAGTTTATTATTATGGATAGTCTGCTATAGCAAATTTTCTTTAGAACAACAGTGTGCTTAAGCAGATTTCATTATTATTACTACTACCAAGCACCTCCAAAGAGTCCAAGGACTCAATGAAGGAGAACATTTTGCTTCCCACAACCACCACCTGCACTTTGGTTGCTATTTGACTGGTACTTTTCTGGTAATTTTTTACAGTAAGGTTGTTTGTTATAATGTGTTACTGCTTTTGCTATGATGAGAGTCATCTCTATCATTGAGCAGGCACAAGTATTCTTTTATTATTGATGTTTATCCATCAGCCATCCATTTATCCATGTCACCAAACACCATGACTGTCTGCACATCCATAACCATTTGCTTCAAATTATGTAATAGAATTTTATGCAGTAGCCTATCAAATGCCTTTGAAAAGTAGAGCAACATCATGCCATAGATATTTCTTTTATTCCACTGAAATGTTCACTTTATTATAGAAAGTGTGTAAAGTTGATACTGAAGCAAGACCCACCCTTCAAAACGCCGTGCTGTTCCTTGTAGAGTATTGTATTCTTATTCACTCATTTCTGAATTCTGACTTTAACCAATTTTTCCAATACCTCAACCAATTTTACTTATTATCTTTTGTAGCACATACAAGTCACGTTTGGTGAGTGTGGTGGGTTGTCCATTGTGAGCACTTGTAATTGGCTCCCTGCACTTCCATCTCAGTACGGTACCACTGACTGTTGACCTGGGATGGTCCAATTTGTGAACAATTTGCCAAACAGATAGGTCTGTGACATGGAATCCTATTACAATGCCTCTTTCAAAGTGCATCAGTTCTCTTCTAGTAGCCATTTCACTCATTACCAGCAGTTGCACTGACTTGGTAATGAGACTTGCAGAATCCCACTTGTTTCCTTCCAATTTACCAGGTCATTTAAACTCATTTATTATACTTAAATATCAATGGTTTTTAAAAGGACGAAGAAATGTTGGAAAGGGTCCAGAGGCGACTGACTAAGGTGGTTTCTGATCTCTGGAATGATGAATATGAGAAAAGATTGAGAAGATGCAATTTACATTTTGTAACCCAATAATAAGTAATGAATTGGAGGAAGAGGGAGTGACATGCTGGAGACATAGAAGTTAAGGGGTTGTTATAGGATCAATGTTGGAGAGTTTACAGAAAACGGTGGGAGATCAGGGTAGAACCAGAGGTCATCCCTTGAAGCTGTAGGGTATAAGGAGGGTGTGAGCAGGATAATGAGAAGTAGGTTTTTTGCATGCAGAGTTGTGAATGATCGGAATGCCTTGCCTTAGAGTGTGGTGTCTGCAGACAATTTGAGTGTGTTTAAGGTGTGGTATGATGCGCTGTATGACAAAAGGACTTCTTAGATGATTCTTTGACTGTATGGGATCTTGAGATAATAATAATAATTTGTTCTTTAAAAACTAAACTGGAACCATGTCTGGTCATTAGAGCAGAAATACAACTGCTAGTGAAAATGTTCCTAAAAGGCTGGTTTGTTGATTTTTAGTTAGTGGCCAAGACATCCAGTAGGATGTCCTGGCCACCAGCTAAAAATCAGCAAAAAAAACAGCTGGTTTGCTAAAAATCAGCAAACCAGCCTTTCTTGCTATGAAAGTTTGTTGCTGCCTTCCTTCTCTTTTATATCAGCCAACAAAGTCTTGCTTTATCCTACATTACACTTTGTGTGAGACGAATGTGTCATTCATTTAACTCTTCAACTCACAATGAGAGTAATTGTTCCATTCTTTCAATCATGTGACTATTTGAGTATTTAAGAGCTGCAGCACTTTTCCTTGAGTTTCCATCATCTTTTTTAATTTTATCAGTATTTTTTATGATTGTTGTTACATTGAAGGATGCAATATGTAGCTTCCTACATACTGCATCCTTCACTGTAACAACAATCATAACAAAAGATGAAAGGCAGACCCTCTATGCCAGACTCTCTTAAATGTCAAATGAGTTTCTAGACCCTCTACATACCTTACACATCAGAAGGTCTGCTGTGGATCTAGCACAGAAGAATCTGTACTGGTGGGCAGCGATTAACTTGTGGGCATTCAGATGATGAATGCTTTCCATTATTTTAGAGAGGACAGAGATGATGGTAATGAGTGGATGAGTGGAGGGTTGATGGCAGACTTTTTTAGACTTGCTTCAATGCTAGTAGATAACTGCCACCTGAGTACAAAGGATTGTTGATAGGAATTCTGTTAGTACTGGAGCACAGATTTTAAGTAAGATTAGTGACATACCAGCATGACCAGAATCTTTTTGGAATTTTGATTGTTCAAGATTCTGATAATGTTCTTCTAGCAAATGATACATGTTGTGTTGGAATTAAAGAACAGATGTAAATAAGGTACATGCGTAAATATAAAAATGTAAATATAAAAATTACTCGTTATATCTTTTTTTTCTGCCTTCTTAACTACCTTGTCGCACTTCTTGAAAAAAACATACCTGGTTACTGAGCAGGAATTTTGAATGGAGTAAATAACAAAGATCTCATTCCAATAAGGATTATTTCTGTAACTTGATCAGAGGAAGTATATGTGATCTGGAGAATGAAAGCGGTAATTTAACTATGGAAAGAAGGAACAGAAGTATAAGAAGACATCCCACTTGACATTGCTGGCTGTAATGCTACAAGGCACAAGGTTGAGAACCGAGATCAGGGCTTTTCATAAGAGATGAAACTTGTAAAAGATTATCTTGTGAGTTACCAATAGGAGAAGTTTCTTCTAAGTACACTTAGAGAGAAAAAAATAATTCTGCAAAGATCAATAGTGTTGGGTGAATGAGAAGCCTTATCTGGTATTCTTTTTGGTATATGGATGAATTACTTTAAATCACTGCTTACAGAAAGTACCGTAACAAATTCTAGACTGGTAAGTGAAATTGAAGAAAGAAAAGAAGCCAGCTGGAGTTGTGGTCATAAATATACCATACAAGAACTTCACTGGGTAGTTTGACTGCAAGAAATCATGATTTGAGGATAAGAAGTCAAAGAGATCACAGTAATTTTCAAAATTATGTTGGGAGAAGAGATGGCAGACGAATGATGTATAATGGATGTACGGAAATCTTAACCAAGAGAAGGTAAAAAAAAAAAGAGGAGATTCAGGATTTGTCATTCCTTAGCTATCTGATAGGATAGCTAAGGAATGTCAGACTGTGCAAATACAAAAATGCCACCCGTGTGGTGAAGGAATAATGCTGGACATAATTTGGACTCTGTGGTTGTTGTTGTAGTTGAAATTTTTGAGGTTTGGTCAAAAACAGATGAGATATTTTTCTGAGTATAGATATATAAGTTGACATAATTGCAAAAAATTAGTTGTTTTTTTTTTCCATCTAAAAATTTTTATAAATAGTTGATTCTCTTTTCTTGGATGTAGCAGTGGACATCATTTAAGCTTGTACCTATGCTGTGAATGTTAGTGATGTGATGAGAAGTGAGATTTTTTAAGGTTTATTGGCAGGATTTTTTTGGCGGAGGTGTATTTTTTCAGCCACAGTGACAATATAATCATTTGTTTTTCTTTTAATTTTCTTTTTTTATTCACTTTTTATTTAGCATCTCATCAGAAGTTAAATAAAGAGTGAGGACATGCAGTGAAAGGAGATAGATTCTTATACACTTGCCTATATAGAAGGCATCCAGTCTCCATTATTACATAATGTGGCCTCATCAGCACCAGTACAATATATCACATGATCAGTCTCTCTCTAGGCACAGTTTAGCAGTCTAGGAGGCAGCAAGATTATGTGCATAGCTTGCAATTTGCCTAAACATCACATGCTATTCACCCTCTGCATTCCCCGGGTCACAGCAACACACTTGACTAATATTTGACAGCAGCAAATTATCTGCTCAGGTTTAGTCTGACTGGTTAGAAATACAGATGAAGATATTAAGGTTATGAAGCTTAAGGTTATTAAGATGTTAATTTAATGGATATATTATATCCATTAAATTAACATCTTCTCTGTCCAATTTGCCAGTTTTTCAGGAAGAAACACACATTTCCAAGAGAAAAATCCTTGCTACTTCCATTTAACCAGCTAATTCACTTTTATTGATACTGAGCTGAATAATTACAGAAAGAGTAATAATGCTTATTCTAATCAAAAAGTAATTTATATTCATTAAGTTTATGTTCAAAATATTCTGTCATATATCTTCATTTTGTATATTCTAAAATTTGCATGCAAAAATCTCAAGCTTAGTGGTCTTAATTTTTCAAAAGCTATGAGCTTATATATTTATAACTATTAATTTAAATTATAAAGGTACCTCATCAACTTTGCTTCTTTCAAAAATTCTGTCTTTTCTTGATCAGTTGCTCCTTTTCTTAAAGTCTGCAAAGAATTTTTTTTTTTTTAATAAAGGCAATCTATTTCTGAAAAAAATCCTACACTGGCTTAGTGTTGCACAGTTATTATTTACACTATGATTTAATATTAAAATTAAAAGCCTTTATAAAAAGACGTGCTTTACTAAATGATTTTTAATTGCAACTCCTGATATAGTAATAAATATGTTTCAGTTTCTTTGCTATGTAAAAATAAGAGAGCAGCAGCATTCTGAAATTTTTAAAATTTATTTTGGAATATGATTTGTGCTTAGCTGGGAGAAATAAAAATAATGAGCATTTTTATTTTTAAATATTGATTTTTCTTGTGAGGGAAAGATCTCCAAATTTTATTCCACTCTGATTACAAATCAACAAGGTGTGCTACCATGATCGAAAACTAACTTCTAGCATTAATTCTCACGTGACACGTTGGATTTTGTTTGGATCTTAAAAATTTTGTATCATGTTAATTATTAGAACAAAAAATAGCATCATCAAATTCCTGATAGATACCTTCAGGGATTGTACAGGATCTTATGATAGTACTATATGAAAAGTTACATAATGAGTAACTTCGTATCAACAATTTTCCTCACGATTAGCCTGTTATCTGTCAGCATTCCAATATTATCAGATCTTATATTTCTGTCTTCTAAGACACTTTTTACTGCATTAATCCACCTACATCTTGTCTTCCTCTCAGTCTTTGTTTCCTGCCATCCTGATATAGAACACTTGTTTGGCTAATCTTTTCTCCCCATTCTATTTAAGCGGCCATACAACCTGAGATTAACTCTGCTAAAACATTCCTGAATTCTAACAATCAAATTCTTTCCTAATATCCTTGTTTTTAATATGATACTGCCATTGATGCCATCTGCTCTATCCCCTAATCTTTCTCAGGACACTCATATCTGTGGTCTCCAGTTTTTGATCAAGAGTTTTATTTCAGCTCTCAGATCCATAAATTAAAATTGGTTTGAACACTGTCTTGTATACAGCTAGTTTAGTGTTTTGACTAATCTCTCTCTTATTCCATGTAAATTTATTCAGTTGACTTCCTACCATACCAACTTTGCTAATTCTGCTGTTTATTTCCAATTCAATTTTCCATGTTCACTTGACCTAAATAGCTGAAATGTTTTACTTGTTCTATATGTTCACCATTTGAGCCTCCGTACCTCAGTCAGTATAGATGTTGGAATCAAAGTTACAAGAGCGTTCAAAGTTGCAATGGATACAGTAGGTTTTTTTCAATGTTTCTGTGTATTTTAATTGTCTTTCTCTTTTTATTGCTGATTTTCATACCAAATTTATTACAAAGTTATTCGATTTCGTCAGTGAATCTTGCTGACTTATACTGACTGTTATACTTCTGGATTTATACAGAAGTATAACATCATCTTCATAAAGTAAAGAGCTAAGATTAACATAACCAATTTTGATATCAAGTTTAATACTACTTTCCGTCCAAATGTGACCCATATAGACGATGAATAACAGTGGAGATAATGTACACTTTTGTCGCACACCTGACTTAACATCAAACCATCTTACTGTACCTCCTTCAATTCTAATGCTGATTTACAACTCGAATAGAGAACTATGTATTGCTTGATATAGTGTCCCATTTACACTTTATAATTGGAGTGTTTTGAACAACATTTATTCTTGGCACCTTGTCATATGACCTTTCCAGATCTAAAAATTTAAATACAGATCTGTATTTATATTCCCATGATTTCTCAACTATTTATCTTCAACTGAAAATCTGATCCTGACAACCTCTGTTTGGTTTAAACCCAGCTTATTCTTCTCCAAGCTTCTCCTCCACAAATTTTTTTAGCTGTTTCTCAAGAATACTTGTATAAATCTTACCAGGAACCCTCAGTAGAGAAATTCCTCTGTAATTCTTACATTTGACTTTATTCTCTCTCTTATTTTTTTTTTTTTTTTTTTTAGATGGGTACAATGAGCGTACTACTCCAATCATCAGGAATCAGGAATTGGATCCTCTGACCAGGCCTTTGAATTATGTAGTGTAGCTACTGTAAAACTTTTATACCTCCAGAGTTTAGCATTTCTGGTTGAATATCATCTATTCCAGCTGCCTTTCCAAATTTCAGGTTTGTAACAGGTTTTTTCCACTTCAAGTATGGATAAATTAGGATGGTGGCTGGAAAGTTCTGATAAACACATAGAACAAAAATTATATAAAAGCAATTGATATAAATACAAGAAAGAACATACAAGGAAGTAAGAATATAAGAACATAACTTTGCTGTTAGCATGTTCTTTCTTGTGTTATATCAATTGCTTTAATATCCTTTTTGTTCTATGAGCTTATCAGAACTTTCCAGCCCCGCATCCCTCATATATTCCAGATGGCATTCCTGTTGAATGTTTTCTACCACTATGCTGTCAGTTTGTTTAATTTAGCAATCTTTCAAAGTAATTACTCCATACATCAAGAATATCTTTATCCTCAGTTTTCATGTCCCCTTTATCATCTCCGATTCCTTTTACAGTAATCAGACTCCATTTCTGAACTGTTTCAATAGACTTCAAAATATTTTCCCACCTTTCTCATATTTATTTTCTATGTCAAATTTTAAAATTTATTTTCTTTGTTTTCTATGTCAAAGAGACGGGAACATACGTGGAATTATAAGGCAGGTGATTATAATAGTCTAAGACGTCAACTTGGGGAAGTTTCATGGAGGGAGGAATTGGAAGGCCGGGATATCATTAGTGCATGGGAACTTATGAAAGAATATTTGTTAGCAGCAATGGTAAGTTGTATACCACAAGTGAACAAGAGGACACAATTTGGAGTAAAGTGGATGACAAACAATATTAAACAGGAATTGCATGCGAAAAAGAGGCTATGGAAGAGATATAAGGAGACAGGTGAAGAGAAGATGCATGAAGAGTATAAGACACAGGCCAGAAGAGTGACTAGTATGGTAAGGAAGACGACACTGGAATATGAGAGGAGATTGGCCCTAAGATCCAAAGAAAATCCTAGGGAATTTTTTAGATATTTGGCCAGTAGGAGGAGAAATGACTGTGGAAGAATGATACTGTGAGATAAAAATGGGAATAGAGTGACTGATGAAGAGGACATAGTGGAATTGTTCAATGAACACTTTATTGGAGTATTTCATCCTGGAGGAGTCAGTTTTAATGCTAGATGGATTGGGCAGGTTCGAGGTTTAGAGGTACAGGAGGAGAGTGTGTTTCAAATACTGAGTACTCTGGATGTCAGTAAAGCTGTGGGACTGGATGGGAGAGAATGTGCTAGGGAACTGACACTGCCTTTGACCCGGCTTTTCAATGAAAGTCTGGCTGCAGGAAAGGTGCCCATGGAATGGAAGGAAGGTAAGATAGTGCCATTGCATAAGGGCGGTAGTAGACTGGAAGTGTTTAATTATAGGCCGGTTTGAGTGTCATCAGTAGTTAGTAAGATCTTGGAGAAAGTAGTGAAGGACTGTATACAGCATTGGGCAGATGAGGGTAATGTTATCTGTGAGAGTCAACATGGATTTGTGAAGGGGCACTCTTGTTTTAGCAATATGCTAACCTTTTATGATAAAGTTACAAGAGCATTAGATGAGGGAAAAGGCATATACTGCCACATGATAAGCTGATATTTAAGTTACAGTACATGGGTCTGGATGTCAGATTGGTCAACTGGATTCGGGATTGGCTGTCCGATAGGTATCAGAGAGTTGTGTATAGTGGGGTAGTTTCAAGGAAGTAGAGGGTTACAAGTGGGGTCACATAGGGCTCAGTACTGGGACCTATATTATTTAATCTTTATATCAATGACATTGTCAGTGGATTGCAAGGGGATATTCAGTTGTTTGCAGATGATGTGAAGCTGGGAAAGATTATTAGTAATAGTGCAGATGCGGCAGCCCTGTAAGAGGATTTGAATAAGCTAGATAGATGGGCAAATGAATGGGAGGTCTCAGTTTAATGCAGCAAAATGTAAGGTGTTGAGGTTTGAGAAACATCAATGGGACACTGCATACTCTGCGGGAGGAGTCATACTGGAGGAAATAGGGGGAGACAAGAGATATGGAGTTGATGATTGATAGAAACCTGAAATTTAGGGGACATATTGCAAAGGTGGTGAACGTAACACAGAGGATTGCTGCAATAATGAGAAGGATGCTAACCTGCAGAGATAAAACAGTTATCATTCCGTTGCATAAGACCCTGATCAGACCACACTTGGACTATTGTTCTCAGATTTGGTCCCCAGGATTTGAAGAGGATAAATTAACTGTGAAAAGGCAGATAACAAAGATGGTTTCAGGACTGTACAATGATAGTTATGAGGATTGGCTGAGGGAATGTGGACTGCAGCGTTTGGTGGATAGAAGAAGGAGAGGTGATATGATTGAGACTTTTAAACTGTTGAGAGGTGGTTACAGGGTTGACACTGGGGAGTTCTTTCGCTTGGTTGAACAGTGGGAAGGAGTGATGACAAGTGGCCATCCCTGGAAAGGAACCTGTGAGCAAGAGGGTGAGGAGTGGTTTCTTTGCATGGAGGGTGGTTGAATCATGGAATGCATTGCCTGATGGAGTGGTGAGAACAAGAACGGTCAATGAGTTTAAGGATATGATAGGTGGTATGATAGACTTTGTGTTTCTTAGGGGGGGGGACCTCCCCCCTTGATGAGTCTTAATAGACTTTGTTTTTTAAGAAGGACCTCCCACGATTAGTCTTTGACTCCATGGAGGCCTGAATAATAATAATAATGTTTTTACCTAAGACTTCCCATAAATTTTGTTTAGATAATTTTACACAATGCATTGCATTCTTACATTTTTCTCTGTATTCCTTAAAAGCACAAGCTGACTTACTTGGCAGGATCTTTCAATACTTTCTTCTTTTCCTTGACTGCCTTTTTAACTTCCTGAGTTTTCCACAGAGTTCTGATTTTTCTATTCTTGCAGATTACCTCACCACCTTTCTGGCTGAATCAATCAAAGTTTTTGTTAGGGTTTGCCACTGAATCGTCAAGGTTTGGTTGTTCAAACTCTTTCAGTTATTCTTGAATAATGTTTGCGTATTTGAGCCTACAGTTGACATCTGATAGCTATTCAACTTTGATTCATTTCAGAACTTTCTTACACAACTTTGTTTAAGAAAGTTCTGAAATATAAGTTCAATTTTATCCTGCTCTACAATAAATGGTGTCACTTCCCTTCCTATTTCCAATCCTCTGTATACTCTTGTGTCATGAACCAGTGGGAAAACATCACTATTGACAATCATATAGTCAATGAGACTTTTCTTATTCCTTACATCTTCTCTCTGTGTCTCATTGACTATGTTATTGTCAACAGTGATGCTTTATTATTATCATTATTATCATTAACATCCGACTTCCTTGAAGTCAGAGACTCATTGTGTGAGGTACACACTATTATACATAATGCTCATCCAACCATGCGTTAAAATGATTCAATTTTTTTTTTACATTCACAACACACTCAGGCAATGCATTCCACTCAACAACCACTCTCCAAGCAAAGAAACAGCTCCTCACTCCTCTGCTCACACCCTCTTATACAATTTCTAGTGATGGCCTCTTCTTCAACCCCCCCCCTCCTCCCATTTTATGAACAATTTCTTCCATGGCAACCTGATAACAACCTCTGACTAGCTTATGTCGCAATCATATACCCTTCTTCCTCCTATTCACAAGGCTTTGCAACTTACATTCTCTCAATCTGTCCTCATACCCCACATTCCAAAGACCACTGACAAACTTTGTGAATCTTCTATGGATCTTTCCAACATATCCTCGTCACCGTGAAAACTCAGTGACCAAATCTGTGCACAATAATCCATATGAGGCCTGATCAAGGCATTGTACCTCCTTATTTCTGCATGTCAGGGTCCTCTGCATCGTTGCCATTATCTGATGTGATGTCTTCACAACTTGTGCAATGTGACCCCCTGAAATTCAGGTCCTTGTCTACCACCACTCCTAGATCTCTTATTTCCTCTACCTCCTTTAAAGTTTCCCCACCAAGTGTATACTTTGCATCACATCGTTGCTTACAAAATTTCAAAACCTTGCACTTTGCAACATTGAACTTATAGTTCCACTTACCTGCCCATTCATGCAAAGTCCTCCTATAAGGCCATAACATCTGCTTGACTGCACTGCTTTTCCCCAATTTTGCATCATTTGCAAACAGCTGCATATCACTGCATAAACCCATCTCAATATCATTAATATAAAAATTGAACAACAACGGTTCTGAAACTGACCTGCGATACACCACTAGTGACTTCCTCTTGCAAGATACTACACCCCTATATACAACTTTCTGATACCAATCTGACAGCCAATCACTCATCCAACTCAGAAGTCTGTTATCCAATCCCATCTGTTTCAATTTATTTAACAGTTTGTCATGTGGGAGTCTATCAAAACCTTTTGCAAAATCCAAGTACATCACTGTATATGCATCTCCCCTGTCCAAGGTATTTGTCACCTTTTTATAGTAGTTAAGTTAATAAAACATGATCTCCCCTTAACAAACCCATGCTGATAACCACAGAGAATACTGCTGTTTTCAAACCAATTTCTGTATCCTATTCTCACCAAACTCTCTACTACCTTCACCACAAGTCCAGGTATACAGATTGACCTATAATTCGAAGCTACAGCTTTATCACCACCTTTATGCAGCTGAATAATTTTACCTTCATTACACTCCCCCCTTGGAATCTGTGCTGTTAAGACTCTTATTATGCTAATGCTACTGTCAATTCCCTGGAACATTCCCTTAAGATGCATGGTGATATCTCATCAAATCCTATCGCCTTATTGACATCAAGGTTATTTATTTCCTCAAATATCTCCTGCTCACTCACAATTAAGCCATCCTCTCCTATGTCCTCTACACTTAAGTTCCACATGATTCCACCCTGATCAGGATGAAACACCCTTATAAATTGATCACTGGAATACCTCAACAATGTCTTCTGCAACAGTTACCATTGTACAATTTTCATCCATTAACATCATCTTACCATGATCATTCTTCCTTCTACTTGCTACATTTCTAAAAAACTCGCTGGAGTTTTTCTTTGCATGATTTGCCAATTTCTGCAAATCGTGCAAATATACTGGACTTTTGTTTTCCTTACTAACTGAGTTACTCTCCTGGCTTGTTCTTTATACTTTTCATGAAACTGATTATTACCATTATTCATCTTGCACTGCCTCCAAAGTACCTTCTTCTTCCAGATTTCATGTTTAAGCCCATTCATCCATTTTACACCTACCTTATTCAGCCTTTTGAATATTCACACATTGATGCTGTCAGTTCCTAAGCAGCATTTATTTCCTTACTGCTCAACTCCTCATTCCATGCTATAGCTCTCATCTGTGTCCTAAGCTTGTCATAATCATCAGCCTCATACCTTCACATATATCCTTTCCTCACAGAAGTCAGCATACGGCTAGCCACAACCCAATTGATCATTTATTATCACTCTCACAAACTGGAGGAAAGTGTGAAACCACAATCACAATTACATTCGCTGACAATATCATCAGATATGAAATTCTCAATCCTAGCATGCCTTCTTTTACAAGCTGCCTGAGATAGTTATCTCTCAAGAACTCAAGAAATTCTTTTCCTTATTCCCAAATGCCATTTCTTCATTCCAATCTATACTGCCATAATTAACATCACTCATAATAATTACCCTTTCTTTGTTCACTAATCCAAGTGGTTTATGAATTTCTTCATCACCGTCCTTCATATTCCCTGTGTAGCAACATTTAACTAGATATATCTTTCTGTCAACTTACAGGTCACAACACATACTACTTCATAACCAGTGCCACTATTTCCCTCTTTTATGTCTACCTTATGTGGGCATTATTCTCCTGCTATCATCAGCAGCAATCCTCCTTCCTTCTTGTCCTTTCTATCCTCATGAAAAATACCGTATCCTTCCATTTCTATTCCTGTTATGATAATCATCTACATTCAACCATGTTTCACTTATTACTTTGATTTTGGGGTGAATAAACTCAATCACTGAAACCATTTCATCCACCCCCCTTATTTCTAATACTTCTGGCATTTGTAAACAAATAGAGGAGTTTATTTTTAAGCCAGTCCTATCCAAGCCATTCGTTCAGTCTCAACTTCCTCATCCACATTGCAATATACTCCATCTCCATACATACATACATTCCCTACTACTTTCAACATGCACTATCTCTATGCTATGTCTCCCTACCACCCAGCCCCCCCTCGTTTCCCTGTTCTCTCTTCATCTCTCATGCTATGTGTCTCTTCAACACCACTCTCCTGTTCTTACTTTTGATCTCTTGCATGCAGCACACACACACACACACACACATCGCACTTCCATTTAGCAACACTTTCTCCAGTACACTCACTCCAAAGCCATTAAAATGCAACTCATCACGCCTGTATAATTCCATTCTTCTCTCAAACACATGCCATACATCTACAAAGTATACGCCCTTCTCCTCACTCATCTCCAGTAGCATACCATTCATTATTCCAGCTCTCCATCTCAACTCATCATTGTCATACCTCAATATCATACTGACAACCTTTCCCACTACACTGTTTTGTTTTATTCTTCTCAAAAACATATTTAACTCCTCTAAGAATCCTCTCCTCGATCAGCTCACCCTGGAATTTATTGTATCTATTGCATCTGTAACTTACCTTATATTGGAAAAACTGAATGTACAATCTCTATCCGTAAAAAAGATCACCACCAACAACACATTAAATTTAACAATTTTGATAAAGCAGGCTTCTCAGATCATGCTCTTAATCAAATTATAGAAAAGTACATGATCTTCACATCATACAAAAACTTCGTATGAACAGAAATTTAAAGAAGTCTGTGAAATTTTGATTAACCATCCTAATCTTAACAATAATGGTGGCATAAAAATTCCAAGAATTTGGATGATACATATTCAGCCCACTTAGTTTTTCAAGTTTTTCCAGCAAATTCTGACTTTAGGACTCTAAGCAATTATTTCAGCTTGGCTAAATTTTAAAACCCTGCATTTCATAACTTTGAACTGATGTGCACACTCCTGTGCCCATTCATCCAGATTATTCAAGTCTTCTTGTAAGGTCACAACATCTGCTCTACTCATTAACCAGACTAGATGAAAAAATTCGTGAGAAAATACTCAGTTTGCAGAAGAAAAAAATCATCTTTTATCAGGACAATGAACTTGCCCACAAAGGTGTTTTGGCAATGGGAAAATTAAGGGATCTGCACTGTGAATTGTTGGAACATCACCCTATTCTCCAGATTTGGCTCCCTCTGACTTCTATCTCTTCCCAAAACTAAAACTCTTCCTTGCTGGTCAGCATTTCTCTTCTAATCAAGAGGTGAATGCAGCTGTTGAGGGGTATTTTGCAGGTCTTACTGAGAACCACTACAGGGACGGGATAATGGCACTGGAGCATTGCTGGAATAAATGTATTAGTCTTGAGGGAGATTATGTTGAAAAATAAAAATAATTTTGAAATTATAAATTCGTTTTTTCATTGTTAGGCCAAGAACTTTTCAGACCAGCCTCATATATATAAATAAAATTATAACAATCTGGAAACAGTAAAACCCATTTGGTATACAGATAACCCATAAATGAAGATAGATACACCTAATGAAATAACGAGCCAAAAGGCTTCACTTCAGCGATGTAAAAATGAAATAATGTGGGATTAAATATCCCCTTAATTTAAATAATAGATACATTACTATTTGCAGATGATCAAATAGTATTAGCTACATCAGAGGATGACTTACAAAGATCATTAAAATCATGAAATGATATTTCAAAACAATATAATATGACAATATCTAAAGAAAAAACAAAAATAATGGCATTCAAAGGAGAAAACCCAATAAGAAGTAAAATAGTGATAGATAATAAAATATTAGAACAAGTAAATACAGTACTTTCAGTTACTTTGGATATGATTTATTATACAAAGAAGAGAAAGACATAGATGCCAAAATATCAAACTTTATCCAAGTAAATTGCATAATAAATAATATATTTAAGCCATCCCTGGTACAAAAACACACTAGAATCAGACTATATAATGTCTTATCAAAACCAGCTCTACTATACGGAAGCAAAACATGGACCATAAAAAGGAAAATGAAAAACAAATTTAAACAGCAGAAAGTTGTACAAAGAGGGACCATAAAACAAATGAAGAAATTTTACAATCCTTGAATATAAAACCAATTAATTACTACATAAGACAGCATAAACAAAATGGATAGAACATTTATAGGTTTATAATTTGGTAACTCTGCTTTGGAGCTTTCTTTATGACAAAATTCTTTTGCCCTCTCTTCATTGCTTAAATATCCTGCCAGATTATGAAACTTAAATGACTTAAACTTTGATGACATATCACCATGCATCTTAAGGGAATGTTCCAGGGAACTGGAAGCAGCATTGGCATGCCCGTTTAATAAAAGTCTTGCAATAGCACAGGTTACAAGGGAGTGGAAGGAGGGTAAAATTGTTCCACTGCATAAATTATAGGCCAGTCTTATATATGCTGGAGTTGTGGTGAAGGTACTGGAGAGATTGAGTGGTAAGATACAGAAATAGGTTGAAACGGCAGTATTTATTCTCTGTGGTTATCAGCATGGGTTTTTTAGGTTGAGATCATGTTTCACGAACATACTTATGTACTATAACAAGGTAATAAATTTCTTGGACAGGGGGAGATGCATATACAGTGGTGTACTTAGATTTTGCAAAGGTTTGTGATAGAATGCCACACAACAAGCTCTTAATTGAATTGAAACAGATGGGACTGGATAACAGATTTCAGAGTTGGATCAGTTACTGTCTGTTGGAGAGGTATCAGAAAGTTGTGTGTGTGTGGGGGGGGGGGTATCCCAAAAGAGGAAGGTCACAGTGGTGTGCCACAGGATTCAGTTTTGGGATCATTGTTATTCAATTTGTATGTTATTCAAAATGCTATTCAAATTTATATGTTATTGAAAATGATATTGGGATGGGATTAACTAGTGATATGCAGCTGTTTGCAGATGAAGCAAAACTGGGGAGAGCAATGCAGAGTCAAGTGGAGGTCATGGCCTTACAAGAGGACTTGAGTGGATTGCTTGAATGGGCAGGTAAATGGAACTCTCAGTTTAATGTTGCAAAGTGTAAGGCTTGAGATTTGGTAAACAATGTTGGGATGCAAAGTATACACTTGGTGGGAAAAATTTAAAAGAAGTGATCTATCCACCATCACTCCTAGATCTCTTATCTCCTCTAGGAGTAAATGGTAGACAAGGATCTGAAATTCAGGGGCCACATTGCTCAAGTTGTAAAAACATCACATTGGATAATGGCAATGATGCAGAGGATCCTGACATGCAGAAATAGAGAGGTTACGATGCCATTGTATAAGGCCTTGATCAGTCCTCATATGGATTACTGTGCACAGAATTGGTCGCCGGGTTTTCATGGTGATGAGGATATGTTGAAAACGGTCCAGAGAAGATTCACAAAGGTTCGTCAGTGGTCTTTGGAATGTGGAGTGTGAGGACAGATTGAGATGTATGCCTTGTGAATAGGAGGAAGAGGGGGGGGGATATGTTTGAAACATATAAGCTAGTCAGGGATTGTTATCAGGTTGACATGGAGGAGATTTTCAATGAATGGGAATGGGAGGTAGAACAAGGGACCATCACTGGAAACTTTATAAGTAGGGTTTGAGCAGAGGAGTGAGTTGGTTCTTTGTATGGAGTGGAATTCATTGTCTCATTGTGTTGTGATTTTAGACACATTAAATCAGTTTAAAATCAGTTTAAACATGGGTGGATAAGTGTTGTGTGCAATAGTGTGTACCTCCCATGATGGGTCTCCGAATCCATGGAGGTCAGATGTTTTTTTTTAAAATGTAATAACATTTTATTTATCATCATACAGAGTATTTACATATATACAATAAAATATACTGTTACATTTTCTGTTCAATACAAAATGTAGAGTACAATGATTTTTTTAAATTAAGTGTACATTTTTTTTTTTCAATATCAATATTATAGCTCATTATTATACAGCCTATTTATACATACACAATTTTTTTTTTTAATATCAGTATCTTCATTGTTATACACCTTACTGACTTTTCGTTACATAATCTGCAGTCTTTGATTATGAGGATTACGTGTAGATGAGTGAGACAAATTAATCCCACCTACTTCGAAGCTTAGGTTTGCTTTTATGAAGAGAGTGAGATTAGCCTTCACTATTTATGTTGTTACAGTTTATGCACGGGATGTAGGCATTAGATGCTGGTGATATTAGATTGGATACTAGATTTGTGATGTGTATATTAGTGTTGATGGTATATTAACTTTGTTAGTATATTTTCCAGAGTTCGTGTTTTAATGTTCTGTAGCTATCTACGTGTTTTAAATTTCTTGGTAGGTTGTTGAGCTGCATGGGTATCTGATGTGATCTCACAAAAGAACCATATAAGTTGTTGAAGGGTGTAGGGATGTAGAGAGTTGTTGTAGGTCATGTTACACGATATGTGTCTCTGTTGTTTTGATAGGTGATGTTGAAGTAATTCCTTATTATTGTTATGTAGTGTTTCAGGTTTTTAATGCTCAGGATTCTGTGTTGCCATGTGCTGGTTGGATATTGGTTGTTGCATATAAGGTATCCATATCACTGTTGATACAATTTTCCTGTGTAATGTTTCTAATTTTGCTAGGTGGCAGTTTGATGTCTTTGCATAGACTGCTATACCGTATCTGAGTAGGGATTCGCAGATACCATGATACAGGAGTTTTTTTATGTTGGATGGAATAATGTCTTTTACTTGGAAGAGCTTTGCTGCGATGATCCAAAATTTGGTATGTAGGTATTCTATATGTTTTGTCAATTTAAGGTGGCAATCTACGTAGAGACCAAAGTATTTTGCATGTGCTATAGGTTTGATTTCGGGACATTGGCAAGTTTTTTTGTTGTTAATGCAGTGGTATGTGTGACAGTGTATCGATAGTGGTGCGGGGCGCATGATTCTTGGGTTATGTATTATCAGCATCTGTGTTTTGGTACTGTCGATTACAATTGTGTTTTGGTAGAAGTATGTTGTGATTTCATTTAGGTCTTGTTGTGCTTTGGAGAGAGCCGTGTTGATGTCTGTGTGAATTGCTAGTAGTGGGGTGTCATCTGCATACTGAAATATTTGACTCCTTATAGCCATGTTGTAAACATCGGTAATGTATATGCTGAATAGAGTGGTTAATATGGTGGCTGGAGGGACACCATGTTTTATTTGTATACCCCGGCTGTGACACGTACCTATTTTTGTCACTTGTGTTCTGGTTGAGAGGAAGTTCCTGAACCATGTATGCAGTGTTCCTCTTATACCTATTGAGCATAGTTTGGTGATTAGTATGTCATGTTCAAGTGTATCAAATTGTTTGGTTAAGTCAAGCAGTATAAGGACGGCGTACTTGTTTTTGTCGAGAGCTTTGTTTATTGCATCAGCGATGTCTACTAATAAAGTGATGGTGCTTTTTTGTTTTCTGAAAGCCGTACTGGTTTCGTGACACGATGTTATACTTCTATAGATAGTTTTGTAGACTGGTGTGTGTTAATTTTTCTAGAATTTTTGAAATGACTGGTAGGGTGGCTATTACCATCTTTGTTAATTGGTGTAATTATTGCAATTTTTAGTTATTGTGGAAAAATGACAGTGTCGAATATTGTTTTCACGAGTTTCAGTATTGGATTTATTTGTTCAAAGTGTGTTAAAAGGTCTGTGAGTCTTATTGTGTCTATTCCTGGAGTGGTCTATGGTTTTAGTTGTAAGAGTGCTTCTTTCAGTTCCTGTTTTGTTACAAGTGGAAAATACATCGTTTGTTGTTAATTTTTTGTCGGTAGTCTTTTGTTGATCATTGGTAGATTGTCTTTTTTGAGTTGTGCGATATTGTTTGTGAAGGCATAGTTGAATGAGTCTGCTAGTTCCTCTTGGTTTGTCTCCTGACCGAAGCTTTTTGCAATAAAATCTTGTGCTGAAGTTTTCTTTTTTTGAGTTACTAATTCAATGAGTATAGCCCACATTTTCTTCATGTTGTTGTTATAATCCATGAATTTTTGGAAGTAGTAGTGTCTTTTTGCCCTACGAATTTTTGTTGTTAGTTGATTTCTTGTGTTTTTGTATAAGGTTTGTAAATGTGTGTTACTGGGTGACTTTTTGAGTTTTTTCCATAGATTTTCTTTTACAGTAACACTATTTAGTATGTCGTCATTTATCCATGGATTGTTGTTTGTTTGTCCCCTCATTTGTGTAGGCTTTGTTGCTTTTTTGTATATTTCTCTGAACTGTAGTTGAAAATTTTCATATAATGTTACAGGATCATTTATTAATAGGCAATTCCAGTTTGTAATTTTTACATAGTTATCGACAATGCTCTTTAGTATGATCGAGTTTTGTCGACTTTTGTGGTGGTGGGAGGTAAGTGAGTTATTGAATATTTCTTCTCTTGTTGGGAAGTTAATGGTAGGGTTTATGTTGTACTGACTTAGTATCAAAGTATGTGTTAGTGGTTGAAGAAATGTGGTCAAGAGTATTTATATTAATGTCTCCTATTAGGATGAGCTTATGTGTTGTATGGGTTTGATGGCGCTTAACCATGCTTCTAACTCATGAAGAAAGCTGAGTGGATTATTATCTGGGGGTCTGTATATTATGTTTATTGTGTATTTGATACTACGTTTGTGGCTATTTGTGATTTCCAAAATTAGTGTTTCCATATGTTCGAAATTAGTATTTTTTTATTTTTTTTATTTTGTATTTTTCTTTGATGAATGCCACGATGCCTCCTCCTCTTTTGTTTGGTCTGCATAAGTTGTAGGTTTGGTAATTATTAATGTTGTATGCATTGATTTCTATGTCGTTTATTCCAACTTTGGTCAATATTAGTGCATCTATGTTTATCATGGTGTAGTTGAGCAGTGTTATCAATGTAAGCCAGTGTTTTATTATATTTCTTATGTTTGTGTGTATGATAGTGAAGTCGGTATTAGTGGAAATGGTGTCAGACCATTTCTTCAAAGAGTCAAAGACCTTGAAGTTTATATAGTCTGACTGGATATTCGCCTGTATTTGAGATCTCCATTATATAGTTTTTAAGTGATTTCTAATCTTGTTCTTAAGGATGTGAAGAGTTAGTGTTTTATATTGGTAGGCTATGTAGGTTGGATTCTCTTGCAATTATATAAACTCAAGTATTTTCATTCTTTCTCATAAATATCTGTGAATCCTTAGTCCACAGGAACTTGTAGTTTTTTTCTGTTTTTGTCTTCCTAGATTGGTATAAAAGATTTTTAAAATATGGAGTCCAGTGGTCAGTTACATAGATTGGTGTTGGGAGTTTCCTGTCATCGATGTTGTCAGCCTTGTTTTCTAGCTTGCTGAAAGAATGTAGTCTCTCAGATTTCTGCTGGTAAAACGAGCGATGATTGGTGTTGGTCTCCCTTTGTTTTTTTGTGAGCCTCTGTTCATATAGGTGATGTCTGTGGTTGCGACTTGAATGCCAATTTTGCTGCCAATCAGTTGCATTATATTGTTTAAATCTTCTGTCTTTTCTTTTGTTATTCCCTCAATTTGAAGTTGTTTTTTTCTTTCTTTTTGTAGCATGTGCTCCTTTTGACACTTGAGTGTGTTTACGTCTTTCCGCAGTTCTTCATTTTCGCCAATGAGTGTTTCTTTTGTTTCTATTGCTACCGTTAATTTTGTCTTTATTTCTCGCACAGTTCCTAACATTTCTTCAGAGGTCACGTTATTGAACTGTATGTAATGTTCATACTCCTCAAATTTTTTGTTAATTTGTTCCATGTGTGTGTATTTAATAATAATATTAATATTATTAATATCAATAAATTATTAATAATAATAATGATGATGATGTTTTTTAATAATAATAATTTTATTGATCTCTCAAATATTTACATATATACAATGATCATCTTGAGTAACATTCAGTATATTATTTTACAAGGTTCAGCACTAAGTGCTACATATAATGAGATTTCAATAATAATGATGATAACATAGTTTTTTTTGCTATTTTTTAAAATAACAATCACAGTAATAATTTACAATTATATAGTTCAGAGTTACACAAGTTATATAATATATGTAATATTATCATATAACTTGTAATAGTATATAATAATATTACATATAATATTAAATAATATTAAATAGTATATAATAATATAATATTATTATATATTTTT
Organism: Typopeltis vanoorti; assembly: GCF_054136105.1. NCBI lineage: Eukaryota > Metazoa > Arthropoda > Arachnida > Uropygi > Thelyphonidae > Typopeltis > Typopeltis vanoorti. The sequence goes on from NC_143570.1 coordinate 40,513,041, forward strand.
ATTTTTAAAGTTTGAGAAAGTGTGATTATACAACAGTATTTACACATATCGAATTAAAATATTATATTTCCCAATTCTCACAAACATACAATGTAACTCATTATTTACATAATTTTCTAATAATAAGAATAATTTATTACATTATTTTTTCATGTTACATAGTAATATTATATTAATGATATTATCATATAATAATCAGTATCTTCTTTATTGTTATATACTTTTCTGACTGTTTTATTACATATTCTGCATTCTTTGATTATAAGGATTACATGTAGGTGAGTGAGGTGAGTTAATCCCACCTACCTCGAAGCTTGGGTTAGCTTTTATGAAGAGAGTGAGATTTAGCCTTCACGATTTATGTTGTGTTACTGTTTATGCATGGGACATAAGCATTGGATGCTGGTGATTTGTGATGTGTATATTAGTGTTAATGGTATATTAACTTTGTTGGTATATTTTCCAGAGTTCGTGTTTTAATGTTCTGTGGTTATCTATGTGTATTAAGTTTCTTGGTAGGTTGTTGAGTTGCGTGGGTATCTGATGTGATCTCACAAAAGAATCATATGAGTTGTTGAAGGGTGTAGGGATTTAGAGAGTTGTTGTAGGTCATGTTATACAATATGTCTCTGTTATTTCGATAGGTGATGTTGAAGTAATTCCTTATTATTGTTATGTAGTGTTTCAGGTTTTTAATGCTCAGGATTCTGTGTGTCACCATGTGCTGGTCGGATATTGGTTGTTGCGTATAAGGTATCCATATCACTGTTGACACAATTTTCCCGTGTAATGTTTCTAATTTTGTTAGGTGGCAGTTTGATGTCTTTGCATAGACTGCTATACCGTATCTGAGTAGGGATTCGCAGATACCATGATATAGGAGTTTTTTTATGTTGGATGGAATAATGTCTTTTACTTGAAAGAGTTTTGCTGCAATGATCCGGTGTTTGGTATGTAGGTATATTCTATATGTTTTGTCCATTTAAGGTGGCAATCTATATAGAGACCAAGGTATTTTGCATGTGCTACAGGTTTGATTTCGGGACATTGGCAGGTATTTTTGTGGTTAATGCAGCGTTATGTGTGACAGTGTATCGATAGTGGTGCGGGGCGCATGATTCTTGGGTTGTGTATTATCAACATCTGTGTTTTGGTGCCATTGATTAGAATTGCGTTTTGGTAGAAGTATGTTGTGAATTCATTTAGGTCTTGTTGTGCTTTGCAGAGAGCCATGTTTGTGTGGATTGCTAGTAGTGTGGTGTCATCTGCGTACTGAAATATTTGACTTCTTATGGCCATGTTATGAACATCATTATTGTATATGTTGAATAGAGTGGTTGATAATATGGAACTTTGAGGAACACCGTGTTTTATTTGTATAACCCTGGCCTGTGACAGGTACCTATTTCTGTTACTTGTGTTCTTTTTCAGAGGTAGTTCCCAAACCATGTGTGCAGTGTTCCTTTTATACCTATGTAGTATAGTTTGGTGAGTAATATGTCGTGTTCAAGTATATCAAATGCTTTGGTTAAGTCAAGCAGTATAAGGTTGGCGTACTTGTTTTTGTCAAGAGCTTTGTTTATTGCGTCGGCGATGTCTACTAATAAAGTGATGGTGCTTTTTGTTTTCTGAAAGCCCTATTGGTTTTGTGAGATGATGTTATACTTATGTAAATACTTCTGTAGTCTGTTGTGTGTTATTTTTCTAGAATTTTTGAGATGACTGGTAGGCTAGCTATTGGTCTGTAGTTCTGAGTTTCGTTTCTTTTACCGTATTTGTATATTGGCGTAATTATTGCAGTTTTTAGTTGTTGTGGAATAATGCCTGTGTCGAATATTATGCTCACGAGTCTCAAACGTACTGGATTTATTTGATCAAAGTGTTATAAGATCTGTGAGTCTTATTTTGTCTATTACTGGAGTGGTCTTTGGTTTTAGTTGTAGGAGTGCTTCTTTCAGTTCCTGTTTTGTTATGGGTGGAAAATACATCGTTTGTTGTTGACTTTGTGTCAGTAGTTTTTTGTTGATCGTTGGTAGATTGTCTTTTTTGAGTTGTGCGATATTGTTTGTGAAGGCATAGTTGAATGAGTTTGCTAGGTCCTCTTGGTTTGTGTCCTGACCGAAGCTTTTTGCAATAAAATCTTGTGCTGAAGTTTTCTTTTTTCGTGTTACTAATTCGTTGAGTGTAGCCAATGTTTGCTCCATATTATCGTTATATTCCATGAATTTTTGGAAGTAGTAGTGTCTTTTTGCCCTACGAATTTTTGTTGTTAGTTGATTTCTTGTGTTTTTGTATAAGGTTTGTAAATGTGTGTTACTGGGTGACTTTTTGAGTTTTTTCCATAGATTTTCTTTTACAGTAACACTATTTAGTATGTCGTCATTTATCCATGGATTGTTGTCTGTTTGTCCCCTCATTTGTGTAGGCTTTGTTGCTTTTTTGTATATTTCTCTGAACTGTATTTGAAAATTCTTGTATAATGTTACAGGATCATTTATTAACAGGCAATTCCAGTCTGTATTTTTTACATGGTTATCGACAATGCTGTTTAGTATGATCGAGTTTTGTCGACTTTTGTGGTGGTAGATAACGTAATAGAACGTAGTTGAGACAAAGTAGTGACTGGCAATTTCGACGTTAATTACTGATGATGTATATGTATGGATGGGAGCCGGTATGTTGATATGATCAATGCATGATTGTGTTAGTGAGTTATTGAGTATTTCTTCTCTTGTTGGGGTGTTAATGGTAGGGTTTATGTTGTACTGACTTAGTATATCAAGATATATGTTAGTGGTTGAAGAAATGTGGTCAAGAGTATTTATGTTAATGTCTCCTATTAGGATGAGCCTGTGTGTTGTATGGGGTTCGATGCCGCTTAGCAATGCTTCTAACTCACGATGAAAGCTGAGTGGATTATTATCTGGGGGTCTGTATATTGTGTTTATTGTGTATTTGATACTATTATAGCTATTTGTGATTTCCAAAATTAGGGTTTTTGCATGTTCGAAATAAGTTTGTTTTTCAATCATATTGTATTTTTCTTTGATAAAAGCCACGATGCCACCTCCTCTTTTGTTTGGTCTACATAAGTTGTAGGTTTGGCAATTATTTATGTTGTATGCATAAATTTCTGTGTCGTTTATTACGACTTCAGTCAGTATTAGCGCGTCTATGTTTAGCATGGTGTAATTGAGCAGTGTTATCAATGTAAGCCAGTGGTTTATTATACTTCTTATGTTTGTGTGTACAATGGTGAAGTTGGTATTGGTGTAAATGTTGTCTGACCATTTCTTCAAAGAGTCAAAGACCTTGAAGTTTATATTGTCTGACTAGACATGTTCGCCTATGTTTGAGATCTCCTTTATATAGTTTTTAAGTGATTTCTAATCTTGTTCTTAAGGATGTTAAGAGTTAGTGTTTTATGTTGGTAGGCTGTGTATGTTGGATTCACTTGTAATTATATAAACTCAAGTGTTTTCATTCTTTCTCATAAATATCTGTGAATCCTTAGTCCACAGGAATGTGTAGTTTTTTTTCTGTTTTTGTCTTCCTTGCTTGATATAAAAGATTTTTGAATTATGGAGTCCAGTGTTCCATTATATACATTGGTGTTGGGAGTTTCTTGTCAATTAGGATCGTTGATGTCGGCCTTATTTTCTTGCTTGCTGCAAGAATGGAGTTTCTCAGACTTCTGCTGGTAAAACGAGCAATGATTGGTGGCAGTCTCGCTTTGTTTTTTTATGGGCCTCGGTTAATAGAGATGATGTCTGTGGTTGCGATTTGAATGCCAAATTTGCTGCTGATCAGTTGCATTATGTTGCTTAAGTCTTCTGTATTTTCTTTTATTATTCCCTCAATTTGAAGTTTTTTTTTCTTTTTTTTGTAGCATGTGCTCAATTTGACATTCGTGTGTGTTTACCTCTTTCCGCAGTTCTTCATTTTCAAGCTTGAGTGTTTCTATCACTACCATTAATTTTGTCTTTATTTCGCGCACGGTTTCTAACATTTCTTCAGAGGTCGTGTTATTGAACTGTATGTAACGTTCATACTCCTCAAATTTTTGTTGATTTGTTATGTGTGTATTTAGCAAGTCTTTAACCATGAGTTTAAATGAATCAAAGTTATCTGTAATTTTAGGATCAGGAAGCAGCTTACCTTGATGTGCGTCGTTACTTTTCTTTGGTGTCTGTTCTTTGTTCTTCATTTTCTCACGTCATTGCAGACAGAGCCATTTGGTCCATTTTGCAGCTCATTTTGCTTTCCACGTGCTTTCTGCGATCTCTGAACAGTGGAAGTGTTGTCTTTTGCCACATCCAGAACAATGCGGTCCGTCCCCTTCATCGCTTAATGGCTTATTGCACTTGTTACAGCTCATTGTGCTTGACCTTCGCTGTCTCGGTGACCTTTATACTTTCTTTCCATTAGCAACTATAGTGCGACTTTTAAAATGGCGACATCCTTTGTTCTTCGTTGGTTGGTGACTGCAGTTCACTCTATGACTTTCAACACTGAAAATTTGAATATTACTTATCTGATTTTGGTGATTTAAACGTCACTGTCTTCAGTGTGACTAGTAGAATTAAATAGCAGCACTTTCAAATCAAAAACCCCTTTAAACCTATAAAACCGGGAGCAGTGATAATGCGTACGTGCATCCGTCTGGCTACACAGCACTCTCTGTTAATAATAATAATAATAATAATGAATCAAACAGCCTGGTTAGGTACATTATTGTACCCAATTGGAAAGTGCAAGAAGCACTGCCCTTTAGTAAATGGATAACCATCCTATCCAATCCCATGGCAATATTCATATATTCATACTGAGATTTTTTAATATGATACTTAATACAGAGGTATTTCTTAACACCTCTATTCTCCCATCACATCTGTCACTATTATCTCCATCTAGCTGAATCATCCACAAAAAACGATTACTCATTACTCAGTAATTTCGACTATTTCTTTACTTAATGATCCTACTCATTTGTTTAACTCCCACCTAATTTATCTACCTGATCCTAGGTGTACAGTCGGATACTCGTCATCATCATCATAACATAACACTAATTATGGGTATAGACCATATTGGTCTGTTCCGGTCTCATTATCCATCCAATACCGTTTTTTGAGGTCTGCCCTGCTTTTTCTTTCCAATTGCTTTATATTTTAATATTTGTTTAGGATTATATTTGTTTAGGATAATTTTTACAGATTATAATCTGTAAAAATTTTGAAGTTTTAAATTTTATGTCTTTTTCTCCTTCATATGATATTTCACATCCAAGATAACTGAAAGTATTTATCTGTTCTATTATTTTATTATTAATATTAAAAATTACTATTTTGCTTCTAACTGGAGTTTGTCCACAAAATGCCATTGTTTTAGTTTTATCTACGGAAATTTTCATTCCAAACTGTTCTACTATAATGTTTAAATTATATATTGCTTTTTGTAAATTGTCTTCCTTATCTGATATTATTACCTGATCATCTGCAAATAATAGCATATTTATTTTGTTATTCCAGGAAATTTCTTGATTGTTCAAGGTGCTCCACTGTATTAATATTTCATTAATGTAAATATTGAAAAGTGTTGGAGACAAAAGGCATCCCTGTCTTACTCCTTGGTTTATAGATTCTTTTTCAGACAACGTTTCATTTATATTTTTATTTTTATTTCATTATTTCTATATATATTCAATATTGCATGTAGTAAAATATTAGGTATATTTATTCTTTTGTAATATATCAAACAGTATATATCTTTTTACTTTGTCAAATGCTTTTTCGTAATCTATAAACAAAAGATGAGTTTCCAAATTAAATTCTCTTCTTTTTTCTATAAGTAGTTTTAAACAGAAAGTTGCATCCATTGTAGAGTGTCCTTTTCTAAATCCATTTTGACATTCTAATAATATTTTTTCACTGTATATTTTTAGTTTTTCATTAAGTATTCTGCTATATATTTTGTAGCATGTTCAATAAACTAATACCTCTGTAGTTAGCAGATTTTGTTTTATCCCCTTTTTTTAAATATAGGTATTACTATGCTTGTATTCCATTCTATTGGTATTTGTCCACTTGCATAAATTTTATTTAAAAATTTTAGTAATCTTTGATGAAATTTTTTTCCAGCAAATTTATACAGTTCGGAGTTTATCCCATCTTCTCCTGCCGATTTGCCATTTTTTACTTTATTTAGGTTGGCCTTTAATTCTTTCATTGTTATCATATCATTTAAGGTATTTTGTAAGTTTCTGGTGTAATTCTTTTTGATGCCAGTATTATCTGTCCAAAGATCTGTAAAGTAATCCAAGAATTCTTTTATATCTATTTCACAATTTATATTTGCAGTTTCTTTTATATCTGCATTCATGTGTTTTAGTATTTTGTACGCACTAGTTCTTATTTTGTATATGTCATTTTCTAGATATGATACAAATTTTTCCCCAGCTTTCTCTGTGTCTCCTTCTGGTTTCTCTTTTGGCTATTGCCCATCTTTTTTTTATATTCAATTTCATCTTCTTGTTTTTTGCTACTTAATCATCTTTTAAAAGTCAGCTTTTTATTTTCAATTATTGTTTTTATTTCATTTTGTCCCATATATGTAATTTTTTTTATTTTTGATATTTTTTGTGTGTTCCTAGACTTTCATATGCTGCTGATGTGATAATTTTTTTTATATTATTCCATTTTTTCTCAATATCTTCATTTTCTTGTATTTTTTCAAAGTAGTTATTAATCCTCCGTTGGTATAATTTTTAATTCAAGTATAAATTTCTTATAATTGAATCATTTAGTAGTCTTACTTTGTAATTAGATTTTATTTCTCTAATTTGTTTATTTTTTTTTGTATTTTTTGTAGCCAGTTTGGTGGAAATCTTAGTTTTGCCTGTACTAAATAGTGATCTGTGTCAATTTCTAGCCCTCTTCTAACTTTAAATTCTAGGAAGAGGTCTGCTGCTTTTTGATTTGCTATAAAGTAGTCTATTATTAATTTTTGTCCACTTGCACACCACGTATATTTATGTATATTTTTATGTTTATGCAGTCGGATACTGCTTCCCTTAATTCTCCCTTGATCATTTCTTGTCCCCTCCTGACATCATTTCCTTGCAGGTTCTTGTGGCCATAATCATCTGCTCTGCAGTTCCACATAATATCCATCCCTTCATAACTAAAAAGTTCACAAATGGCAACCTCCAAGGTCAAAACTATGTGATTACTCTTCTTCCCATTCGCAATGTGTCTTTTTTGATTATGGACAAATCCTGCAGTACTATCTCCAGATCCCAGCACTTTCAAACCCCAAGTCCTGTACATTTCATACTGTTTAAGGTAATTATCTCTCTCTCTCTCTCTCTGTAGCTACATAAACCAATTTCTTTCTTTCATTCGTTCCACTCTGTGTCCCCATAGTTAAAGTGTCCTCATGAATCTCCTAGTGATCCTTATGCTAATTTCAGGTGCCTGTCATCCACTTCCTATTTTGCATTCTAGCCTACAGCAGCAGCAGCAACCAGTTATATATTTTGTCCTACTGACCTTTATCTCATAATAACTCCCCTTCCCCATCATGTTCTCTCTATCCTACCTGAAATGTAGTATCTCTTTTATTATATCCCCCTCTTCAATTTCTGATGCTTCTGTGATTAGTATATATAAATTGTAATAAGGATGAAACTAAATTTATTAAATTGTAATAATCTCTTTGAGTTCACACTCTGAATCTTTTAATGACTTCCCGCATCCAATTTGATACTTGAGAAACTACTTTCAGTATTCTCTGATCATTCAGATTCTCATACCCACCTGTCTCAAGGGTGTTGAAATGCTTGTTCACCTTCATACCCCCCCCTGCCCCTTCCATGAAAAAGATTATGTTTCTCTGATTTTGCACCTCCAATCTTTCACTAAACAACTTTTATCCACACACACCTGACTCCAAAGTCATTCAAGTGCACTCCATTAGTCACATGTAAGTCTTTTCATTCTTCAAATTTATGCCATTCATCTACTAATTGTACAACTTATGCATGGACTCATTTGCAATCATTGGTCTTCTGAATTTGCTCCTATCATACCTTGGGATTCTTCGTTCTTTTGTTTTTCTTTTTCATTTCTTCCAGTAACTTTTTCATATTCTCTTTCACTCCATGCTCGTTACCTTTCAATTCATTCTGCCAAAACTATCAACTTTCTCTCTTTGTAGCATCACAAATATCTTTAATCTTTGCACTTTGGAAAACATAATTTTGTCACACTCTCATCGAGTATCCCTTGCCTCATTAATTCAGCATTCAAAGTCTGGAATCATTCAAACCCTGAAAAAGAGAGTATTCATAATCATAAAAGATGAAAACAAGCCAATTCAAAAACTACTACCATTCACAGAAACACCACCTTGCCAAATGCCAACATCCAATACAGAGCCTCCATATCTATTCCACATATTGAACATTATCTGCAAGAATCACTTTACTACTAAAGTGAAAATGTGGCTTTAAATCAATCAAGACTATCCAAAATCTCTTGAGATCACCAAAAAATAGCAACTAATTTCAAAAATACCCATACCTTTTTCGAAAATAAAATCAATAGTTATAGAAGCAGAGTAACCATAGCAAATGATACAATGGAATTATTTAATGAACACTTCATCAGTGAATATCATAGTGCTGTGAATGATACTGTGCAACATGTAGAAGGGAGGTAAGAATTAAGAGTATTAAAGATGAAAGAATCAGAGGCATATCAAGTGTTGCTTGGATTAGATCTTAATAAAGCTGTGGGAATGAATAACATATCATCACATATTTTTAAAGAATGTGCAAAAGAGTTAGCCATGCTCTTGTCCTGGTTATTTAATGAAAATCTTGCAGTGGGGACAGTTCCTAAGGAGTGGAAAGAAGGCAAAATAATACCTCTCCACAAGCATGGTTTGAGAACAGAAGTATCCAGTTATAGACCAGTATATCTGCAGTTGTGATTGAAGTGCTGTTAAAATTGGTTAGAAATAGAATACAGGAGGGCTGATGGACATAAGATTCTATATGATGGTTGGCATGGGTTTGTGAAAAACAAGTCTTGTTTTAGCAATCTGCTTATGTTTTATGAACAGAAGTTTCCAGTTATAAACTGGTCTGTATATCTGCAGTTATGATCAAAAGTGTTGAAAAAATTGGTTAGAAATAGAACATAGGATTGGGCTGATGTACATAAGATACTCTATGGTTATCAGCATGGGTTTATGAAGGGTAAGTCTTGTTTTAGCAGTCTGTTTATGTTTTATGATAAGGTGACGAATGTATTGGATAAGGGAAAATCACATACAGTGATATTCTTGGACTTTTCAAAAGCTTTTGATAGATTATAACATGACAAGTTGGTGTACAAGCTACAGAGGATAGGAATAGATACATTGGTTAGATGGATTGGAGATTGCCTCTGAACAATACCAGAAGTTATGTAGGAAGATGACCAGTGGCATGCCTCAGGGTTCTGACCTGCTGTTTAATGTATTTTTTAATGATATTTCATGTGGATTGACTGGAGATCTTCAAATGTTTGCCGATGGTGCAAAGTTAGGTAGAATTATCAGGAGTACTGCTGATATTAATTCTTTACAAGAAGATTTGAATAGACTTTGCTCAGACAAATGGGTGGGGTTGCAGTTTTAATATTAATAATTGCACTTTGGGATACAGAGATATAAGGCTATGTACTGTATTGGTGGAGCTGTACTTCAGGAAGTGGATGAGATTCAGGATCTTGGAGTGATTGCAGATAGCGCACTGAAGTTCCAAGGGTACATCACAAGTGTTGCAGAGGCTGCACATCATGTTGCTGCTATGATAAAAAGTACATTGACATGTATGGATAAGGAAGCAGTGGTGCCTCTATATAAGGCAATGGTTAGAGACCACATATGGACTACTGTGCTCAGACTTGGTCACCTGGTTTTCATTGTGATGTGGAAACACTAGAGAGGATCCAAAGATGAATGACCAAAGTGATATTAGGACTCAGGAGTGTTGGTTATAAAGAGCATTTGAGGGAATGTGGATTATAGCAGTTAGTGGATAGGAGGAAAAGAGGAGATATGATATAGACCTTCAAGTTAGTTAAGGGATTTTATCAGAAGGAATTATAAAAAAAAGTGGATGTTAAGTTGAGAAATACGAGAGGCCATTCCTGGAAGTTGTATAAAGATGTGGTGAAGAAGGATGTGAGGAGTAGATTTTTTGCATAAAAAGTTGTTGGTGAGTGGAATGCATTGTGAATGCAATGTAAATAACTTAAAAGCTCCTTATGACAGAGATGTTGCTGGTTGAGTAGGCCTCCCACAATAAGTCTCTTAACTCCATGGAGATTACCAAAATAATAATAATAATAACTCATACTATTCCAGACAATAATATATAGTGCTCAGCTTAGGGACCACCAAATGGTGATAGTTGTCTGTCAAGTTGTCTCTTCACCAGATACCAGATATATGTTATCACCTAAAGGTAAAGATTGGCTGGTTTCCAGTTTCCAAAAGTTAGAACTAAATGACCTCACCTATTTCCTTTATGGAAGTCATTACCAGATTAATTAATTTATTTTATCATTTGTTATTTCTAATTAAGGAAGATTCTCTGTTATATTTTTATAAACATTGTTCTAATGTGCAACAATATGAGACCTGTTAAGAGATATGACTTAACAGGTCATATCTCTTATTTGGTCAGATTTAGTTCTGAAACAAAATGAAATACTTCATATAAAACTTTGCATAGGTGAGCAAACAAAAAAAATTCTGAAGCATTTTTTAAGTAAAAGTTAAATAAAAGTTAATTTATTTACAATCTACTAAACAGATAACTAAAGACATATTCAGTATAATGCATAAATACATCCTATTCTACCTTTACAGCTACTTTAGCTGGTGGAGTTCCTTCTCCTTGTAATTCGTGAGCTATACCTTCAAATACTTCACCAAATGCTCCACTACCTAAAAATTTTGTGAGTACTATTTGATCTCTCTGAATCTGGGGTAATGCAGCCAATTCATCATCTGTAAGTAAGTCACTATAACAGGGAAAAAATTCTGATATTTGAAATGTAAACAATTTCAATATTAATCAAAATAACAAACATTTTAGCAATAACATTTGTTAGTCTATTTGCATGCACAGTGAAAATACAAGCAAATATTAATAACTACATTTTATTCGTGATAAAATATAGTTAGTAATTTAATCATGGATGCAATATAATTGTATATAAACAGTAGTATCAGACAACATACTCAGGATCATGAGGTTAAATCACGTGAAATCAATGATAGTATCACTGATATCAATGATAGTATCACTAAGTAGAAGCTGCAAATAAATAATGACAACAAAATTTGATGTGGAGAGAATATAAAGAGAAGAGTGATGCTAGGCAGAATATAGGAAAGACTAGATACAGAAAGGAGAGTACAGTAAACTTGAGAAGAAATCAGACAATCAATTTTCTGGCCAAAAGAACTTCAAAAGTTTTCTTATCATATAGCAAAATGGAAGGATAGCATAAATGAATGCTCATGGTATGGAGGTGACAGAAGCAGAAGAAATAATTGAATTACTGAACATATAATCCAACTGAAATAGTCCTAGGAAAGTATACCAAGGACTGGTGAGATGTTACATGTAGAAGATGTGAAAGTACTTAAGATATCACAAAATTTCAAAATCAATATAACCAAGATATAGTTATCCCTGTGTAACAAGAATTATTATTATATGGCATTTCCATGGAGTCAGAAGCCTCATCACAGGAAATCCATTATTAACACACTAGCCATTATTCACACAATACCTATCATACCTCTCCTTAAACTCATTCACTGAAGAAGCAATCACAACCACCTCTGGTAACCCATTCCACCCATTCATAATCCTCCAAGCAAAAACTAGTCCCAACACCTTCTAACCACACTCATACATATTTTCCATGGGTGATCCCCTCATTCTATCTCTTGGTGCCATGAACTGAAAAATGGCTTCATTGTCAATTCTAAAAAACTCCTTTAATAACTTAAATGCTCCTATAATTTCTCCTCTTTTTTCTCCTAATAAACTAGTTTTTGAAACCTAGATCTTCAGTCTGTTTTCATAGAGTGTCACTGATGTCTGGATTCAATCCACCAGTTTTTCATCCCTGTGGAAATGAAGTGATCAGATCAGTATATAGTAGTTCAGGTGGGGTCATATTAAAGCCTTATAAAGGAAACAATAATATCCCTACCTCTGTTTATTAATGTGTTCTCAACAGCCACATAATACAATGTGCTGTTTTGGTGACCTTTGCAATATGCTCCCCCCCCCTTCAAATTTCAACTCCCTGTCTACAATCATCCTCAAGTTCCTGGCCTATAAAACTCAGTTTCCTACAGTTCAGTTCCATCAAATAATACATACAACTTGCAATCTCTTCTTCTCAAAGCGCATCATCTTACACTTGACCACATTAAACTAGCAGCCATTTACACCTGTTAAGACTTAAGTGGTGGGAGGATATCATGTTGGAAGTTTAATGGAGTATTAGCAGCACTAAGAAAGGATTAAAAACTTTTTAATTCTTCCAGTATTTTGTGAGACATCTTTGGGGAGTACAAACTAACACTTGCGACATACACACACACACACACACATGCACACAAAAGCAACATAATACTGAATGAAACATGTAGAAATGACCCTAAAGTCCTAACTAGGTGGGATGCTATTTATGAGTAAGAGGCCTAGGTTATAAATTTGGATCTCTAGGATTAATGTTTCCCAAATTTTGGGAAGGTATCTGTATTTATTTAAATTCAAATGACTTCCGAGTCAGCTCCAGATTCCAAAACCAAGCTTTCTTTTTTAAATTTACTGTGATGGAGCATTTTTTCCAGAAGATCCAGTGAGCGGTATTGAATGTGTGGTCTGCAAGATCAGAATGACCGTAGTCATGATTGCAGATGTATGTTTTATGTTCATCTGAACGGATGTGGCTGATCTGCCTGTCTGTCCAAACTTGCAGGAACAGGGCACTTCATATACTCCAGGCACTGAGAGAGAAGGGAGCTGATCTTTGGTGGAACAGATAAGGGTAACAAGTTTCTGGTGAGGCTTAAACACTGTTGCAATAGTTGTATTTTTTTAAAGACTTGGCTGTTTTTTCAGATGTCCATCCTGAAATCCATCTGAAGAGATGGACTAGGATTAGGGAAAGGGATTGATTGTTATTATTATTTTTTTAATTCTGTAAGAGCAGTAGCCATTGGATAGGAAGGTGTTGTGTATATGGTTGAGTTCTATTGAAAGAGAGGTTCCACTGGAACAAAAATAATAGGTACTGTTGATTAGAGTTTTTATGATGCCATACTGTTGAAAGGGGATAGTGGTAGGAAAGTTTGTGAATGTATATGTTTGCATGAGTGGGTTTTCTGTATACAGTGAAGGAGAGGTTACCATTCTGAGTATATGTAACTAAGGTGTCCAGGAAGAGTAAACTATTGTTACTTTCAGGAGATATTGATTTCTATTTGGGTTTATATAGGTCAAATTTATTTCAAACTAAGTTAGAAAATAATGACAAGTTTCACCAACTTTAGCTGTTTGGCTACGTCAGGGTAAAAAACAGATGTAAGACAACTTAAACGCTAAAACTGTTACATTTTTTACCCTGACGAGGCCAAACAGCTAAACTTGGCGAAACTTGTTGGTATTTTCTAACTTAGTTTGAAATAATGACCTATATAAGCCCAAATAGAAGTCAATCTCTCCTATAGTTCTTGTGGTCAAAAATAACCTTTTTATCATTATTGTTACTTTCCTTTTCCACCATAACCTGTATTCCTGGATAGACTATTGAGGTGATAGAGGAAGGAGTCTAATGTGTCTGGGCCATGAAGCCAAACAAAGAACTGTCCATTTGTAATTTTGTTCTTCCAAGAAAAATATCTAGAATTGATGGCAAAGAAAAGAGATCTAAGATATCAGAAGGAAAAACTTTTTTTAAAGAGCATTAAGTTGTCTTTCAAGGTAATATTGGTAAAAAAAAGCTTTAACATCACCTCACTCCAGTGAGGCGATGTCAAAGCTTACCAACATAACACTATGTTGGTAAAATGCTTATTAAAGTTATTAATAACTTTAATAAGCAGTTATTAAAGTTATTATAATTTTAATAACTGTATTAAAGTTATATTTTCAATAAAAGTTTTAAAATAGCTCGAGTTTTTTTATATAGGATGTCACATATCCAGCGATGGGGTTGGGGTTAAGAGAGTTTGCAAGCTGTTTTGATAATTGCAGCATTGGGCATCAGTGGCATATACTATAAATCTTAAATAGATAGAGGAAACTGCTATGGGTTCCTCCCTCTCACTCCCTCTTGCTAATTTTTACATGAAAAATTTTGAAAAACAAGCCATACACTCAGCAATCCTCAAATACTTCCTCCACCACCTTTTCTTTTTCTGCAACTACTGTTTAATGATGCTATTTATCTATCTAACTCTTGCTTGACTTTGGGTACATCTCCCAAGTACTACCAACATCTCCCCCTTCAAATATATATGCCATGGCACTGCTGAAAGCTAACTCCATAGCTTGTCATAATCATGTCTTTGTAATTATCCATGAGAGTCAACATGGATTTGTGATGGGGCGCTCTTGTTTTAGCAATATGCTAGCCTTTTATAATAAAGTTACAAGAGCATTAGATGAGGGAAAGGCATATACTGCCATTTTCCTAGATTTAGCAAAGGCATTTGACAGGGTGCCACATGATAAGTGATATTCAAGTTGCAGAACATGGGTCTGGATGTCAGATTGGTCAACTAGATTCAGGATTAGCTGTCCGATAGGTATCAGAGAGTTGTGCATGGTGGAACAATATCAAAGAGGCAGAAGATTACAAGTGGGGTTCCACAGGGCTCAGTACTGGGATCTATATTGTTTAACCTTTATATCAATGCCATTGTCCATGGATTGCATTGCGGATGATGCGAAGCTGGGAAGGGTTATTAATAATAGTGCAGATGTGGTAGCCCTGCAAGGGGATTTGAATAAGCTAGATAGATGTGAAAATGAATGGGGGGGGGGTGTCAGTTTAATGCAGCAAAATGTAAGGTCTTGAAGTTTGGGACCCATTGATGGAACGCTGCATACTCTATGGGAGGAGTTATACTGGAGGAAGTAGGGGAGACAAGAGATCTGGGGTTGATAATTGATAAATACCTGAAATTTAGGGGACATATTGCAAAGATGGTGAAGGTAACACAGAGGATTGCTGCAATAATGAGAAGGACACTGACCTGCAGAGATGAAAGGGTTATCATTCCATTGTATAAATCTCTGATCAGACCACACTTAGACTATTGTTCTCAGATTTGGTCCCCAGGATATGAAGGGGATAAATTAACTGTGGAAAGGGTACAAAGGCAGATAACAAAGATGGTTTCAGGACTGTACTATGTTAGTTATGAGGATTGGCTGAGGGAATGTGGACTACAGAGTTTGGTGGATAGAAGAAGGAGAGGTGATATGATTGAGACTTTTAAACTGTTGAGAGGTGGTTACAGGGTTGACACTGGGGAGTTCTTTCATTTGGTTGAACAGCGGGAAGGAGTGATGATAGGAGGCCATCCCTGGAAGTTACGAAATAAAACTGTTTGCAAGAGAGTGAGGAGTGGTTTCTTTGCATGGAGGGTGGTTGAACCATGGCATGCATTGCCTGATGGAGTGGTGAGAGCGAGAACGGTCAATGAGTTTAAGGAGTGGTATGATAGACTTTGTGTTTCTCAGGGGGGACCTCCCCTCAATGAGTCTTGACAGACTTTGTGTTTCTTAGGAAAGATCTCCCATGATGAGTCTTTTGACTCCATGGAGACCTGAATAATAATAATAATAATAATTCTAAATAAATCTCTTCTTAAGAGAAACTTCTGCATTTCTGGCAATCTAGAAGGTCAAAACTACATGATTACTTCCTCAAGTGGTAGTAGTAGCCTAGCTAGATTGGTTACTGTTAAGTTCACTGATGCTATGACCAGATCCAGTACTCCCGAACCTCATGTACCCTCTATTACATGCTGTCTCAGCTAATTATGTCTTGGTAGCTGTATAAATTCCATTTTCTTTCCTCTGTGTGACCATTCCTCCTCCCAATCTATGCTTATAGTTGAAATCCTCCATAATAATTACTTTACCTGCACTTGTGCTAATTTGCCAATGCATGTCAGCTATGTTCTCCTTTATACCCCCTAGATTATAGTAGCAATCAATTATATATTTTGTTCTGTTGGCTTCAATCTCGCAGCAGATAGTTCTTTTGCTGTCTACATCCTTGTACTCCTGACGTACTTCTACTCTTGGCTCCAATTTCTCTGCTTTCATTAGCAAAACCCCCACCATCCTCCTCCTCCTTCTGTCTTTGCTGAAGATAGTTTATTCTTTGCATTCATCAAGATATCTCTTCACCTCCAGCATACAGCCTTGCCTCCAGATCTTTCATATGGCTTGTGGAATTCCCAGGACTGGTTGAGAAGACAAATCTGATCAAAGATCAAACTATCAAACCACCAGAATTGAATCTACCTCAACACCTCTGGAGTCAGCTAAAGAGATTTAGGACTGGATAAGGCCACTGTGCTCACTTATTACATCTGTGGGGAATTTCACAGTCACCCTTTTGTATGTGTGGTGCTGTGTGGCTATGTATATATCACTGATGACTGCTTCATACACTTCTTTCCTGGAGGGCTCAGGAACTTGCATTTATTCCCAGACAGTGCCATTGACTGGTTAACTGAAAACTGTCAGTCTGTATATAGTTTTGCTGAATAATTTCTTGTATTTCCACTATGTGCTAAATAAATAACTTCTTTGCATTCTATTTCTATGACTATCCCATCAGTCAACCAAGTCTCACTAATGCCTTTATCTTTTGGCCAAGTTGAGCTAACCATGCCAAAAACTCCTTGCCTTTATTCCAAATGCTTCTGGCATTAGTATACATAAACTGCAATATTCCCTTCATCCCACAACCTCTCTTACACCTTGTGTTGCTTAGACCACTAAAGTTAAGAAGCTGGAGAGCTTCAGCATCGTGTGTTCCCTCTTGCCCTTACTAGCCTCTTTGCTGCCCAGAACTAAATTTCACCTCTGCCCCCCACCCCCCAAACATTCTAGTTTCCCTAACTCTAAACTCTCACTGTACAATACTTTCTCAAGATTTCTGACCCCAAAACCATTCATATGCAAGTTAATCATCCTATATAAAGCCTTCCTTCCATCAAACTCACTCCACACATCCACAAATTCCACACCATTCCTCTTGCACAATCTGTGCACTGACTCATTCATGATCATCTCTCTCTCTCTGTCTCAGCTCACCTCTATCATACCGGAGCAACAGACTCAAAACTTTTACTTTCTCACTCTTGTTTTTCACTTGTACTAGCAACTCTTTCATATCTTCTCACATACCATGCTTGTTACCTGCTAGACCATTTGTAACAGCCAAAATAAATATCTCATTCACCTTCACTCTCTGCATCCTTACAGCATCAAAACATTCTTAATCTTGGCTCTAGGGAAACAATTTCATCACACAATACTGAAGCACTCTCTTATCAATGAATCATCATATAAAATTTGATCCTTATTCTCATGCTTTTGATCTTTCATACTCTGCTTTCTCTCCCCTTGTATCTCCTCCTTCTTTCTCTTCTGTGTCATATCATCTGCTAGGTGTTTCTCCAACCACTCAATCTCACATCTTGTTCTGTGGAAAATTCCACATAAGCACACTACCTTTTTCATTACTATCTGATCATTCTCTTCATCATTTCATTTAATTTCATTCTTGCAGTCACTCATACTGCATGAAACATCAACCTTGCCATTCACAATCACATTTTCACCTACTTCATCTATAATCTCACTGCTATCATTATCTTACTCTCCTCATATTTCTAGCATTCACTTTCAAAACACTTATGACAACCTCACTCACCAATTTCATTTTCCTTAAATAAATCTCCCATTCTATGAAGTAGAATGGAAGAAAACACACACACACACACACACACACACACACACACACACACACACACACACACACACACACACACACACACACACACTGTAGCAAACAAAATCACACATGTTGAAATCGCCAGGCATTGTTTTATGCAATCATAATTTTATGCCATGATATATAACACAGCATACAATAAAACAAAAATAAAAGCTTTAAAAAAACACATATTTAAGCAAACAGATACTCATAAATATAATACTATAATATAAACCCTTACAATTGAATAACCACTCAGAAATATAATGCAGTGAGTCAATTTTCGCTAAATACTTTCGAAAAAGAACTTATCTTTCACCAAAAATAACATGTAACATTTTTCATCGTGCAATAAAAGTGACAGTACCTCTGTCAAGACAAAATAACTCCATGACAAAAGAAATTTCAAGACTGATCACTATCTTCAGAGCAATAATTAAGATACTGGTAAAGTTAGAGGCAGAATTCAGGAATGAGTAATGGATTGGAATATGATACATTATGGAGGGAGGTATGACTTTGTGAAGGATAGGTCTTAAGCAGGAGCTGCAAAAAATGTCAAGGAATTTTAGTAATTTACTGACCTTTTTATAATAAAGTGGCAGTTAAGATAAAGAAAATGGATACACCATACAATACCAATGGACTCTGCAAAGGATCTAATAGAATATCTCACAGACAAGTATTCACTGCAGCAAATACAAACTTGAAAGACTTTTTCTAAACTCAGCAGCAGATTTAAAAAGAAATAAATTATTTAAGTTAAGCGATATTACATCCCATATTGTTTCATAGCCGAATAAGAAACTCAAAGAGTTTCATGCCGAATATAGAAACTATATAAAGTTCAGTGAGTCCAAACATAAGCAAATACCTGGATAGTGCAACACATAGCCCATTTGGTAGTGCAACACTAAGGCAACTCATAGCAAGGGTGGAGCAAGCTCCGATCACTGTTCTTGGTATTTACTCATAATGTGAACCCCAGCTCCTAGGAGCTGTACTACTGCTCTACATTATGAGAGAAGGTCACTACCCAGACCAGTTTCAACCTTTATTGAGGTCTCATCAGTGAGTAGGCAGACCTAGTTAATACCAGGTTTGTAGCAAACAGAACTTACATAAGAAATAAATAAAATAAAACATAATTTAAATAAATATGGTTGTATAAAACTTTCCATGATTTGGAAAACTGTAATTCTTAGGTTAACCAACAGCACCCATAGAGGGAACCTCTCATCGGTCTTCAGGCTCCTAGTCTAATTTCTTCAGCTTATTGTTGTGCATTTTTTTTACAATTTTTTTGTTCAAGTTTTTTTTTTTTTTTACACAGTAGCAGGGTGTTGGATTCCATTGATGATCTGGAAGAAAGAATAGTAAAAAAAAAAAAAAAAAGAGAGAGAGACAGGATAAGTAGAGCAGAGAAGAAGAATGAAAAGGGCTAGAACAATCACTGGAAGGTCCCCTTCCCCTTTGCTGGTATCCATGGGTTCATGGTGTCATCAGTGAGGAAGGAGTTCAGAGCATTTCAAAAGTAGTTGGGATTGTCTGGTACTTTGGTAGGCATATAAACAATTTGTGTAAGGTCACTTGTGATGGCATATGTCTCAGCATCTCTACCTGCTTGGTCTTTTTTTTTTTTTTTTGTGGCACTTGTGGCATAGTAACAATTATTAAAAACACATATTCTCAAGAATAAATAATAAAAGTTTTATTACTGCAAATATTTCTGCCTTAAATTAACTAGCTATTATCAATGCACCACAAGATGAAGCTCAAACAAAGAACTGTTATTACTTTTTACAAATCTGAGCCATGTGCTGGAGTGCCACCATATGAGTACTTACAAAATAAATTGAAATTATAAACAAAATTAAAATAAATAAACTGTGAATTAATGGTCAGCTTTGTCATCTAGTTATTATTTACTAGTGACCTCTTGCCGACACTCTCAAGTGTTTTAACTAAGATAAAAAGCCAAATGGCTAGTTTTTTGGCACCTTAATATAGAAAATAAGGGGATAAACATCCTTTGTTGTTTTATAGCCAGTAAGTCACTCTCCTCTTAACCCTCTCCACAACCCCTCATCTCCAAGGAATCCAGGTGACCAGACCTGAGCACAGTAATCCAAATGTGGAAGTATCAACGTTTTATAAAGGGGAATAATAACTTCTTTATCTCTGGATGTTAGTATGTTCCTCAATAACCATGTAATCCTATGTGTAATCTTGGACACCTTAACAGGTGTCCCCTGAACTGCATCTCCCTATCCACCAACACTCCTAAATCCCTAGCCTCATCAATCTCTTGGAGTACCGTTCCATCAATGTAGTACACAGCTGGTAATCTTTTAATCCCAAAATGCATAACTTTACACTTTTCCATATTGAACTGACATCCATTACCTTTTGCCCATTTTGCCAGCTTATTTAAATCATCCTGCAAACTCTCAACATCAGCTTGATTTTTTATTGCACTACCCAACCTTGCATCATCAGCAAACAACTGAATATCTCCCTTCAAGCCATTTCCTATATTGTTTATGTACAAATTAAACAACAATGGCACAAGCACAGAGCCATGAGGCACACCACTGCTCACCAGCCTCATCCTGGACTCTGCTCCTCCATACACCACCTTTTGGTATCTCTCCCTGAGCATTCTCCTATCCATATCACCAGTTTAATATCCATCCCCATCTGCTCCAATTTGCGCAACAGTGTTCCATGGGATATCCTGTCAAAAGCCTTAGCAAAATCCAGAAGTACCACTGTGTAGCCATTTCCTTTGTCCAACTCAGAAGTCATTCTATTATAAAAAGTAAATAAATTGCTAAGGCAGGATGGACCTTTAACAAAACCATGTTGGCCCCTATACAGTATCATATCCTGATCCACCCATTCCTGAATTTTGTCTTTAACCAACTTTTTCAATACTTTTACCACCACTGCCCGAGATGGTGATTGGTCTGTAATTAATATCAGTGCAACTTATTATAGATCCAGCAATGAACTGTGATGTTTATATATGAATGCCAGAAGTATTAGATACAAGGGGAACAAAATTGTTGCACTGATTGAATTCATTCATTCATAAATTGAATAAGTAGCACATGACTGGGCAAAGATAATGTCCTGACAAAAATGGTAAAAAAGGAGGTGTTGTGCTATTGATGACGGGAAAACGAGATATGCCCATGCAAAGTAGAAATGCAAGGAGGAAATAGCAGCAGTGGTTTTGAGGCAGTATGTTATGAGTTAGAGGTGAATAGAATAAGCTACTACAGCATTTTAACTAAGTTAAAGTATATTGCTATAGACCTAGCAATGTGGAGATAGTGACAATGAAATGTATAAGTAAATTAGCCAAGCAAATATGAAAAGATTAATCATTATGGCTAATTTTAATTATAGCAATATAGATTCAGATGACAACATTGCATCTGGAAGTAAAGAAAATTAATTTCTTGAGTTTTTGTTGAGCTTCTGAGGCACTACTGCAGGCAGTATGTAACAGCAGATATGTGAGAATCAAGGGTCTTGAATTTGATCATCTAATCAGAGGAGATCATTATAAACAAGGTGTCAAATCTCCATCCAATTGGTGAGAGTGATCATGAAGTGATTATCTGAGTTGTTACCAGCTTTGTGATGATTTCTGTGAGGAAAGGATATATGTGGACCTACAAGGCTGGTGATTATGATAAGTTCAGGAAACAGCTTGCAGTTGTAACATAGAATGAGGAATTAGGGAGAAAGGAGATCAATGCTGCTTGGTGCTGTTTAAGAGCTATCTAGTGGAAGCAATGTCTAAATGTATTCCAAGGTAAGTAGGTGTGAAATGGATGAATGCAAAGATTAAGCATCCACTTTGTATTGGATGTTTAATCTTCAGGCATTAATGGAGACAACATAAGTAAGTAGCAATAATCAGTTCCATGAGGAGTACCAGAACAAGCAAGAAGGTGAGTCAATTGGTAAGAGTAGCAAAAAGTGCAGCAGCATGAGTGGCAGTTAGCTAACCAACCTTTGGAAAAATCCTGGGGGAATTTTTTTTTATATGTAGCCAGTAAAAAAAAAGTAATTATTATGGAAAGATGACAGTGATTGAAGAAAATCATAAACTTCTGTGTAGAATATAGCAAATATATATTAAACGAGCAGTTCTTAAAGGTATTTCATCCTTATGAATGTGACAACGAATGTGGAGTTTGAGAGCAATGAATAGAAGATAAGGAGGAGAGACTGACTGTGAATGAACAAGAGGTAGATCAGGAATTGGGGAAACTTATATATTGCGATCCATGTATAATGCAAACTAGAAATTTTGTTTGAAAACTAGCCCTAAAATGCCATGTCCACGTATAATGCGATCTGTTAATCTTGTTCCATAACATTATAAATAATACAATACGAATTAACGAAAGAAATATTTATTTTAAAACAAAATGTCAAAATACGAATTAACGAAAGAAATATTTATTTTAAAACAAAATGTCAAAATCCTTTAAATTCTTCTTCTGAGTCTTTTGAGTCGTCAAACATTTCATTTATAAATTCATCTGTAGGAATTGCATCATCAGTGTAGCAGTTGTCGTCATCGTCTTCATGCTCTCCAATTTGTTGTGCGTCATCCTCGCTTTTGTATATGACGTGATCTTCGGATCCATCTATTGAACTACATTTAAGAAATGAGCGTTGAATCATTTCAGATGGTATCAAATTCCATTCTTTAACCCAGCTGGTGACTAGGGTGATCTCAGGCTCCTGAAAATTCCCACCCTGTCATCTTCACCAAACCAGATGACATCTATTCTCTCTATTTTTCACGTAAGTGATCTTTAAATGGCTTATTCAAGCTGACATCAAGTGGCTGCAAAACAGAAGTTAGACCACTCGGTATAACTGCTAGGTCTGTACGTAGCTCACGTGCTTTCTCTTTGCTTGCCTCTGTTAAATGTGCCCGGAACATATCCCAGACTAGCATGCTTTGTTGACATAACAAGCTACCTGGACGTATTTTCCATACTTGATCCAGCCACAATTGTGCACCTTCTTCATCCATCCAACCTTTCTGATTGGCGCAAACAATTACACCTGGTGGAAATTTCATATGCTTCGGAATTTTCTTCCTTTTAAATATCACTGTTGGCTTTAATTTGGTTCCGTCTGCCATGCATGCTAGAACAATGGTAAAATGCGTTTTTTCATGTCCCGTTGTTTTTATGACGACACCCTTTTCACCAACTGAGTTTACTGTTCGATTCCCAGGCATATCAAAGTACATGGGCATCTCATCCATATTGCCAATTTGGGAAAGTTCATATCCATGACACTTCCGTAATTTTATGATAAATTTATGGACGGACTGCACTTTTTCTTCGAGCTGCTTTGGTAACTTCTGTGCAATTTTTGTTCGGTGTCGTAATGTTAATGCTTTGCATTCCATAAATCTGTTGCACCATCCAGGCGAAGCAAGAAAAGATGAAACACCTGGTGTGTCCTTGAATTTACCATTCTTGAGTTGTAGAGCTCAAAAACAAATTGCATTTCTTGTTACTATAATGCCATCTTGTCGTTGCGTCAAAATCCATTCATTTAGCTCTTCTTCGAGTTCTGGAAAGGATGCTACATCTCCACGACGGGCACGTTTCATTTTGGGGATTTTTTTAAGACTGTCTTTTTGCTTACGCCAAAGTTTAATATTACTCTCTGCTACACCAAATTCTCTCATAGCAACACTGTTATTATGTTCTTCTGCAAACTGCATGACACGCAATTTAAATCCTACTTCAAAAGATGAACGTTTACGTTTCTGTTGGCTCATTTTCAGGCTAGGTTTGTTTAATGAATAATATTTAAAATGAACTGTGGTTAAACCGATATACCTAACTGTGCTCTATCTATCTCACTGTGCTCTATCATTCGGTGATGGAGAGCGCATTGTATCTGCACATAATGCCAGTAATGTAAGTAGCTTTATGCGTAGATACGATGCATGCTCGGTCGCCGAATGCGAGTGGGTCAAGTAGATTTGGTTGCATAGGCATTAGGTAGTATATATTGTGTGTGCAAGTCAGTCTAATAAGATGTTATATTTTTTAGGATCTGCATATAATGCAAACCCCTAACTTTAAGTAGTATTTTTTACCATAAAATTTTCGCATTATATGCAATAATATATGGTAGTTACAAAATAGCTGCATTTCGGGAAAATCACAGTAATAGATGCGGTAGATGCACATAAGGGAGATAGAAGAGATAGATTTAGTGTACAGATGAACGGGGGTTACAGCTGGTTTCATGAATATCAGATTAAGGTGCAAAGTTCGACTAGCCCAATCCATGCCAGGCATTGGCAAGGTTGCAAACAATCTGGCAATAATCTAGGCAACTGGTCTGTATTCTAAATAATGAAATGTAGTGGTGATTATGGGAAACGAATTGCCCATAATCAACAAATTTACCACAGTACAATCGTAAGATAATACTGTGGTAAATTAATGAACTGAGCAACTTGAGGTTTATGTGCCACTAATGCATTTAGAACTGAATGCTCTGAGTCAGAATCCCATCTAGCCACTGCAACGATGCTATTAATGCCTCACATATTGAAAGGGAGCACTAGCCAAAGTTGCTTTCGTACTGGTACAGTGCAATTGTTTTGGCAATGGGATAACTAAAACAGAAGCAGTAAGCCAGCTGTTTAGACTATTCGGCCACTGATTCCTATGGCACACCATTCAGGTGTGATGTGTAGGCACCAAATCGTCAGCAGACGACCTAGATACTGGTCTGGGTGTCGTGCTTAAAAGAGTAGCCACCATACTGCAATCTCTATTGAGACCCATCCTCTGACTGGCTGTATACAAGACAGTGTTCGGATCAATTTTAACTTATGGATCTCAGAGCTGGGTTAGAAATGAAACACTTAATTGAAGAGTAGAGACCACAAATATAATAGTTGTGAAAAAGATTAGTGGAGTGAATAGATGACATCAATGGCAGAATCATATTAAAAATGAGGCTACTGGGAAGAAAAAGTACCATGCTTATTATCTCTAGAGCCAGGTCTCTGGAGATTACCTAATTCTAATTCCTTGGTCATATGATCATTAAACAAATATACTAAGAAAGAAATAAAGAGAGTTATCATTCACACAAAAAATTTAATTTTTCAATATTTAATATTAGTTTATTCTTTTCAGAAAATTAATTTTATTTATAGTTTAAAAACTTGCTAATTTTTTGTTTCATTACATCGTATATAAAATTTTCTTTTACTTGTTTATAACACCAAAGAACTGATTAAGAAATTGCAGTGCATGTTTGAAATTGTGATTATGACTACAAGTTGAGTAATAAATGATTTTGGTTTAATAGGCATTGATATTATGTATAAGAAGATATTGCACTGATTAGTTTCATGCACTAAGGGCCAACAGTTTCTTTCTACCTACTCCACTGTAGGCTATGATCCTACCCAGACTATTTACAAAGAAACCATCTAATTGCTTTGCAGCATGCCAAAGCTGACAGACTTAAATAAAAAGTTAAGTTTCTTTTCCTGCTAATTCCAATATTATATGGTTTGTCCATGATTCATAAGACTGATATTCCTCTGAGACTCATTATTAATGGAATAACTTCACCAATTATTTATTATCCAAATATCTTGTTTGACTATTAAAAAAACATTAGGCACTCTGATTCTTACATGATGAATTTTGAAACATTCGGTACAGAGACTCTTTTCCATCCCATACATTTGACATCTTTCCATCAAAATCACTGTCCTACCAGAATCATAATACCAGGGTGGCTTACTGTCTCTAGCCTCCTTAGATCTCCAACAAACAGTAATCGTTCTGCAAACATCCAGGTGTTTACAGATTTGTTTAACTCTGCAGAATCAACTGGTCCTTAGTTCATGAAACTAGTCAGAGCATAACTGAACTCAAATATTTAACTGTAGTACATTTTTTTCCCTACAGGAACACATTAAAAGGTATTATAAAGGAAACTAAGCTGTCTTTACAAAGATGCACTTTGTAAAGATAGCATGTGAGATATAGATGGTGAAGTTTTTCATTCAGAAAGTGTGCACATGCACTCAACTGCATCATGCATGTGGGAAGAGTAAAATTATAGGAAGATGCCCGCCAACATGAAAAAATGGTAAATAAATGAAAGATGCTACTCTACTAGACAACTGTTACACATAAGTAACAGTTGTAACATAATAACATAATAACTAAAGTAACTAAAAACATAATAACTAAAGTAACTAAAAACATAATAACTAAAGTAACTAACATAACATAATATTTTGTAGCTAATTTTTTTCCTAATTTTAAGGTCAAGATTTAATGGATGTGTTATATTTCAGTAAAACAGAACTTTTCTTTTTGTTATTGTTGAAATCTTTATAAATATTTCTTAAGATATGGTGATAATAAAGAATCACAAACCTGAGTGTATATAAAGCATTATTCTGTTGTACAAATGTGCCATGATGTGGAAGTTCACGAAGTGTTGCTAATTCCATATCTGGAACAAGATTTTGATTTAAATGATGATTAATATCATTCTTCTGTTTCTTTCTTCTTTTATTGTTGCCAAAGGCTGCAAACAGTTATGGGGCATTAATATCAGTATTTGATTTCTAAATGATATATGTATTCAAAAAAAAAAAAAAAGGCATCTCACTCATAAGTCTTATTTAAAGATATTTTTTTTCTACTGATTTTAATCAAGCTACTAAACATTTCAGTTTGTTTCCATATTCTAAACAGAAAAACTTCATTATTCTGGAATGTTTGTCATAGTAACCTTTGAGAGAAAAATTATTTCTCCCTGGACTTCTCTTTGAACCTCAAAAGCTGCATTCTGGGATAATTTATTTTTTTTTTTAGTCTTATATGAAAAAAAACTTTTGAGTAGGTCCCTAAATACTGTTTTCCACCCTCCTCTCAGAATGGAAGGGAAAAGTTAGTGAGAGAAGTAATGTTACTAATATTAGTAGCTAGTAACATTAGTAAAAGCAGTATTATAATGGAATGGAAGGAAGGTAAGATAGTGCTATTGCATAAGGGCTATAGCAGACTGGAAGTGTCTAATTATAGGCCAGTTTGTGTGTCATCAGTAGTTAGTAAGATCTTAGAGAAAGTAGTGAGGGACCGTATACAGCATTGGACAGATGAGGGTAATGTTATCTGTGAGAGTCAACATGGATTTGTGACGGGGCACTCTTGTTTTAGTAATATGCTAGCCTTTTATAATAAAGTTACAAGAGCATTAGATGAGGGAAAGGCATATGCTGCCATTTTCCTAGACTTAGCAAAGGCATTTGACAGGGTGCCACATGATAAGTGATATTCAAGTTGCAGAACATGGGTCTGGATGTCAGATTGGTCAACTAGATTCAGGATTGGCTGTCTGATAGGTATCAGAGAGTTGTGTATGGTGGAGCAATATCAAAGAGGCAGAAGGTTACAAGTAGGGTTCCACAGGGCTCAGTACTGGGACCTATATTGTTTAACCTTTATATCAATGACATTGTCCATGGATTGCATTGCGGATGATGTGAAGCTGGGAAGGGTTATTAATAATAGTGCAGATGTGGTAGCCCTGCAAGGGGATTTGAATAAGCTAGATAGATGGGCAAATGAATTGGGGATTGTGTTGGTTTAATGCAGCAAAATGTAAGGTCTTGAGGTATGGAATGCTGCATACTCTATGGGAGGAGTTAAACTGGAGGAAGTAGGGGAGACAAGAGATCTGGGGGTTGATGATTGATAGAAACCTGAAATTTAGGGGACACGGTGCAAAGGTAGTGAAGGTAACACAGAGGATTGCTGCAATAATGAGAAGGATACTGACCTACAGAGATAAAAGGGTTTTCATTCCATTGTATAAGACTCTGATCAGACCACACTTAGACTACTGTTCTCAGATCTGGTCCCTAGGATTTGAAGGGGATAAATTAACTGTGGAAAGGGTACAGAGGCAGATAACAAAGATGGTGTCAGGATTGTACAATGTTAGTTATGAGGATTGGCTGAGGGAGTGTGGGCTGCAGAGTTTGGTGGATAGAAGGAGAGGTGATAT
Source organism: Typopeltis vanoorti (assembly GCF_054136105.1). Taxonomy (NCBI): domain Eukaryota; kingdom Metazoa; phylum Arthropoda; class Arachnida; order Uropygi; family Thelyphonidae; genus Typopeltis; species Typopeltis vanoorti. Next base: position 40,541,258 of record NC_143570.1, read on the forward strand.
GATTGGGACTTTTAAACTGTTGAGAGGTGGTTACAGGGTTGACACTGGGGAGTTCTTTTGCTTGGTTGAAGTGGGAAAGAGTCATGACAAGGGGCCATCCCCAAACACTGTGAGAAAGAGGACGAGGAGTGGTTTCTTTGCATGGAGGGTGGTTGAACCATGGAATGCATTGCCTGATAGAGTGGTGAGAGCGAGAACGGTCAATGCATTTAAGGAGTGGTATGATAGACTTTGTGTTTCCTAGGAGGGACCTCCCTCGATGAGTCTTGATAGACTTGTGTTTCTTAGAAAGGACCTGCCATGATGAGTCTTTTGACTCCATAGAGGCCTGAATAATAATAATAATAATAATAATAATAATAATAATAACCGAGAGGATACAGAGACAGATAACATAAATTATATTAGGATACAATGTTGGTTATGTGGATAGACTGAGGACAAGCAGACTGCAGAGTTTTATAGACAAAAGATAAAGGAATAATTTTGAGATATGTATGTCAGTGTGACCTCACATGATGAATATTTTGACTTCAGAGGTCTGATGATGATAATAATATATGTGCCAAGACATATCTGTCACTCATATCTGATTACGAATAGCTTATGACAGTGACTTTGAATTTTCATAGGTATGGTATCTTCCTGGCTAGTTATGTGCAGTTAATACCTTGCAGAAAAAGTGTGATTCAAGCTTTGAATAGAGAAGGCTATTCCTCTCGTGAAATTGCTAAAAGGTGTCCTGTAGTCAATCTACTGTGGTATATGGCTGCTGTCAAAAGTGAAGGAAACCGGATCTGCTGAAAGGAAGAAAGCCACTGGCTATACCATGCCAAGATCGAGTTCTAAAGGGGTTCCGCCTCAACACGAACATTGTCCAGAGAACTGAAATGGGACTGGGAAGAACAAACAAGGGCTCTGTAATAACAAATAACATTACATAACAAATGACAAGCTCTGTAACTCTCAGGAGAAGACTTATTCGACAGGGACTGATAGCCAGGTGCTCTAAAAAAAACCTTGTTAACAAAAAAATGGTTAAATTGGTACAAAGAGCATGCCAAATGGACCCTTGATCAGTGGAAAAGAGTAATTTTTTTTTACAAGAAAAAGTTTAACCTGCAGGGTACTGATGGCAGACAGACATTTCAAAGATGATCAGGGGAAAAATTCAATCTCGACTTTCTGGTGTCAACAGTCAAATTCTCAGTCATTCTGATGATCTGGGGCTGCATGCCATATCATGGTGTTGGTTGCTTGTATTCCACAAAAGGTTCAGTGAATGCACAAGTATACCAGAAAATTTTAGAAGAATTGCTGCCTACTATCAGAGACCACTTTACCGTAAACGATAAACTGTATCTTGCAGGATGACTCTGCCCTTTGTCACAGGGAAAAAAAGTGTAACTAATGCTATTATAACCCTAAACTGTACCATATACCATACATATGGTACTTAAAACTTAAAAAAACCTTTTGTTTTTGTTGCAGGTTAATAATGGCTCAATGAATACTCGATTCATGACTACAGTGGCCAGGAAACAGCCCAGATCTCAACTCCATTGAGAATTTGTGGTACCAAATGGAGACTGAAATACACAAGAAGAAGCCAAAAACACTTTGGGAGCTCCAAGAAGCCATTATAAAAACATGAATTGACAGTTGCATCCATCATCCAGGAAATTGATTTCCTCAATGCCCTGCTGTAATAAAGGCAAGAGGAGGACCCACTCTTGGTCCTAAAAAGCAATATATACTAAAAAGCAAGCAAAATGTGAATTTTTAGCTTTGAGTGTTAAGAGTAAATCTGTGTATAATAAATTTAGTTTAATCCTTTATCCAAGTGTGAGCAAACAAAGTTTGCAGCTGAAAGTATATTCAGGACTGGGGTAAGGTGGTACAACATACTGAAGAGACCTCAATAAAGGTCGAAACTAGTCTGGGTAGTGGCCCTTCCCTTAATGTATAACATAATACATATCTGCAAGGAGATGTGTTTTGCATTATGGGAGATACTGAGATAGGAGTGATGTGAGCTTGCTCCACCTTTGCAATGAGTTGCCCGGTGTTGTACCACCAGACTCGTTTCGACCTTTATTGAGGTCTCTTCAGTGGGAGCCAGGCCCAAGTGGAGATACCAGGCAGAAGCATTAGCAAGGTCATCTTTACCTATAGGCGTTGCCAAATGGTGTGCCACCTTTTTATTAAATTACTCTGGATTTAGAGAAAGATGTTAAAAGTTTATTTTTCACTTGGTTAGACTATAATAAATTTAGTTTAATCCTTTATCCATGTGTGAGCAAACAAAGTTTGTGCCTGAAAGTATCTTCAGGACTGGGGGTAAGTTGGTACAACACAGGGCAACTCGTTGCAAAGGTGGGGCAAGCTACCAACACTCCTATCTCAGTATCTCCCATAATGTAAAACACATCTCCTTGCGGATATGTATAATGTTATGCATTAAGGGAAGGGCCACTACCCAGACTAGTATCGACCATTATTGAGGTCTCTTCAGTAGTTTCCCAGTGTTGTACCACCTTACCCCCAGTCCTGAAGATATTTTCAGGCACAAACTTTGTTTGCTCATACTTGGATAAAGGATTAAACTAAATTTATTATAGTCTAACTAAGTGAAAAATAAACTTTTAAAGCTGTGTAGTTGAACTAAATTTTAAAGGCAAGAGGAGGATCCACTCTTGGTCCTAAAAAGTAATAAAAAGCAAGCAAAAAGTGAATTTTTAGCTTTGAGTGTTAGAGTAAATCTGTGTAACTGAACTAAATTTTTGATACCAGTGTTTGTTTTTCCAGTGAAAATATTACTGACCACTCCATTTTGAAATATTTGCAAAATTTGTTGTCATTTCCTAATTATGTTACATCTTATACTAAAAAGAGGCAAATATTAATCAAAAATAAAAATGTTATATTACCTTCTTCATTACATTTATTGTGTTATTATCCCTTTTCAAATAGGCATTAAAATTTAATTATCAAAAAAACATGGTTACAGCAGGTATAAGCATATTATAACAAGACTAAAAATGTAATATATATTATAATAAGACTAAAAATGTAATATATATTATAATAAGACTAAAAATGTAATATATATTATATTTTTAAAATTAGTTTTATAATTTAAATGAACTCACCTATGCATAGGGATATCCCAATGCACATTATGACAAAAATCACTCCACCCAAAACTGCAACCATAATTATAGTAACTTGATCTTCTTCTAAGCCAACCATAGCTATTGACAAAAATGAAACAGATGGGACATTAAGATTATAGTTTAATTGGTGAATGAAGATAATGATAAAAAAAAAAAAAAAAAAAAAAAAAAAAAAAAAAAAAGACTTACCTCCTAGTTCAGGAAGCAGGAAATATTCACTTGGAATAGAAAAGTTGCTTTCACCATATTCATTCACTGCTCTTACTCTAAATATATACCCAGATAAATGCTGAAGATTTTCAATGATCCACTGATTGTAGGAATTATTATAAACTATGATCCATTCTAATGATGTATTGTGTTCTTCTTTGAGCTGTCTATGAGAGATTTCAAGCACATTTCAGTGTGTGAATCAAAACTTTATTTAAATGACTATCAATTTTGTTAACATCACAGTACACTTTTATCACAAGGTTGAGAATAGTATTGTTATTATTATTATCCCAAGACACCATGAAGTCAAAGACTCATTGCAAGAGGTCCCTTTCTCTCTCTCTCTCTCTCTCTCTCTCTCTCTCTCTCTCTCTCTCACACACACACACACACACACACACACACACACACACACACACACACACACACACACACACACACACACACACACAGCTCATCATACTGTGCCTTAAATACATTCAAATTTTGTGCAGACACCACAGTTTGGCAGGAAAACGACCCAGAGGAAGACCAAGATATAGGTGGAGATTGATATGGTACAAAGTGCCTTAGACGATAGAAATATAAGATCTGAAAATGTTGGAGTCTTGACAAGTAACAGACTGATTTGGAAGAAAATTGTAGATAGGAAGTTAGTAATGATGTAATTTTTTTCATGTAGTACTATCATATCCTGTACACCCCTTGAGGGTACATGGCAGGAATTTGACGATGATGATAATATCAAAGTTTATTAGGTTGTGATTTGTCATTCTTATTGCTCCCTTCACACACATAGTTTTGAGTCAGTCCTTACTACTGCCTTCAGGAAATTATAAAATTTTAATACTTTTAACAATTTTGTACAATAAACTTTCTCTCTTCAATCTAGACAAAATGATGCTTCAGTTATTCCTACACATTTAGTGATCATTCTTATTATAAGCACTTAGTGCTACCATCCAAGTTTTCATACAGTCTGAAATACTAAATGCTTTTAGTCTTGAAATACTAAAAGCATTTAGTATTTCAAGACTCTGCAAAGTCAAAAAAAGAATCTTATCAGGTCTCCTATGCTATCTAAGGTGGATTCCCCATTACTAGCTCCACCAATACATTAAAATAAATAAAAATACATTTGAAAACTCCATTCCTTACTACCATACTCAAAACCTATATATAGAATGGGTTTAAATATCCATCCAACCTGATTTATGCACATGCATAGACCCACACTTCATAGTGCAGGCTTTCAAAATGGAAATCCTATGGAATAGGTTGGTTACTCCTTATTCCCAGGGTGTCTTATGGCTGTAGATCTGTGTGTGTGTGTGTGTGTGTGTGTGTGTGTTCACAGGGCCGGTTTGCCTGTTCTGAGAGAAGAAAAACCTGAGTTTGGGTGAAAAAAAAACCCTTGAATCCCTTATTGATAGGAATCAAACCAAGGTCTTTCTGACCAAAGGGCTTCATCTATACCGACTGAGTTATGGAGGCTCTGGGTTTAAATATATAAAATTTAAAAATAAAATTATTATTATTATTCAGGCCTCCATGGAATCAAACAACTCTTTGCGGAGGTCATTCCTAGGAAACAGAAAGTCTATCAAGACTCATTAAAGGAGGTCCCTCCTAGGGAACACAACGTCTATCATACCACTCCTTAAACTCATTGACCATTCTCGCTCTTATCACTCTATCAGGAAATGCACTCCACGGTTCAATCACCCTCCATGCAAAAGAAAGCACTCTCCTCATCTCTTGCTCACAGCTTCCTTTCGTAACTTCCAGGGACATCCCCTTGTCATCACTCCTTCCCGCTGTTCAATCAAGCATATGAACTCCCCAGTGTCAACCCTGTAACCACCTCTCAACAGTTAGTCTCAATCATATCACCTCTCCTTCTTCTATCCACCAAACTCTGCAGTCCACATTCCCTCAACCAATCCTCATAACTAACATTGTACACTCCTGAAACCATATTTGTTATCTGCCTCTGTACCCTTTCCATAGTTAATTTATTCCCTTCAAATCCTGGGGACCAAATCTGAGAACAATAGTCTAAGTGTGATCTGATCAGGATCTTATACAACGAATGATAACTCTTTTATCTCTGCAGGTCAGCGTCCTTTTCATTATTCAGCAATCCTCTATGTTACCTTCACCAACTTTGCAATATGTCACCTGAATTTCAGGTTTCTATCAATCACCAACCCTAGATCTCTTGTCTCCTCTACTTCCTCCAGTAGAACTCCTCAAATATGAAGTGTCCCATCGATATGTTCCAAACCTCAAGACCTTACATTTTGCTGCATTAAACCAACACAATCCCCAATTCATTTGCCCATCTGTCTAGCTTATTCAAATCCTCTTGCAGGGCTACCACATCTGCACTATTACTAATAACCCTTCCCAGCTTCACATCATCTGCAAACAACTGAATATCTCCATGCAATTCACTGACAATTATTGTCAGTGAATTGCATGGAGTGAATTGCATGAATATTGTTTAACTTTTATATCAACTGTCGTTGATATAAAAGTTAAACAATATAGGTCCCAGTACTGAGCCCTGTGAGGCACCACTTGTAAACTTCTGCCTCTTTGAAACTGCCCCACCATACACAACTCTCTGATACCTATCAGACAACCAATCCTGAATTCAGTTGACCAACCTAACATCCAAACCCTTGTGCAGTGAATGGCTTTGCTAAATCCAAGAAAATGGCCGTATATGCCTTTCCCTCATCTACTGTTCTTGTAACTTTATTATAAAAGGCTAGCATATTACTAAAACAAGAGTGCCCCTAAACAAATCCATGTTGACTCTCACAGATAACATTACCCTCATCTGCCCAATGCTGTCCCTCACTAATTTCTCCAAGGTCTTAACAACAACTGATGACACACAAACTGGCCTATAATTAGCCACTTCCAGTCTGCTACTGCCCTTATGCAATGGCACTATTTTACCTTCCTTCCATTCCATGGGCACCTTTCCTGCAGCCAAACTTTCATTGAAAAGCCAGGTCAAGGGCACTGTCAGTTCCTTAGCACATTCTCTCAAAACTCATGGTGAAATAATATCCAGTCCCACAGTTTTACTACCATCCAGAGTACTCAGTATTTGGAACACACTCACCTCCTGCACCTCTAAACCTCAAACCTGCCCTATCCCTCTAGTATTAAAATTTACTCCTCTAGGAGGAAATACTAGAATAAGTGATTGGGAAATTGTGAAGGAATATTTGTTAGCAGCAATAGTAAGCTGTATTCCACAAATGAAGAAGAGGACACAATTTGGTGTAAAGTGGATGACAAACAAGACTAAACAGGAACTGCAAGTGAAAAAGAGGCTATGGAAGATAAGGAGACAAGTGAAGATGAGATACAAGAATTTCCTAGGATTTTCTTTGGATCTTTGGGCCAATCTCTTCTCATATTCAAGTTTCACCTTCCTTACCATACTATTCATTCTCCTGGCCTATGTCTTATATTCTTCATGTATCTCCTCTTCACTTGTCTCCTTATCTTCCATAGCCTCTTTTTCACATGCAGTTCCTGTTTAGTCTTGTTTGTCATCCACTTTACACCGAATTGTGTCCTCTTCTTCACTTGTGGAATACAACTTACTATTGCTTCTAACAAATATTCCTTCACAATTTCCCAAGCACTAATGATATCCTGACCTTCCAATTCCTCCCTCCATGAAACTTCCCCAAGTTAATATCTAAGACTATTATAATCACTTGCCTTATAATTCCACATACGTTCGTATCTCTTGGATACTCCTGCATGTCTATTCATCTTCCAAGTCAAAACCACATGGTCACTCTCTCCAACTGGTGGAAGAGATGTCATCTCAGTTATTATCAACTCTTCTGATGCTAGGACCAAATCCAAAACTCTCAAACCTCTTGTTCCCTCTATTACATGTTGCCTAAGACATTTGTCCCTCAAGAATTCTGCAAATTCCATTCCCTTATTACTACATGTATCTTCCTCTCCTCAATTTATACTGCTGTGGTTAAAATCTTCCATAACAATCATTCTTTTTTGCACTTGCCAAGCTCAACTGTCTAAACATCTCTTGGTCTCCACCCTCTGTGCTCCTTGGTTTGTAGCAACACCCTACTAAATATCCTGTCTTGCCCACCTCTACCTCACACCATATGCTTTCAAAATCATTAGTGTCATTGCCTTCCAAATCCTGTACTCTTAGAGGACATAAGTCGTTGCTTATCATAAGCAACCTCCACCATGCTTTCTCCCTTCCTATCCTGCTGAAAAATGCTGTACCCTGCTACTTCTATTCCTGTTATTATATCCTCTTCTGTCAACCACGTCTCAGTGATCCGAATAATCTTTGGCCAGGCTGATGCTATCAGCACCTCCAATTCCTCTCCTTTATTCCAGACACTCCTTTTATAAAGCATAAAAATGCCACTGTTTCTATACCCAGCAGTATCCCCTCTAGACTCCACTGGGCTCAGCATTACCTGAAGTTGTCCCCTTCTCCAAAGTACTCTTTACCACAAGAGCCCATCTCCTGCAACCATCCACCATTGACACACTGATGCGTTCAGAACAGCAATCTCTCCAGATGCCCACGTCCTTCCTCATTCAAATGCATGCGGTCTCTCGCATACAATTCCTTTCTGTCCTCAAATGCCCTCCAAGCATCCACATATTCCAATCCTCTCTTCTGACACATGACACATTATCTATCTATTAATGAAATGGCTAAATTATATTCTCACAATTCTGAATGTACAGCACAAGCTTAGAAATTATAGTTGCCAAGAAATTATATTCTTGTTTAATCCTTTATCCAAATATAAGCAAACAACATTTGCATGTGAAGTATCTTCAAGACTAGGCTGCTTTACATGGAAGTATATAGAGCAGCTATATACAGATCCTTTCAGATGTGCATAAACCTTCTTCGTTACATTTATTGTGTTATTATCCCTTTTCAAATAGGCATTCAAATTTAATTCCCAAAAACACATGGTTACAGCAGGTGATGCTATTTCTATCAACCGCTACATAGCCTAGTCATAAAGGTATTTCATGCACAAACTTTGTTTGCCTACACTTATATAAAGGATTAAATAAGAATAAATAAGAACAAGAATATAATATAATCAATATTAGAATATATATAATATAATATAATAAACAAGAATATAATTTATTGCCATGTATAATTTATTAATGCAACCAAGTTACAATTTTTTTACAACTATCTATGATCCAGAGTACAATGAGATAGTACACCTTTTAGTACTTGTACATGCAAAACATATAATTTCTGCATTAATTGAAACCTTGTATCTTCCTGGGTCTAGCCCCCATTGACGACATTTTATAATGTTGGTCTGGGAGCTTACCTGGGGGTCCCCTCTCATTTCCTGGGCAGAGCAGTAGACCTTTGTGCCTGGTAGGTTTTCCTGCTGCTGCAATGTAGAGCTACAGCTAGGCAGTGTGTGTGGTGGTGGGTGAATTGTGGCTGAGGTTTGATGTTTTAGGGTGGATTTAAAAATGCAAATTTTGTTTGCTTACACTTGGATAAAGGATTAAACAAGAATATAATCTCTTGGCAAGTATAATTTATTTAATAACCAATCCAGTTCACTCTTAAGTTAGAAGAGAATAAGTTGTTGTCTTTTTAGATCTCCTATTACTTCGTCAACCAGATGGTAACCTTCACTTCTCAGTATTTAGAAAGAAAACACATACAGGACTTTACATTCACACCATCATAATTGTCAAAAATATGGCACCATTAAGACTTTAGTACATCGAGCACATCTCTTTGCTCCACTGAATTGCTGCTTTTCCACGAAATAAATCACATCAAGTCCACCTTCCTTACTGTTTATAAATTAAAGATGCCAAGAAATTATATTCTTGGTTTAATCCTTGCATTATTAAGGATTAAAGCAAGTATAATTTAATGCTTACTAATAAATAAATAAATGAAAGTGTAAGTCAATAATGTTTGTGCATGAAGTATCCATCACGACTGGGCTACTTGTATATAGAGACTAATGACTTCATGTTAGTTGCCTTAGTATCCCATAATGCAAAACACACACCATTTTTTGTGTGTATAATGCTATGTACTATGGGAAGTGTCACTACCGAGACTGATTTTTACCTTTATTGAAGTAGGTAAAAGTGCAGGGATATCTTTCCAAAAGCTTTAAGCGATCTACATGATCACTCTAAATCTAACTGCATGACCCTAAAGGATAACTACTAAACTCATCACTACTGACCTAAATGATTGCAGGACAGGAAACTCAGTAATGGCTCCTCTTAGTGATAGACAAAAACCTGTCACTGAGCAGAGTCTCTTTACTACTCCCCAGGAAGCAAGCAAGGCCCAAAGATGAACATTATTAAATGTTATCAATAGGAGCTAGACCTTTATTGAGACATGTTAAAGTGCAGGGATACCTCTCCAAAGGGGTGCAATCCTAGTTCGCCTCCTCGTGGTGCACCCTGGATAACACTAAATGAGCTAGAGCGACCTTGGCAGCCAATATATCCATGGATCTTCTGGTTACTAACTACATGCAGCAATTAGAAGTGAATGGTTTGAAGAACAAACTGACTAGAAATCTCAGAGCCTAAGTCCAAATCTGTCATCTTAACATCGAAGGAATTAGCAAATCAAAATGTGAATACCTTTCAAAATTCCTTCTTGACCAAAATATGGACATTGTACTCCTCCAGGAAACACATGCTGCTACTGAAGAAGACTTGTACAGAAGAGGGAGAATATACAGCTACCAGCTTGTATGAGCAACTTACCACCATGCATATGGCATAGTGACATATGTCTGCAACTAAGCAGATTGAACTTGTTACTGCATCAAGTGATGATTATGTCAGCTTGATTGTGACGAAGTTGGGCGAACTTATGCTTGCTAATGTCTACAAGCCATCAAATGTCCAATGGCCTCAACAAGTCCTCCCTCTTTTGAGCCACCCAACTATATATGCGGGAGACTTCAATAGCCACCATGAGTTATGGAAGTATGCTCAGAATGATGAATGCGGCATAGCCCTCGCCGACTGGGCTGAGACCTCCAAAATCTACTTTTTCTTTGACACTAAAGAATGTGGCACCTTCAGATCAGCAACATGGAGAAGAGACTATAATCCTGATCTCTGCTTCATCACCTCTAACAACATGAATGAACCTCTACCTGCTCAAAGAAGAGTTCTCGGTGACTTCCCTCACAGCTAACACTGACCGGTCCTCCTTGAAGTGGGCATAAAAATACCTCCTGTCCGATCAATTCCCCACCCTAGATGGAATCTTCGAAGAGCCGACTGGGAAAAATATGCCATTGATCTTGACAAGTGTGTTCGTTTCATACCTCCTGTACCCAATAACCACAATCGATTTGTAGGAGCTGTCATCTCTACAGCTAAAAAACATCCCCAGGGGCTACAGAAAGGAGTATATCCCTGGATGGAATGAACAGAGTGAATAGCTCTATGCGAAATTTATGGAGAGCGGTGATCTGGAAATCACAGAAGATCTCCTCCACGACTTGAACGCAGCAAGACAACAATGCTGGATTGAAACAGTTGAGGGACTGGATCTCAGGCACTCCAGCAGGAAGGCCTGGAGTGTATTATGGAAGCTAGGAGGCACTACAACGATGACTACTAAAATCACAGATGTCACATCAAACCAAGTTGCTAACCACATTACTAGAATCTCGAGATGCCAACATGATAGAAACATACCATTAAAGTTAAAAGAGAAGCCAGAGACTTGAAGGCAAAACTACAAGATGAATCAGAATATGCAAGACCCTTCAGCGATGAGGAAAACAACAATGCACTAGCTGATACAAATACGGGAAAGGCTCCAGGGTTTGACGGAGTTCACCTGGAATTTCTTATTCGTGCTGGCAAAAATACCAAAAAATGGCTCGCCTGTTTCTTCTCGGAAATAATGAACACCAGCATGTTGCCAAAGGAATTTAAGAGAGCTAATCTCATAGCCCTTCCCAAACCCGGAAAATCAACTGACAACCCACAAAACTATCGTCCAATCGCACTACTAAGCTGCACATATAAACTACTGGAAAGACTACTGTACAACCGCATAAGCAACACCATCCTTGAACATGTTCTGATAGAACAGGCAGGCTTTAGGCCCAATCGAAGCTGTTGTGATCAGGTTCTGGTGCTGACATCATACATTGAAGTGGGCTTTCAACCAAATCTAAAAACTTCCGTTAGTTTTCCTTGATTTAACTGCCGCATATGACACTGTCTGGAGAGAGCATGCTGTATAAACTAATGAAAGCACTACTGTGCCGAAGAACAATATAGCTTGTTAATAATATGCTCAGCAATAGATATTTCCGTGTTGTCCTTGGAGAAAATATCAGTAATCAGAAGAAACTCAACAACGCCCTACCACAAGGCTCAGTACTGGCCCCCCCCTCTCTTATTTAACCTATACATAGCTGACCTGCCAGATACAGCATCTAGAAATTTCTGCTATGTGGATGACATAGCATTAGCCACCAGAAATAGAGAACTAAGACGAATGGAGGAAACTCTCACAAATGACCTTGCTGCTATGCATAACTACTTTAAAAAATGGAGACTGCAACCAAGCCAAAGTAAAACTGAAGTGTCAACATTCCATCTCAGCAATAAACTGGCACATGACTTGCTGAACATCTGATTTGGAAATTCAGTTCTACACCATAACAAATATCCTAAATACCTAGGAGTTACACTTGATCGCACCTTGTCATATAAGAAACATGCTGAAAACACAGCTGGAAAAATAAGAACTAGAAACAACATCATCCAGAAATTATGTGGCACTTCTTGGGGTGCAGCAGCAACCACATTAAGAACATCTGCACTCGGATTGGTTTTTTCGGTGGCAGAGTATGCTCCTGTTTGACTCTCAACAGCAACCATACCAAACTAATTGACCGCCAGCTTAACACCACAATGCAACTTATCACTGGAACCATAAAAACAACTCCTACTTACTGGCTCCCAATGCTGAGTAACATAATACCACCAAGCCTACAAAGACATGAAGCTCTACTACATGAATATGATAAAATACTCAGAAATACCGAATTGCCTATACACAATGACATACTGGAGCTACAGCTGAACAGACTGAAATCAAGAAAGTCCCCCCTCTGTGTGAAGCGAAACACCTGAGAACGACCAACTACAATACCAAAGAACAATGGAAATGAACGTGGCGCATAAATACCAATGCTTAACTCCAAACTTGGTTTGATAGGCATCGTCTCAACATTCTGGGTATGGAACTGAGCTGAAAGACATGTACAACGCTGAACAGGATTTGCACCGGACATGGAAGATGTGAAAGCTCTCTATACAAGTGGGGAAAAATTCCCTCACCAAAATGTGACTATGGGCACCCCCAAATCAATCAATCCACCACATCTCTACTGAGTGCAGTCTTCATGCAGACACAGGCCAAAGAAATGAGTTCCTGGAGGCGACACTGCCTGTTATAGACTGGATCAGACAACTTGATCTTAACCTATAAGTGTTTTGTTTGTTGAAAGTATAAGTGTCTTTGTTTTATTCTAATTGTTTGTCACTTACTTTTTATATATTTATTTTAACTTATGTACCTTTATAACTGCATGTAGATTGCCATACGCTAAATAAATAACCTCTCCAAAAATTCAGGGGCCATCCCTCAGATCACTCAGTAGTGAGTAACCCAAAAGATCATTTAACTCATTACTGGTTCTACTCAGTGACAGGTTTACCCTGCCTTGAAGGTAGAAGTAATGCAATAATCATATATTTCCCATACACAGTATGGGAAATATATGATTATTGCATTCAAAAGTGTGGTCAAAACGTGTCACGCCTTATCACTAAAATACTCTGAATTAGAGATAGATGTTAAAAGCTCTTTCACTTGAATTAAACTATAAATGAAAGCTGCCTAGCAATTATATTCTTGGTTTAGTCATTTTTCAAGTGTAAGTAAACAATGTTTATGCATAAAGTATCTTAATGACGGGGCTACTTGTATATAGAGGCTAATGATGTCAAATCAATTGCTTTAGTATCCCATAATGAAAAACACACACACCCTTTGGATGTGTATAATGCTTTACATTACTTCAACCTTGGTATCTCTTCTGGGTCTGACTCCCATTGATCAGACATCCATAAAGGTCGAAAGCAGTCTAGGTTTCGACCTTCCCATAATACATAGCATTATACACATCTGAAAGGTTGTGCTTTGCATTATGGGATACTAAGACAACTGATGTGAAGTCATCATTAGTCTCTAAATATAAGTAGCCCAGTTTTGAAGATACTTCAAGCACAAATATTGTTTGCATACACTTGGATAAAGGATTAAACCAAGAATATAATTTCTTGGCATCATTAATTTGTAGTTTAACCAAGCGAAAAAACTTTCTACATCTATTCCTCACTAATGGTTTTACTGAATCACATGTCAACAAGATAATAAATAATTATAGAGTTTCATTGTCATCATTTGTCATGTAATGATTCACTATGTTAAAGACATCTCAGACGGTATAGCCAAACTACTTAGATCCATTGGCCTGAAAGTCCATCCATCCTATCAAGAAGATATCTACTTTTCTAGGCTCAATGGAAGATAAATGTCAGCCTTTAGACCAACTTGGAGTATATCAAATTCCTTGCCAGTGTGCATTATCGTATTTTGGCCTGAGCAATCAGGACTTGTCGACCATGCTTTCACCAGCAAACTGAGTTATTTGGAAGAAAATTAAGGTTCTCCATAAAAGTAATAATCTCTTGCAACTTTTCTACAAAGAAAGTTGTTACACCTTCCCACATCGACTAAATCTAGATAGAAACAATGGACTTAAATGATCCTTCTTATGAGAAATTCTTCTTCTTCACAAATTCGAGAATTAATTTAAATTTATTTATTTATCTACCTACCATATCGCACAAGAGCCATCAAACCTGATGCAGATATTCAGTGGAGAATGTGGCACAATATATTACCCACGCCTACTATATTACGAAAATTTAACTCAAACGTCTCAGATAACTGCCTGTTCTGCTACCAATTAGGAACAGTCCGGCATATCTACTTGGAATGCCCAGTCAACACTAAATTAACACGGCAGCTCTCACCTGTGGTAGTCTTCATGCAGAAGAGGAGTATTTCAATCTCATCCAAGCGGAGTCAAATAACCATTCATTCTGCAATTACCTCTTCATCACTGCGAAAGCAGTAATATACAACTTCTACCTAAGCCATACAAGACCAGACAGCACAGCAACTTCACAGAGAGAGGCAACTGACCAACTCATCGTGGCCTTCAAACAAAAGGTGAGAAGTCGGATCCTACACGAACATCACGACCACCATCATAGGCAAAACAACACTTTAGATCTTTTCCACCAAGACTGGAATCCACAGAATCAACTCCTGTTGAGCAGGGAGACTGCATAATAATCCACTTTCCAACATAGAAGTGACATCATTTCTCCCACCCCCCAAAGAAAGGGGGAAGAAGGATTGTTGTGCTTAACAGTGTGAAAATTAATCAGCTGGCACTCTCATGTAAATAGATAATATTGTGCTATAGTAACTCTTATGTTCTTCCACATTTATGTTCTTATACAGTATCATGTTAAAATAACTTTTAATGGCTTTAATCTAAAAAAAAAAAAAGCCTTATAAGTGACTTTGATGTAACATACCTCAACAATATATTACCCACGCCTACTATATTACGAAAATTTAACTCAAACGCCTGAGTTAAATTTTCTGAGTTAAAAGCAGAGAGGTTACATGCTCATACTCAACAAGAGTATGAGCATGTAACCTCTCTGCCTGACTGCAGAGAACCAAAAACCGGTTAATCCTATATATAAGATTGTTATGTTCACAATAAAAAATAAAATAAAAATAAAAAAATAATAATAAAAAATCTATATATATATATATATTTCTAGCCTAGCTCCCACTGATGAGACCTCAATAAAGGTCGAAACCGGTCTGGGTAGTGGCCCCTTTGCCTTTAATACAAAGCCTCATACATCTCCTCCAGGAGATGTGCTTTGCATTAAGGGTAAATATTAAGATTAGTGATCAGAGCTTATATTCTACTTTTACCATGAGTTGCCTTGGTCTTGCAGTACATGCAGGGTCAGCTAGACTTGCAACACTTGTAGGCGCAAACTTGACTTGTTTGTCTGTTTGCTTACTTGGGAAATGGAGTAAAACCAGGTTTAAAATAGCTTGGTATCGTTAATATATATGTAGAAAGTTTTTTAACTTGGGTATATTATATATTCAAGATATATATATATATATATATATATGAAAAGAAAAAATATATATAAATATTTATTTATTTTATTTTTTATTTAATTTTTTTTATCTTGTTAAAGTTATTTTTACTAGAACCTTAATATAATTAGACCATGACACTCTACATCATGTATGTGCAGTTCATGCATGTCATTGTTGAATATACCAATTTCTGTTCTTGTTGTTTAATCTGAAAGTCATACTGAAGATGACCTTGATACTAGGGTGAAAATTTTATACTAATAAAAATATATATGGAAGGTGAATCCATTTTATGTTATTTATTAATTATTGTCTTATGTTCCTATACATCAGGTTATTAACCTTCTCTTAATTTTCTCTATTCCCTTCTCTTTCTACAATTGTCTTCTTGCTTCTCTGATGTAGATTCTTTCTTTGCAAGTGCTCTGTCCACACTTCCCATTTTACCTCTGCAAACATTTTCTCTCTGTGCCAACAGGAATTTCTTGTCTTCTGGGATTTTAATCATGTCCAAGACATTGGACATGGTAAAAATCTTTGGACATGAGACTTTCTTTCCACTCATTTTACTTCTTTGTTAATCCATCTGAATTCTTCACCTTGTTCTTGGCATTTCCAAAATTTGCCCATTCTCTAAACATATCTTCAACTTTGTACATGACATGCTTTTTCAACCACTTCATATGTATTCCTGCCTTTTCTCAGACTGCCAAAATATCCTGAACTGTGGAATGGGCTGTCTCCTTTGTTGTTTATTTAACTGTTTTTTTTACTGAAAAAAACAAAGCCATGACTTCTTTTGTGGAAGGGAGTTTTGAGTGAGGCAATATGACATCCGTCCATAAGCCACATTTCCATTGTCTTCCTCATAGCAGTGTTGCTTGCTGATGTGCTCGCCATTTTTATAATGTAACTGAAGACTTTTTAACAATGCCCTGTTATGATTATGTGAATATGTGTAGAGAACAGCAGCTTGAAAATTCCAGAGTAGACTTGTTAAAATATGTTCTAGTTGCAAATATTCATGTTATAGTTCACTTATTATGCTATTATTGTGCAATATGCAAACTTTGATATGCCATCACAACTTTAAACATTCAATAAAAAAAAATTTCTTAAAATTTTTACTGAAATGTTTATTTATTATATTAGTATAAAATGAAAGGATGCCTTATAGAAAAAACTAAACTTTGAAAATAAGGTGCATCCTAATATATAATATGCAAAAATGAATCAAGTACTGAGAAAGTAGAAGACTATTTGCAATTGTCAAGTGCCTTCTTGGCTGATATTATTAATTTAATTATTGAGAATTTATATGCATTGTGTAATTACAGCAATAAGAGCATCAACAACAATTTTATTATTTGATAAAAGGAATGACAGATAAGCAGTCACTTCTAAATTGGAGCCATTTTCTTGCTTTCTTACATGAAAAATGAATAATGGAAATACTGGCTCATTTTCACATATAAATAAACAACATTACATAGTATGTAAACAGTACAGGTAATTTCTTACCTACATTGGAGCTCATACCATAGTAAGTTCCCAGTACGAAGTACTTCCTCCCATAGAACCTGATAAGCATCACGTCCAATGTTTTTAACATAAGGGATCCCTGGTGCAACTGGAGGAACACCAAGAGTCTGAAACATGAACTGAAATTCTGTAGGCCAATAAAATGCCATGCTATTGTTATTATAGAGTAGAGCCAGTCTCACAATGTAATCTGTTTTTGGTTGCAAGCCAACTACTGTGAAGTTATACAGAATATTAGGTGATGTGACTGCTGAAGGAAGAGGTGTCCACTCATGCTTTTCTACCTGCATTAAGGGAAAAAAGTACATAATACAATTTAAAAAACAAAGTTTATGACAAAAATGACAATTCACAATAAATAATTCAAGGATGATTCAAAAAGTTAATTATTTCATAAACATACATATTTTTCAGTGATTGAATATTTCCCAGTCCAGATGAATGATATGGTGTCAACTAGATAGCTTACATAGATCTGGTTAAGTTGATTATTACACGAGAAATTGGTCAGACACCACATTTAAAAAAAAAAAAAAAATGACGAAAAATGGTGATTTTCATGAAATTATCTATAATTAACATGAGACCAGAATTGGAATATCTAAACAAAAATAACTTTGAAAATGTTTAGATATAAAAATTTGACTATTAATTCTTGTAGAAAGGCTTATACGTTGGTAACACATGACTATTAAATTATTTAAGGAATTTACAACGTATACCGGAATATTAATTAAAAGAAACTTTAATATATACTTTTAGCAATATGCTGGCCTTTTATAATAAAGTTACAAGAACACTGGATGAGAGAAAGGCATATACTGCAATTTTCTTAGACTTAGCAAAGGAATTTGACAGGGTGCCACATGATAAGCTGATATTTAAGTTGCAACACATGGGTCTGTATGTCAGATTGGTCAACTGGATTCAGGATTGGCTGTCTGATAGGTATCAGAGAGTTGTGTATGGTGGAGCAGTTTCAAGGAGACAGAAGGTTACAAGTGGGGTCCCACAGGGCTCAGTACTAGGACCTATATTGTTTAACCTTTATATCAATGACATTGCCAGTGGATTGCAAGGGGATATTCAGTTGTTTGCAGATGATGCGAAGCTGGGAAGGATTATTAGTAATAGTGCAGATGCGGTAGCCCTGCAAGAGGATTTGAATAAGCTAGATACATGGGCAAATGAATGGGGGTTTCGGTTTAATGCAGCAAAATGTAAGGTCTTGAGGTTTGGGAAACATCGATGGGATGCTGCATACTTATGGGAGGAGTTATACTGGAGGAAGTAGGGGAGACAAGAGATCTGGGGTTGATGATTGATAGAAACCTGAAGTTTAGGGGACATATTGCAAAGGTGGTGAAGGTAACACAGAGGATTGCTGCAATTATGAGAAGGACACTGACCTGCAGAGATAAGAGGGTTATCATTCCGTTGTATAAGTCTCTGATCAGACCACACTTAGATTATTGTTCTCAGATTTGGTCCCCAGGATTTGAAGGGGATAAATTAACTGTGGAAAAGATACAAAGACGGATGACAAAAATGGTCTCAGGACTGTACAAGGATAGTTATGAGAATCAGCTGAGGGAATGTGGACTGCAGAATTTGGCGGATAGAAGAAGCAGAGGTGATATGATTGAGACTTTTAAACTGTTGAGAGGTGGTTACAGGGTTGACACTGGGGAGTTCTTTCACTTGGTTGAACAGCAGGAAGGAGTGATGACAAGAGGCCATCCCTGGAAGTTACGAAAGGAAACTGTGAGCAAGAGGGTGAGGAGTGGTTTCTTTGCATGGAGGGTGGTTGAGCCGTGGAATGGATTGCCTGATAGAGTGGTGAGGGCGAGAACGGTCAATGAGTTTAAGGAGTGGTATGATAGATTTTGTGTTTCTTAGGGGGAACTTCCCCTTGATGAGTCTTGACAGACACCTCCCACGAAGAGTCTTTTGACTCCATGGAGGCCTGAATAATAATAATAATAATAATATATTTCCTATATTTCGGCAATGTCACATTGCCATCTTCAATGGGAACATACAACTATGACATGTCCAGGCAGGCACTACAAAAAGCAAATGAGGCAGAAGAAAAAAACTATTGTTGTTCCTAGAGTGCTAATGGTGCCACCGAGCGGGCTATATTGGGTTGTCTTGGCTGTTGGGCTGATGTTTTCGTGATGCAAGCTTCCCAAATTTGGGGCAGTCTATGTATTGGGTTGGTGGTCAAGTGGAGTAGGTCAACTGGAGTTATTCCATATAAACTTCTTATTTCTTATTCTATATAAATTTATTCATCCAATTCCCCACCATATCAGCTTTGTTTATTCTGTTTGTCTATTTCCACATTTATTTTGTCATGTTCAGTGACAAAATAAATGTGGAAAAGGTGCCTAAAGAGCTGAAATATTTTACATATTCTATAGATTCTCCACTGAAAATACAGTTGACATTTCCCATGTTTCTGCTCATTTTCATGGTTTTGTCCTTTTGCTGCTGATTTTCATGCCAAATTTGTTCCAGCAATTATTCAATTTAGTTAAAGAATTCTTAAGACCTACATTGGACTTATTTAGGAGTACAACATCATTTGCATGAAGTAAAGAGCTAAGTCATCTCCAGTTTTGATATCAGGTTTGATGCTGGTTTCTTCATTATGCAATTGATATACACTATGTTGACAAAAGTATTTGGACACTTTATGTGGCATGCAAATTTCAGATCCTACGACATGTGTAAGCGTGGTAATAAAAGGTGGTATGTGCTACATGTTTTGCATGCAACGTCAAGATGCCACAATCAGCTGAACTGACACTCTTCCAATATGGGATGGTAGTTGTGTGTCACATCACTGGTCTCTTTCTGTCCTTGACATTGCTACCCATCTCAGTATACCAAAATCCACTGTTGCTTATGTCATTCATAGATGGAAAGTTGATGGTGCTACAATAGCAGAAAATGCCCTGGAAGGCCATGACACTGACTGACCGAGATCGACGTGCTCTGTCTCAGAATGTTCAAGCTTCCCATATGTCATTAGCGGTAGACCTCACAGTCAACCTAGAAAATGATGCAGAGACATCTGCTGTCTGCACTAGAACTGTCTCCAAAGAGTTGCATGCCTTAGGTTTCCATGGCAGAGCTTCTGCGAACATGTCATACACATCATCTCCCCACCCCCCAAATGCCAAATAATGTTTGGATGTTGGGTGGGAAGTGGCTTTCATGCTATTCCTGATCTGTAGATGATTTCAAAAGTGTTCTGTGGAGTGATGAATCATACTTCCAAATGTTTCACTCTGATGGTTGCATTTAGATCTGGAGATAACCACCTGGGGAATGGATCTGGCAGGACTATATCATTCCAACTGTCAAGTTTGGTGGAGACGCAAATGGTATGGGGGGGGGGGGTTCAGTTAGATGGGGCTTGGTCCATTGGTGGTTGTACCCATAACCATATCTGATCACTACTTGGTCTACTTCCTAGACAATTTCATACTTCTCATGCTGTGCAAGTATTTTGGAAGTGACCCTAGCATATTTCTGCATGGCAGTGCTCCAAGCCACACTGCATGTCCAAGACCAGTTTCCACAAAGCAACGTTCAAGTGTTAGACTGACCAGCTCAGAGTCCAGACCCACTGAAGAGTCCTCAGCCTTGAACATTTTGGGATGAATTAGAACACTGAATTGCTCAATACCACAGCAGCCATCATCAGCATCAGCAAATAGGGGAGAAAGCTTTGTGCAAGGAATGGAAGAATATTCCTGTTGTGATGTATCAGAAACTGGTTGAAAGCATGCCCCAAAGGGTAGTCATTCAGGCCAAAAGTGGTCTCACTCAGTACTAGAAATGTAATTAAAATGCATTTTTTTGACAAGAACTAGGTATCCATATACTTTGGTCAGCATAGTGTACATGATGAATCAGATTGCAAATAGCGTGCATCCTTGTACACCTGATTTTGCATTTTTTTTTTTTTTGTACCTTATTCAATTCTTATTCAGACTTACAGCATAAATACAAATTATGTACAGCTATACATGGACCCCATGAAGATCAGATATTAATTCTAATAGTAATAATAATATAAATGCTCTTTACACATATTTTGAACAGTTTTTATCATAGTGCCTTTCATATGGCTTTTCAGATCTTACAGAACTTAAATACATATTCTTGTGTTATATTCAAGATTTTTCAACTGTTTCTAAGCCCTTATTCTCCCTGACAACAGTCTCCAGAATATCTTGCCACCTTACTGATATTTATCTTCTATATTCTTACCAAAGTCTATCCACGACTTTTGTTTAGCTACTTTTACACATAGCATAGTTTGCTTGCATTGTTCTCTGGGCATCTACTTGTTACTTGTTAGGGATTTTCAATAGGTTTTCTTCTTTCTAGGACTGTCTCTTTAAATTCTTGAGTCCACCATGAAGTTAGGATTTATTTTTCTCCTTGAACTTGAAAATATCTCACTACATGCCTTCCTAGCAAACTCAATCAGCCAATGTTTTTTTTAGAATTTGCCAATGAAAAGGGTTTGGGTCTAGGTTTCCAAGTCCTTTATTTTTTCTTTAATAATTTATGTATAGCTGAGTCTGCAGTTCACTTCTAAAAGCTGATCAACTATTTCTTTTTAAAACTTTCTTACATAATTTTTTTTTCAATATGATATTCAATTTTTATTCTGCTTAAAACTAAATGATAATATCATTTCCTATTTCAAATTCCCTGTGTACACTTTTAGTAAACCATCATAAAAATATCCATGTGAATTTGCACATCTTTTATGCTGGAATATGATGTTGTTGGTGATGATTTATCCATGTACTGAGCAGAAATCATAAATTATTATTTTGTTGTTTTACCCTTTTCTCCAGATTTTCCAAAACTTTTCTATACATCTTGTATTCATTTTCCTTATTCTGCTATTTAAATCTTCAACAACAACAACAACAACAACTTCAGTCAGTACCGTAACTAATGACTTAAAATTTTCCTTAATAGAATCTTCTGTGAGAGCAAACACTC
This sequence comes from Typopeltis vanoorti, assembly GCF_054136105.1. Taxonomy (NCBI): domain Eukaryota; kingdom Metazoa; phylum Arthropoda; class Arachnida; order Uropygi; family Thelyphonidae; genus Typopeltis; species Typopeltis vanoorti. The sequence goes on from NC_143570.1 coordinate 40,563,587, forward strand.
AAATAGGTTTTATTGTCTGATTTCCAATTTTGAAATTTATCCATATTACTCTACTTGAAATTGCCTGCCAATCAAGAAGTTTATTTTCATGTTTGGTGCTGAATGCTATCAGTACACCTTCCTTTCCTGATCAGTATTGTTCAAATATAACAATCTTTATATTTATATTTATTATTTAAAAGAATTTAATCTGTATGAGTTATTTGTTTAGTTAACACCAATTATGTCAATATGGTACTTCTCTAGTTCTTTTATCAGTTTTACTTCTTTTCCATTCTTACAGCACATATCTTGAAATTTGACTTTTCATTGTTCACCCTGGTTCCAACAATGAAAACAGTAGGGCCCTGTAAAACCAGATGAAGCTCCAGACAATATGAGATTCACTGTATCACAACAGCTAATAAGCTAAGGTTTAAGCTAATAGAGAATACAATGTGATCAGCTAAGTCCCAAATGGCCATCCCACTCTCATCTATTCAATATCTAAACAGATATCTACTAATGGGATGTACTACATAAAGGCGAGGAATGGACATTATTACTATTACTATTATTATTCAATACCCCATGGAGTCAAAGACTCATCTGAGAGGTCCTTTTATCATACACACACAGCTCATCCCACTATGCTTTAAACACACTCAAATTCTCAGCAGACACCACACTCTCAGGCAAGGCATTCCAATCATTCACAACTCTGCATGAAAAAAACTGCTTCTCACTCACCTACTCACACCTTCTTTATACAGTTTCCAGGGATTCCTTGATCTCCCACTATTTTCTGTATAACCTCTCCAGCACTGATCCTATAACAACCCCTTACTAACTTGTAGGCCTCTTCCTCCTGTCCGCCAGACTCTGCAAATTGCATCTTCTCAATCTTTCCTCATACTCGGCATTCCAGAGGTTAGAAACTACCTTAGTCAGTAGCCTCTGGACCATTTCCAACATCTCTTCATCCTTCTGAAAATCAGGTGACCAAATCTGGGCACAATAGTCCATGTGTGACCTAATCAAAGCCTTATACAATGGAACAAGAATCTTCCTACTTCTACAAGTCAGTGTCCTCCGCATCATTCCCAGAAGCATGTTGTCTTCACAATTCTGGCTATGTGTCACCTAAATTTCAGATCCTTATCCACTATCACCCCCAGATCACTTATTTCCTCCACCTCCAACAATATATCCTCACCAAGCATAAATTCTGCATTCCATCTTTGTTTTCCAAATTTTAAAACCTTACATTTTGCAACATTTAACTCACATTCCTATTTCCGTGCCCAATCACTCAGTTTATTCAAGTCTTCTTGTAAGGCCACAACATCTTCTCTATTCTTCATGGTTCATCCCAACTTTGCATCATCTGCAAAAACCTGAATATCTCCATCCAAATCTTCAATATCATTAATATACAAGTTAAACAGTAATGCACTAAAACAGACCCCTAAGGCACACCACTAATGACTTTAATTTTCCTAGATATCACTCCCCCATACACAACTTGTTGATACCTATCAGATAGCCAGTCTACAATCCAATGCACTAATCTAATATCCAACCCCATCTGCTCTAGTTTGACTGTCAACTTATCATGTGGTAATCTATCAAAAGCCTTTGCAAAATCTAAGTATATTACTGTGTATCCTTCTCCTCTGTCCAAGGAAGCAGTCACCTTATTGTAGTAAGTAGATTACTAAAACATTACCTCCCTTTAACAAATCCATGCTGTCCATCAAAGATAATACCATTGTTGTCAACCCAATTCTGGATCCTAGTTCTCACAAGCTTCTCCAACAACTTAACCACAACACCTGACACACAGATAGGCCTATAATTTGATGCTTGAGTTCGATCACCTCCTTTATGAAGTGGCACAATCTTGCCCTCCTTCCACTCCTTAGGAACTTGACCGAGTGCAAGACTTGTATTAAAAATATGTCAAGGCAGGTGTCAACTCCCTGGCACATTCCTTCAGAATACGTGGTGATATATTATCAAGTCCCACAGCCTTATTAACATCTAGTTTGCTCAACTCCCCATACACCTCTTGCTCACTTACAGTCAGTCTCTCCTCCCCATCATCAACTGCTCTCAATCTCTCCATGAAGTCACATTCACAAGATTGAAAGACCTTTATGAACTGCTCATTAAGTATCTCCACCACATATTCTGCAACAGCTGTCTTTATACCATTTTCTCCAATCAATGTCATCCTTCCATAATCATTCTTTCTTTTGCTGGCTACATATCGAAAGAACTCCTTAGGATTCTTTTTGGTTTCGTTAGCTAACTGCTGTTCATACCTCACTTTAGCTACCCTCGCCAACCAAGTCACTCGCCTTGCCTGGTCTTTGTAATCCTCATGGAATTGGTTATTTCTCTTATGCTGCCTCCATAATGCCCTTTTTCTTGGTATCAAAATCTTAATCTCTTTATTCATCCATTTCACACCTACCTTATTTAACCTTCTCACCCTCGGAATACATTTAGACATTGCATCTACTAGATAGTTTTTGAAAATCCCCCAAGCTGCATTGATCTCTTTTCCTGCTAATCCTCATTCCATGCTATGCCCACAAGCTGTCTCCTGAGCTCTTCATAATCATCCTCCCCCCCCCATCCCCCTTGTAGTTCCACATATACCCTTTTCTCACAGAGGTCCTCACACTGCTGGCAACCACCCAGTTAATCGCCTCATGGTCACTCTCACCAATTGGTGGGTGATTTGACACCTCATTTATAATTGCATCCTCTGATGAGATGACCAAATCCAAGACCCTCAATCCTCATGTGCCCTTTGTTACATACTGTCTGAGGTAGTTATCCCTCAAAAACTCAAGAAACTCATTTTCTTTACTTCCAGTTGCTATCTCATCATTCCAGTCTATATTGCCAAAATTAAAATTGCCCATAATGATCACCCTTTTCTTATTTGCTTGGCTAATTTGATCATACATTTCATTATCATTACCATCCACATTACCTGGTCTATAACCTCCAACCGAGTATTTGATTCGATTGACCTCTATCTCAGGCCATACTGCTTCAAAACCACTGGCACTATTCCCCTCTTGCATCTTGTATGGACATAACTCTTTCTCTACCATCAATAGCACTTCCCCTCCCTTTTTACCCCTCCTATCCTCACGAAACACATCATACCCTTCTATCTCTATTCCTCTCAGGATGTCGTCCTCATCTAACCATGTCTCACTTATTCCAACAATTTTTGGGTGAACAGACTCAATTAGTGCAACCATTTCATTTGCCTTGTTTCTTACACTTCTAGCATTTGTATACAAACACAACAGCTCATTTCTGGATCTACAGCTAGTTCCACCGATACCACATATTCGATGTGATCTCTCCATGCTCAACTGGGGCCATTTCCCTTTCTGCTTATTCATTTTAGAACCCTCTTCAACTCCAACTGTTTCCTCTTGATCCCTGATCATCCCATTCCTTTCCTCTCTACACATGCTCTCACATCCTCTTGGAGCATCCAACTTTCTCACGATGTGTACCCCTGTCCACCCTGAGCCTCCCCTTTTCCCTGTTCATCATGAACACCCATTCTGTCATTTTCCATACTCATGCCACTCACGTCCTCATTCATAACTACCTCTTTAATCTCTCCTATCTTACTCTCCTGCTCTTCCACATCACTTCCAACTTGATCTGATTCATTCTCTCTACTCACTTCTCTACCTTCCAGCAGCAGTGTCTCCAAGTGACTCACACCATAACCACTCAAATGCAGTCCATCTCTCTTATATAGTTCACTTCATCCTTCAAACTCATTCCACACATTAACAAACTGTACTCCTTTCTCCTCACACATTTCAGCTATTAAATAAATGTAAAATGTAAAAGCTCTATTTAGTTTTCGTTTTGCACATTCATCAGAAGCTATATGGATATCTCCTTCCAGTTATCCAGCTTTTATCCTGTGACCTAGTGGCAGCCATACTAATTAAAAAACTCTGATTAGTATGGATTAATTTGTACAAAAATGACAGGCTGTATTTAAAGGGATTTGGTGTGTTGGAGAGACTGTTGCTAGAAAGAAGCGTGATGAATAATACAAACAAGAGATCAGAGGAAGTAAGCAGTGAAGTGTAAGATTGGGAGAGTGGAGAGGTGAGACTGGAGTGCTTTTTAATGGAAATAGTAGTAGTAGTGTGAGAGATGATGATGATGATGATGATGAGAGAATGGGAATGTTAGGAAGAGGTCAAGTATGTTGTCAAATTGGAGAGGGTGTCTGGTATTCTGGTGGGAAGATTGATGACCTGAGATAGGTTGTTGATGATGGCAAACACCTCAGCATCCCTGTCTGCTTGATCAGTGAAACTGGAGAAGGGTAAACAATATAAGTTGTGGATATTGAAGTCCCAAAGAAGGATGACCTCACTATTGAGGTATTTAGACAGCAGAAAGTCAAGCTTTAGAGAGAGAAAGTTGAAGAGGTCAGAGTGGTTGACAGAGTTTGGAAAGTGATGCAGGGAGCATATAAAAAAGGGCAGGTTGATCTGGTAGAGAACTTTTGAGCCAAAGCATATCAAATAGTGGGTATTCAAGGATTTGCAGTCTCTGGCATGGTATGTCAGTTCTGACGAATGCACAAGTGCCATCCTTGAGAAAGAAAGAGCTGTGTAATGTGTAGTTTGGGCATTTGAGGTGTATAGTGGCTGTTGAGGTTCTGAAAGGAATAGTAGTTCTGGTTTAGAAGTCTGTAGGTGGTGGTGCACATAATTTATATTGCTGTTTAGGCCACGAATGTTGGTGAAGTGGATGTGGAAACTTTTTTTTTTGGTAATAGGTTGGATTTCTGTTGCCTTTTATGATTTTTGTTGTTTGGGTTTTTGATGATTTTTATGTTTTTTTTTTTTTTTTAACTATTTTGTGTGGGAGAATTTTTGAGATCCACAGTAAAAACACATTTTTTTCAGTTGTGGTTTATTGCGTTTGGTGAGGAAGAGATAAAAAGGAAGTGGGGGCATGCAGTGAGAGGTGACACACTCACAAACATACTGCCCACACAGAGGAGAGCTAGTCTCCTGTCCATATGTGGCCTCAACAGCTCCCCTTGCAATCACAGTATTTAGTCTCACTCCAGTCATGAACTGGCAAAATATCTGGCTGCAAGATTTTTTGCTAACTGATCTGGAAGCCTCCAGGTTCGTTATTATCTGGTTTAGTCCCATGTACTAACCAGCAGCTGGCCTGCAGAACCATTTTACTGCTGTGCCCTCAAATTGTGGAGGGTCTGGCCCCTACAGCGAGATTAGCATGTCCTCGAGGGGTATCACTTTCACTGCATGTGGGAAGGGGGGGGGGGAGGGACAGAAACCAGAACCCTTGCTCTAGTGACCAAACATGGCTGCAGCTACTTCGGGTGTAATAAGCAAGGTGGTGGGATTATTTCACTGGGTGATGAAAGACATCTGCCACCTAGAGGTTAAGTTGGCATTTCCTTTAACTAGGGAAGACATGTCTTTGAGGCAGCAATGCTTGATTTGCCAGAGCCCTGTTTGTGGAAAAAGATATATAGAGTATATATAGATTATGGAAATTTTGTGGAAAAAGATATATAGAGTATATAACCTATAGTATATATAGGTTAAGTTGGCATTTCCTTTAACTAGGGAAGACATGTCTTTGAGGCAGCAATGCTTGATTTGCCAGAGCCCTGTTTGTGGAAAAAGATATATAGAGTATATATAGAGTCTAAATCTCTTAACGTGATGCTAATGTTAATGAAATGCTATCCATATATATGATGGTCTTAATGAGATATGAAACAATGAGAATGGTTATTCATTATTCCTCTAATATTAGAGCATTGCTGAACCCTCTGCTTCATAGGTTCTACTGTCAAAGCAAACAGCAGGGCACTCAAACTCATCTCTATCTGGCCCCTCTATGCACTAGAATGGGATCAGATAGGAAGACACTGACCAAAGCATTTGTTGTTGGGCAATTATGGATCTTTGTTATGACCTCAGTAAGTAGATGTCTATGATATGCTGCAGGTATTCATGTCACACAAAAGGCTTTATTTACATCCATTGAGAGTAATGCACATGGGAGTTTTTGCTCTCACAACATCCATAGGCAATCCATTCCAACCATGCACCACCCTCTGAGAGAAAAATCTAGTCCTCACACCCTTCTTGGCAGCCTTCATTCTCAGCTTCCAAGGATGCCTTCTTGTCCTTTCCCCACCCTCCATAAATTGAAAAATTCCATCCATTGAAATCCTGTCCTGTATGACCCTTTCAGAAGTTTGTAAGTCTCAATCATATCACCCCTCTTTCTCCTGTTTGCTAGTGTCTGCAGTCTACAAATTCTCAATGTCTTTATCATCAGTATTCCACAATCCTGATATCATTATTAACACTCTCTTTTGTACTCTCTCCAGTATATCAGAATCACAACAGAAACCAGGAGACCAGACCGCGCACAAATGTCCAAGTGGCTTGTAAAGAGGCAAAATAGCATCCTTATCTTTACATGTGAATGTTCGTTTCAGCATTGCAATTATCTTTTGAGTTGTATTTGCAATCTTTGCCACATGGCCCCTGAACTTCAACTTCCTATCTATTAACACTCCAAGATCCCTAGCCTAATCCTACCAATATAATACGACATTGGATATCTAATCAATCTGAAGTGAATGGCTTTACATTTACTGACATTGAACTGACACTCATTTTCCCATGCTTACAATTCCAGCCTATTCAAATCATTCTGCAAGTACTGCATATCAGCAGCAAATATAAATGAAAATGTTCCTTGAAGGAATTTTATTTATTAGAGTTACTTCAATAAAGTTTATTATATTTATTAATATTATTTGTTAATGAACAATGTTTATGAACAACAGACATTGAAAAATTAATTAAATTTATTGCTTTTAATGTTAATTATTTACAGGAGCAAGAAATTTTATTTTTGTTTCTTACCTCTGTGAATTCCAGGCTATGTTCTCTAGTAATATTAGCAGAAGGAGATTTCCATGAAAGAGTTAAAGATGTTGATGCAGTATTCAACAATGTTATATTATTTGGAAGACCAAAAGTTTTTACAAACACTTCTACACTGTCAGTATGTTTTTCACCATCAGATGAATATGCTCGCACCTAATGAAATATGCACAATGGAATAAATTATAAAAGGATTTCAGGAACAGTCAGTACATGTTTATATGTTAATTTATCTCTTTAACTATACAATAAATAAAAAGTATTATATAATAAAGTATCATGTAATACATTTAAAATATCGTAACAGCAGTCCACTTGCAGTTTTGGCATTTTCAAAAAAAAATTTTTTTTTATATTTTTCCCACACGAGAGGTACAAGAACCTATAGCACATCAGTGCCATGTCTGAGGTGTAGATTAGGATTGAGAAAGAAGTACCTATTAACATTCTTCTTAAAGATTGCACATAAAAATTGAACAGATCACTTTGTATAGGTAATTTGGAGGAAGAAGCATTTTTATCCAAATAAATCATTACCAGTTATTCAGGAAATCAACTGAGAAATATGCTGGCTAGGTGACACTTCTTGTGGGAGGTCTCACTTAGCCGACATATCTGTCACAGTGTATCTTATTCACACATTTCACATTCACAACCTATTCTGGCAACTACTTCCACTAGCCCACCATTCTACAGTGGATTTTTTACTCTCAATCCACCCCAGAGTAAAAAGTCCACTCCACTCCCTTACTCATTACACTCTTATACAACTAGACTTTCTTCTTCTTATTATTACTTCTAATTCTTCTTCTTTTATCTTCCTTCGCACTATGTATAATCTGAAAAAATTCTCTCACAAAATTAAAACTATTCATCATATCACCTGTCGCTCTGCAATTTACATTTCCTCAACATCTTTTCATAATCAATATGTCAAAGGCCCAGATAATGCCAGATTTATCCTCTCTGGATCCTCTCCAGAATTGCCTCATCACAATGGAAACCACAAGCCAATCTGAGCAGAACTGTCTGGTTATGGCTGTCTGATTTTAAGACCTTGTACAGCAGGATGACCTCCTCCTTATCTCTATTTGAAAGTGTCTCTATCAGCAGTAATATGATGGACTGCTTTTGCAGCTCTTGCAATGTATCCTCTAATAGATTATTTTCAATCACCTTCATCCACATTCTGGGACACATTTCCATCAATACACTATACAGTGTTATACTTCTAGATTCCAGTGTTCAAAACATTGCACTCAGCAACATTAAAAAAAGAAATAAGAACTTATCTGTTCAAACTAAAATTCAATGTAAATCTTGAAGGGATGAAATATCAGCATCATTCCTTATAATTCTCCTCAAATTTTTATCATCAGCAAACAAATTAAATGAGAATTCCTTTAACAAATGAAATAGTAGTGACCAAAAACAGATGCTCGGCGGCATGCCACTAGTTAGTCCCAACCTTGTAAACAACTTGTTATCTATAAATTAAAGATGCCAAGAAACTATATTCTTGGTTTAATCCTTTATCCAAGTGCATACAAAGTTTGCACCTGAAGTAACTTCAGGCAACTTGTATATAGAGGCCAATGACTTCACATCACTTGCCTTAGTATCTATATTAGTATCTGTATCTTATGGATGTCCATGGATTCCAAAGACTCATTGCAGGAGACTCACACAAACCATCATTTACACAATACCTATCATACCTTTCCATAAACTCATTCATTTCAAGGCACTCACAACCACCTCTGGCAATCCATTGCAATCATTCACCACTATCCAAGTTATTATTATTAAACAAGACCTCATGGAGTCAAAGACTCATCTGGGAGGTCCTTTAATCACACACACACATCTCATCATACTGTGTCCCTGCCTCTCACTCCCCTACTCACACCCTCTTTATACAGTTTCCAGGGATGACCTCTGGTTCTCCCCTGATCTCCCACTATTCTCTGTAGAACTTCTCCACCATTGATCTTATAACAACCCCTTACCAACTTGCAGGTCTCTATCATATCTCCCCTCTTCCTTCTCTCTACCAGACTGCAAATTACATCTTCTCAATTTTTCCTCATACTCAACATTCCAGAGGTCAGAAACTACCTTAGTCAGTCGCCTTTGGAGCCTTTCCAACATCTCTTCATCCTTCTGAAAACCCGGTGACCAAATCTGGGCACAATAGTCCATGTGTGGCCTAATCAAAGCCTTATACAATGGAACAAGAATCTCCCTACTTCTACACATCAGTGTCCTCCGCATCATTCCCAGAAGTCTTTGTGTTGTCTTCACAATTTTGGCGATGTGTCCCCTAAATTTTAAAATGTGTCCTTATGTCAGATCTCTTATTTCCTCTACTTCCAACAATATATTCTCACCAAGCATAAATTCTGCATCCCATCTTTGTTTTCCAAATTTTAAAACCTTACATTTTGCAACATTGAACTCACATGTTAGTTAGTCCCAACTAACTAATGATTATAATTAATCTGAAAAAAAAATAAACAACAATGCTATTAATAAGAGTATGTACCTAATGGATTTCTATTCAGAATGTGGACTTATCATTACTACAACCATTTGTCAACATAAAAGATTGATGCTAGAAATTCATACAGAATGAAGACACAATAACCTTATTGATAATGTTATTGCCAATAGTGATATCTTCATGCTTGGTAAGAATGTAAGAGTATACAGAAAATTTGAAACAGAAAACATTTAGTTTTGACCTGGATAAAAATGAATAACATATTGAAAAGGAAAATATGTACAAATGTTTTAAAAAGAATCAAAGCTGAGTAGCTTTCTAAAGGTCATGTGTAGACTCAAATATTATTATTACTTAAGCATCTTTCATCCCTCAATAATCTGACTCTGTCAAATTATTGGGGGGGGGGGACCCACTACAACTACTGGTCACACAATACCTATCACACCCCTCCCTCTCTCTCTCTCTCTCTCTGAGCTCAATTACAGATGAAGCACTCACAACCATCTTGACAAAATTCACTCCACTTATTCACCATTTTCCAAGCAAAAAGCACAATTAATAACCCATGCTGTTATACACTTTCCAGAAGTGACCGTTTGTTCTCTATGTATGAAAAATGTCTTTGGTGTCAATCCTATAAAAATCCACTTGATAATTTATGCGTTTCTATCATGTCCTCTCTCTTTTTTGGCTATCAGCAAGTGAAGCACATAGATCTTCAATCTGTTCTATTATTATTATTATTTGACACCTCCAGGGAGTCCAAGACTTATCAAGGGAGAGCACTTACTCTACAACTCTCCGTCTCCACCACTCAACCTCATCCACCAACTGCATTATCTACACCAATGCCATCTGCTGTCCACCACCACTACTAGTATTTTCACAGACAATCAAAACATTCATGCCCATGGTGGGATTCGAACCTGCAGCCTTTTGGCTGGAGAGCAGATATGCTAACCAGGCCATATTATTATTATTATTATTATGTGACATCTGCAGAGAGTCCAAGGACTCATCGAGGGAGGGCACCTACTCTACAATTCCCTGTCTCCACCACTCAATCCATCAACTACAACTAACCACAACTACATGAATGCCATCTACCACCCACCACCACTAGTAATTCCACAGACAATCACAAACATCCATGCCCATGGTGGAATTTGAACCTGAAGTCTTTTGGCTGGAGAGCGGATATGCTAACCACTCGGCCAACCAGAGTGAACATTCCATAAACCTACAAAACTCTTGGTCCTCTCCACAACTTCATCACATGGAATCTAGGTGACCTGAAAACTGTGTGCAGTAACCCAGATGTGGCATTATTAAAACCTTATAAAGGGTAGAGTTTAGTGAAGATAGTGACAGATACGAGAATCAAGAAAGCTTTTATGGTGAATAAATTTATGTGAAAAATAAATTTATATAAATAATATAAATAAATAAATTTATTCATATAAATTTATTTATTTATATTATTTATATAAATTTATTTGGCCAGTTGAATAAATTTATATGAAATAAGAAAGAAATTAGCTAAAACACTAAATTAGCAGTATACAATGCAATGTTAAAGTCAGTTTAGGTTAGAAAACAAAACAGCAGATCAAAGACAAGATACCACATATATGAGACTTGCTGAGAAAAATTAGAAGTAAACAGACAGTAACAATAGCAAAATAATATGAAAAAATTAAGATATTAGAAAGGAACTTTACCATTAAAGAATGTGTGTGTATGCATGCTAATGTGAAGTGATATGGTAACACTTAACAGAATGGGAGAGGAAAGGTTAGCAAAACAGATATTTGATGTCAGGATGCCAAGCCCAGAAGTAGACAGTGGTTTCCTTTTAGGTCTTCTTAGTACCTCAAAAGACGAAATGTAAGATCTGATAGTCTTGGAGTCCTGATGAATAACAGATTAATTTGGAGGAAAATTGTTCACAGGGAATTTGTGACTATGTAAATTTAATCATGTAGTATTATCATAGCATCTCATATACTCCTTAAGGGTGTATGTATATCAGGAATTTTATTCTTATTATTGTTGTCTGAGACCTCCAGGGAATCAAGGACTTATCAAGGGAAGCCATACATCATCCATACCAGTTGTCATAGCCTCTCTTATATTCATTCACACTAGATAACAACACTTCAACAGGCAAATTATTTCACTTACTTGCTGCTCTGTGAGAGAAAAATCTAGTTTTTATCACCTTCTCAATTGCACACAAACTTAATTTCCAGGGATGCCCACATGTTCTCTTCCCACCTTCCATATAATAAAAAATTTCATCAGATGATATTTTGTTATAACAACCATTCATAAGTTTATAGACTATAAACTTCTATCAAAGCTGAGTAGCTTTTTAAAGGTCATGTGTAGACTCAAATATTATTGCTACTTAGGCATCATACCACTCCTCTTTCTCCTGTTTATCAGCATCTGCAGTTCACAACTCTGCAATATGTTCTCATTATCTACATTCCACCTGATATCATCTTTGTTACACTTCTTTGCACCCTTTCTGCAGTTTTTTTATCCTCACTGAAACCAGAGACCAAATGCACAGTAGTTTAGGTGTGGTCATAAGAAGGTCTTATAAAGAGGAAAAATTACTTCCTTGCCTTTATGTGAATGTTTGTTTCAACAACACAATTATCCTCTGAAATGTATTTGCAACTCTTTCTATGTGATCTTTGAACTTCAAATTCCTATCTCCATAACTCCCAAAATCCATAGCCTCTTCAGCTTCTTTTAGTATAATCCCACCAACATAATCACAAGGCACTGATGTTGTGCTTACAGATTCTTTAATCATTTGTATAGAAGATCAATATAAAAAAATTGTAAGAATGGGCATGGGCTTATTGTAATCATTTTTTGGAAGTACAGTAGCCCCCCCCATATCCGCAGGGTTTGGGTCCATCGTCTTCCATGGATAGTAGCGAACCCTATATATACTATGTTTTTTCCTATACATAAATAAACACCTATGACAAAGTTTAATTTATAAATTACGCACAGTAAGAGATTAACAACAATAACTAATAATAAAACAGAACAATTATAACAACATACTGTAATAAAGTTATCTGAATGTAAATAGAATCTTAGCAGCCTCAGATGTGTGTAGCTTTCTCCACCTTTGCAACGAGTTGCTCTGGTGTTGGGCAATCTCTGCGATGAGCCGAATTGTCTATTACTATAAGAGCCATATGGCTTCATTTCAGCGATGTAAAATTACATAAGCAAAGTGGATATTAGATCCAACATTATTTCAAAGCCAAATGTTTGTAGAGACTATGAAAGTTTCGTAATTTGACCTTTCGTATGTTAATATCTTCGGACTGGGATTGACTGCGGAAAAGTGAAACCGCAGATATAGGGGTCCTACTGTTGTAAGCAAATTCTATAGATTATTTTCCTGCTGTATTCATTCTTTATAAAAATATTGCTTATTATTTTAAATTTGTTTTTAAGGGCCTGCTATACCTATTGGTGTGTGTGTGCATGCACGCGTGCGTGCATGCATACAGGTTTATGGTAGGTAGTGAAGGATAGATAGCCTGAGGAAGAAGATGTGTGACAAGTGTATCCAGAAAAGGAATGGTATTCAGCATTTTCAATTTCAAGGATAAACTCAATTCCTTTTTTTCCTTCAGGCAGCTGGAAAGTGTTTAAATGTGGCTCAGTCTTTAAATGCTTTCAGAGTAGCTTTATCTAAGCTACTGGCTCAAAATATTTCATATAAAAGTTGGCTACAGGGGAGGGAGTAGAAGTCCACAGCTATACCTTTTTTGGTAGATAGAAATTATTTTGCCACATAAAATAACCTGAACAAAGGTTATAATAAATTTAGTTTAATCCTTTATCCAAGTGTGAGCAAACAACGTTTGTGCCTGAAAGTATCTTCAGGACTGGGGTAAGGTGGTACAACACCAGGCAACTTGTTGCAAAGCTTACATCAATAAATCTTCATTGTTGAGCATAGCATTCTTAATTTTGTTTATGAAACAATGTATATTTTTTTTATATAGCAGGGAGTATAAACTCTTTGAGCCTCGATGTTAGTTTCTTGGATATGTGACAATTAGGGCTGTTGATTTCTTCAACTATCAGTGATTGTTTTTCTGCATTTTTGGAAGGCTGTAAGGGCTAAGGGATGGGCATTATGTGATAACAGCCGATTAATAATCTGCTGACTATGGATACAGTAATCGACATCAAATAATTCTGCTGTTTTCTTTTTATGTGGTTTATTGGGAACAGGATTCTTTTTTTCAGATAAGATGTTTAGTTTATAATTTAACTATTTATTTATTTGTTTATTATTATTATTATTATTTTAAATATTTTGCATCAGAAGTTAAGTTAGGGTCAGCAATTGACATAAGTAGTAATGCTGCACCTTACTGAAGTGATTCATTATGTGGCTTTCTGTGTGTGTGTGTGTGTGTGTGTGTGTGTGTGTGTGTGTGTGTGTGTGTGTGTGTGTGTGTGTGTGTGTGTGTGTGTGTGTGTGGAAGCGATAGTGAGGAAAAGAGTTCGACTGATAATAGAGTAGGCATTAATGACATTGAAAAACAGAGTGAATCAACAGTAAGGTGGTGAGCAGGGTTAACTGCAAACAAGTGTGTGTGTAACACAATAAAATAGCAAGAACAAATGACAGCAAAAAAGGATGCAAGATTTGAAAATTGAGTTGGTGAAGTTGAGTCAAGAGATGAGTAGGAGACAGAGTAAATGAAGAGAATTGTAGATATGTATGGAACAGCAAAGAAGACAAAAACAAGCTGCATTACAATTCAAACCGTAAGCTAGAGAAGCAACGATTTCATCACATGCTACTCACTGGCATGACCTCTAGTGAAAAAAAAAAAAAAAAAAAAAATTACATCAAGCTAATTTAATTTTTGATTACATGAATAAATATGCTTGCTTACAGATGGTTTTCCTTCCAGAAACAGTGATGTCCTATTTCTATTATTACAATTGTTATTTTTGATTTAAAAAAAAAATTATTTATAAATTATAACATGAATAAACTTTATTATGACCTTTTTTCTTGACCACTAATATTAATAAATTAAAGACCCAATTCGGTATCTTAGTCAAGCAAACAATTATTTACTTGACTAACATACCAAATTAAGTCTTTAATTTATTAATGAATAAACTTTCTTATAGATTTTTTTTTCCTCCTTAACAATGATGTCCTATCTTTCAGTATTAAAGTTGTTATTATAGATTTAAGATCCTGGATTTTCTAGAATCCTGTTTATAGTTGTTCTTAGAGAGGAAGAATTCGTGGGATAAATATATGCCTTCCATATGTATGGGATTTTTAGACCATCATTATTGTTTAGATTGGGGTGGTTGATAATGATCTCACAAGCTCCCTTAAATTTGCATTCATACCATGTTTTGGTGTAATGTAGACAACTAGTGCTTTTCCAGTCAATTCTATGTAAAGTATTCAGAGCATTATCAGATAGGCCAGCTTCACCATAATTATTATATTTAATGTGCCGTTTATGTTCTTTTTGTCTGATCAGAATTGTGCATCCTGTTTCTCCTATGTATGGTATGTTGCAGGTGCAGTAAATACGGTATACTCCCGGGTGCAGTAAATACGGTATACTCCTGGGCAGAGAGAGAGAGAGAGAGAGGGTCTTTAGATGAGTTGAGTAAGCTTTTTAATTTTGCAGGAGGCTTAAAGGTGGCTTTGAGGTTATATTTTTATATTACTCTGTTTATTTTGTCTGATGTCCCTTGCTCTTTAATTTTGCAGGAGGTTTAAAGGTGGCTTTGAGGTTGTATTTTTTTGTAGTACTCTGTTTATTTTGTCTGTCCCTTGTCTGATATAATGCAGCTTGTCTTGTATATTTATGTATGCTCCAGATAATGATCTTGATATGAAGATCAAAACGTCAGGATAATAAAGAGTTATTCTAACATGGTTGTAGAATCCATAATTTCAAAAATGAATGCTGATCACTGTGTAATACTAAAAGAAAGGAGCAAAAATGAAAGACAAAAACAAATGCTGTCAGTATGGAAGAGGTAACGAAAGACCCTACAAATGGCATAGTATGGTGATTCGATTATTAGAGGCGGTAAACAAGAGAGTGCACAAGATTTATTTTGTGGGAAGTAAAATGAATAGAGTGATTGAGGTGTTAGATATGAGGAGTAAACGAGCAAGAGAGTTGACAGTCATAGTAGAAACAAATGACTTGACTGGGAACAAGGAGAAAGTAAGGCTGGATACCAGGAGATTGTTAAGAAGGATAAAAGATAATAGTGTGATAGGAAAGGTAATCATCGTGGAAAGGCTTAGAGTTGGTTATACATTCTTACTAAATAGCTTAAGGAAATTACAATGTACAATAGAATATACATTAAAATAAATTTTAATACACATCCAATATTTCGGCACCATCACGTTGCCATTATCACAGGAACTTAAATACAAGACACGTGCACGCAAGCACAACACACAGTAAATGAGGAACGAAGCAGGAAGCTATTCTTTCTCCTAAAAGTCCTGATGTTGCCCCCTAGCAGGCATTGTTGGTATTCTTGGCCAATTGGGCTGAAGGTCTTCTGATGTAGGTTTCCCAAATTTGGGGCAGTCTCATGCAACCAAATTTGTTTAGGTTTGGATTGTTTCTTAGGGCTGAGGCTGATTCCATAAATAGCCTTTCATATTTGAATTTACTACGATGTATTATCGTGGCTTTCTTCAACTGTATTCTATGGTGAGAATCCAGCGCATGGTCTGCAAGACCAAAGTGGCTGTATTGGTGAAACCGGATGTAGTCCTTGTGTTCTGAAATTCTGATATTAGCTGTCCTGCCCGTTTGGCCAAAATAGGACAGCTTACAGCTGCAAGGGACTTGGTATACACCAGGTAGGTCTAGGGGGGTAGTAGGTTGGTCTTTAGTGGAGTGGATAAGGGATGCCAATTTTTATAAGGTCTGTAACAAGAAGTTAAGTCATGTTTTTTTAGGATTTTTGTAATTTTTTCCAAGGTGCCTCGGATATAGGAAATGGTGATGGATTTAGAGTAATCCTTGTTACAAAGGGGTGGAGGGGGGGTTGTGGTTTATTGGTTTCAATATGTTTTGGATTTTTTTGGAGGGGGTAGCCATTGGCTAAGAAAGTGTTGAGAATGTGGTTTAGTTCTGTGGTTAGGGCATTGTCATTTGAACAGATAAGTTTAGCCCTGTTGTGTAGTGTCTTAATGACTCCATATTGTTGTGAGGGGGGGGGGAATTGTTGGTGAATGTATCTGCCTGTATGGGTGGGTTTTATATAAACTGAGAAAACCAATCCTTTCTTTTAAAGTTACATGGTGATCAGCATTCATTTTATGGAATTTACAACCATGTTAAAAAACTTTTTTATTATCCCGACGTTTCGATCTTCACATCAAGATCATCATCATCTGGAGCATACATCAATATACAAGACAAGCTGAGTTACATTATTAACTGTAACAACAACAGAAACAACAGGAGCCACCAATCACCTGCAGGTATCGATAACATAGTCAACCTATCTAACCATGCTCTAAACAAAGACGAAATCTCTATACTTAACAAAGGTTTAAATTTTGCTATAGCACTGAAATCGATAAACAAACTTGAATTTATGTGTAATATTGAAAGAGGCCTAAGATTCATCCCTAATAACATAGCAGACAAAACACGTTTAGAAACTGTCAACATTTTAAATCACAACAAAACAATAACAAGCAACATTACTAAACATGAATTAACAGCGATAAAATCACTTAAAACAAATCCGAACATAGTAATAACCAGAGCCGATAAAGGAAATGCCACCGTTATTTTAAACTGTACCACTTACCTAGAAAAATTGAATCTGCTGGTCTCTGACAATAACACATACAAATTAGTTAACTACAACCCAACCAACAGAATAAAAAACAAAACAGAGAAACACTACTTAAGTCAATTACCAAGTGGCCTGAAGATACGATCAAAAAACTATTTCCTCACTATGCACGCTCCCCAAGAATTTACGGGCTACCAAAAATTCACAAAGAAAACACACCGTTAAGACCTATAGTTGAAGAAATTGATAGCCCGACGTATCACTTAGCCAAAAAATTAGTGGCAACATTCAAGGAGTTGGTAGGTCATTCCCCCTCCTATATCAAAAACACACAACACTTCATGAACACCATCAAAGACATTACATTAGAAAAAGATGATTTATTAGTCAGTTTCAACGTCTCTGCCCTCTTCACCAATGTCCCAATGAATGACAGAATCCTTCTCCTACAGAACAAATTCCCTCCAGATATCACGGCGCTCTTTGCGCATGAATTACGGTCTACTTACAAAAAGAAGGCACAGCCATGGGCTCACCATTATCCCCCCTCCCCTATTGCTGACTTTTACATGGAACATTTTGAGCAACTTGCCTTAGGTTCCTCCCCTTTAAAACCCAAAGTCTGGCTTAGATACATTGATGATGTTTTCGCGATCAGGTCCTATGGCCGCCAGACATTAGACACATTCCTTAGCCACCGAAACAAACAACACAAATGCATACAATTCACAATTGAAATTGAAAAATACAACATACTTTTGTTTCTGGATACACTTGTCACATCTTCCCTTTGGCAATCTCCTTCACTGTTTACCGGAAATCAACACATACGGGACAATATATACACATAAACTCCTACCACCACCCAACACAAAAACTAGGTGTCATCAACACGCTAAAAAACAGGGTGCAGACGATATGTTCCAACGAACAGGCACTAAAAGATGAATTTAAAATTATCTTTAATACTTTCCAAAAAAATGGATACAGCCAAAACACTAATAACAAAATTCTCTACAAAACCTCAATAAGAAACGAAGACATACCAGACTACAGTAAAACTATAACCATTCCCTACATTAAAGGACTTTAAATCTCCTGCAAAATTAAAAAGCTTACTCAACTCATCCAAAGACCCACTCCCTCCACTAGCCCACCCTGGAGTATACCAGATTTATTGTACTTGCAACATACATATATAGGAGAAACAGGACGCACAATTCCTATCAGACAAAAAGAACATAAACGACACATTAAATATAATAATTATGGTGAAGCTGACCTTTCTGATCATGCCCTGAATTCCTTACACAGAGTTGACTGGAAAAGCACTAGCTGTCTACATCACACTAAAACATGGTATGAACGGAAATTTAATGAAGCATGTGAGATTATTATCAACCACCCCAATCTGAACAATAATGATGGTCTAAAAATCCCAAACATATGGAAGGTATATATTCGACCCACGGAACGTTCCTCACTAAGAACAACTATAAACAGGACTGTAGAAAATCCAGTATCTTAAAAGCAAAAATAAGAATTGTAATACTAAAAATAGGACATCATTGTTTCTGAAAGAAAACCATCTGAAAGAATGTTTATTCCTGTCATCGTAAATAGAATTTAGCTTGATGTAAAAAAAAAAATTTTTTTTTCACTAGAGGTCATGCCAGTAGAATAACATGTGATCAAATCATTGTTTCTTTAGCTTACAGTTAATAATGTAACTCAGCTTGTCTTGTATATTGATGTATGCTCCAGATGATGATCTTCATGTGAAGATCGAAATGTCAGGATAATAAAAAAGTTTTTTTAACATGGTTGTAAATTCCATAAATTTTTAAAATGAGAAAACCAAGGTTCCATCAGGCTGGTGGGTGACTAGTGTGTCAAAGAAAAGAAGGTAGTTGTTTTCTTCTTCTTCCAGGGTGAACTGGATTCTGGGGTGTTGGTTGTTTAAGTGTGTTAGGAAGGAGAGGAGTGCATTGGAGCCATGTGGCCAAATAGCGAACATATCATCAACATAGCAAAGCCATATTGTTGGTTTTTGTGGGGCAGAGTTTAAGGCTTTCTCTTCAAAAGTCTCCATATAAAAGTTGGCCAAGGATTGGGGAGAGTGGAGAATCCATGGCTGTCCCCTCTATTTGTTTGTAGAATTTTCCTTGCCAAACAAAATAGCCTGAGTTCATTGTGAACTGAAATAGGGCTGTGATATCGGGAGAAAATTTAGCTTGGATTAGCTCTAAGGATTCTTTGAGTGGGACATTTGTGAATAGGGAGGAGACATCAAAACTGACCATTATGACAGTATGTTTGAGTGTAAGATTTTCTATGCTGGCTTTGAAGTGGGCTGAGTTTTTTATGTGTGAAGGTGTGTTGCCAGTATAGTGTGTGAGGGCTTTGGCCAAATGTTTAGCTAGTTTGTATGTGAGGGAATCAATGCCATCCACTATGGGACATAATGGCACATTTTCTTTATGTATTTTTGGGAGTCCATATATATGGGGGGTATGGAGTTAAACGGTTTTAATTTGTTAGTGACTTCCACAGGAAAAGAAGTGACCTTCTTAAGGAGCCTGTGGAGTTTTCTAATTTGTGAGTTGGTGGGATTGTACTCGATAGGGAGGCAAGTAGCCCGATCTAACAATAGAGCATTCAGCTTACCTGTGTAATCCTTTTGGTTAAGCAATACTGTGGTGTTCCCTTTATCCGCTTTGGTGATTATTATTTCCTTGTTTTTCTTTAATTCTTGCAGAGATTTAATTTCTTTATTGGGTATGTTGGTTTTTGATGGTTTTGTTTTGGTTAGAACACAAACTACATCCAGTCTAATATCGTTGGCGACGTGGTTTGGAAGGTGTCGAATCCTGGATTCAATTTGTATCATAATGTCTTCAGCAGCTGTAAGCTGTCCTACTTTGGCCAAACAGGCAGGACAGCTAATATCAGAATTTCAGAACACAAGGACTACATCCGGTTTCACCAATACAGCCACTCTGGTCTTGCAGACCATGCGCTGGATTCCTGCCATAGAATACGGTGGAAGAAAGCCACGATAATACACTGTAGTAAATTCAAATATGAAAGGCTATTTATGGAATCAGCCTCAGCCCTAAGAAACAATCCAAACCTAAACAAATTTGGTTGCATGAGACTGCTCCAAATTTGGGAACCTACATCAAGAGACCTTCAGCCCAATCGGTCAAGAATACCGACAATGCCCGCTAGGGGACAACATCAGGACTTTTAGGAGAAAGAATAGCTTCCTGCTTCGTTCCTCATTTACTGTGTGTTGTACTTGCGTGCACGTGTCTTGTATTTAAGATCCTGTGATAATGGCAACGTGACATTGCCGAAATATTGGAAGTGTATTAAAATTTATTTTAATGTATATTCTATTGTACGTTGTAATTTCCTTAAGCTATTTAGTAAGAAAGGTAATCAGTGTGTTTCCCAGGTATGACATGAGGCAGAGAGAAAGGATTATAAATGATATGTTAGTAGAAATGTGTGAAGAGAAAGGAGTGAAGTTTGTTAATATGCTGAATAAGTTTAAAGGACGAAACGAACTGTATAAAAGTGATGGACTTCATTTGAATGGTTTTGGTGGTAGTCATGTGGAGAGACTGCTGCTAGAAGGGAGAGTAATGAGTCCAGAGAATGAATCTGAGCAAGTAAGAAGGTGATGCAAAAGAGCAGGAGAGTAAGAAAACAGAGAGTGAAGTGAACTGAAGTTTGTTTTTAAATCAGTCCATTTTTTGATGTTGTTGCCTAGTATTTTTTTATGTATGCAGATTAATTTCAGTAATGTAACCAGACTGCTGAATATAGTGTCATTACTGTTCTTTTTATTATTATCTGGGCATTTCATGCTGATGAAATGATCATCGTAATCAAAGTTCATAATGATTCATTGCAGGATCCCTCACTAACCATTATTTGGAAAAAAAAAAAAAAAGGTAAATATCATGCCTTTCCTTAAATGTATTCACTTAAAATGTAACAACTTATAGCAACCCATTCCACTCATTCACAGCTCTATAGGTCAAAAATCTGGTCCCCATATACTCGCTAACCACAGTCTTACACAACTTACAGAGAAATGTCTCCTTGTTTTTACTCCTCGTTATGTATTGAAAAATTTCTTCAGCATGTAATCCTATAGGGATATCTTCAATCAATCCTTATAGTAAACATGCCACAGACCTGGCATCATCTTTGTCAATTTCTCCACTTCTTACTCCCCACCCCCCAAAAAAGGCAACCAAATCTGTGCCCAGTATACCAAAGCCTCATCAATGGCAAGTTAAATCTGAAAGTAGACAACAACAACAGAATAAGCAAAACTGGTAAGGTGGGTAACCAGTTGAATAAATTTATATGGAACAAGATAGAAATTAGCCAAAACACCAAACTAGCAGTGACTAGAGACTGCAGGATTCTGAGAGCTCTGAGAAAAATTAGGGGAGTGAACATTTTAAATATGACTCTGACACCAATGTCAGAGTCATATTAAAAATGAAGATATTAGAAAGGAACTTGACATTATTAGCATTCAAGAATGTGTAAGCAGAGCTAATCTAAGGTGATATGGCAACTTAAATAGAATGGGTAAGGAAAGGTTAGCAAAACAGGTGTTTGATGCCAGGATAGCAGAAAAGAGAACCAGAGGAATGTGGACTGATTTGAAATGTCTTAGAAGCATGAAATATTGGATATGGCAATATTGTAGTGCTAACAAGTAATAGACTAATTTGGAGGAAAATTATGGATAATATTAACTTAATCAGGTAGTGCGGTCATAGTAGCTTGAACATCCCTTGAGAGTACAACCAATCATGATGTTTCAAGTATAGAACACATCTGTGGTCATCTGCTTTTTACTTAATTTTGTTTCCATATTTGCCATCCTCCTATCTATGTTACCAGCTTCACGTTCATTCTCACTTCACCAGTTTATATGATAGATTTTCATGTCATATCTTGTCAAATGCTTTGGAAAATGTTTAGCAGTATGGAGAAAAAATAGAGGAGTGAACAGATGGCACCAATGGCAGAGTCATATTAAAAATGAAGATATTAGAAAGGAACTTGACATTATTAGCATTCAAAAATGTGTAAGCAGAGCTAATCTAAGGTGATATGGCAACTTAAACAGAATGGGTAAGGAAAGGTTAGCAAAACAGCCATTTGTTCTATTTAACCATTTGTTCTATCTAACCATTTGTTCTATTTAACTATTTGATATAGCCATTTGTTCTATTTAACTCAACGGTCATTTCATTATGGATAGTGAATAAAATTACAATTAAAATATTCTAAAACAACTAGAGGACTAATCTCTTGATCTCTTGCAATGAGTGATTCCAAGATCAAAAATAATAACAAGGATAATTAAGAAAATCATGCAACTTTATAATTTCTGATAAAGAAATTAGTGAGGTTCCAATATTATCATCATCATCATCATCATCAGCCATTGTTAATCCAATGCTAGATGAAGGCCTTTCCAAGATTACTCCAAAAGTGTCTATCCATTTGGTTCTCCTTTCCCATGTCACTCCTGCAAATCTGATGATATCATCAATCCACTATTATTTGGGTGAGCATTGTGGTCAATTTTTCCTCTCATGGAATCCAATCCAGCACTTCTTTTGCCCATTGTTGATCTTGTCTTTGATCAATATATCCAGTCCATTGCCACTTCAGATATTTCACTCTTCCTATGATATTAGACTTTGGTTTGATTTCTTATCCACATATTCCTTTTGTGATCTGGTCTTGTGACCAAGCATAATTCTTTCCATATTAAATTGTTCTTAATTTTTGAATTTCCTTTGTGTTTAGTGTCCATGTTTCATAGCCACATATCAATATAGGAAGAATACATGGGAATGTATTCTTCCTATATGTTAAAAACTTTTTTCTTCAGGCATAATGGTAGTTGGGTTTTGAATATTGACTGTAATTTTTTTTCAAATACTTTCCACCAAACATCATGTGTCTTTTAATTTTGTCCATGATATTTTGTTCCATTGATATCTGTTGTTCCATGTATATGTAATGATCTACTTGTTTAATTTCATCATTATTGATTTTGATTATTTCTAATTGGACATTGGACATAGCTATTGAACATAACTTGGGTCATCTTTAGGCCACTTGTTTTGTTAGCAATTTGGAGTTCGTGGATACGAGTCTGTAATTCACATGCAGTTGAAGTAAAAATAACTATGTCATCTGCAAACATAAAAATGGCTTAAATATCTTCCATTTATCTTCAGACCTTTTTCTTCCCAATCAAGAAGTTTGAATATTTCTTCTAGGCATGCTGTGAATAATTTTGAAGATTGTGTCGCTCTGTCTTATATCTCTCCAGATTTCCACAGTAGAGATGTTTCCATTGAAATGTATTGAATGTTGCAATGTTATCATACTTAGGCATATACATTTAATACATATTGATATGGAGAATTACTAAAATATTTTAAAATATTTAAAGACAGTTTTAAAAATACACTTACAACAATAGCATATCTTGTATTAGGATTGAGTCCAGTAAGTGACATCATATACTTGTCATCAAAAGCAGACGGTTTGGGTGTATACACAGCTGATTGTCCACTTTGATGTTTATCTTTAATCCACCATCTAATTTCATATAATATAGGATCACCATTAGGGATCAGTGGTGGGGCCCAGTATACATTGATTTCTACTGGACTTACTGGAATTCCAACAACCTCAACAGGAGCTGTAGGCACTTAAAAAACGATAAAGATTGCTTTAATTTTTACTTTAAAAAACATATTATGCTTTATACAGTTAGGAATATGACAGACTGTCCAGGCAAACTTATTATTCAACCTGAACTCAACAATTTTCTTATAGTAATAGGAATTATAGACATGAAGTAGTATGGTGAGTAGAAGCATTGCCCTAGAAAATATGAAACCAAGTAAATGTGTTGCAGTATTCTGATTTTGATTCGCAATTTTAAACTTATTTTATCAATATGAATAACTAGTGGCATATGAATAATCCATACTAAAACAAAACCATCACATAACTGCAGATAAAATTAAATTAGTTTCAGTTACTTAAGTTTTGCATGAAACTTTTATAGTTTCTGTATTTGGCTTTGAAATGATGTTGGATTTAATATCCACTTAATTTATGTAATTTTGCATTTTGGCTGTTTATTTTAGTAAATACTTTACGCACTGACCGAGAGTTCACTTACGGAAAATACACCTCTTTGATGCTCCAAGTTCCTTAGTACTGAGAGTTTTTGCTCTCTTCGGTTTCTGCCAAGTCTTGCCTCACTGAGGGGACTTAAGATTTCAGAAGAGTTTTGTTTGCGAGAGCATTTTGAGTGTCCAGGGGAAGTGCTTTCTGTTGTAGTCCATGAGAGCCTATGTTGGTGGGTGCTTTACCTTGGAACATGAGCAGTTCTGCTCAGTGGTTGGGTGAGCCTGTCACTGGGTGGAACCAATGCTGAGTTGTATGATCTTTCAGTCATTCATAGGGAGTGGTCTGGGGGATCGCCTAATTTTTAGAGAGACCTTTACTTAAACAGTGTCTCTGACGAAAACCAATAAGTTTGAAACAGCTGTCAGACTAGTGAAACCTTATCAAAATGAACAATAGGAGGCAAATATACAGGCACTTTGAGCGTGCATCACTCCTATAAGGTTTGGCTAGAGTAACTCGTAGTATGGCAGCGAGTGTATTCCTGAAAGCTCTCTGGTCAATTTTCACACGAAACTTTTATAGTTTCTGTATTCAGCTTTTAAATGATGTTGGATTTAATATCCACTTAATTTATGTAGTTTAAGTTATATTATTATTATTATTTAGGACCTCTATGGAAACTCATCATGGGAGGCTCATCTTAAACAGCACAAAGTCTATCATATCACTCTTTAAACTCATTCACTGTTTGTGCTATCATGACCCAATCAAGCAATGAATTCCAGGGTCAAATCACACTTCAAGCAAAAAAGTCACTCCTCACCCTCTTGATCACCCACTTCAATTTATATCTTCCAGGGATGGTGCCCTTGTCCTCTCTAATTTCCCTTGTTCTACTATATGAAAGAACTCATAGTGTTAACTACCTTTGAACTGTAACCACCTCTCAGTTTAAATATCTCAATCATGTCACTATCACAATCATATCTATCCAAATTTGTAGTCACAGCCATCAGTCTATTCTCATAGCTAACCTTGTACAGTCCTGGTATCATTTTTGTTATCTGTCTTTGTACCATCAACAAAGTTAATATACCCACTTCAAATCCTGGTGATTAAATCTGAGTGCAATAATCCAGGTATGGGCTGATGAGAGATTTATCCAATGGAATCACCAGTTTTTTCTCTGCTGGTCAGCATCCTTATCAGTATTTCATCTGGGTTACCTTCACCACCTTTGCCAACATGGCCCCTAAACTTCAAGTTTCCATCAATTATCACCCCAAGGTGCCTTTACCTCCTTAATTTTCTCAAATACAATTCCTCCAACAGAATATGTAGCCTCCTATCAAAGAATCCCAAACTTCAAGACCTTACATTTAGTTGCATTAAACTCAAACCCCCATTCACCTGCCCATCTGTCCAAATTATTCAAATCCTCCTGAAGGACTACCACATTGGCACTATTACTAATAACTCTTCCCAGTTTCATATCATGTGAAAACAACTAAATATCACAATGTAATCCACTGACTCTGTCATTGATATAAAGATTAAACAATACAGGTCCCAATACTGAGCCTTGCAGAATGCCACTTGTAACCTTATGCTTCTTTGATACTGCTCCCTCGTATGCAGCATTCTGATACCTAACAGATAGCCAATCTCCAATACAATTCACTAAACTGATATCTAAACCCATGTGCAGTAAGTGAAATATTCTTATCATGTGACACACTGTCCAATGCCTTTGTAAACTCCCCAAAATGACAATATATGCCTTTACCAAATCAACTGCTCTTGTTACTTTATTATAAAAGGCAATCAAATTACTAACAAAAGCACACCTTAACAAATCCAGATAACATCTGTGGATGACTCTCACAGATAATATCACTGTCTTCTACCCAGTGCTGTGACAGTCTCTCACTAATTTCTCCAAAATCTTAACTACAGAAAAAACAGAAGCTGGTCTACAGTTTAACATATGCATTCTACCACCACCATTATGCAATAGTACTATCTTAGCTTCCTTCTACTCCTTAGGGAACATTTCTCATAGCCAGGCTCCTCTTGAACTGCCAAGTCAGTGGAGCTGTAATTTCCTTAGCACATTTGCTTAAACATACAATGAAATACCATCTAGTTACACTGTCTTATTAACATCCAGAGTACTTAGTATTTGAAAGCAATCTCCTCATGCATGCCTAAAGTTTGCACATGAAGTATCTTCACAACTGGGATACTTGCATATAGTAGCTAATGACTTCACATTCAATTGCCTTAGTATCCCATAATGCAAAGCAAACATCCTTTCTTCTTCTCTTCCACTCATGGTAGGTCGAGTTCCTCAAAGACAAATTTTTGCCATTTCTTTCTGTCTACTGTATCTTTATGAAGTTCCATTAGGGAATTTAAGTGGGTGCTTTTTTAATGTTGTCAATCCATTTGCTTCTTGGTCTTCCTCTGCTGGGCTGTCTTTCAATTCTGCCATTCAATAATATGTTTCATAGTCTTTCTGGGTTCATTCTTGAAACATGTCCAAACCAGCTTAGTTGGTTCTTCTTCTCTTCCACTCATGGTAGGTCGAGTTCCTCAAAGACAAATTTTTGCCATTTCTTTCTGTCTGCTGTATCTTTATGAAGTTCCATTATGGAATTTAAGTGGGTGCTTTTTTAATGTTGTCAATCCATTTGCTTCTTGGTCTTCCTCTGCTGGGCTGTCTTTCAATTCTGCCATTCAATAATATGTTTCGTAGTCTTTCTGGGTTCATTCTTGAAACATGTCCAAACCAGCTTAGTTGGTTCTTTTTTAGTGCTGTAGTTATTGTTTCTTTAAAGTTAATTCTTCTCTGACTTTTTTCATTTGTTCTTCTTTCTGTCCAGTTTGTTCTGTTGATTTTTCTTAGGCATTTCATTTCAAAAGCATTGAGTTTATCTATTTCTTTTTTTCTTAAGATCCAACATTCTGAGCCATAGATACTGTGGGAATTATCATTGTTTTATATATCTTTAATTTGAGTTCTTTGCTTAATCTTTTATTGTTCCATATTTTTTGTAGTCTGCTCATCGTTATTCATCCATCCATTATTGATTCTGGAATTTATGGTTTCAAAATAGTCTAGATCTTCAGTGATCACTGATCCTAGGTAATTGAATTGCTTTACTTGTTCTATATTATTGTTTCCTATTTTCATTTGGATTGCTTCCCTTTTTTCTTCCTATTGCCATTAGTTTTATTTTACTAAAATTGATTTTCATATCATATTTGTTACTTGTTTGATGCAGCTTAGTCAGGATATTTTTAATTTTTTTTGGCTGTCTGTAATGATAACTATGTCATCAACATACTTTAAATGTGTTAAAGTATGCTGATGGAAGATGTAAATGGAAGAAATATAATTTCTTCCATTTACAGTTATGCCTTCACATACCTGTAGTCCTTTGTCTACTACTTCTTTTAGGTATAGGTTGAATAAATATGGTGACAATGGGCAGCTTTGCATACATCTTTCAATAGAATATATATGTATATAATAAACATAAATTTATTGAACTTACTAATATTTGCTGGTTTTCTATCCAGCATCTTCAGAGTACATTATGACTAGCACACAGCAGTGAACTAAATAACTGTGGAGACAATTCAAACTATTACTGAAATAGAACTAATGTTCTTACATGGCATTCTCTATTGCAGGGGTTCCTAACCTTTTTGTTTCCTAGAGCACATTCTAAAATACCGATAGGGCGACGGGCACCATCCATTTTTTCAAGCAAATTTTTTGAATTCTTTTGTTAAATGAATACATACAAAGTTTACATTATATAAAAATTTAAATATATAGATGTAAGTTAGTGTGATCTTTGGCATTGCATTTCATTGGCCAGTGCTTCATAATTAGGAGAATATGATGATATTCCAGTTCTTAAACTGAAATGAACAACTTCGAATGCGCGTCTACTTTACATTGTATGCATTTAATACTCATCATGTGTCATTAATGCATGCGTCATATAGCATGCCATGAATTGTTGCGTGATTATTTCAAACTATACGGCACATGGTTGAACAGCGGCGGGCACACATAAATTGGTCGACGGGCGCCATGGTGCCTGCGGGCATAAGGTTGGGAACCCCTGCTCTATTGGATGGATAACCATAAGTTACTTTGGAGAAGTCAGGCTATATCAGGTCTCAGAATGACTGTCTTCCAGATCTTCAGCAAATTAATGCAACATACTTGTTGAGGTTTGGGGAGTTTGTTTGCACTGCAGATGCTGATTCTTAAATAGTCTCTCAGACCTCCAGCAACTCCAATGTAATACTGGGCTTCTTCCATTTAATCCTATGCGAAGGAGTATCCGGTGATCTGCTAGAACCTACTTGCCATACAGATGATTACAGATGTAATTTTTGTACTTGCACTTGTTTAATAAGCCTGAACTGGATGAACATGCAATCGATTTTAGCTCATAACTGTTTCCATGATAATGATCGTTCCTCTCTGAATACTGATCCATGGTATAAACAACACCAAGAAAAGAAAAAAAAATACATTAAACTAATTAATATTTCACTAGTTTTTTCCTACCCAGCATCTTCAGAGCACAGTTATAATAGTTATTTTTCTCCATTTAATCCTATGTGAAGGAGCATCCAGAGCATGGACTGCCAATCCTGACTTGCCATACAGATGATCACAGATGTAATTTTTGGGGTTCATGGTAAACGTTAACTGATCTACTACTCTGTCCAAAGCAGGACTAAACTGCAGGCACAATAAGCTTTATACACTCCATGATGTGCAAGAGGATGAAGATGACACTTAGGAGAACAGATGAAGATAGTTAGCCATATGAAAGGTTTGAAAGTGGCATGGAGATTATATTTGCAGAGAACTGGTTATTTTTTCTGATGAGCCCTCAATATATGGGATGAGAATGGTTTGCTATGATCCTATGTGTTAGTTGCAGGAGGGATGAGGTGCATACAGTATTTTATCTCTTATATGCAGGCTGTGGCTATTGGCTAAGTAGGTGTTGCAAAAGTCCTTGAGCTCAGTTTCAAGGGCTGTGTCATTTGAACAAATAGCCCTGGCCTAGTGAGTAAGTGCTTTTGAGGATTCCATACTGTTGGGAAGAGTGAAGATGGTGGTATGATTGATTATGCAAATACCTTTTCATTGAGCAGGTTTTCTGTAAATGGAAAAGGATAATGAATTATTAGGAAGTTGTTTCACTAGTCTATCTTGAAAGGGGAGACAGTTACTTTCTTTTTATCAGAGTGACGTTTATTTTAAGATGCTGGCTGTTAAGATGTGCTAAGAATGCATACAATGTGTCTGGATTATGAAGTCCAAATAGCAAACACATTATCAGCTCAGCACAGCCAAATTATTGGTTTAAGTGTGGCTGTGTTGGGTGCTTGGTTTTCAAGATGCTCCATATAGAGGGGGAATCTATAGCAGTCCCATCCAGCTGTTTGTATATTTTTCCTTTCCATAAGAAATAACCTGAATACATGTGAATCTGAATAATTCAATTATGTCAGGGGAGAAATGTGGCTTAATGAGGTCAAATATCTCTGTCAAACATTAGTGAACAATGAAGTAATATCAAAACTGACCATGATGTCAGCATCTCCATTTTTCACTTTAAGCATCCTGTCTTTATCCTACATTCATCCACAAAGTCTGGGACATTCATCAGAGCTGTTACATCTTCCTCAATTACACTATCTAGGGTTAAATCCAATGTAACCCATGTATGTTTTCCTCACTTTAAAATCATGCTACCTATCTCTCTCTCTCTCTCTCTCTCACTTTGCCAGCACTCACTCATTTCCAATGTGAGCATTAGAAATGAATGAGATGCTAAAACTTGAAATACTAACACTCCGTCTGTTGCTAAACTTGAGATACTAATAATTCATTGCTGAACAATCCCATTTCCTACTCATGCCCACATGAATGCGTGTTCTCATTGTGTGCTTGCTATGGAGAGTGTACATGCCACAAGCATAGTACTCTATAAAATACTTTATTACGCAATGCAAAGTGCAGTCATTAAATGGTGGCAGAGTGAGTGAGAGTATGTTAAAAAATAAATAGAGGAATGGTAGTTGCAAGTGAAACAACAAATGAAAGACATAATAGAAAATATATAGAAAACAGCTGCCTAATTTATATAAACACTTAGCAAATGAGCCAGTCACAACTATTCATAAGTTAAAAATTTAATATAAATTTACATAAAAGTATTGCTTATTAATACTATAATTATACTTTTAATACTAAATTATATATTTTTCCCCCCATCTTGCTATTGATAAACCTACTTTGAAAAAAATCCTCTAATTGTTGGATTCTGAATGAAGAGAAATTTAGATTATTAATATTATTTTCAGAATCCAACATAATCCACCATGGCAAAGACTACAATTGTAAATATTATTTTATGTAAATCTCTTGTTATAAATTATTATTCATGTAATTGCCTTGAGTTTAATTATTAAGTCTTATTAATTAATCTAAAATATGTGTTGGAAATGATAGGACCTTGTATTGAGATATTGTTCTATTTATTCTGATTATTATTAATTTAATATTATGAGAAACTGTATATATAAGCTTAATATACCTTATGTGAATTATAATATTTTAGTTTTTATTTATTATTACCAGTGTGTAAAGGTATAATGTTATGCAATACTTCTGTTTTTATTTTATTTTGTTTGTTACTATGGAGACGGGCGAGAAATAGCTGGGGCGTGCGTGAATGGCAAGATATTGTATTGAACTGAGAGAAGGAATTTGACATAAACAAGAGCACGAGAAACATTTTGGAGAGAAAATAGAAGGGAGGTATATAAGCTAAGAGCAGAGAAAACCGGGGCTCTTTTCTTTATCAGGATGGACCACTCAGGGATAGGAGAGCATTTTAGTATAGCACAGGCAAACGAGGAAAATACGGAGTAGCAGAAAAAGAATGCAAAGGATTGCTGTAACTAGAACCTTAGTGCTATAATTAAGCTATTAAATTACCGGGAAAGTATTAGGCAACTGAGAATAATTCTAGAAGTTAAAGAATTACTGTGTGTTCCATTAGTTTCATGGAACTTTAACAGAGTGCTGAATTAATCAAATAGTGTTAAGGAAGGAATGAGCATTTTCCTTTATCCAGATATGTCCATACATGTAAAGTGCAACCATTAATATTCAGTTATCATTGAGAAGGTTTATCCTAATTAGTGCTGCCATAGTGTGCGAAATAAATTCAGTTATTAAGTGAGCCCATTGTGAAATTGATGAGCAAAGGATTTACCTGGTAAGAACTGTCCATTTATGTGTTACTTCAGCGCAGAAATATATGTGTGATTCCTCCTGTTATTCCCCACATTAACTATAACGTTTTTTGCTGAAATCAGCCGGAGTAAGAAGTATGAAAGTGAATACTTGTGAAGCAGTTGTTGCCACCATTAATGTATTGAGACTTTGCTGACTGTATGATAATAGTAAAAATTGTTATTAAGAGATTTTGTGATATAGAACTCTATTAGAAATTAATTCAATTGTGAAAGCTGTAAGTTTGACAGCAGAGTGATCATAGATTGAATCTATAAGATGTTTTGACCTGTATGCTAAGATATTTATATTATTTTCTTGTCAGAGTTGAACTTAAGTGTATATTATATGACCCTGAATTAAATGTTTTGTTTTATTGATTTTAAATTTGTGTTTGCCTGAATCTTGTTTATTGCACCGTTCATAAAACTATTGGACTTAGCGGGAGCCTTAAAATTAAGAGATAATTTATTGGTTGGTTCCACTATATTCCAATAGACTAATCTAGATATAGAGTGGCGCAGTCTAAAAATATAAATTTCTCTATATTAAAATTAGTAATCAACCAGCAACTAATTACTTGTTTAAAAACTAAGTTAAAACAAGATGGCAGATCGAATACAAGGAAGAAGGATGAACTAACATAATGGAACTCAATGTTCTAGTTTTCAAAACTTTTGTATCTGGGGAAACATTAGTTATGTCTTCTCAAAAATGAGAAATTGATATTTTACTCTTATTCTAAATAGGTTAATCAAGTGAAAATTTTAAAGGTTATTTCTTCAAAATAATAACTCCAATTTCCAACTGATTCAATTGATACTAGTTTCATAATGAATAAGTATTCCAGGTTTTCTTAGTTTTTATTTAATGATGAAATTCTTTCTTTCTGTTATCAGTTGAACCACTTGCCAGATGTTTCTGTTTGCTCCAGCTCACGCTTCGTCCAGTGTATCACTCTGCATAACCGAGCTATCTTTCCCTCATTACAGCCAATTCCTCATTCTTTACATCCATCATTTAAAAAAAAAAAAAAAATTACAGAAATGATTACTGTGTTTTAATGAAAATTCAGTGGATGGGAAAATGAATGGGTGTCAGTTTAATTTAGCTAAATGTAAAGTCTTGAAGTTTGACACACCGATAAGAGGCTGCATGCTCTGCTAGAGGAAGTGAGGGAGGCAAGTGATCTTGGGGTGATGATTGATAGAAACCTGAAATTCAGGGAACATATTGCAAAGGCAGTGACGGTAATCCACAGGATTACTGCAATACTGAGAAGGATGCTAACCTGCAGAGATAAAAGAGTTCTCAATCCATTGTATAAAGCTTTGATCAAACTATTTGCTCAAATTTGGTCCCCAGGATTTGAAGGAGATAAATTAACTGGAAAGAGCACAGAGAGAGATAACAAAAATGATATCAGGACTGTTTAATGTTAGTTATGAGGATAGGCTGAGGGAATATTATGCTAGAATTTACTCCAAGATAAATTAGAACAAAAACAGTATTGATAGTGGCCAATAAGAGCTGAAATTATTGCTTAGCATATTAAAGTGAGGGTATGTTATAGAACTTGAAAGAAGTTATGTAGGCTGAATATGCACCATCCATATTCTTGGGATTTTTATGTTACCATTATTGTTTAGATTAGGATGTTTGATCAATATTTCACAGGCTTCCTTAAATTTGCATTCACATCACATTTTTGTATGATGTAAGGAAAAGGTACCTTTGCAATCAGTTTGGTGTAGGGTGTTAAGAGCATGATGTGAAAGAACTGCTTTACCAAATTGTTAAATTTCATGTGAAGTTTGTGTTCTTTTTTACAAACTGGAATTGTGCATCAAATTTTACCAATATAAGGTAAATTACAGGTCAATGGATTCGATATATCCCAGGGCGGGCTGGGTGATCCTTGGAGGAGTCGAATATGTTTTTTAATTTCATAGGCAGTTTAAAAGCAGCCTACAGCATTATATTTAAAAACTGCAATACATCATTACAATATTAATGCTAATTTTGATATGATGATCTTTATATGAAGGTCGGAATGTTTTGGTTTATATTAAACTGATGTTTTACTATAACATAGTAGTAGTTTCTATAATTTTTAAAAAATGAATTATGATGCAACTTTTTATCTTCTGATCTTGAACCCATGTACAGGTTAAGGATTAGAAGATTAAAATTTAATATTAACATTAACTAATAAAATTATTAATTAAGTAATTAATTAATAATTGTAATAAAATGAAATATAAATTAATTAACTAATAAAATTAATTAAACAGATTTAAAAAGTAACTAGTTTGGGTTGAAAATCCTATAAAAAAGTGAAATTAATTAATTTAATATTTAATATAATTTTATTCAATTTGAGCAGAAGCTAATATCTTACCTCCTTCTCTGGTTTGAAATATAACAGGAGGACCTGGATTTGTGTCAGCTTGACTGTAATGGTTGCTGACAGCAACTTGAAAAGTATAGTTTGTGAACGGCTCTAGTCCAGTTATGGTAACTGTGCTGCCATATGTATTCTATAACAATGTTCATATAAAGATATTATTCAATATATATTTAAAGTTGAACAAATCTAAAATTAAAAGTCCAAATAATAAAATGCTTTCCCTTTTTTGATGGATACCATTGGAATTTAAGTTTGTTTCAATAATTAATTACAAGATATCCTATATGACAGTCTAACAAAAGGCCAGCAACACCAAAGGGCTACTGTCCAGAGGATGAAACACTACACATAGTAACCAACATTTTTGTTACAGAATAGTAAAATTCAAATAGTTTAGATTCAAGTCAGCAATTTTAGAAATTTTTTTTTGTTTTTAACAGTACATTAAAACATATGCTAATTTGTATATATACTACCAATCAGCATAATTGTGGACAAAGTAAAAGAATATATGTAGAGGTTAAAAGGGTTGACAATGTTATTGTAATAAATTAGTCTTTTTTATTTCAAATTAAAATACCTTTATTCAGAACAATCTGTAGAGAGAACTAGTAGATGAAATACCACAAACTTGCTGGGTGCCCTAACCAGATCATAGAGAAAAGATTTTGACCAAAAAAAAAAAAAAGTTCAAAAAATTGACTGATAGAGGAAATATGGCACAGTGAGTGAAAAAATACAGCAATACAGTTTGCATACCATGTGAGGCAGCCATAAGGTGGTATAAATACAGGAGACAAAGGAGCAAGACTGAATCTAAAGTCATTCAACTTGTCACTATATTATAAAGCATGAGCAAGTTTTATCTCTGGTCTCTATCTCACATCGGATAGCCTCAAATGTGTTATTTTCACTAGACTGCAATTGAACGTTTACTCTTTGGTTATGGTTCATTGGCTATCATCAATAATACCCCCCCACTTTTTCTCTCTATTCTTACTGAACACACTATACCCTTCTCATTTTATCCCACTAACTACATTATCTTCTGTCAGCCATGTTGCACTAAATTTGGCATTGGTCAGTTCATCCTGTCAAAGGTTACTAGAATTAGTGAGACATGGCTGACAGAAGATGATGTAGTTAGTGGGAGAGAATGTTATTTTAATAAAAAATAAAATTAAAATAACATTCTATCCCACTAACTACATCATCTTCTGTCAGCCATGTCTCACTAATGCCAGTAACTTTTGACAGGATGAACTGACCAATGCCAAAAACTCCTCCCTCTTGTTCCAAATACTCCTGGCATTAGCGTACATAAAATGTAAAAGTTCCTTAGACCCACTGCTGTCCTGCCACTTTATATTAACTACACCATTCTGGTTTGTTACTCGTGGTACTAACTTAGGCAATTCATGCACATTGTTACACTTCACTGCTTCGATGTCATTTGTGTACCCACTAAACAGCTCCCCTCTGAAAGCTCAATTTTCCCTGATTTTGCACATCCACTTTCACTTCATTCCACAACAAGTTTTCCAGACTCTGAATACCAAATCCATTCAGATGTATTCACAAGTATTTTCATCATTCAAACTCATGCCATACATCCACAAATTCCATATCATCCCTCTTGCATAACCTATATATCAACTGACTAACTATTATGGCCCTCCTTCTCAGTTCAACTCTGTCATACCACAGCAAATGACTCATTACTTTCACTCTTTTCTTTTTGCTACTTTCATGTCCTCCCTCATACCACACTTTTCTCCTTTCAAATCATTCTTTCCAGCCAAAACAAACAACTCTTTCACTTTACTCTTTTGCACCCAAGAAGCACAATTTTGTCACTCTCGCACTAATTACACCTCTTATGAAAGATTAATTTTTCACTCTTTCTTGGTCAAGTATTCCTTTCTCTTTTCTCACACTTATTTCTTTCTGTTATCAGCTGAACCACTTGCCAGATGTTTCTGTTTGCTCCAGCTCACGCTTCGTCCAGTGTATCACTCTGCATAACCGCGCTATCTTTCCCTCATTACAGCCAATTCCTCATTCTTTTTGATCATCACTTTTACTCTCTCTCTCTCTCTCTCTCTCAATCATATCACTTTTAATCTCTCTTTCAATGCTATCTTCTGTTACACCATTACACACATTTTCACACATTTCACACATAATCTTTGATGGACAGCATGGATTTGCTAAAGGGAGGTCATGTTTTAGTAATCTACTTACTTATTACAATAAAGTGACTGCTTCCTTGGACAGAGGAGAAGGATACACAGTAATATACTTGGATTTCGCAAAGGCTTTTGATAGAGTACCTCATGATAAGTTGACAGTCAAACTAGAGCAGATGGGGTTGGATATTAGATTAGTGCATTGGATTGGAGACTGGCTATCTGATAGGTATCAACAAGTTGTGTATGGGGGTGCAATATCCAGGAAAAGGAAAGTCACTAGTGGAGTGCCTCAGGGGTCTGTTTTAGGGCCATTACTATTTAACTTATATATTAATGATATTGGTGAAGATTTGGATGGAGATATTCAGTTGTTTGCAGATGATGCAAAGTTGGGACGAACCATAAAGAGTAGTGAGGATGTTGTGGCCTTGCAAGAAGACTTGAATAAATTGAGTGATTGGGCAAGCAAATGGGGATGTGAGTTCAATGTTGCAAAATGTAAAGTTTTAAAATTTGGAAAACAAAGATGGGATGCAGAATTTATGCTTGGTGAGAATATATTGTTGGAAGTAGAGGAAATAAGAGATCTGGGGGTGATAGTGGATAAGGATCTAAAATTTAGGGGACACATCGCCAAAATTGTGAAGACAACACAAAGACTTCTGGGAATGATGCGGAGGACACTGACATGTAGAAGTAGGGAGATACTTGTTCCAATGTATAAGGCTTTGATTAGGCCACACTTGGACTATTGTGCCCAGATTTGGTCACCGGGTTTTCAGAAGGATGAAGAGATGTTGGAAAGGGTCCAAAGGTGACTGACTAAGGTAGTTTCTGACCTCTGGAATGTTGAGTATGAGGAAAGATTGAAAAGATGTAATTTGCAGAGTCTCGTGGAGAGAAGGAAGAGGGGAGATATGATAGAGACCTACAAGTTGGTAAGGGGTTGTTATAGGATCAATGGTGGAGAAGTTCTACAGAGAATAGTGGGAGATCAGGGGAGAACCAGAGGTCATCCCTGGAAACTGTATAAGGAGG
The DNA here is from genome assembly GCF_054136105.1 of Typopeltis vanoorti. NCBI lineage: Eukaryota > Metazoa > Arthropoda > Arachnida > Uropygi > Thelyphonidae > Typopeltis > Typopeltis vanoorti. Next base: position 40,601,139 of record NC_143570.1, read on the forward strand.
GTGTGAGTAAGGGAGTGAGAGGCAGGTTTTTTCGTGCAGAGTTGTGAGTGATTGGAATGCCTTGCCTGAGAGCGTGGTGTCTGCAAGTAGTTTGAATGTGTTTAAGACACGGTATGATGAGATGTGTGTGTAAGATAAAAGGACCTCCTAGATGAGTCTTTGACTCCATGAGGTCTTGCTTAATAATAATAATAATAATATTCTTTGTTCCATCCACCACTTGAATCTTGCAACCTGACCCACACTTCTGATCCTCACTTTTGTAGCATTTTTGGCACCATTTCCCAACACTATCACTTTTAAACCAAAGTCCATTCACTTTAGATAATACATACACATCTCACAAACACTGAACTGAATGAAGACCCTCTGGTTGAATTCCTTAAACACCATTGTTCTGCTTTGCATTGGTGCCATGTGCCAAGTATGTAACTTACCATGCAGAAAGAACTATATTAATTATATTTAAATAAAATTTTTAACTTAAGTCTAATTAATACCACAATATAATTTGGTTCTACTACAATTTTTAACTAATATTGCTATTTTTTCTAAATTACACAACTTAGCTTACGGAGGTCTCCAAACACTGGTCTACTAAATGACACCATTATCAGTAAATCCATTTCAGACCAGTGCTTAAGTTGAAGATAATCCTTTTATAGAAGAAAAATTTTAAATGAGATGCTAATCAGGCTTATTCCTCATAATTATAGTTATTCATCAGAGTTAATCTAAACAGAATCTAGATGCAACCCAACCATATATGTGAGAAGAATTAGGGAAGTATTTTCTATTATAGATCACTTTCATATAAGAATTCAGCTTGTTGAAACATATAATGAACATAACAAATCTCTGTACATCACTTTTATCCACTATAACAATGCATTTGACTCCATACCCCATGCAGATTTTATAGATGTGACCAGAACAAAGTGTAAACATTAAATATATCAAATTATCCAAACTATGTACAACAAAAATCAAACAGCATTTTGCAAGAAAGGGAGTAATCAGTAATCGCAATCAGTAAAGGTGATGGCCCAACAGCAGCAGAGAATGTTTAGCAGCTATGTTTCAAAATGTGTTCAGAAAACCTGACTGAACTGACAAAGATATCAATATTTTTGTAAAGATACTAGGCAATCATCAGTTTGCTACTGATGATATTGCCATCTTCTCAGAAGAATCCACTCCACTAATAGGGATGATAAATGAACTAAACAATACATGCAAACTGATGGAAGTTAAAATGAATTTTATAATAAACAAAAATCATGATTAATAGCTCCAAAAATCCTATAATATACCATCGACTCCCCCCCACCCCATCTCTATGGAACCCAGACAACCATATACAAGGCACAGTAGTTCAGATGTGGTCTTATTTCTTGCTTATTTCTGTAAGTTAGTACTCTCTTCAGTGTGATAACTTACCAACCTTAGTAATGTGGCTTAAAATTCAACTCTCTACCAAAACCCCGTATGTCTCAAGATTCACTGACCACTTGCAGCAAATTCCCATTAATATAATACTCCACCTGCAATGTTTTCAGCAGAATTATCATTTGCTATAAAACCAGTCAGTTCAAATCAGCCTGCAAGTGTACTATATCAGCTATGTCCCTTATCACCCTTTCCAACTCTGCATCATCATCATCAGATAACTGGATATTACCATTTAGATTAAACTCAACATTATTAATATACAAGTTGAACAAAACTAACCCAAGCAAAGATCAGTATGGTATGTTAGTAGTCACCCTGCTTCTCTTACAATGTTTCATAAACCATATCCATTTCATTAGTAAATGTGTGTTTAGGCTTAGGTGTTGATTTACACTCATAATGAAATTTAATGGAATGAATACAGCACAAAGATAAATAATTAAACAGTGGGTTTAATCAGAACAATTAAATATTCTTGTTTAATCCTTTAACCAAGTGTAAGTAAACAAAGTGTACACATGAAGTTTCTTCTTCACGATTAGGCTACTTGTCTATAGAGGCTAATGACTTTAGATCAATTGTACATTCTCCCCCCCCCCCTCTTTTGTATGTGTATAATGCTAAGCATTTTACATTAATTGCCTTAGTATGTTCTGTTGTTATGTTCAACTTCTTATAGGAAGTTAAACTTCTCAGGTTATGTTAAACTGCCCATGACATGAGAAATTTAATTCTTAGACGTCCCACTAAGTGCTAGCTAACAGTACCCACAGAGGGCACCCCTCATAGGACTTCAAGCTTTATATGGTCTAATTTTTTTCACTTATTGTTTTGTGTGTGTGTGTTATTACAATTTTAATATTGTATTCCTAAAGATGTCTCTGTGACAGAGACAAAATATGGGAATGATTAAACCTGCTGTTTAATTATTTCTTTTTGTGCTATATTCATTCCATTAAATTTTATTATAATACTGCTTGCTCAGGAAGTCAAAGGCTCATTGAGGGAGGGGCCTCTCTTCCAGATTACAGAATGCCTAAATATTGGGAATGATTAAACCTGCTGTTTAATTATTTCTTTTTGTGCTATATTCATTCCATTAAATTTTATTATAATACTGCTTGCTCAGGAAGTCAAAGGCTCATTGAGGGAGGGGCCTCTCTTCCAGATTACAGAATGCCTAAATAGCTATCATATCTTTCTTTGAAAACATTCTCTGAAAAGCACTCACAACATTCACGGACAACCTATTCTCCACACACACACACACACACAATGAGAAAACCGAAACTTTCATGCATCCTAATCACACACACACACACACACACACACACACACACACACACACACACACACACACACACACACACACACACACACACACATTTTTTCTGTTTCCAGGGGTGATAACTCACTCCCACCTGTCGTTTCTTGAGCTGTAAAATTTGCTGTGTGTCTAATATGCTTCTGTGACATCTCTTCTCGTCCATCTATTATTCAAACTTTAAATATTACAATCCCACAGCATATCCTCATAAGCACAATTTCATAAACCAGATATGATCCTGGTTTTCTTTTTGTCAGATCTTTTCAAATGTTTTCTCATGACCTCTGAGATCAGGTTACCATACAAAAGAATAGTAGTCAAGATGTGGTCTTATCAAAGCTTTGTACAATGAAAGAACAACTTCCTTATTCCTGCAGGTTAGTTTTCTCATAAACATTGCATTTATCCAATGTGATAACTTAACAACCTTAACAACTGACTCCTAAACTTTGACTCTCTGTTCAGACTCAAATAACCAAGTCAGAGACACTGTAAATTTTTTTATATGCTTCTTCAGCACCCTTGCAGATAACTCATGCAATTCCACTACTGTGAATCCAGCTCATCCGCTTTGGTCCTTATATCTGGTTCCAGTTCAGCATCCAGATAGTTAATGGGTATGCCAGGATGTATACCTCACTAAGTGACCATGTAACAACTCAGCTATTTCTAAAGCATGTACATTTTCTTCTTCTTCTTTTATTTTTTTAATGTCAATTCCATCCATGAAAGGTTGGTCGGTCAACCTACAATACATTAATACTGTGGATGCATAGAGTTTATTATTATTATTAACATCTGATCTCCATGGAGCCAAAGGACTCGTTGTGGGAGATACAAACTCACTCATGCAAAAAAGATTGAATTATGCCTTTGACATTCAGAGTTTCCACACTAACGACACTCTCAGGCAATGCATTATACTAATCAATCATTCCCTATGAAAAGAACCTGCTTCTCACTCCCTAGCATATTCTCTCAAAACTCGTGGTGAAATACCATCCAGTCCCAAAGCTTTACTGACATCCAGAGTACTCAGTATCTGAAACACACTCTCCTCCTGTACCTCTAAACCTCAAAACTGCCCTATCCCTCTAGCATTAAAACTGACTCCCCTAGGATGAAATACTCCAATAAAATGGTCATTGAACAATTCTACTATGTCCTCTGCATCAGTCATTCTATTCTCATTTTTATCCCAATATCATTCTTCCACAGTCATTTCTCCTCTTACTGGCCACTTAGCTAAAAAATTCCCTAGGATTGTCTTTGGATCTTAGGGCCAATCTCCTCTCATATTCCAGTTTCGCTTTCATTACTACACTAGTCACTCTTCTGACCTGTAACATATATTCTTCATGCATCTTCTTTTCACCTGTCTCCTTATATCTCTTCCATAGCCCCTTTTTCGCATGCAATTCCTGTTTAATATTGTTTGTCATCCACTTTACTCCAAATTGTGTCCTCTTCTTCACTTGTGGTATACAACTTACCATTGCTGCTAACAAATATTCTTTCACAATTTCCCATGCACTAATGATATCCCGGCCTTCCAATTCCTCCCTCCATGAAACTTCCCAAAGTTGACGTCTAAGACTATTATAATCACCTGCTTTATAACTCCACATAAGTTCCCGTCTCTTTGATACTCCTGCATGTCTACTCATTTTCCAAGTCAAAACCATATGGTCACTCTCTCCAAATGGTGGCAGAGATGTCATCTCAGTTATTATCAACTCTTCTGATGCCATAACCAAAACTCTTGAACCTCTTGTTTCCTCTGTTACATGTTGCCTAAGACATTTGTCCCTCAAGAATTCTACAAATTCCATTCCCCTATTGCTACATGCATCTTCCTCTCTCCAATTTATACTACTGTAGTTAAAATCTCCCATTACAATCATTCTTCTTGCACTTGCCAAACTTAACTGTCTGAACATCTCCTGGTCCCTATCCTCTGTGCTCCTGGGTCTGTAGCAACACCCCACTAAATATCCTGTCTTGCCCACCTCTACCTCACACCACATGCTCTCAGAATCATTTGTCTCTCACTGCCTTCCAAAGCCTCCACTCTTAGAGGACATAAGTCGTCACTTATCATAAGCAGTACCCCACCACCACGCTTTCCCCTCCTATTCTGCCGAAAAATGCTGTACCCAGCGACTTCTATTCCTGTTATTATATTCTCTTCTGTCAACCACGTCTCAGTGATCCCACTAATTTTTGGCCAGGCTGATGCTATACGTGCCACCAGTTCCTCTCCCTTATTCCGGATATTCCTGGCATTAGTATAAAGCATATAAATGCCATTGTTTCTATACCCAGCATTATCCCCTCTAGACTTCACTGGGCTCAGTGTTACCTGATGTCGTCTCCCTTCTTCCAAGTATCCATTCCCACAAGAGGCCACCCCTGCTATCATCCTCCCTGGGACACACAGACTCATTCAGAACAGCAATCTCTCCAGATGCCTATGTCCTTCCTCATTCAAATGTAAGCGGTCTCTCGCATACAATTCCTCTTTTTCCTCAAACGCACTCCAAGCATCCACATATACCAGTCCTCTCTTGTCGCACACTCTAGCTATTATGTCATTCAATATTGTTACTGTTCTGCTCAGCTCGTCATTATCATACCTAGGCAATACGCACACTATTTTTCCTCTCTCTGTCTTCTTCCGTACAGCCTCAAGCAAAAATCTCACATCTCTCGCTGCCCGACTTACATTACCACTCGAGTCATTTGCTCCTACCATCACAATCATCTCATCCACCCTTTCACCTCTCTTAATTGCCATAGCCACCCTTTCTATTGTTCCTCCTGGCAAACACTCCTCACACATCCTATCTTGAACACCACGGACCATTGAGTCCCCATACATTATACCTCTTACCATTCCCTCTCTCCTATTGTTTCCATTCTCTCCTCTTCTTTCATTCCCATAGGTCTCTCTCATTCCCTCTCCTCTACTGCTATTCTCCCTTCTAGCATTCCCATACCTCTCTCTCCTACTGTTTCCATTCTCTCCTCTTCTAGCACTCCCATACATCTCTCTCATTCCCTCTCTCCTACTGTTTCCTTTTTCTCCACTTCTAACACTCCCAAAATTCTCTCTCTCCCCTACTCTGATTCGGCTTGCATTTATCTCTTCCATTTCTCCTAATCTTATCTTTCATACTTCTGCTCTCATTCACAAGACATTCCACCTCCTCTTTCAGCTCATCTATCTCCCTCTGCAGGTCAGTCACTCTTAATCTAAATTCACTCTCCCAAACAAAACCATCTCCTAAACTTTCACAGTCACTCATGCCTTCCACACTATCAACTATTATTTTCTCATTCATATATATATATTTTTTCATTCTCTCCTATCACACTACTTGTCTTCTTACATTCATTCCCTGTTCCTGGAACAACAAGGTTGGATATTGATATTTCTAATGCACTTATTTCCTCCCACTGCCTGCATTTTACACACATATGCTCTCTTTCACAAGCCACATATCCAATTCCCGAGACGCATACATGCCGCAAGTACTGCATGCCACAAAGTCCCTTATGATATTGCTTATAACAGAGTTCTTAAATGGCAGAGGACTTGGCGATACGCCACTTGCGACTGCAGCTGAATCTGCCATCATTCCTTACTGCCGAGTAGCGTAATCATTAATTATTCAATTAATAAATTCCGTTAAATAAATAAGAAAGAAAGTACAGACAATTACAAGCAAAACAAAACATTTAAGTACATTAAATATAATTAAATAAAATGAAATATAACTAAATACAGTAATGAAAACTTAGCTTCATTTTGTCTTCCACCATTATGCATTCGATTCCGACAGTAACCAAAATATATTTTATTGTGACAGCAACTAACTTCCAAAAAACAACCACTGAAGTACACTCATATTCAGAGAAACAATTTAGCACTCAAAAACGCAGGGAAAAAAAAAAACCAACCTCCTCTCCTTTTATTCACAGGACTCTGCAAGTTTCATTCCTTCAATCTATCCTTGTATCTGACAAAGATCTGACACTGACTTATAAAATCTTCTCTGGACCTTCTCCAATACATCTTTATTCCCATGAAAACCAGATGACCAAATATGCACACAGTAACGATATGTGGTCTGATACAAGGGAACCATAACCTCTTTGCTTCTACATGTCAATATCCTCCTCATTATTCCCATATCAGTTGTGATGTTCTTACATTTTAGCAATGTAACCTCTAAACTTCAAGTCTCTGTCTGTTCATCATCACTCCCAGATCTCTCATCTCTTCCACTGCCTTCAAAATTTCTTAAATTTCAAGATCTTGCACTTTGCAACATTAAATGTGACAGTTCCACTCACTTGTCTGCTGACAGTCTATTGAGATCCTCATGCAAGGCCACAACATCAGCTCTACTTCTCACAGTTCTTCCCAACTATGCATCATTGGCAAACAGCTGCATGTCTCTAGATAAGCCAGTCACAATGTTAACAAATTCAACAATAATGAGCCTAAAACAGATCCCTGTGACACTCCACTAGTGAGCTCTTTTAGGATGCCACTCCTCCATACACAACCTGCTGATACTTATCTGACAGCCAATCAAAATCCGACTCACTAGTCTGTTTTATCTAATCTCTCATCTTTTTCAATTTAGCTACCAGTTTATCATATATCAGTCTATCAAAGGTCACGTAAAATCCAAGTATATCATTGTACGTGCACCTCTTTCATCGAATGAATTTGCAATCTTGTTGCAACATGTAAGCAGATTGCTAAAGCATGATTTATTTGTCACAAATCCACACTGATCGTCATAAAGAATACAGCTATTATTCTGAATCTTAGTCCTCATCAACTTCTCTAACACCTTAAGAACAACTCCAGACACATAGATTGGCCTATAATTTTTAGATATATATAAATATCTATAAATATATCTATAAATCTATAAATATCTATAAATTATAGGCAAAGGTGACAGCCTTGTTCCATCTGGATGAAAGTGAGATGGGGTTGGGCTTGTACACACAATCAGAGGAACAACTGAACTTGTTCACCACCACTATTAAATCTGATGTTCTCATTGGGTGTCACAAGTCACTTTTGTGAGGTGCAAGAAGTTCATTCCATCTTTTCTTTTGTTTGTGAATCTGAAGTAGTGACACCTATTGACTTTTCTGGGAACAATATCATCCTTTAGCTCAACAACAGTTTCTCCATGAAAGTTGAGAATGATGGCATTGAACTTCTTTTTTTTTCAGCCTTGGTCAAGTCACGTATCATTGCAGTGAGGTCACCAAGTTTGTTGGTGATAATGAGAGAGGGTGTATTTATGTCAAAGTGTTGATGATCGAATAGTTTGAGCTTGGTTTCCAGTAATTTGATTTTGCAGGAGAGAGGCTCGTTAATAGTAATGAGGTGCTGCTTTAGCCTGTCAATTCACTTTCCAAAGTTTAGGAGTTGTTTTACTGATTGGAGGCTCATTGGACAGAAGAAAGGCTGCAATGTGTCCATACATGCACAGCAAGCATGCAACCAATGACAATAGAAATCACACATAAGACCTTTTTTGTTTTAGTAATGTCTAGTCTGCAAACTGTAGTACTTGGTAATAACATTAGTTTTGTTAACAAATATGCTTGACTGTGCTGACAAAATCCGATGTGCTCTGACATCAGTGGGTTTTATTGCTGCCATCTTTGCTTCATATAGTAGGCATGACAACTGCTTGACGATGGCTGATATTAAACTCATAAACTCAAAAAAAAAAACTAGCTTGAGGCATTCAAAGTACTTATTATTATTATTACATAACACCTCCGTCCCCACCACTCTACTACCCGCAACTACCTTCATCATCTACACCAGCACCATCTACTGCCGACCACCATCACTATTTTCACAGACAATCACAAACATCCATGCCCACGGCAGGATTCGAACCCATAGCCTTTTGGGTGGAGAGCGGATATGCTAACCACTCGGCCAACCAGACCGCCTTTACAGAGGAACATCGAATCCCTCAGAATTCTGTGCTGTGATTTTGTTTGGTGACTATTTTGGAGGAAAACTATCTGCATTTGCTAGGTTATTCTTCTACTTTTCACAGTCCAATTTTGAACTTCCTCATCACTGATGAGGAAGTTCAAATGGGATTCACTTAATCCCATATGATTTTATCTTCCTAATATCTTCCTAATATAGGATGCAGATATAGCTTTCTTCAAACATCCCTTGGCTACTTCCCAACACTGCTGATTTCTCTACCGTTATTCAGAATTTCATGCCAAAGTACTCTTTAAGCTGCCTTCTCAGTCTATCATAATCACCTGCCTTATAGTTTCTATCCATATCTTTTTATTTTATTTTTTATCAAAACCTTTCACGTGATTTGCCATCTTCCAGGTTAAAACTGCATAATTATTTTCTCCAACTGGAATTAAAACAGCTACCTCTTTATATACATACTTCAGATGATGCTATTACTAGATCCAATATTCTTGAAACACAAGTCCTTTAACTGAGAGAGGCTTTCAGTTAAGGGACTTTTACACCTTTTATTTTTATGAGTAGTTTTATTCATTTTTAACATAATCTTGTTATTGGTATGACATGTCTGTGAGGAATACACAACTTGTAGAGATAAAAATAAGAATTATTCTTCTATTCAATTACCACATTTATCACAGTTTTCTTTTCCTCCTCGTTTTTGATCATGACTGTGCATGCCAATGTTTTAAATTATACAGCTCAAAATGTATTATCAAAAGAATACTGCATATTTTACAAAATTATTTCTGACATTTGTATTAAGTAAAAAAAAAAAAAAAAAAAAGCTATATAAGCTATAAAAATAAGCTAACACCTTTTTATTCCCTTATAGGCAGTAGGCGAGGCCTTTAAACCCAATCTATAACTGTCAGATTTTAGGGAAAGACAACATATACTAAAATATTAATTAAAAAACTTTAATTAATACTTCCTATATTTCGGTAATGTTACATTACCATCTTCAGGGAACATAAAAATAATGATATGTGCATGCAGGCACTAACACTAAACAAATATGGCTGAAGAAAACAACTGAAGTCGGTCCTAGAGTCCTAAAAGTGCCCCTAGTGGACTAAATTGGGTTGTCTTGACTGTTGGCTGATGTTCTAAGAATGCAAGCTTCCCATATTTGGGGGCAGTCTCATGCATCAAAATTTGTTGAGATTTGGGGAGTTTTTTTAGAGCTGAGGCTGATTCCAGGAATAATTTCTCATATTTATACTGGCTGCAGTGTAGTAGAGTGACTTTCTTCGAGCGTATTTTGTGGCAGGTGTCCAAAGCATGGTCAGCAAGTCCTGAGTGGCTGTACTGGTGGGACCAGATATAGCCCTTATGTTCAGATATCCTAATATTAGCTGTCCTGCTGTTTGGCCGTGGTAGGACAGTTTGCAACTACAAGGAACCTAGTATACTCCAGGTAGGTCTAGGAGAAGTGGCTGGTCTTTGGCGGAGCAGACAGGCCAATTTTTTATACAGTTTGTAACAAGTTGTCAGGTCATATTTTTTTAAGATTTTTGTTAGCTTTTCAGAAGTACCCTGAAAATAAGGAATGGTGATAGATTTAGAAAGTTTATTTTTCACTTGGTTAGAATATAATAAATTTAGTTTAATTCTTTATCCAAGTGTGAGCAAACAAAGTTTGCACCTGAAAGTATCTTCAGGACTGAGGTTAGGTGGTGCAACACCAGGACGACTCCTTGCAAAGGTGGAGCAAGATACTATCACTCCTATCTCAGTATCTCCCACAATGCAAAACACATCTCCTTGCGGATATGTCTAATGTTATGCATTAAGGGAAGGGCCACTACCCAGACTAGTTTCGACCTTTATTGAGGTCTCTTCAGTGGGAGCCAGGCCCAAGTGGAGATACCAGTGGAGTTATGCATTAAGGGAAGGGCCACTACCCAGACTAGTTTCGACCTTTATTGAGGTCTCTTCAGTGGGAGCCAGGCCCAAGTGGAGATACCAGCCAGAAGCATTAGCAGGTCATCTCTACCTATAGGAGTTGCCAAATGGTGTGCCACCTTTTTAATAAATTACTCTGGATTTAGAGAAAGATGTTGAAAGTTTATTTTTCACTTGGTTAGAATATAATAACTTTAGTTTAATCCTTTATCCAAGTGTGAGCAAACAAAGTTTGCGGCTGAAAGTATCTTCAGGACTGAGGTTAGGTGGTGCAACACAGTCTGGGTAGTGGCCCTTCCCTTAATGCATAACATTAGACATATCCGCAAGGAGATATGTTTTGCATTGTGGAAGATACTGAGATAGGAGTGATAGTATCTTGCTCCACCTTTGCAACGAGTCACCCTGGCGTTGCACCACTTAACCTCAGTCCTGAAGATACTTTCAGGCGCAGACTTTGTTTGCTCACACTTGGATAAAGGATTAAACTAAATTTATTATATTCTAACCAAGTGAAAAATAAACTTTCAACATCTTTCTCTAAATCCAGAGTAATTTAATAAAAAGGTGGCACACCATTTGGCAACTCCTATAGGTAGAGATGACCTGCTAATGCTTCTGCCTGGTATCTCCACTTGGGCCTGGCTCCCACTGAAGAGACCTCAATAAAGGTCGAAACTAGTCTGGGTAGTGGCCCTTCCCTTAATGCATAACATTAGACATATCCACAAGGAGATGTGTTTTGCATTGTGGGAGATACTGAGATAGGAATGATAGTATCTTGCTCCACCTTTGCAAGGAGTCGTCCTGGTGTTGCACCACCTAACCTCAGTCCTGAAGATACTTTCAGGTGCAAACTTTGTTTGCTCACACTTGGATAAAGGATTAAACTAAATTTATTAGGTGATAGATTTAGATTAATCTCTGTTATGGAAGGGGGGAAGGGGAAGGTTGTGGTTAATTGGTTTTAATATTTTTTGGATTTTTGGAGGGTTGTAGCCATTGGCTACAAAGGTATTAAGAATATGGTTAAGTTCAGTAATTAGGGTATTGTTATCTGAACTGATTAATTTTGCCTTGTTATATAAGGTTTGCATAATCCCATATTTTTGGGAGGGGGAGGTGATTGCTAGTGAATGTATCTACCTGTATGTGTAGGTTTTCTGTAAACAGAAAAAGCCAGGGATCCATCTGGGTGGCATGTAATCAGAGTGACTAGGAAAGGGAGACTGTTGTTTTTCCTTTTCCCAGGTAAACTAGATCCTGGGGTGTTGATTGTTTAAGTGTGTTAAGAAGTTGTGGAGTGTATCCAAGTCATGCAGCCAAATAGCAAACACATCATCTACACAGCATAGCCAAACAGTAGATTTAAGTGGAGCTGAGTTTAAGGCTTTTTCTTCAAAGGTCTTGAGGTTCTTTTTCTTCAAAGGTTCTCCACCCCTGGCCAACTTCTAAAGAAGTTGGCCAGGAGTGGAGAACTCATGGCTGTCCCATCTATCTGTTCGTAGAATTTTCCTTGCCAAACAAAATAGCCTGAGTTCATGGTGAACTGAAATAGGGCTGAGATAGTGGGAGGAAATTTGGCTTGGATGAGGTCCAAGGTATCTTCGAGTGGGACATTGGTGAATAAAGATATAGAAAACCTCTCACTCCAACACTGACCATTATGTCAGTGTTGGAGTGAGAGGTTTTCTATACTGGCTTTAAAGTGGGCTGAATTTTTTATGTGTGAAGGTGTGTTGCCAGTATATTGTGTGAGTACTTTGGCTAAATGTTTGGCTAATTTGTATGTGGGGGAAATCAATGCAATCCACAATGGGACGTAATGGCACATTCTGTTTATGGATTTTTGGTAGTCCATATATTCGTGGGGGGGGGGGTGTCTAGAATTAAAAGGTTTTAGTTTATTAGTCACTTCTACAGGCCAAGAAGTAACCTTCTTAAGGAGCCTATGGAGTGTTCTGATCTGTGAACTGGTGGGATCATATTCTGTAGGGAGGTAGGTAAATTGATCTAACAGTAAAGAGGTAAGGTTTACCTGTGTAGTCAGATTTGTTTAGAACTACAGTGGAATTTCTCTTATCTATTTTCGTAATTATTATTTTACTGTTGTTTTTTCTTTCCTGCAGAGCTTTGAATTCTTCTTTAGATAGGTTGCTTTTAGGTGGTTTAGCTTGGGTAAGGACACCGGCTATATCCAGTTTGATACTGTTGGCAATATGGTTGGAAAGGTTGTGGATACCACGTTCTACCTATATCATTATTTCTTCTGAAGGGATTTTTTTTTGGTGCTACAGCAAATTTGTGGCATAACAGGAGTGCAATGATTGTTTCAGGCTTTAAGGTAAGAGATGAAAGGAAAACAATAACAATCTCCCTTTCCTAGACACTCTAATTACATGCCCTGATAGATACCTGGCTTTCTCAGTTTACAGAAAACCTACACACAGGTAGATACATTCACTAGCAATCACCCCCCCCCTCCCAACAATATAGGATTATACAAACCCTATATAACAGGGCAAAATTAATCAGTTCATATAACAATGTCCTGACTACTGAACTTAACCACATTCTTAATACCAATGGCTACAACCCCCCAAAAAATTCAAAAAATATTAAAACCAATTAACCACAACCTTCCCCTTCCCCCTTAACTGGTAACAGATTGATTTGGAGGAAAATTGTAGATAGGAAGTTAGTAATGATGTAAGTTTTTCATGTAGTACTATCATACCCTATATACCCCTAGAGGGTACATGTCAGGAATTTGATGATGAACTCATAACCTATATATACAATGATATTCAGCAGGAGTATGTAACTATATTCATACTACATGCTGTTGTAAGATCAGATGGATATTTGTGAGGCAAAGCATGTACACTGACCACAGAACAGCGAACTTAAAAAAAAGTAGAAAAAAAAAAGGAGTGCTTTTCACTGACATTAGGCTTTTGTAGTGTAAATTATCCATGATAATATTTCTGGCATTAACTACAAACACTGCAAATGAAAAAATTGTTTAATCAACCAATATCCTCATTATCTGGTGTGCATCATCAGGATTAAATTATCGATTTGAGAAAAAAAAACATTAACAGATTATCTCTAAAATAATAACTGCCATACATAGAACAGTCTTAAACTTGGTGAACATCATCCTAGTTCACAGCTTTCTAGGTATTCTGCAAAATCTAACCTAAGTTGCTTTAAAATGAGACCTTGGCTTTTACTAAATTGAATTGGATAATGTGATATCTGAGTGGCTTGTTGGAATTTAAGCATTGCTATTGAATTTAGCATATGACATTCTTGTGAGTTTCCAAAGAGCCTGATGCTTTTCATTGGTGATATGAAATGCTAAACTATATATATGTACTTGCCATTTTTCAACATCTTTAATTTTTTTTCTTTCATGTGAATCTCTCCCAACTGTTCCATTTGTCCAATGTTGGAAATGCAACATGTAAAGAAAAATTTGTATACTTCTGATCTGATTAGTGAGGAGGGAAAGAGGGACATCCTCGAAAAAAGAGTAAGGGTTGTTGGCAAGAATATGAGAACTAGATTTTTTGTCTGGAGAGTAGTGAATGAGTGGAAAATGTTGCCAGAGTTAGTTGTGCCTGCTTTTCAGCAAATGAGTTCAAAGCAAATTATGACAGGTATTGTGCAAATGATGGTTAGTGCTTAGTGAAACATTCAGCTCTTTCCTTAATGAGTCTGCAGACTCCATGGAGAGGCCAGTGTAATAATAATAATAATGATAATTCTTTTGATGATATAAATACTTACCAATAATTGACATTCTTGTAATTTAGTATTGCACCCATCCATCTCATCAGGGTTAACTTTGTTATAGTAAACTGAATACAAAACTGAGGCTAGTGATACATTTTGACAGTGATGGGGGAGATCAATAGGGGGCAAAATAATAGAAATAGTGGTGACTGTTTGCTCTAGAAGCTTGGGAATTCGCTCATAGGATGAAGGAAATAAGCAGTTGCTATCTATAAAAAAAATTAATAATGAATTTAATTTTTAAAAAAATATTCATACAAATATGTTTATACTATAAAAGATAATGCTAATGATGAAAGAAATTACAGGTTAGTTATAAGGTTTACTTACTTAAATATAGGTTATGTTTGTTTGCTTAAATATTCTGTGATTTTACTTGTATAGTAAAATCACAAAAGCTAAAGGCAAGATTCGTTATCTACATCTCTATACAGGTTGATCAAAATTAAACGTATCCTTGCTTAAGGCCTTGTATAGTGCAATCCAGGGATCCAAATGCTGTGAAAAATTTGCAGGAATACATTGTGCATAATGTGGAAGCAATATCTGAGAAAAATAAAAGTAGTTCTAAAATGCACCATCATGAGGCATTGCAAACAAGAGATGCATGAATTTGCATATTACTAGCTTGGCAGATGCTAGGAGGATTTAAAAAGATTAACACAGGATTTTTCCTTTCATTCTGGTTGTTAATACCATACACAGTGGTATTAAGTCAGAAATTTGCAGAGTGCAGCAACATTATTGCAAATGTTTAAGTAGTACAGCTTCATAAGCAAAGCATGTTGGGACAAGGTTAGTGCTTATGAAGCTGTACTACCCAAACATTTGCAATAATGTTGCTGCACTCTGCAAATTTCTCATTGCCTGAACAAATGCCAACGAGATCCACTATCTCCATATGCTCTGCAATGAATGATTAGTCATTTTGAAGAAACAGGATCATTGGGAGTTAGACATGGCAAAGGTTGCAAAGCATTCAGTTCACAACAAGTGAATGATTATCACCTACATGAAAAGAAAATAACTAGCATCCAAATCAGAAACAATAGCCATGACATTGAAATAATGGCAAGCAACTGTAAAAAATTGAAAAGAATTTACAAGAAATAGGCTACACAATTACTCTTCCATAGATTAAGGACCTCATCAAGTTCATCCAAAATCTAGAAATTAAAGAATTACCAGTAACCCTTTACTAATCATATTATCTCCCTTCTGCATTGCCTCATTAAATGTACAAGGATTCCACAGACCAGTTAAATAAGAGGCTGTATGGAAACTTATGCTATGCCATAATATCAGAAACAAAAACCTGATAATATCAGGTTTGGAGCTTTGGAAGATTTAACAGGGCTGAAGTAGGTGTTCTTATTCTTTATCTTTCCTTGGGTCATTCTGTAATATTCAAAGGGATGCAGAAGGACAAATCTTGACAATTAGACTGGAAATACCACTGATATGTAATAAGGTTTATAAATGTTTATGTTCCATCCAGTGAACAGTGAACAGTTAGACGAAAATTCTTCCAGGAATTTCAGCCATATTTATACAATGCCCACTACATCATAGCAATTAGATACTGGAATTGTATTGAAGACCCCCACATTAGATAAAATAGGAGGACACCTCAGGAGTGAAAAAGTGCAATATGCACAGTTAAAAATATGTCTTGACAATGCTTAAATAGCAGAAATGTGGGGGATTTGTAACCCTAATCTCCAGGCTTACACGAATCACGGTATTGGTTCCTGTCTTGATCAAATTTATATATCATTCCCTTATTAAACAGGAGAATTCAGATACAATATGTTAACATTAACATGTGAGATCATAATCAATTCCACTTAAAATCCAGTGCATAGAATAAATAGAGATCTGTTCTGGACCATGGAGATTTCCATCAAATTTCTGATTGATCTTTTCAACCAAACTTTACCCTCTGTTCAAACTGTAATAATGTTACCTGGAACTAGAATATCTGGTTAAAATTCAAACCAGCAGTAAATCAGAATGTGATTGAATGATGTTCCTAAAAAGAAAAAAAGTTGAAAAAAACTGTATAAAAAGAGAAGCTGGTTCATAGCAAACCAATACAATGGTATAGAATGTAGCAACATCTTTAGAAACAGCAACATAGAGATAGAAATGGAAAGGCAGAAACAAGTGGAAGAAAAAATTTTGAAATAAGAATACAGCATCACTTAGCAGATAGCCATTCAGCTGCATTCTTCAATAGATAATTCATCAAATTCTGTAAAGAAAGGATTATCACAATCAATATCCTTGATTCAGTAGATTTAGTCACCAAGAAAAGTAGATTAGTTTGCTCATAAGACAAAAAAAACTTGCGCAATAGTAGAAATTTCATATGAATATAAAATGATAATTGAGTTCATTCATCCCTGTTATTTTTACTTTATTATATTATGAAATCTATTAAGGATGGATTAAAATACAAGGTGATCAAAATTAACATATCCTGAAGGCCTTGTGGAGCACCACACAGTGATTCAAATGTTGCAAAACTTTGCAGTGTGTCATTGTGAAACATTGTGTGTCATGGAGAAGTGATATCTGAGAGGAGAAAAAAAAAAAAGGGTAGTTCCAAAATTCAATACCAGGAGTGCTGTATGATGTACCAAATGTAGTAATTTTTCTGCGTGTAAAGAAGGAGAAAAGTGAATAAGCATAAATAACACATTTTTATTCACTTCCATTATGCATTCACGGGCTGTACTGCTCAATGCGCTGTCCTTCCCAGTATGCCACAAACTGCATCCTTTGCACAATGTGTTCAACAGCTGGGGACTGATATTGCACACATGCTGCATTATGTTGTCTTTTTGCACTGGCAAGTGATCAGGATGATCCTGATAATCCCGTTCTTTGAGAAATCCCCAGAGCCAGAAGTCGAGGAGTCAGATCAGGTGAACCAGGTGATTATGCAATGGGAAGCGCACAGCTGATCACTCTGGCTTCCATGAAATGTTCTCGAAGAAGCTACTGTATGGACTGACTGATGTATGGAGGACTCCATCCTGATGAAAATAACTGAATCCATTCATAGGTGCTGCTATAGCTGTCGCACAACAAAATTATAGTTATTTTCTTTTCATGTAATCATGATAATCATGTTTTCATGATAATGATAATGAATAATGAAAACATTTGAATGATAATCATACAAAGTATGATTATCATCTACACAAAAAGTTTTTTACAGTTGCTTGCCATTATTTCAATGTCAAGGCTATTGTTTCTGATTTGATGCTAGTTATTTTCTTTTCATGTAGATGATAATCATACTTTGTATCAGTGAACTTTATTATTTTTTCTTTAATTGTACCTCTCTCTTTCCCTTTATCAGCATGACATGGTTCCTCATGATCCATAAAATCTTCTAAGACTGAGTAGTCTTCATTTGTTTTCATCAATATCCACTTCTACTTAAATATCCAAACCATTCTTCAATGGAATTCTGATAGCCTTCTTTATTTAAACGAGATCATAATTTCACTTGTGAAACTCAGTTCTGCCTTATTTCTCACAAAAAAAAAAAAAAAAAAAAAATTCAGCCATACTTTTAACAACACTGAAATCTCAGGACAAGATGAGATTTCTGTTCTTGGAATAACATTAATCTTTCTGAAGTAAGCATATCATAATGTGAAGAGAAAGGAGTGCAGTTTATGAATGTGTAGGATGGGTTTAAGGGACAAATTGAGCTGTATAACAGCGATGGACTGCATCTGAATGGTTTTGAGTGAGTCATTTATAAAGATTGCTGCTGCTGCTGGAGGGAAGTGTCAGTGCAAGTCAAAGATGATGTGAATGAGCAGGAGAGTGGACTAAGTGAGACTGATGTGGTTGTGAATGGAGAAGAGAATGTGACAACAAGAAAGCAAGTCGGATAGGGAAAGGGTAGACCAGAGAGGTCAGGGAGACATGGTGTAAGGGGAATGGATTTTGGAAGTGGTAATGAATGCACATATGTGGATGGTTAGCATAGGAAAGGAATGGCCAGGAATACATGGGGTTGAGTCTGGGAGGCTATGTGGGGCAAAAGATAAGAAGACAGGAGCAGGTGAGGAGCAGTCACAGAAAGGGGACAGCATAAGTAGGACTGGCTATAGACCAAGTGATGAATTGTTATGTTTATTTATGAAAGTCAGGAGTTTCAGAGGGAGATGAAATTGTTGCATTGAATAATAGTTGGAATAAGTGAAACATAGTTGGATGAGAATGACATCTTGATGGGAATAGAAATGGAGGTATATGATGTTTTTCACAAAGAGAAAAGAAAAGAAGGGAAGACTAGTGCCAATGATAGCAGGGGAATTATGTCTGTGCAAGGTTGAGATACAAGGAGAAAAAAGTGGCAGTGCTTTTGAAGTAGTATGGTGTGAAGTAGAGATTAATAGAATGAGATATTTGGTGCAGTGTTACTACAGGTAGGGAATGTGGAATTAGAGAAAAAGAAATGTATAGGCAACTTAGCTTAGTGAGGAATCAAAGGGTGATTTCAACTATAACAATGTTGATCAGAATGAAGAGGTAGCATCAAGGGAAATAAGGAGAATGAATTTCTTGAGTTCTTAAGGGACAACAATCTTAGAACAGTATGTAATGGAGGACACACAAGGATTAAGATTAAGATCTGGTTATATCATCAGAAGATGTGATTGTGAATGGAGTGTCAAATCTTCTCCTGGTAGAGTGATCATGAAATGATCACATGAGTTGCAGCCAGTGACATGAGAACTTCTATAAAGATGGGATACATGTGGAACTATGAGACTGGTGATTATGGAAAGATTAGAAGACAACTGGGAGCTATAGCACAGAAAGAGGAGTTGAGTGGGAGAATAGAGATGCTGTGTGGGCATTGATTAAGAGCTATTTAACAGTAGCACTGTCAAAGTGTATTCCAAGGAGATATGATTGAGATATATAAGTTGGTGAGAGGTTGTTGCCAGATTAATGTGGAGATGATATTTCATAGAGTAAAGGGCAGCAAGGGTAGAACTAGAGGCCATCCATGGATGCTGAGTGTGAGCAGGGGAGTGAGAAACAGGTTCTTTGCAAGGAGAGTGATTGATGAGTGGAATGCATTGTCTGAAAGTGTAGTGAGTGTAGAAACTCTGAATGGGTCAAGGCACGGTTTGATGATCTTTTGGCATGAGAGAGTATAGTCCTACAATGAGTCCTCTGACTACTCCATGTAGGTCAGATAATAATAATAATAATAATAATAATAATAATAATAATAATAACAACAACAACACCAGACAAGTATCCAAAAAAATTAGATTTTTTTCTTTTGTTCATAGAAATGCATTACTTTAACTTTGATTTGTATACAGTTAACAGCTGATCTGAGTTAAACACATCTAACAACTGGATGCTGTTCTCATATTTGAGTCAATGCCCCTAAAAACTGCATAAAAACTATTTGCTCTCTTCCCTTGTCTAGGAATAGAATGATTAGTTTGATAAATGTTGCACTGCTCATTGATTCACTTCATTTCACACCAATGTGCAATTTTTCTGCTTGCATCTTTAGAAATATTTCTGGTCAATTTTCAACAAAATTCTCCCACTCTCATTAACATATGCAGCAGCTATTCACTTCTAAACTTGAAAAACAATGTTTTGCTTTTTATTCATACCTTCTACTGCTGTCTTTTGCATCAGTCTCCCATCTTATGTATTTCCTAAAGAGTATGGTCTACAGGTATTTGAATTCAATGTTAACACATTTCTTTTTTCTCCTAAACTTTCTACCCATCCACAGCATTAATGCACTATAGGTTACTATCTTCTCATGTATTGGATTACAAAAAAATATCTCTTACTTCTCACTGTTTAATATATAGCAGATATGTGCAGCATTCATTATCACTTTTTTTGTGTCAGATGCAATGAACTTGTTCATTTATCAACAAGCAATATTTGTTGCAATTTAGTAAGATTTATTTGCACTGAAAGCAATGAAGTTACATTTTCATTGTGCAGTCAAGGTTTTTATTTTAATGACGTAAAGAAGGGAGTAGAAATTATAAAGATTCTTTACTTCATAAGACTGGGGAAAAAATGAGTAAATTCATTCAATTATTTTTTGTAACATGATTCCTTCCCTGATTTATGCCTATGCACAGATCCACAGCTTATGCAGGGGTTTGATATCAAGTCCAGTGGAATAGGGTGGTTAATCATTATTCCCACAGTGTCCTATATCTATATATTGCATGTGTTCTTCTGGTTGGTTTGCTTGTTTTGATTGATGATAAACCTGAGTTTCCAATAATAAAAAAAAAAAAACTCCACCCTCCGTATCAGATTGGCTAACTCACCATTTGATTGAAAAACTTGAAAAAGATTCCTCACATCATAGATGGGATATGAATCTGGATCTTTCCAAGGACTCATCTGAATCAACTGAGCTTCGGAGACTCGTAATGTAGTTACAGTGATCAACTTCTAACATCAAAATATTAAAGGTATAATTCTGCATTTTTTTATTAATTTGAATTTCTTCTTTCATGAAGATAATATATTAATAACAGTGAGATTTCAAAGTAAATTGAAAATTCATTTGAAAAAGCTTAAATGCTAATTTTTAAATGTAAATTGAATTTGCAAACATTTATGGTAGCATTAAGAATCAAACTGATAAGAGATTATTGGGCTAGGAGACTGGCTGGGAGACAGTATTAACATATTGTATATTGAGAAGCAGTACTCTCAGAAGAGGAAAGTCACTAGTGATGTGCCACAGGATCCACTTTAGGGTCATTTTTGTTCAACTCGGATGTTAATGATATTGTTAGACCTCTGAGTGGGGATATGCAGTTGTTTTCAGACAATGTAAAGATAGGGAATTATGAGTAGTAGAGTAGATGTTGTGGCTTTGCAAGAGAATTTGAATAGACTCCACATGTGGGCAACTGATTTTTACTACCAGTTCAATGTTGTACGTATAAGGTTTTGGGATTTGGAAGGCAGGGTATAAAACTAGTGGGGAGGTTCTGCTGTAAGGAGAAGCAGAAGATAAGGAACCTAGGGATGATGGTGGACATGGATCTGAAATTTAGAGACCATTTTGCTGGAATTATGAGACAAATACAGTGGATAATGAACTATAAGAACAATGATACGTAAAAGTAAAGCAGCTACATTTCCACTGCAGAAGATCCCAATTAGGCAGCATATGGATGATATATGAAAATTTTATTTACCTAGATTTTTTTTTAAAGAGAAGAGATTTTAGAACCATAGGTAGATAGGTAGGAAGACAGTGATAGAAGAATATCATCTGCAAATCCCAGCTGGTACAAGGATGAGAGGTGATGTATTGAGACAGATAAGTTGGTAAAGTGTTTGTACCAGATTAATGCAGAAGAGATTATTCACAGAGTGGATAGAGATAGATACAATATCTATCTCTATCTCTATAAAATATCTATCTCTATCTCTATCCACAGTCTATCTCTATCTCTATAGAATATCTATCTCTATCTCTATAGAATATCTATCTCTATCTCTATCCACAGATATACTATCTCTAGTACATAGTGTGTGCATGTATATGAGCATACGTGTGTGTGTGTGTTGGGGCTAGAGAACAGTGGTTTTATTTCATTTTGTTTATTTAGTTATTTTACTTGGAGAGTAGAGGATGACTGTGGTGCATTGTCCGAGTATGTTGGGTGCAGAAACAATGAACAAATAAGGAATAACTTTGAAAAATAGTGTTTGAAAGTGAGGAACTCCTATGGTTACTCTGCTGAAGTGCAGTAATAATTATATAGACAGAGAATAATACAGAATCACACAGGTTTCAATAATACTGATGAAAATATTATTAACACTCTTATATCCTAACCTGGATATGGTTGTAAATATTCACCAATGGCTCGAATTCCCTGTACACCTTTCACAATTTCACTTTTGATGTTTTTCCTTTGTTGTGATAAAGTTGAAGGTAATGAAGTTTGGACAGAATGAGTCATGATAGCTTCTTTATCAGTACTGAATAACTTGTTCATAGTGCTATTTGACCAATAGATATGAGCTTTATCTACAGTTAGTGAAGTGGGAGGCAGTCCTAAAAATAAAAAATAAATATAACAGCTATATTTGAAGTTATTTTAAAAGAATATAGCATCCTAAAGAAAACTCTGAAAAATAAAAATAAAATTATTACTGGTTTTAAAAATGGTCATTAAATGGATATTGATATCTGAATACTGCTGCACTGCATGATTGACATGACATCTACTCTTGGTTGGTGGGTGGGTGTCAGTTGTTTGCAATAACTACATGTTATGTTCAGCATTCAAAGTAAGAGATAAAACTGAAAATAGCAGATATTCTAACAACCGATTTTCATATGAATGATTAGTAAAGTAGTTGAACATATGAATTTTAATTGTTCAAAAGGCTGGATTTTGAGAGCTCAGATGTCATATAACTCATCTTATTACAATAAATTTTTGTATAATTATCTGTTTCTTAACCTAATTAAAAGACTCAGATTGAGTTATATAGTGAAAATTGAGAAAATACTGAAATTTAGTGTTTGTTGTTGATAATGATTAACATCATCATCAACATAACACCATGCTTAAATGCATTCACATGTTTAAATGCATTGTGGAGAGTGATGGAATGCATTCTCAGATAATGCATTCCATCACTCTCTACAATCTCTCCAGCTCACACATTCCCATCCTCCAGCTTCCAGGGATAGTCTTTTTTTTTCGCACCCTGTCTCACTCTATTCTAAAAACCTTTTCAAAATTAACCTGGTAAACCCCTTACCAATTTACATGTCTCAATCATATTCAACCTCCCACCCATCCTCCTGTCCACCAGGTACTGTAAATTGTATTTACTTGTATTTACTTTACCTTGGACTCCTCCCTTGAGGCCAAGGACTCCTCAAGGGAGGGCACCTGCTCTACAACTCCATCTCCACCATTCAATCACCAACTAACCACACCAATGGCATCTACTGCTGACCACCACTGGAAATTCCACAGACAATCACAAATATCCATGCCCACAGCAGGATTTGAACCCGCAGCCTTTTGGCTGGAGAGTGGATGTGCTATCCACTCGGCCAACCAGGCCGGCAAAAACATCGAGAGAGGGCACTCACTCCACAGCTCTCCATCTCCACCACTCAATCCATCAACTACAGCAAACCGCAACTACTATCATCTACACCAACGTCATCTACTGGCCACCACCACTAGTATTTTCACAGACATTCACAAACATCCATGCCCATGGTGGGATTCGAACCTGCAGCCTTTTGGCTGGAGAGCAGATACGCTAACCACTCAGCCAACCAGGCTGGCAATATTATTGAGTTGGATGATGGTGTGAATGTCACTGCAAATTATGTTTATTTTAATATACATGATAATAGGTATTATCGTGTGCGTGTGTTCAAACACATCACTGAGGGTGGAGAGAGAGAGAGAGCAAATATATGTGGCATTGCCTATGTGTATACCCATGTTTCAAAAAATACCATACAATGGCTAAATTGTAAAAAGATAAGGAGGTGTTGTAAAATGGTCAGTACTGTATAAAATATTTATAAAGATTTCAATACAACATGATTTATAGGTGTCACAATTTTGGTATGTACTGATTTTAAAATGAACAGCATAATGTTTTGCAAGTTATTTTTTAATTTAAATTATTATTTAAATTAAAAGTATTATGCAACTCCTTAATACCCACAAGAGAAAATTACCTATTCAACATTGGTAATCTAGTATCTGATCCCATTCATTCCAGTTTAATTACCAACTTATTATGTAGCAATCTATCACAGGCATCTGTAAAATTTAAATATACCACTTACATGCATCGCTCTTATCTGATCACTCACCACTTTGCTGTTGTACATAAATGAATTTATCAATGTACAACAATGGTAAATTCATGATTGTTCCTTAGCAAACCTATGCTGTCTACCAAAGAGAATACTCCTGTTACAACTCAGTTCTAGATCCTGGCCCTTACTAACTTCTTCAACGCTTCAACCACAACTCCAGACACACAGGTTGGAATGTAATTCATAGTCCCAGTCATAACACCTTTAATAAGTGGAACAGTATTGTCCTCTTTTGACTGCTTTGGATCTAGGACCATTGTGAGATGTGTTAAATGTTACTTAAAGGCAGTTAACATCTAGAACATTCCTTCAAAACATAGTGATATATCATCAAGTCTTATTACCTTATTAACATTAAGGTAGTAAGAAAATTCTGCACTCAAGCTCTGCATAATGTCACACCAATGAAGATGAAATACCTTCGTGAATTGCGCATTAATCATTCTTTTTTCTACTAACTAAACATCAAAATAATTCTGAGATTTTTTTGTCTCATTAGCTAACTGCTATTCACACTGCTGTTTTGCTATCCTTACCAAATGATAAGTCTTTCTACTCTCTGCATCCCTCATGCAACTGACTATTAAGCTTATCTTATGCTGTTTCCAGAATGTCTTCTTCCAGATTGCATATTAACTTCTTCATTCATCTATTTAACACCTACCTTATTTAATCTCATGATCATTGGAATACATTCCAACACTGCTTCTGCTAGATAATTTTCAAATAATACCAAAGTAACACTGATTTCTTTTCATCCCAATTCCTCATTCTAAGATTTGGCTCTAGCTGCTTAAGCTTTTTATATCGCCAACCTTATAGTTCCACATATATCTCAGGGGCAAATTCTCCATGCTTGCTGCGCAAGCTCATTACTTGAGAAAGAAGTAATATTTATTTGTTAATAAATGCATGCATTTATAAGCATTCCATTTAGGCTTTTATTTTTGTAGTCAGAAGACGTCTTAAGCTTATGCAGCAATAATTGAGCTTTGCATTGTGTATTAAAGTCCGATGCTTGCTCGTCTAGTCAAAGCTACATTGGCTTGCTCGATTGTGTGAGCTTCCAGGTCCTTGCTACAGCACTGTGATTTCATGTGCGTGCATAGCCATTTCCCCTCCCTTCACGTCATCTTAAACACAGGCCATATGCAGTGAAAGTAGCTCTAGCCAGAGAGCTTTAGCCAGCCTTTACAAGTGTGCGTGTTATTATTATTATTATTAAGAGAGACCTCCAGGGAGTCAGAGACTCATCGAGGGAGGCCACATACTACACACACCAACTATCATACTTATTCATGAATTCATTCACACTGCTAGAAATCACAACATCCAATGACAATCCATTCCAATCATGCACCACTCTCAGAGAGAAAAATCTGGCCCTTACACCCTTCTTGGCAGCATTCATTCTCAGCTTCCAAGGATGACCTCTCGTCCTTTCCCCACCCTCCATAAATTGAAAAATCCCATCAAATGAAATCTTGTATGACCCTTTCATCATATCACTCCTCTTTCTCCTATTTGCTAGCGTTTGCAATCTACAAATTCTCAACCTGTCTTCATAATCAGTATTTCACAATCCCGACATCATTTTTAACACTCACCTTTGTAATCTCTCCAATATATCAGAATCACATCAGAAACCAGGAGACCAGACCTGAGCACAATAGTCCAAGTGAGGTCTTATCAAGGCCTTGTAAAGAGGCAAAATAGCATCCTTATCTTTACATGTGTTTGTGTATTGCAATTATCTTTTGAGTTGTATTTGCAATCTTTGCCACATGGCCCCTGAACTTCAACTTCCTATCTATTAACACTCCAAGATCCCTAGCCTCATCAGTTTCTTCAAGCCTAATCCCACCAATATAATATGACATTGGATAGGTAATCATGCCGAAGTGAATGACTTTACATTTACATTGTAAAGTCATTGAACTGATAGCCATTTTCTCATGCCCACAATTCCAGCTTATTCAAATCATTCTTCAAGGACTGCATATCAGCAGCATTCATGATTACCCTGCCTATCTTTGCATCATCAGCAAATAACTGTCACTTGTCAAATCCTTCCCATATCATTAATGTACAGATTGAATAACAGTGGACCAAGCACTGATCCTTGTGGTACACCACTTGTTACCTTAAACCTTGCAGACTCAGATCCCCCGTATACCACTTTTTGATATCTGTCAGTCAGCCATCCTCTTATCCATGCTAATGTTGTATAACCCAAACCCATTTTCTCCAATTTATGCAGCAGTCTGTCATGTTGTATTCTGTCAAAACCCTTAGCAAAATCCAAAAGTATCATGGCGTATCCATTCCCCTTGTCTAGTTCAATGGTAACATTGTCATAGAATGTGAGCAAGTTGCTAAAACATGACCTTCCGTTAGTAAACCCATGTTGTTCATTGCAAAGTAGAGATTCACTGTCAACCGATTTCTGAATGCAGCCCCTAACTAATTTTTCACCACCACTCCTGAGATACTAATTGGTCGATAGTTTGATACATCGGTTTTTTTGCACCACCCTAATGCAATGGAATTACCATGCATTCCTTCCATTCCTATGGAATCTTCCCTGTTCTGAGACTCATTAAACATCTTGGTCAAAGGAATGATCAATTCAGCTGAATACTCTTTTAGCACACATGCTGATATTCCATCAGTCCCTATTGCTGAATTATTATTCAGTTTGTGCAACAGCTCTAATACCTTGGCCTCACACACCTGCGTCACTAGGTTGATAGCTTTTAATGAAATGGGCACTCATTAACTGAACAACCTCTTTTGCATCAGTAACCCTCACTCCATCTGGATTTAGAAGCGTTATTCTTTCATATTCATTCTTTCTTTCTTTTACTTGCAGCATATCGATAGAATTCTTGTGGGTTGTCTTTCGAAAGCAGAGCCAGTTTCTTTTCATAATCAGACTTTGCCTTCCATACAACAGTTGTGACTATTCTAGCCTGCTGCTTATAACGTTCATAACGGACGTCATCCTTAAAAAAACGGTATTCCTTCCACATCGTCCTTTTCTTATGAATCTCTTGCTTAATAAGATTACACATCATTTGACTCCTACTCTATTTATTCTTCGAACTCTAGGGACACATTCTGATATCATATCATTTAAATATTGTTTAAATGCTTCCCATACACTGTCGATATCCTTTCCATCCAGCAACCGATTCCATTCCACTGAACTCAGTATACTCCTCAGTTGGTCATAATTTCCTGCTTTGTAGTTCAACATGTAACCTTTTCTGAATGGAACATTCATAAACTTAGTCACTTCCCAACTGAGTACTGCATAATCACTGTCACCAACTGGAGGCAGAATAGTTACGTCTTTAACTGAAATGCCCTCTGACATTATAATCAAATCTAGCACTCTTTGACCTCGAGTTCCTTCTGTCACATGCTGCATGAGGAAGTTGTTCCTCAGCAGCTCAATAAATGCATTTCCTTTCTTCTCATGAAATTCTACTGCTACCCAATCAATATTTGTATAATTAAAGTCTCCCATTATGATTACTCTTTTCACGCTCACCTTTTCTATTTGGTGATGAATTTCTTCATCACCAGCAACCGATCCACCAGGTCTGTAACAACACCCCACTGTGTAATTTGTCTTATTAGATTCCACCTCACACCAGATGGCTTCAAACTCACTGCCACGTGAAATACTATTAGTACTATTACTACATTCATAGGTCTCAACTCTAACTGGATTTAAGTCATCCAATGTCATTAGTAGCATGTCCCCTCCTCTCCTATCCACTCTATCCTTCCTAAAAATACTGTACCCATGACACGCGATACCAGTTAATAGGTCTGATTCTGATAGCCAGGTCTCACTAATTCCTACAATCTGAGGTTGCAATATATTAACTAAGGCAACAAACTCTACCCCTTTGTTTCTGATACTCCTAACATTCATGTACAGGCATAATAATCTACCTTCGTGTTCTTTAGTATACCCTTGTTTGCAGTCTGCCTGACCCAATTGGACAACTTGCAGATCTCTATTCTTCTCTAATGCTTTACACATGTAGCATCTTTGCACACATATGATTGGTCCAAACGGACAAACACAAATCCAAAATCATTCTCACCTTGTCAACATTCCCATGACAAATTGCATTCCCATCATTAACACAGTTATATACCATTTTCACTCTTACACTCACATTGACATCATTCCTCCCTTTATAATTTCCCTGACTCTCTGTGTTAGGTCTCATACTAGTTAATAGTTT
Source organism: Typopeltis vanoorti (assembly GCF_054136105.1). NCBI lineage: Eukaryota > Metazoa > Arthropoda > Arachnida > Uropygi > Thelyphonidae > Typopeltis > Typopeltis vanoorti. The sequence goes on from NC_143570.1 coordinate 40,629,857, forward strand.
TTCCAGACTCCTGATACCAAACGAATTCGGGTGTAGGCCATCCCTCTTATACAATTCCAATCTTCCCTCAAACTCACTCCACACATCCAAAAACTCACATCCATTCCTTCTACATAGCCTACGCATTGAATCGTTTGCCATCATAGCCCTTCTTTTTGATTCATTTTTGTCATAGCGTTGCTTGGGAAAATTAAGTTATAACCAACTTTTAATGACGATGTTATTGACCAGTTCATAAAGAAGAACCATAGGGTAGAATTTGTATTCAAGTAGCTAAATTGAAAAATATTGAATATCATTTGTAAAATAAGTGTTGTATTTGTATGATTAAATGTACATACATTTCTAAATATATAGTTTTAAATGGTCAGTAATTCATTATTCCGCTAATCAGACTTCAATCACACCTCTCATTCCCTGAATGATAATAAGAGTAAGCATGAATTTCAAGACCAGCATTCGCCCCTGATATATCTGTACCTCACAGAATTCCTCATGTGGTTATCCATCACCTAGGTAATCACTTCATTATCACTATCACCAACTGGAGGAAGTTTCACACATGACTGAAAAACCATAATTAAAATCATCCATAATGACCATTCTTTTCTTATTTTCAAGGTTAATTTGCCTACGTTTTCTTGTCAGTTCACATTGCCAGGTCTATAGGAATATTCTAATTTATATACCTCTACTTCAAAACATACTGCTGCCATTATTTCCCTCTTGCATCTCCACAATGAATGACAAAACTACTCTGCTATAATAAACAGCACCCTCCTTCTTTCCTTTCCTGCCTTATCTATTTATGAAAAACATTATACCACCACTCACTCTATTCTTATCAGGATACCATCCTCATTCAATAATTTCTTACTTATTCTGAGAAATTTTGGGTGAATAATCTCTGTCAATACAATAACTTTGGTTCCCTTAATTCAGATACTCCCAGTATTCCTAAATAAGCATCATTTCTTGGTCTTTAACAAGTTCTACTGACCCTACTTTTCAGATTCACCTCTTCCACCCATTTGGCCATTTCTCTCTGCCATCAACTTTCCTATAATTTTCTCCAGATTCAAATGCTCCCCTTGCATCCCAAGCCATCCCATTCCTTTATTGTCTCCTCACACATTCACTACTGCTTCTAGCATTCACTCATCTCATGCAGTGCCACCTTATCTACACCCTTTTCACACAGTGTCTCCCTGTCCACCCTGATTCTCATATTTCCCTTTCAGTCTTGAATTCCAGTTTCCTCAATCTCCTCTCCATTCACAAGCATTCTTTCACAGATCATCTCTTATTTTCTCAGATCATCTGTTCACTGCAGTTATTATTCTCCCTTCCAGAAATAACATTTCCAGTTGACTCAATTCATGCCAAAACTATTTAAATTCAATTGATCATTCTTATATAATTCCATTCATCCATCAAATTCATTCTACATGTTCACAAGCTACACTCGTTTACTGAATTTCTTTCTTCCCAAATACTTTGTAAACATACTATTCATGATTTCTGGTCATCATCTCAAACACCTCACTGTCATACCTAAGCAAAAAAAACCTGACTGCATTTTTACTATACTATTATTTTTTATTCTCATCAACAATATCCTGACTCCATTCTCACATTCTCCTTTCCCAACCAAATCATTTGTTCTTCTATGATGATTTTTCTGTTAAGAAGGGGTATATACGGAACTATAGGTTAGGCAATTATAACAAGCTTTGGAACGAGAGTGCAGCCATGGCAGAACATATTGCAGGGTTAAGATGTTAGAAGTGCATGGAATAAAATCAGCAGGTATCTGAGGAAAGCAATATCAGATTGTGTCCACATGGTCAGGAAGACAAACAAGGTAGGTGTTAGATGGATGAGCAGTAGTATCAAGCTTGATCTGAAAAAAAAAGAAAATGTTATGGACAATGTACAAGGAGAAATGTGATCAGTACACCCATGAGCAGCACAAGGCTCAAGCTAGGAAGGTTACCAGCACAGTAAGAAAAGCTAAATCAGATTATGAGAACACCTTAGCCAATGAGATCAAGGTAATCCCAAAGAGTTCTTCCGCTATGTGGCAAGTAAAAGGAAGAATGACTTCGGAAGGATAACTTTAGTGGGTGCTGATGGTATTGAGGTGACAAAATCAGATGTAATAGTCGAGTTACTGAGTGATCATTTTTCAAAAGTCTATCACCCAAGTGAGGATATCTCTGCACCTGTAGCAATAACTAATGTGAGAACTGAAGTTAAGAAATCAGAGGTATTTAATATATTGCAAAATTTAAATGCAAACACTGCTGTAGATTTAGATAGAATATCAGCACGGGTGTTGCATAAATGTGCAAAGGAATTTTCAACCCCCTCTTTCTTGGATATTTAACTTAAGTTTAAACTATGGTATGGTCCCTAGGAAGTGGAAGTCAGGCAAAGTGGTTCCTTTGCATAAAGGTGGCTCTAAAACTGCAGTAGTTAATTACAGAATAATCACCATCTCAGGAGTAGTTTTAAAAGTATTGGAAAAGTTGGTTAAAGACAAAATTCAAGATTGGGTGGATCATGATATAATACTCTATAGAGGCCAACATAGTTTTGTTCAAGGCAGATCCTGCCTTAGCAATCTATTAACTTTTTATCATAGAATGACATCTGAGTTAGACAAAGGAACTGGCTACACAGTGGTATTTCTGGATTTTGCTAAGGCTTTTGACAGGATACCCCCATGGAACACTGTTACACAAATTGGAGCAGATGGGAATGGATACTAAATTGGTGATATGGATAGAAGAATGCTCAGGAAGAGATACCAGAAGGTGGTGTATGGAGGAGCCGAGTCCAGGATGAGGCAGGTGACCAGTGGTGTGCCTCAGGGCTCTGTGCATGGGCCATTGTTGTTTAATTTGTATATAAATGATATAGGAAATGGCTTAAAGGGAGATTATTATAATTATTATTATTATTCAGGCCTCCATGGAGTCAAAATACTCATTGTGGGAGGTCCTTCCTAAGAAACACAAAGTCTATCAAGACTCATCGAAGGGAGGTCCCCCCCCCTCTAAGAAACACAAAGTCTATCATACCACTCCTTGAACTCATTGACCAATCTTGCTCTCACCTCCATCGGGCAATGTATTCCATGGCTCAACCACACTCCTCACTTTCTTGCTCACAATTTCCTTTCGTAACTTCCAGGGATGGCCTCTTGTCATCACTCCTTCCCGCTGTTCAACCAAGCGAAAGAATTCCCCAGTGTCAACCCTGTAACCACCTCTCAACAGTTTAAAAGTCTCAATCATATCACCTCTCCTTCCTCTATCCACCAAACTCTGCAGTCCACATTCCCTCAGCCAATCCTCATAACTAACATAGTACAGTCCTGAAACCATCTTTGTTATCTGCCTTTGTACCCTTTCCACAGTTAATTTATCCCCTTCATATCCTGGGGACCAAATCTGAGAACAATAGTCTAAGTGTGGTCCGATCAGAGATTTATACAATGGAATGATAACCCTTTCATCTCTGCAGGTCAGTGTCCTTCTCATTATTGTAGCAATCCTCTGTGTTACCTTCGCCACCTTTGCAATATGTCCCCTAAATTTCATGTTTTCCTATCAATCATCAACCCCAGATCGCTTGTCTCCCCTACTTCCTCCAGTATAACTCCTTCCATAGAGTAATTCTAGTAGTTCTAGTAGCAAGGCTTATACGTTGGTCATACATAACTAATAATTAGTTTATGGAATTGTCCCATCGATGTTTCCCAAACCTGAAGACCTTACATTTTGTTGCATTAAACCGAGACCTCCATTCATTTGCCCATCTATCTAGCTTATTCAAATCCTCTTGCAGGGCTACCGCATCTACACTATTACTAATAATCCTTCCACTTTGCATCATCTGCAAACAACTGAATATCCCCTTGCAATCCACTGACAATGATATAAAGATTAAACAATATAGGTCCCAGTACTGAGCCCTGTGGGATCCCACTTGTAACCCTCTGCTTGCTTGAAACTGCCTCACCATACACAACTCTCTGATACCTATCGAACAGCAAATCCTGAACCCAGTTGACCAATCTGACATCTAGACCCATGTGCTGCAACTTAAATATCAGCTTATCATGTGGCACCCTGTCAGATGCCTTTGCTAAGTCTAAGAAAATGGCAGTATATGCCTTTCCCTCATCTAATGCTCTTGTAACTTTATCATAAAAGGCTAGCATATTGCTAAAACAAGAGTGCCCCTTCACAAATCCATGTTGACTCTCACAGATAACATTACCCTCATCTGCCCAATGCTGTATAAGGTCCTTCACTACTTTCTCCAAGATCTTACTAACTACTGAATGACACACAAACTGGTCTATAATTAGACACTTCCAGTCTGCTACTGCCCTTATGCAATGGCACTATCTTACCTTCCTTCCATTCCATGGGCACCTTTCCAGCAGCCAGACTTTCACTGAAAAGCCAGGTCAAAGGCACTGTCAGTTCCATAGCACATTCTCTCAAAACTTGTGGTGAAATACCATCCAGTCCCACAGCTTTACTGACATCCAGTAAACCAGATATCCAGATATTCAGTTGTTTGCAGATGATGCAAAGTTAGGTAGCACAATAAAAAATCAAGCTGATGTTGAAAGTTTGCAGGATGATTTAAATAAGCTAGTAGAATGGGCAAAAGGTAATGGATGTCAGTTCAATGTGGGAAAGTGTAAAGATGGATTTTGGGATTAAAAGATTACCAGCTGTGTACTACGTTGATGGAACAGTACTCCAAGAGATTGATGAGGCTAGGGATTTAAGGGTGTTGTCCAAGATTGCACATAGGATTACTTGGTTGTTGAGGAACACACTGACATCCAGTGATAAAGAGGTTATTATTCCCCTTTATAAAGCATTGATACTTCCACATTTGGATCACTGTGTTCAGGTTTAGTCACCTGGATTCCTTTGAGATGAGGATGCTGTGGAGAGGGTTCAGAGAAGAGTGACCAAGTTGGTGAGTGATATAAAAAATGCCCCCTACATTGACAGATTGAGAGCTTGTGGATTACAGAGATTGGTTGATAGGCGAAGAAGAGGGATGCAGGGGAAATGTTTCAGCTGTGTGATAGTGATGGAAGAACAAGAGGTCATCCTTGGAAATTAAAGAAGAGTGTGGTTAACAAGGGTGTGAGAACAAGGTTTTTTGCCTGGAGGGTGGTGAATGAGTGAAATTCATTGCCTGATTTAGTTGTGAGTTCTTCATCTGTAAATGAATTCAAGAAGAGATATGACAGATATTGTTTTGCTAGTTTGAGTCTCCCGCAATGAGTCTACTGACTCCATGGAGATACCCATAATAATAATAATAATGCTAAACATCCAGGAGAGACATCAGAGAGGCTGAAGTTTAGGATCCGCATTAATGAAGTCATCTCAGCAGATAATGCTGAAGAATACACTCACATGAAGGACTATGGAAATTATTTTTCCTGTCTGTAAACTTTTGATACATCTGGGCTAGATTTGCCAGATATTGTTTGCCTAGGTTCTGCAGGAATGAGAAGACAGTAGAGAAAGTTCAAAGGTAGCCTAAATAATATCAGGCCTCTGAAAGGTTTCTCGTTGTGTAGTGTTCATGGAGAAAGGATACATCAGAATCACTATTTTCTGGTATTAAGCCACTCACAAAGAAGTCAAAAAAGAAATTATGTTTTAATTTGGCTAGTTTCATGAAAAAACTGTGTTTTACTTCATCAGGAAATAGCACAAATAAATTAAAAAACTATAAGCAAAATAATAACAGTTAACGTTTCTAGTGAAGAATATTTGAAAATACTTAAATAATGGAAAGTGTGCATTCATTATTATGCTGGCTCGTGGGCTGCTATATACTGCTATTAGATAGAAGTGTTTTGTGATGAATTAAGGAGGACCAGATTTTATATAAAATTATCTCTTTTTTTTTTTTTATTTGTTACATTGTAGAGGCTGCTTCATCATTTCAGCTGACTCTTTGAATGTTCTTGAGTAAAAGCAGTAATCAAAGTGGAGTATTTCTCGTTGCCATTCTACTAACAGTTTTGCATCTGTTGTTGTACACGAGGTGGAATCAAAAAAAAGACTAGCTCTGTTTGCAAGAAATTACATTATTTATCTACATTTACATACTATCACCTTCAAAATAGTCCCCTTGCATAGCAATACATGGTCCCAGCGTTCCTGCCACTTCTGGAATGTGTCTTGGAAGTCTTCTTTTCGAAGCATGTTGAGAATCTTCTGTGATTCGCACTGGATCTCTGCAATGGTGTCAAAACGGCGACCATTGAGCTGGATCTTCATCTTCGGGAAAGGGTGAAGTTCACAGGAACCAAATCTGGCGAGTAGGGTGGGTGTGGAAGTGAGATCGTGTTGTTTCCGGTGAGAAACTTACGTGTGAGGAGAGCTCAGTGACAGGGTGCATTGTCATCGTGGAGCATCCAATGTTTCACGCACCACAGATCCAGTCGCTTTCATCGAATGTCCTCCCTAGACACCTTAAAACCTGGCAGTAGAACTCGCTATTGATGGTCTTGGCCCCTGGGATGAATTCTCGATATACAATGCCGCGAATGTCGAAAAAGACGATGAGCAGGCACTTGGTCGAGCTGCGGACCTGCCTCACCTTTTTCGGTCATGGAGATGATGGGCTCTTCCACTGTGAAGACTGTTGCTTCATCTCAGGGTCGTCTCTGTTGCAGATTTTTGCCCAGTTTCATGCAGAATTTCATGTTCGCTCTTTGTTCTAACTTGCTGTCCATGATGAAATTACAGACGTGGTAACGCACGTGGTCAGAATAGCACCAGTTGCACAGTTCCCAATGTACACAGGATGATGTCTTTTGGCACACTGACTTATGAAGGTCGGTGCTCCCCATGACTGTGAGTGCAGCCTTGTGTTGCCATCTGTTGGCGTGTTACAAAACTAGTCTCAAAACTTTTTGATACCACCTCGTATGGTGACAGCCCTCATTTGTACTTCTTTCGTTCTCAATATCCTTGATGTGTTCCAATCCACGTATCTCCCCAGATCTGCTAGTTTGTCATATGCAGTGTAGCTCACAACTGCAAATGACCTTGTAGACACCTGGTTTTTTAAGAATGGGATGTGGTAGTTTAGGAGGTTTCAGATGACCGGAGATTTTGTTGATTGGGAAGGAAGCAATGTTTAGATTTTTTTAGAAAAGCAACCTTGCTATTTTATCTGTGATTGATTGTATATATGAGAGAATCACTGCTCCTTTATTTCTTTGTTTATTTATTCTTCTGTTTATTTGTTTTGGGGGTTTGAGATAGAATTTTTTTGACTAATGTTCTGTTGTGGGTGCTTAAGGTTCAAAGCTGTATAACTGAGAGGAGACCTCCACATAGCCTTTAAAGAAATGCGGAGAACCGACTAGGGCTTCTGACCTAATGTCCAATCCTCACCTTCTCGTAGTGGACCCTGTTGGATATCTACCTGGATACTGAATGAAAGAGGATGAGCTGGCAATTTGGGGTTTAGCTGACCGAATTGTATTCTTATTGGCTTAAACCAGTATACAAAATGATGGTACAACATGACAAAATTTCATGCCAGCTGGGGGCGTCACCTGGTTAAACAAGGCCCCTGTTGTTTTTGCCAAGGAACCTGGACAAACATAGAAAAGTCAGCTACTGGAACAAATCTGAAAGCACACTCCAACTCAACATCACCAGAGTTAAAGATCGGTACTATCAACATAAGAAGCCTGAATGGCAAAGAAATGGAGCTAGCTGAGGAATTAGATAAGTACCAGATCGACATAATAGGGGTGACTGAAACAAAAAAGACAAAAACTGGTGAGATCTTTCTGAGCAATAAATCGTCGTTGTCCGGTAGCATCCTCTAGCAAGAGGGTTGCAGCAGATGAGCAGCTCTTCTCCATTTCTCTCTGTCTGTTGCTTCCAACATTCTTAAACCAGTCCATTCCACGATGTCATTAAACCACTCTCTAGTTGGTCTTCCACGTCTTCTCTTCCCCTCAACTTTCCCTTGTAATATAGTTCTTGTCAGGTGTCCCGAAGAACCTCTCAGAAGATGTCCTGCAAATCTAGTCTTTCTTTGCATAATATTCTTTAACAGTGTTCTTTCCATCCCAACTCATCTTAAAACTTCTTGATTTGATATTCTTTCTGTATAGCTAATCTTTTCCATCTTTCTATAACACCACATTTCCAATGCATTAATTCTTTCCATATCTCTCTTTCTTAGTGTCCATGACTCACTTCCATAACTTGCAATACTCCAAATTGTTGCTTTAACTATTCCAATTCTAACGCCTATTTTAGTGTTCTTGTTTATTAAAATTATCTTCATTTCCATAAATGCCAATTTAGCTTTGCCTATTCTATTTCTAATGTCCAACTCTGAAGTTCCTTTCTCTGAGATCCAGCTACCTAAATATTGAAATCTTTCCACTTCTTCTAAAATCTTTCCTCCACATCTTATTTTTACATTATCTCCTATTTTTCTACCCATTATCATTATCTTGGTCTTTTTTGTGTTAATTCTTAGTCCATACTCTTTACAAGAGTTTTCAATTCTTTGAATAATTTGTTGTAACCCATTTTCACTTTCTGCCATCACTACTACATCATCCGCATATCTTAAGTTATTAATGATTCTTCTGTTTATTTTTATTCCTTCTTCTACATCCTCAAGTGCCTCTCTAAACATTTGCTCACTATAAAAGTTAAACAATAATGGTGATAACTTGCATCCTTGTCTGACTCCTCTCTCCACCCGGAATTCTCCTGTTTCCTCTCCATTTACACACACTGACGCTATTTGTGACCAATATAATCTCTTTAAAATTTCCAAATCATAAGAGTCAATATCAGTATTTTCTAGAATGTCAAAAAGCCTTTCATGTTTCACTGTATTAAATGCCTTTTCAAAATCTAGAAATCCCAAAAACAACTTTCTACCATGGTTTAGTGTTTTCTCCCCAATAATTCTTAGACAAGTTATAGCCTCTCTAGTTCCTCTGTTGGTTCTGAATCCAAACTGTTCCTCATTCATTTCTTTTTCTATTTTATTCCTAATTCTCTCTAAAATTATTTGCACCAGAAGTTTTGCTGTGTGAGTTATAAGACTTATCGTTCTAAAATTGTTACAGTCTAAAACCCCGGTCTTTTTTGGAATGGGGATAAAAATTGATCTTCTAAACTCCTCTGGTAATTCTTGTCCTTCATAAATTCCGTTAATAATTTGCCATAACACTTCCATACCTTTTTCACCTATATTCCTTATAAGTTCTATCTGTATACCATCTATTCTAGGGGATTTTCCTTCTTTCATCTTTTGAATTGCTAGATTCAATTCTTCCCTCATGATGCACAGTCTCTGCCCACCATGTTCTTTCCTTTGATTTTCTCCTCTTTCCCTGTCTTCGTAAAGCTTACTTACATATTCTTCCCATCTCTGTAATATCTTCTCTTTTTCTATCAGAATTTCACCTCTTTCATTCTTGATTGCTCCAGTCCTTAGCATCTTTCTCCTTCCTGTCATCATATTAATGTTTTTATAAACACCTTTTATGTCCTTTCTTTCTGCCTTTGCTGTTGTATCTTTACTTATTTCATTTAACCACTCTTCCTTTTTCCTTCTTATCTCTCTTTGTATCTCCCAACTCAAGTCTTTATACTGCTTTTTTTTCTCCTCTGTTTTACTATTAACTAACATTCTTCTTCTTTGTGTTATTTTCCTCAAAATATTTTCCGTCATCCATGGTTTCTTTCTTTTCTCTCTTTCCTCCTCTTTTTTAGCTAAATGTAATTCTGTAGCAGTAATTATGCTTTCCTTCAGAATCTTCCATTTTTCACTTGCATCATCATTTTCTTGTATATTTCTCTCGTTCATTTCTTCCTCTACTTTCTTTGAGAATTCATTCGCCGTACTTGGTATCTTCAGCCACTCCATGTTCCATGATTTGTTCCATTTCCCTGTAGTTATCTTTTTTAGATTAATCCTTATCTTAGTTGACAACAATATGTGATCTGTATCACAGTCTGCTCCTGGATATGTTGTCATATCTTTTATAATGTTTCTATATCTTTTGTTTATCAAAATATAATCGATCTGATTTCTTCTACTATTTATATCCTCCCCTGGGGCTTTCCATGTGTACAATCTTCTTGGATGTTTCTTAATCCAAGTGTTCATAATTGCTAAATCATGCTTTCTACAGAAATCCAACAACATATCTCCTCTTTCATTTCACACTCCCAATCCAAATATCCCAACAATATCTTCCTCCCTTCCTTTTCCGATTTTTGCATTCAAGGAAAAGAAGGAGTAGCCATAGTATTCAACACAAAATATGAGGCTAATCTTCTTGAATGGCAGGCAGTCTCAAGTAGAGTGATGTGGGTAAATATCAGACTGGGGAATTGGACAATGAGACTTATATGTTCCTATGGTCCCACAGAAGGTTCTACTAAGGTAGAAGTGGAGAAATTTTTTGATGCTTTAGAAAAAGCAACTGACATAATAAAAAGGAAAAGTTGGTCCTTGTTAGGGATCTAAATAGCAGAGTAAGAAATCACTGTCAGACATACAAAAATATTTTGGGAAAATTTGGAGAAAAGAGCAAAGCTAATAATAATGGCAAATACCTGTTGGATTTCTGCTCAGGACATGGACTGGTTATTACTAACACCATGTTCCAACATAAAAATGTGCACAAATTCACATGGAGAGAAGAGGCAAGGAATAAGAAAAGTCTCATTGACTATGTTTTAGTTGATAGTGATGTTTTCTCCCTGGTGCAGGACACCAGAGTGTACAGAGGATTTGAAATTGGAAGTGATCACTATTTAGTCTTCAGCAGGATAAAATCGAATTTCATATTGAAAAGAATAACATGTAAGAAAGTTTTAAAGCGAATAAAAGTTGAGCAGCTCTCAGATGTGAACTGTAGACTAAAATACACAAAGATTATTGAAGAAAAAATGAAAGAGTTTGAGAACAGGAACCAAACCTTGGAGATTCAGTGGTAAGCCTTGAAGAAAACCCTGATTGATTCAGCCAGAGAGGCATGTGGTGAGGTTGTTTGCAAGGATGGAAAAATCAGAACTCCATGGACTTCCAGGACACAGGAAGTTAAAGAGGCAATGAAGGAAAAGAAGAAAGCATATCAAAAGTTCCTAGCAAATAAGTCAGCTTTTGCTCTTAGAGAATACAGAGACGAATGTAAGAAAGCGAAACACTGTGTAAAACTAGCGAAACAAAAGTCATGGGAGGACTTTGGCAAGAACATAGAAAATAAATATCAAGAAGGTCGTAAGATATTCTGGAGGTTGTTGAAGAAGCTTAGAAATGGAGGAAAGAGTGCTGTAAAAGGAGTTAGAGATGATAAAGGTGACATGAAAACAGGAGAAAAAGATATCCTTGAAGTATGGCGTGATTACTTCAAAAAATTTCTAAATGAAACAAGCAGTGATAGCATAGTATTAAAAAACAATCAACAGGTATACAGTCAGGAATACATATCCATACTTGAAGTAGAAAAAGACATCAAAGGCTTGAAATGTGGAAAGGCAGCAGGAGTAGATGATATGCAACAAGAAATGATGTTTTCTCCCTGGTGCAGGACACCAGAGTGTACAGAGGATTTGAAATTGGAAGTGATCACTATTTAGTCTTCAGCAGGATAAAATCGAATTTCATATTGAAAAGAATAACATGTAAGAAACTATTACAGTGACTGCACTGCATAGTTCAGAAAGCGTGGACAGAGGGAAGAATTCCCGATGATTGGAGTAGAGCTCTAATAGTACCCATATATAAAAAGGGAAATAAAACTGAATGTGAGAATTACAGAGGTATTTCCATACTGAGTGTTCCTGGCAAGATCTAGGCAAGTATACTTGAGAAACAGTTGAGAAGAATTGTGGAAGAAAAGCTTGGTGAAGAACAAGTTGGATTCAGGCCAAATAGAGGCTGTCAGGATCAGATCTTCACTTTACGACAAATAGTTGAGAAAGCATGGGAATATAACAAAGATCTGTATTTAAGTTTTGTAGATTTGAAAAAGGCATAAGACAAGGTGCAAAGAGAGAAGCCTTTCAATACGCTACAGTTATATGGTGTCAATGGGGCATTATATCAAGCAATACTTAGTCTTTATTTGAGTTGTAAGTCAGCAGTTAGAATTGAAGGAAGTACAGGAAGATGGTTTAATGTTAAATCTGGTGTCAGACAAGGATGTACATTATCCCCTCTGTTATTCATTATCTATATGGATCACATTATGAAGGAAAGTGGTATTAAACATGATACCAGAATTGGAGATGTTAATGTCAGCTCTTTGGTTTATGCGGACGATGTTATACTTCTAAATAAATCTGCTACAAGTTTGCAAGATTCCTTGACTAAATTGAATAACTGTTGTAATATATATGATATGAAGGTCAGCATTAAAAGCCAAAGACAATGAAAAATAGGTAGAATTGTTGAAAATGTCAACGGTGTTGTTAAAGGGGAACCTGTGGAACAAGTAAAACATTATAGCTACTTAGGCATGATTTTTACTGAAGATGGTAAATTAAATATAGAAAGAGACAACAGAATCAACAAAGCTGGTATAGTAGGCAGTCAATTAAATAAATTCATATGGAATAAGAGAGAAATTAGTCGGAACACGAAATTAGCTGTATACAAGACAGTGTTCAAACCAGTTTTAAGTTATGGATCTGAGAGCTGGGTCAGAAGTAAAACACTTGACCAAAGACTAGAGACTGCAGATATGAGAGTCCTGAGAAAGATTATAGGCGTGAACAGATGGCATCAATGGCAATATCATATTAAAAACAAGGATATTAGGAAAGAACTTGACATTGTCAGCATCCAGGAATGCGTTAGCCGAGCTAATCTCAGGTGGCATGGTCACTTAAACAGAATGGGCGAAGACAGATTAGCAAAACACGTGTTCTCTGCCAGGTTGGCAGGAAAACTACCCAGAGGAAGACCAAGATATAGGTGGATTGATATGGCACAAAGTGCCTTAGATGATTGAAATATAAGATCTGATAATGTTGGAGTCTTGACAAGTAACAGACTGATCTGGAGAAAAATTGTAGATAAGAAGTTAGTAATGATGTAAATTTTTCATGTAGTACTATCATATCCTGTACACCCCTTGAGAGTACATGTCAGGAATTTGATGATGATGTTCTGTTGTATCCGTTTTTTGGAAGGTTGAAATTAAGGTACTGTAACTCTTGGTTTCTTTTATCTATATTCTGGAAATTCTATATGCTCTATCTCATAAGGAATGGATGATGCCTATTTTTTATGTTGGGTGGTGATGAAAAGTTGCATGTAGATAGCATCCTGTGTTAGTTGGTTTCCTGTGAACTGAAAAGTTGAGTGTTTTGCTCTGATATCTCAACTAATGTACTAATGTATCCAAAAATGGTAAAGACCTATTTCTTTCTAATTCAACTGTGAATTTGAGAATGAATTTTGTTCAGGAAGGTAATGAAATATTCCAATTCGGTAGTGAAACCAAGTAAGATGATAAAATTATCATCATCATACCCACTGGACACATGGACCTTTTTAAACATTGCATTAATAGCACCTTTTTTTTCAAATTTGAAACAGTTTTTTTGAACATAAAGAATTAGATATGTGCTTTCTCCTCTCTCCTATATTAACTGACCTATTCATAGAGTGGTTTGAAAAAATAGTCCTCCCATATCAAGGAACACAACCAAAAATTGATATTTATAGATGATATTTTTATCATCTGGCCCAGTTCTGCTACCCAATTAGAAGACTTCATGACCTCCGTGAATCACTTTCATCCTCAAATCAAATTCACAGTTGAATTAGAAAGAAATACTGTTTTTGGATACAATAGCTAGATATCAGAGCAAAACATTTTTCTTTTTGACTTGTTTGTGAGTGGTTTAATACCAGAAAATAGTGATTCTAACTCTGAAAGGTTTATTATCAGGATAGTGCAATGAATGGGAAAGTAAGTTCAAACTTTGGTGCATATCTATATATAGCTCAAGGAGAAGAAATGTGAAAGAAATATACAACTTAATAAGGGATTTTTGCAGTATAAATGAAATAGATATCTCACATATTATTGCAAGTGAGAAGATTGAGTGGTCTTACCTAGAAGCTGAGCAAGAGTGCATATTTCTAAAAAAATAAAACTGCATTACAGCAGAAGAAAAAAGGTGAATACATGATGCACTAATGAAAAATACACGATACACATTTTAGACTGTTGTCTAAAATGATGCACTACATAAGAAACAATGTCACCAAAATAATTTGGAATAAGCATCTTGAAGTCGCTTTCCAAAGAGAAATAATAAATAATTGATCTATTATTTTAAACTACAGAAAAAAAAAACATTCAATATATGTCTGAAGTAATTATTGAACAACACTCAATATTTCACCTCAGGAACCAGATACTAGGAAACACTGTAATTACTATTAAATAATAGAAATCTAGTGAGGAATTATTAACCTTTTTTTTTCTTTATTAATTCTCTAAGACAAAAGAAATCTAATACAAAAAATTAAGAAGTAAAAAAATCAGAAGGGGAAACTTACCATTATCTTTTGATTCTGTTGCATTAACCATTAAGATGCAGAAACATCCTTTCATGTCAGTGGAATAAATATGTCCATATTGTCCATCTACCCATAATACTGATGTTTCTGAAGATGAATGGTCAACAGCAATAGCTTTTCCTACAAGTGGCTGTGTGGGACAATTACAATCTGTTTTCTCCTCGGCTGCTCGGTCTTTCCTATGTTTCTTGGAATGATGAAAAAAGAATGGTTTTATGTTTCTCCCACGTGTAGTACAAGACATCAGTTGACCAACTTCAGAATCATAAACTGCTGTCCACAACAGGAGACTGCAGAAATGTTAAAATATACTGAGAAATAATAATTTCTTAATGAACTGAACAATTTATTATTAAAATTCAAATGTTTATAGAAGCTAAAGTGATGCAGTGGCATTTATTATCTCATAATCTTTTAGATTTATTCTTGAGAATCAAATAATGGCTGGTATAATCTGATAAAAAATGGAGAGAGCTTATGTGAATAACTGACTAATGAAAATAATAATAATCATCCTGAATCCTTGAAGCTTAATGGAATAAATACATGTGCAACCATAATAAAATAATTTGCTTTTTGTTTATTCAGACACAAGTGAGGTTTTACAGATCATGGAAGATGTGTGTCTGGGAGGGGGGGGGATAAAAAGAAGAACTTGGCATCATCCTTGTAAATTGAGTAAAAGTTTCATTAGAGAGAACGTGTGGCCCAGTCTTTGCATAAGTATGCATGGTGAGTATGTGGAAAGAACTACCAGTGGATGTTGTGAGTGCATCATTGGTAACTGTTTTCAAAGAAAGTTTATAAAGGATATTTAGGTATTGTGTGACCAGGAAGAAGCCCTCTTGATGAGTCCTTCCTGGAGAAGACAGTATTTTATTTTTATTTTATTTATTTATTGATTGATTTTTGACAATGATGGATGACATGCAAAGTACAGTGGTACCTTGAGATACGAGTTTAATTCATTCCATGACCGAGCTCGTAAGTCAAAATGCTCGTATCTCAAATCAGTTTTCCCCATTGAAATTAATTAAAATGAGATTAATTTCTACCAGCCCCCAAAAAACCACTCCAATTTTTTTATAATAATGTATTTATAATGAACAAATATTGTATACAAACAAAATAAAACCAAATACATACATACATGTAAAAGAGAATCTAAAGAAATAAATAGATGTTGGCGGAGCCGATTAGCATATGGTATTAATTTTTTCTTTTACTTCACTTTTGCTTAACTTAATTTTCTTCTTCACTAGTTTTTTTTTCTTTTTTGCCATGCTTTCGTCACTTTCATCTGCAGGGTGTTTCAATAGAAACCTGTCCAAGGAGCTTTGTTTCTTCCTCCCTTTTAGAATGTTTCTGAAATGAGTTAGGCAAGTGTCATTAAACAGCACCGCTGCACGACCAGTTGCAACTTTTTCAGGATGTTTCTTTTCAATAAAGTCCGAAACTTTTTTCCCACATTGCCAACACTTTCTTTATCTCACTTGAAAAGATAACCTCCTCTGCCTCTGCAGTTGTACCAATCTCCTGCAGAACCTCTGTATGTTGCTGCATGTGTAGTTCCGTCAACTCCTCCATCGTCAGTTCCTCGGAATGTGCGGCGACAAGGTCTTCGATGTCTCCTTATCCAACTGCCTCAAAAACTGCCTGGTGACCCACGCCTTTGGGTTTGCCCTCCACATAACCTGCAGTTTTTCTTTTAAAATCTTACGTGTCTTGAAGTCTCTGGGGTTTTCTGAGTGGTATACGAGCAGCAGCTTGATCTTGCAGTCGCCACTCGCATTTGCACACAGTGCGAGGATCAACCTATCCTTTATGGGCTTGTGACCTGGCATCTTCTTTTCTTCTGCTGTTATGTAAGATTTGCTTGGCATCTTCTTCCAGAAGAGCTCTGTCTTATCACAGTTGAAAACGTGTTGGGGGGGGGGATGTATCCTTTGGCTTCAATCAATTCAGCAAAAGTTTTTACAAATTCCTCAGCTGCCTTAGAATCAGAGCTCGCTGCCTCACCATGCCTGACAAGAGTGAATGCCTGTCCTTTTTCAGAAATTTTCGAACCACCCACAACTGGCTTTGAACTGCTCTTGTGAAGCCTCCTGTGCTGAAGTATCTGGGGTCTGCTGCAGCACATCTGCGAAATGGCTCGTGCTGCCTTCTCACAAATTATAGTCTCTGTCACAGTGTCTCCTGCAAGCTGCTTCCCTGTTAACCAAAAAATCAGCAGGTTCTCCATCTTTTCATGGACAGAGTTGTGTAGCTTTGAAATAATTTTAACGCCCTTAACTGGAGTTATAGCCTTTATCGAGTCCTTCTGCTTCAGAATAGTACATATCGTAGTGCGATCGTACTGCGTTGCCAAGTCTATTACTCTTACGCTTTGCTCATGTTTGTCTATTATCTCATGCTTTAATTCCATGGATATCACCTTTTTCCTTTTCTCACCACTATTCTTTACACTCGCCTTCTTTGGACTGATGGTTATATGAAAAAATTAACTAAATAACTGTACATACAAAAAAAAAAACACAAAATTAAAACTCAACATGACAGAATGAATGAATGAGTGAACTGAATGATGCACAAGACTTGGGAATCTAAGCAGAGTGGTGGTTGTGATGTCACCGAAGCAGGCTCGTAACTCAAGGCAAAATATCAACCTAGTGATGGCTTGTATCTCAAAAAACTTGTATGTTGGGGCACTCGTATCTCAAGGTACCACTGTATTTACAAACATACAAGTGAAATATTACTATTACATTTCATGTTCACAACAATGATTCAGTAAAAAATGCTAAGTAAATATTTTTACATAAATTTATATACATAAATTAATAATAATAATAGCAACAACAACAATAATAATATTAATAATATTAATGCTGTAATTATATTCTTTGCAAAAATATTTGTCTGCGCGGTTAGCCTAGTGGCTATGTGCTTCGCAACCGTATGTCTGGGAAAGGAGTGTCCCGAGTTCAATTCCTGTTGCCGACGTGAGGAGCTTAAGGATCTTTCTCAGACATAGCCAAGTTAGCTGGTCTTGGACAGCATGGTTTTTCTCCCCAGTTTATCTGGGGTTTTTCCTCCCACAAGCACGCAAACCGGCCCTATGAACACGAGATACAGCCATAGGATATACCAGGAGGCATAGGGATAGTCACCTTATCCTTGGGATGGGTACAACTTTGAAGAGCTCAAGTCAGCTCTGCAACAGGCCAGTAGGCCTAATATGTAGTAGGGAGAAAAAGAAGACAAAAATATTTACAATACCTTTATTTACAGTGCTATATTTACAATAAGTGAAATCTTTTTTCATTTTATCAATATTATTTCAAGATGAAGTATAGTGTAATTGCATGCATCCTTGAAGCTTGTATTAGGCTCATTTGAGGATGACATTGCATAGTTATTATATATTATTTTGTTGCTGTGTTGGCAATAGTTCAAATATATGCCAATGCAACAAACTGTAAAAATATTTTAAAAATAGCATCAACATAATAACTGAGAGACAAACACAGTTTAATAGAAGACAACTCTAAACTGCTCCAAGAACTCAACTCTTAAAATGCAGAACAAACTTTTAAATCAACAACAACAACAACAACAATATAAGGAAGATCATATCAGAGACAGTATCCCTGAAACTACATCAGCAGAAAACCTAAGCAACACAGCAGAATAAGAAAGATAGTGTAAATAGGCAGCATAGGGTAGAGTCAACTCTAAAGCACAGACCTTTAGAATAATTTGAGGAATGCCACCAGAGTCAGGATACTTTTTGATATCCATTGAGCAAACTTTTTCTGATCTCTTTATGGCAAAAGATCAAATGCAGTGTTGAGTGTTTGGAATGGATGGGAGACATTTACTGTAATCAGCTATGTGCTTTTTCTGTGATGAATGATGCAATAGTGGTAGTAATGGTAGTAATGTTGGGTAGAAGTTATGGCTAATAGCTTTGGCTAGAGCCCAGAAGGCATGGCTGCCATTTGGACAGAATGCAAGTTTCCTGCTTTTAGCTCTCTCAAAATCAGTTTTTGATGTAGTGATAATTTTTTGCAGTTATTATGGGCCTTGGTGTTATCGTCAAGAACTGAATAGTTCTTGACATGATGTTTAGGTCCTCCCTCAATGAGTCTAAGAACTCATTGAGGGAGGACCTAAACATCAAGCTATACTGCCTAAATATTATTATTATTATGGGCAAATCCTTGGAGTTGCCCGTAATAATAATAATATTTAGGCAGTATAGCTTGAAAAGTACAAAATGAGCAATTATGGGAGATTTTTACTATAGCAGTATAAATTGTGAAGAAGAAATATTATCTGGTAGTAAGAAAATGGAGTTTCTGGAATTCTTGATGGACAAATGTCACAAAAACATTTTTGTAGAGTTCAGGAGTTTTGGATTTGATCCTATGATCACAGGATCTGAAATGTCATCCTTCTCTTCCTCTCCCTTCCAAGTTAGTGAGAGTGACCATGTAGGCCTAACTTTGAAGATGAACAGACATGAAAATTTCAAAAAGAAAGAAATTATGTCAAATTGTAAGGCATATGTCTTAGATGCTTGGATGTTATTGATGCTTGGATGTTGATTATCACTCATGTATGTTTAGTGGAGAAACCCACATCTAAAGATAATAATTCAGTAACTAAATTTATTTACCTAATCAGATTATTAAGCCAGTATTTAGCTTTGGTCACTAAGGCATTTTCTTGGATACAAATAAATATAATAAACACATGCACACAAGTAGACCAGCAGGAAAACAAACACAGACTGATTCTAAAAGGGAGGCTCCTATAGTCCTAACTGGCATCCTCTATGGGTGTAAAAATTAACATGAGTGCATGGGAACCAGTGAAGAAATATTTATTAACTGACTCCCATGCACTCATGTTAATCCACTTGAATCCAATTAGTCATCCACTTTACACCAAATTGTGAAAAAATCAAATCTTAATGTAAAGTGGATGACTAATGAAATCTAACAAGATCTGAAAATTAAAAAGAGATTTATGGAAAAAGAATAAAGAGAGAGAGAGAGATAGGAGCAGTTGCATGAGCAATATAAGACTCAAGCCAAGAAAGTGTAGCATACATCTGTTAAGGCTTAAGTGATCATGCTGGAGGTTTAATAGAGTATTGACAGCACTAAGAAAGGATTAAAAACTAATTTTAATTAAATTATAATTAAAATATAATTTTAATTAAAAATTAATTTTAATTTCAGACACATCTAGGTGATGTGCCCTCTAGTTGCAAGCAGCCTAGGATATAAAACTGGGAGCTCTGACAATTATTTTTTCCCAAATTTTGGGAAGTTTCATGCATCTATATTTGTTTAAATTAGGCTGATTTCTGAGTGCCACTACAGATTCCAAAAACAGTTTTTCTTTTTTAAATTTACTATAATGGAGCATGGTCGTTTACTTCTAGAAGATCCTGTGAGTGGTATCCAATACATGGTCTGCAAGACCAGATTGACCATAGTTGTGATGGCAGATGTAAGATTTGTGTTCATCTAAATGGATGGTGGCTAATCTACCTGTCTGTCTGAAGTAAGCCAACTTTCAGTAACAGGGTACATTTATATACAACAGCCATAGAGAGGAGGGAGCAGATGTTTGGTAGAATGGATAAGCGTGGCAAGTTTCTGGTGGGGCTTAAAAGCTGTGTAGAGGTTGTACTTTTTTAAAGACTTGGCTCTTTTTTCTGATGTGCCCTGGAGGTAGGTAATGGTGATGGCATTTCTGAAATCCTTCTGAAGGAATGGGGGAAGGATTGATTACTTTTTTTTTAATTCCATAAGCAGGATAGTCATTGGATAAGAAGGTGTTGTGTATGCAGTTGAGTTCCATTGAAAGAGAGGTTCCACTGGAACAAAGATTATAGGCTCTATTGGTTAGAGTTTTAATAATGCCATGTTGAGAGGGGTGGTGGTGGGAAAGTTTGTGAATGTATCCGACTATGTGAGTGGGCTTTCTATATTCAGTGAAGAAGAGGTCACCATTCGGAAAGATAAACTATTTTATTTTCCTTTTCTGTTGTAAATGGATTTGTTGATGTGGACTATCGCCGACTAAGAAAGGAGTCTTACTTTGAACAGACAGAGAGAGATCAGCTATTATCTGTTTAGATGAACACAAATCTTTCGTCTGCAATCATGACTATGGTCAATCTGATCTTGCAGACCACGTATTGGATACCACTCACAGGATCTTCTGGAAGAAAACCACTATGCTCCATTATAGTAAATTTAAAGAAAAGAAAAGACTGTTTTTGGAATCTGCAGTGCTTCAGAAATCAACTTAATTTAAACAAATACGGATGCATAAAACTTCCCAAAATCTGGAAAGAATAATTGTCAGAGGTCTCAATTTACATCCTAGGCTGCCTACAAATACCCATAGAGGGCACCTCTTAGACAGAACACCCACGTGCTTCACTGAGTATTGTGCTGTCTTCGTGTGTGGGTTGCAAGTGTAATTTCTACTCCTTAAAGATATCTCAGTGACTGAGATGAAATATTGGAAGCAGTAAAATTAATTTTTAATCCTTTCTTAGTGCTGTCAATACTCCATTAAACCTTCAACATGAATGTGTAGTATAGTATAGTATACTGACTAGTATAGTAAGGAAGACAAAAGTAGAACAAGAGTACTTAATACTCTGAATGTTAATAAGGCAATGAGACTGGACCGATTTTTACCATATGTTTTAAGAGAGCTCCATTGATCTGGCTGTCCAATGAAAGTCTAGCTACTGGGAAAGAGCCCAATGAATGGAAGGAAGAAAATTAATGAGAGATTATGTACAAAATTGGGCAGATTAAGAGTAATGTTATCTGTGAGGATCAGCATAAATTTGTTAAGGAATGCTCTAATTTCAGTAATATGATTGCCTTTTACTATTATTATGGCTACTCTGTGGAGTCCCTAGACTCATCGAGGGAGGCCCTAAACATCATGATAAGTGCTATCCAATGTTTGCGCAGAATCTATCATACTTTGCTTTTAACTCATTCACAGTAATGGTACCCACAACAGATTCTAGCAACCTATTCCATTCATTCACCACTCTCCAAGCAAAAAAGTTGGTTCTAACACCCTTGCTAACGACACTGTTACTCAGTTTCCAAAGATGGCCCGTAGTTCTCCAACACCAGCCTATTCAGAAAAATTTATTCTGAATTAATCTTTTAAAAGCCCTTCAGTAATTTGTATGTCTCAATCATATACCCCTTTTCTGCCTGTCAACAACTTTTCTATAACCCACAAATCTTCAACCTGTTCTCATGAGGTTCATTCCATAGACCTACTACCATCTTGGTCACTCGCCTCTGGATCCTCTCCACCTCTTCCTCAATGCCAAGAAACCCTGGCACCCAGATCTGCATGCAGTAATCAAGATGGGGGCTTATCAAGCCACCTCTTCTTCATCAAGAAACCCTGGTACCCAGATCTACATGCAACAGTCAAGATGGGATCTTATAAAGGCTAGATAAAGAGAACAATAACCTGCTTGTCAAAGTATTCTTCAGTTACCAAATAATCTGATGAGCTGCTTTAGCCACATTTACTATGTGCCCCCTAAAACTAACTCCCTATCCACTAATACCTCCCAAATCTCTGGCTTCGTCAATTTCCTGGAGTACAGTTCCAGGTATAGCTGGTAATCTTTTCACCCAGAAATACATAACCTTACACTATGCCACATTAAACAACATCCATTCTCCTTTGTCCAGTCTGCCAATCTGTCCAAATTATACTGCAAAATTTTAACATCATCTGTATTAATTACTGCTCTACCCAACTTTGCATCACTGTCAAACAACTGAACAGTTCCTCTCAGATCCTTTCCTATATCATTAATGTACAAATTGAACAGTAGCGGTCCAAGAGCAGAAACCTGCAGTATGTCACTAGTCGCAGGCCTTTTTTTTTGCTCTATTCCTGAATAAACTACACTCTGATATCTCTCCATCAACCGCCTCACCAATTCTATATCCATCCCTATGTGCTGCAGTTTACTGATTAGAATTCCATGTGGTATTCAGTCAAAGGGTTTTGCAAAATCCAGCAGTATCACTGTAAATCCATTACCTTTATCCAACTCAGCTGTCAATGTATTATAAAATGTGAGCAAGTTACTGAGACATGACCTACCCTTCACAAAACCATGTTGCCCCCCCCCCATCCTATTCCCATCTATCAATTCCTGTATTTTGCTCTTAACCAACTTCTCCAATACTTTGACAACTCCTGATATGCTGATCCGTCGGTAATTTGCTACGTCAATCTTGGATCCTCCTTTATGCAATGGAACTATTTTCACTTCTTTCCACCACCTCAGAATTAACTCAGAGCTGAGACTTAGATTAAACAATATAGTCAAGGGCACTGACAATTCCCTAGCAGCTTCGTGTAAAATTCGAGCTGGTATACCATCCAATCCCACAGCTGTATTCATATTACTATTCTGTAGTATGCTATGTGCCTCCATTTCATATATCTCAGTTCTCACATGACTTTGCCTTTCTTGTTCCTGAAATATCATCACCTGGATAATATATGCTTGCAAAGTGTTCACTTAGTAATTCTACTTTTTTGACTGATTCAGTTACCTCCCTACCATCGGCATTCATTAAAATCATTTTGCCATAAACATTCTTTTACTTGTAGTATATCTTTGTACTGCACTGCCGATTTCCTTTCATACTCTGCTTTTGCTTTTCTTACAACACTGGTTACTCTTCTTGCGTGTCTGCTGGTCACCTTTCTCCTTTAATTTCCTCCACAAGTGTTTCTTTTTTTTGTAACTCTGCTCCAGCTTAATGTTGGTATTCATCCATTTAACTCCCCTCTAGATTTATTGTCCTGGCTCTAGGTATGCAGTCTGCTATTACTTCCCTCAAACACTCTTTTACTACTTCCCATGCACTATCAACATCCAACCACTGCAGTTTCACATGCCATGGGACTGATCCAAGCAATCTCTTAAACGTGTCTTACTTACCATACCTGTAATTCTACATATCCCACTCTTAACTAAAAATTCCAATTCTACACATTTAGCAACCTCCCAGGTCAAGACTATATGATCACTCTCACCAATATGACGGCAATGTGCAGTCTATTAATCATATAACCCTTGAACTCCTAGTATATTCCATCACATGCTGTCTGGTAATTATTCCTTAGTAACTGCATAAATTCCGTTTGTTTCCTCCCATGTGTCCTCTCCTCCTTCCAATCTATGTTCCCATAGTTGAAATCCCCCAATAATAATTACCTGCCCTCCATTCATTGAGCCTATTTGCCGATACATATCCCATCATCTTTTCCAAAGTAACAAGAGCAGTTGATGTGTGAAAATAATATAATGCTTTTTTTTCTTTTTTCTTTTTTTTTGATATTACAAATTTTTGATATTGATAGGAAAGTGATAATTAGGTTGTGGCATATAAGTTTAGATATCAGGTTAGTAAACTGTACCAGAGATTGCCTGTCTGATTAGAGAGTTGTGTAAGAGGGAGAAGTACCTAGGAAGAAGGAGGTCATAAGTTGGGTTCCACAGGATTCAGTACTTGGAACCCTACTGTTCAATTACTGCCAAACCTTTATATCAATGATACTGTCAATAGATTGCAAGGGAAAAAAAGGCTATTCGGTTGTTTTCAAATGATGTGGAAGGATTATGAATGATAGTGTTGCTCATGACTCTTCCATAGAATTTGAATAAGCTAAGCAATTGGGCTATTCAAGGGAATTCAGCTTAATGCAACTAAATGTAAGGTCTTGACATTGGGGTGGGGTAAACTATTAATGAAAAGTTGCATACTTTATTGGTGGACAAGGCAACAGATCAGTAATGATCAGCAGAAGTTTAGAGAACATACTGCAAAGGAAGTGAAGATAACCCAGAGAACTGCTGCAATACTAAGAAGGATGGTGACCAGCAGTGATAAAAGAGCGGTGATTCCATTGTATAAGTTCCTGATCAGATCTAGTCAATGGGGAATAAATTAACCTTGGAGCTGATACAGAAGCAGATAACAAAAATGAAATCAGAACTCTATGATGTTAATCATGCAGAGAGATTGACAGCATGTAGCCTACAGAGTTTGGTGGATAGAAGACAAAGAGATATTATTATTATTATTCTAGTAGCAAGGCTTATACATAACTGGTAATTAGCTTACCAGTTATGTATAAGCAAGTTATGCAGAAGCAAATGGGGATGTGAGTTCAATGTTGCAAAATGTAAGGTTTTAAAATTTGGAAAACAAAGATGGGATGCAGAATTTATGCTTGGTGAGAATATATTGTTGGAAGTAGAGGAAATTAGAGATCTGGGAGTGATAGTGGATAAGGATCTAAAATTTAGGGGACACATTGCCAAAATTGTGAAAACAACACAAAGACTTCTGGGAATGATGAGGAGGACACTGACGTGTAGAAGTAGGGAGATTCTTGTTCCATTGTATAAGGCTTTGATTAGGCCACACATGGACTATTGTGCCCAGATTTGGTCACCTGGTTTTCAGAAGGATGAAGAGATGTTGGAAAGGGTCCAAAGGTGACTGACTAAGGTAGTTTCTGACCTCTGGAATGTTGAGTATGAGGAAAGATTGAAAAGATGTAATTTGCAGAGTCTAGTAGAGAGAAGGAAGAGGGGAGATATGATAGAGACCTACAAGTTGGTAAGGGGTTGTTATAGGATCAATGGTGGAGAAGTTCTGCAGAGAATAGTGGGAGATCAGGGGAGAACCAGAGGTCATCCCTGGAAACTGTATAAAGAGGGTGTGAGTAGGGGAGTGAGAGGCAGGTTTTTTTCGTGCAGAGTTGTGAATGATTGGAATGCCTTGCCTGAGAGTGTGGTGTCTGCAAGGAGTTTGAATGTGTTTAAGACCCGGTATGATGAGATGTGTGTGAGATAAAAGGACCTCCTAGATGAGTCTTTGACTCCATGAGGTCTTGTTTAATAATAATAATAATAATAATAATATAAATTGTATGTATAATTAAATTGTATGTATATGTATATAATTTATTTGACAGATAATAAACTATTATTATTTAAAGTATTATTTATATTATTATTATTATGTGACACCTCCAGGAAGTCCAAATACTCATCGAGGGAGAGTGTGCCAACAGCACTGAACGATTAAAAATCCCTTCCAACTACTAACCGTGCTCAAACTTGCTTAACTCTTTTTGTGAGCCATTAGTAGCAGAGGCTCTACCAATCAACCAACCTTTGCTGGCTGTTCTTTGAACTGTTAAGAGGTAGTTGCAGTATTGCTATTGAGGAGATCTTTTGTATGGTAGAAAAAAAGGAAAGAAGCAAGAACAACAAACCATCCTTAGAAGTTGCAGCAGAAGTAAGTAAGTAAGAGGGTGAGAAGTGACTTTACTATAGGGTGTATTTGAAGGGTGGATGGACTATGGAACTCATTGTTTCCTGAAAGTGTGGTGAATGAGTAAAGGAATGGTATAACTTTGCATTGTCTAAGGCGAGCCTCCCACAATGAGCTTTGTGATTCCAATGATGTACTAATTAATAAAAATATGTTCCTAGGCAATTAATGTTAGGAAAATGCTATAAGACAATTTATGAGATTTTATCAATTTAGGAAACAAAATGAAGATTAGAAATTTACCTTGAAAATGGATCTACCTCCACTGTTCCAATAACTGCTGATTGATTGATAAGAAGCTGGGGCTCACTTTGGTGATTTAAATTTAATTTCCAAATGGTGCTATATTTGCCATTTTTTGATATTTCTGACCAGTACAAGAAACGCCCAATCCAGTCAACACTTAAACTTGATCCATTATTAGACAATGTTCTTATCTAAAAAAAAATGTAATTAATTTTTCACTTTTTATAATGGTATATTATAAGAAGTAGTTAAACTAAAAGAAAAAGATTAAAGATGCCAAGAAATTATATTCTTGGTTTAATCCTTTATCCAAGTGTAAGCAAACAAAGTTTGCACGTGAAGTAACGTCACGACTGGGCAACTCATACATAGAGACTAATGACTTCACATCACTTGCTTTAGTATCCCATAATGTAAAGCACATATCCTTACAGATATGTATAATGCTATGCATTATGGGAAGGGTTGCTACCCAGACCAGTTTCAACCTTTATTGAGGTATATTTAAGTGTGAGAATACCTCTCCAAAAACTCGTGCAATCCCTCAGATTACTCAATAATGAGTGACTTGAAGAATCATTTAACTCAGCAGTAGTTCCACTCAGTGACAGGCTCACCCCACCACCAAACATAACCCTCATATCTCAGGGAAAGCAACCATTTCAGCACAAAAGCATATCAGTGGGAGCCAGAGCCAGAAGTGTTACCAAAGTTGAAGTAATGCAGAAGTCATATTTCCACATACAAGTAGCCAAATGGTCACACCTTATTACTAAAATACTCTGTATTAGAGACTCACACTAAACTGTAAACACCAAGGTGGGGGGGGGGGGGGGAAGAGGGAACTGTTTATCTTTTGTGGATGGTAACCAGGGTAGAGATTTTGTTGATGGTGAAGAATGTAGAGACTAAACCTGTATCTTTTCAGGATGTTTGCAATCATCTCTGAAGCTTGTGATGTATGGAATAGGGCCTGAGCGTACAAGATCATGGTTCTGGGTTAGGCTTGTAAGTGTCCAGGATGCATTTAAACTTCCTTGAAGTGAAGCTATTCTGTAGTATGATGCATTGAATGGTGCTCAGTTGTTGTTGGAGAGCTTGGTAGCAACAAGATAGCATTTTCAAATCTTTTCTCTATTGAGCAAAGATTTAAAGATGCTTTTTTTTTTTGTTTTGTAGATGATAGTGGGTTGAATCTTACGTGCAGTTACCTGTAAGGGTAGGTTTACAGTGAACAGATGTTGTAAGTATTCCAGATGGGGAACAGGAAAGGAGGATGTCCAGGAAGGCAGATTTTTCATCCTTTTCTTTTTCCATGGTGAAACCGATGCATGGGTGTAGGCTGTTGATTTTGGTTAAGAAAATCAACAGAGATGGCAAAACATTGTCCACGTAGCATATCCAAAATCTTCATTCTGTATATGGCGAAGCCATTCTTTATAATAATACAGAATGGCTTCACCTAAACTTAAAGAACTTAAAGTAACTTAAAGAACCCTGAACCTGTACGCACATCCCTATTCTATATATGACAGGCATCTTGGAGGCATGTTACGTATCATTTCATAAATAGTCCCACATAGGAAATCATGACACTACTGGAAGACAAGCTCCAGAAAAGTTACATCATTTCTAAATTAAAAATTCAAGCTACTTTGTATATAAAAACATTCTTTATACCAAATTTTATTTTTTTAACGGAAAGAATGTCAATGCTAGAATGTTGTAGCAGCCTTAGAGATAAGCACAGAATGTTGTAGTATTCAGAAATAGTCTCAGCTTTTGGAGCTTTATAATCATTTACTCCAAAGGAGAAGATGAAAATCCAGGAGAAGGTACTGTAGAAGGTCTGCACATGCCTGATTGGTCTGCAATATTTTATGGATTTTTGAAGTTGTATTGCTTAAATAGCAGAATTTTAAGACTGGATGCCCAAATTCTCCATACTTCTTTGCCTTAGTTGAAGAAATCCCTTTTTAACTTCTTTGTATCGGCTGGACCAAAAAAATTGCACAGGCTTACTACATAATTGCTTTACTTCAGCTTCTGTGATGTCTGTAATATTTATTATGTAAACTGAGCAGAAAGGATTATGGTTTTGAGTACTATGACTATGAAGGAAAGGAAAGTAACCCACTTTATTTTCCAGTTTCAATGTTCTTATATGTAAGTTCCTGAACTGGTAATATTGGGTAAGTGGAGAAGGGAATACCAAGTATAATGAGGGGTTCTCTCTCTCTTAGGGGTTAGTCCAAAAGGAATCCTCCAAGATACCACTTTCCAAAAACTAATAATTTTGTCTTGTCTGCATTAGCAGTCAATCCACTGATTTTGCTGAATTTTTCCAAAATACCAAAAAAGATCCATATGGAATCATTATCAGCATATGCTAATCCCTTATTTTCCTTCAGAGGGGTTCTCTCTCTCTCTTAGGGGTTAGTCCAAAAGGAATCCTCCAAGATACCACTTTCCAAAAACTAATAATTTTGTCTTGTCTGCATTAGCAGTCAATCCACTGATTTTGCTGAATTTTTCCAAAATACCAAAAAAGATCCATATGGAATCATTATCAGCATATGCTAATCCCTTATTTTCCTTCATAGTTGAAGGATTTGTTATTCCTTGTACAGCATGTGTATTGTCGACTTCCTGTAAGAAAGGTTTCAAGAACCAATTCAAAGAGCAATGGATCATGAGGGCAACTTGCTTGAATTCTTTTTGAATTTTGACAGGAACCCATTAACTAGGAGGCAGGTAGTTGAATTAGTATTAGGCTGCTTTAATAATGGATAGTAGCTTTTTACCCACACCAATTTGCTGGAGGATGTGGAACAGAGAGGGATGCCAGACATTATCAAACGTTTGAGTTAGATCTACTGATAGCACTGCCACTGGCTGCTTTTTCGTATTAACTAAGCAGAGTAGATCATGTATCAGAAACAGATTAAATTCTACTGCTCGGCCTAGAAATCCATACACCTGTGTGCTTTTAATTATGTATCTCATTCCCACTCTGAGCCTGTTATTGATAATGCAGGAAAATATCTTGTAGTCAGTATTAGATAGAGAAATAGGTGTCTGGCTGCTGATTAAGGGGTGATCGCTATTACGTTTTGGAATGAGGATGGTACAGCTTGCTACACACACACACACACACCAAAAATTAAACAGTATAACTAGAATGAGAAGAATAAAATCCCAGGGGTCACGGTAAACTTCTATCCCTAGACCATCAGGTCCTGGGATTTTCTTGTCTGGCATTCTTTATAGGCTGTGATAGCTTCAGATGCTGTAACATGTCTGTCAAGCCCATTTTGGATATGAATAGGAAAGCCATTAATGTTCCAAGAGTTACAATTTTCCACAGTAGTATTGTCTTCAAACAGATTTTTGTAGTGTTTCTGAAAGTAGTTAGTCAAGGATGTCTTGAGTGGTGGACATTATTATTATTATTATTCAGGCCTCCATGGAGTCAAAGGACTCATCGTGGGAGGTCTTTTCTAAGAAACACAAGTCTATCAAGACTCATTGATGGAGGTCCCTCCTAGGAAACACAAAGTCTATCATATCACTCCTTAAATGCATTGACTGTTCTCACTCTCACTACTCCATCAGGCAATGCATTCCATGGTTCAATCACCCTCCATGCAAAGGAACCACTACTCACCCTCTTTCTCACAGTTTCCTTTTGTAACTTCCAGGGATGGCCCCTTGTCATGACTCCTTCCTGCGGTTCAACCAAGCAAAAGAACTCCCCAGTGTCAACCCTGTAACCACCTCTGAACAGTAAAAGTCTCAATCATATCACCCCTCCTTCTTCTATCCACCAAACTCTGCAGTCCACACTCCCTCAGCCGATCCTCATAACTAACATGGTACAGTCCTGAAACCATCTTTGTTATCTGTCTTTGTACTCTTTCCACAGTTAATTTATCCACTTCAACTCCTGGGGGACCAGATCTGAGAACAATAGTCTAAGTGTGGTCTGATCAGAGTATTATGCAACGGAATGATAACCATTTTATATCTGCAGGTCAGTGTCCTTCTCATTATAGAAATCCTCTGCATTACCTTCACTACCTTTGCAATATGTCCCCTAAATTTCATGTTTCTATCAATCATCAACCCCAGATCTCTTGTCTCTCCCTACTTCCTCCAGTATAATTCCCCCCACAGAGTATGCAGTGTCCCATCGATGTTTCCCAAATCTCAAGACCTTACATTTTGCTGCATTAAACCGATATCCCAATTCATTTGCCTATCTATCTAGCTTATTCAAATCCTCTTGCAGGGCTACCACATCTGCACTATTACTAATAATTCTTTGCAGCTTCACATCATCTGCAAACAACCGAATATCCCGTTGCAAACCACGGACAATGTCATTGATATAAATGTTAAACAATATAGGCCCCAGTACTAAGCTCTGTGGAATCCCACTTGTAACCTTCTGCCTCTTTGATATTGCTCCACCATACACAACTCTCTCTGATACCTATCGGACAGCCAATCCTGAATCCAGTTGACCAATCTGACATCCAGACCCATGTGCTGCAACTTGAATATCAGCTTATCATGTGGCACCCTGTCAAATGCCTTTGCTAAGTCTAGGAAAATGGCAATATATGCCTTTCCCTCATCCAATGCTCTTGTAACTTTATCATAAAAGGCTAGCATATTGCTAAAACAAGAGTGCCACTTCACAAATCCATGTTGACTCTCATAATAACATTACCCTCATCTGCCCAATGCTGTCCCTCACTAATTTCTCCAAGGTCTTAACATCAACTGATGACACACAAACTGGCCTATAATTAGACACACTTCCAGTCTGCTACCGCCCTTATGCAATGGCACTATCTTACCTTCCTTCCATTCCATGGGCACCTTTCCTGCAGCCAAACTTTCATTGAAAAGCCAGGTCAAGGGCACTGTCAGTTCCTTAGCACATTCTCTCAAACTCATGGTGAAATACCATCCAGTCCCACAGCTTTACTGACATCCAGAGTACTCAGTATGTGGAACACGCTCTCCTCCTGCACCTCTAAACCTCGAACCTGCTCTATCCCTCTAGTATTCAAATTGACTCCTCCAGGATGAAATACTCCAATAAAGTGTTCATTGAACAATTCCACTATGACATCTGCATCAGTCACTCTATTCCCATTTTTATACCACAATGTCATTCTTCCATGGTCATTTCTCCTCCTACTGGCCACATAGCTAAAAAATTCCCTAGGATTTTCCTTGGATCTAAGGGCCAATCTTTTCTCATATTCCAGTTTCACCTTCCTTACCATACTAGTCACTCTTCTGGCCTGTGTCTTATATTCTTCATGCATCTTCTCTTCACCTGTCTCTCCTTATATCTCTTCCATAGTCTCTTTTTCGCATGTAGCTCCTGTTTAATATTGTTTGTCATCCACTTTACACCAAATCGTGTCCTCTTCTTCACTTATGGAATGCAGCTTACCATTGCTGCTGACCAATATTCCTTCACAATTTCCCACACACTAATGATATCCTGGCCTTCCAATTCCTTCCTCCACAAAACTTCCCGAAGTTGATATCTAAGACTATTATAATCACCTGCTTTATAATTCCACATACATTCCTCTCTCTTTGATACTCCTGCGTGTCTATTCATTTTCCAAGTCAAAACCATAGGGTCACTCTCTCCAATTGGTGGGAGAGATGTCATCTCAGTTATTATCAGCTCTTCTGATGCTATAACCAAATCCAAAACTCTTGAACCTCTTGTTCCCTCTGTTACATGTTGCCTAAGACATCCCTCAAGAATTCTAGAAATTCCATTCCCTTATTGCTACATGCATCTTCCTTTCCCCAATCTATACGGTTGTAGTTAAAATCTCCGATAACAATTGTTCTTCTTGCACTTGCCATGCACAACTGTCTCAACACATCCTAATCCCCACCCTCTGTGCTCCTTGGTCTGTAGCAACACCCAGTGGTGAGCTGTAAGGGGCTCACGCGAGCCCTTTGTTAAATTTTTCTCAAATTTGCGAGCCCCCTTGTTCTTCTTGTTTACTTTTTTATTATTTAAAAAAAAAAAACTTTTTTGAAACACATTAAGCGACAAACTCATACCGTAACCTAACAAAAATTAGTCTATTGTCACTAATTCTCAAAATTTAGTCTACTCTCAGTCATTGAAACAATAATTCCAAATATAGATTATTTGGAATTATTGTTTCAACTTCTCTATAATGAATGCGCCCAAGTTTGAAAATAAAGCACATGCGCTATCTTTACCCTTCTCCCTTCTGGTAGCCAATAGTATGGTAAAACCAGTAGCCAATCAAATGTTTTAGTAATAAAATATTATCAAAGATTTCATTCTTATTATATTTTTATAGTTAAAAAATGTTTTTCTTATGTAAGATAATTTAACACAGTTGATTGTGTGCAAATATTTCATGTTTAGATCATGAAAAATTTGTTTAAAAATGATAGCCTTTAGAGATTGACTGTTCTCTCATACTTTTTGATTGGAATTTGTACACAAGCTGTATTAATAAAAGTCTCCACCACACACCATATGCTTTCAAAATCATTAGTGTCACAGCCTTCCAAAGCCTCCACTCTTAGAGGACATAGGTCGTCACTTATCATAAGCAGTACTCCGTCACCATTTTTTTGCAGGATAGGAAAGGAAAGCATGGTGGAATGCAGGATATAATAACAGGAATAGCAACTTCTATTCCTGTTATTATATCCTCTTCTGTCAACCACGTCTCTGTGATCCCAATAATCTTTGGCCAGGCTGATGCTATCAGTGCCAGCAATTCCTCTCCTTTATTCCGAATACTCCTGGCATTGGTATAAAGCATAAAAATGCCATTGTTTCTATACCCAGCATTATCCCCACTAGACATTAGACTCCACTGGGCTCAGCATTACCTGATGTCGTCCCCCTTCTCCCAAGTGCCCATTCCCACAAGAGCAAGAGCACATGCCACCCCTGCTACCATCCACACTGGGACACACACACTGACTCGTTCAGAACAGCAATCTCTCCAGATGCCTACATGCTTCCTAATTCAAATGCAGGCGGTCTCTCGCATACAATTCCTCTCTGCTCTCAAACGCACTCCAAGCATCCACATATTCGAATCCTCTCTTCTAACACATTCTCACTATTATGCTATTCAATATCACCGCTATTCTTCTCAGCTCGACATTATCATACCTAGGACACACACACTATCGTTCCTCTCTGTGTCTTCTTTTGTACAGCTTCAAGCAAGAATCTCATATCTCTCGCAGCCCTATTTACACCACTACTCAAGTCATTTGTTTCCACCATCACAATCATCTCATCCACCCTTTCACCTCTCTTAATTGCCATAGCCACACTTTATATCGTTCCTCCTGGATCCTATCTTGAATCCATGCAT
The DNA here is from genome assembly GCF_054136105.1 of Typopeltis vanoorti. NCBI lineage: Eukaryota > Metazoa > Arthropoda > Arachnida > Uropygi > Thelyphonidae > Typopeltis > Typopeltis vanoorti. Next base: position 40,663,617 of record NC_143570.1, read on the forward strand.
CTCCTATCTTGAACACCACGGATCATTGAGTCCCCATACATTACACCTCTTACCACCATATTCCTCGATTGCTCACATGCATCCCTCATTCTCTCTCTCTCTCTTGTAACAGTTTCTCTCTGTGCTCCCCTACTTACCTGCCTTCCTGCCATCACTCTAACTCTAGTCCCTGTGCTCCCTTGCATTCCTCTCATTCCTTCTCTCCTGCTGTTTCCATTCTTTCCTCTTCTAAGAAAGCGTCTTCTCATGCCGGGAATCAAACCTGGGCCTCGTCTTCACCATCAACATAGATTTCAGTGATAGTCCTTTTTTTGTGGAATTTAGTGAATTGTCCATTGAAGAATGCAGCTGAAGGGCTATCTGCTAAGTGGTGCTGTATTCTTATTTTAAAATTTCTTTCTTCTAGTTGTTTCTGCCTTTCCACTTCTATCTCTATGTTAATGTTTCTAATGATGTTATGATGTTGCTACATTCTAAAGCATTGCATTAGTTAGCTATGAGCCAGCTTCTCTCTTTATACAAGTCTTTCAACTATTTTTGTTTTGAGGAAAGCTTATTCCTTTCCCCATTCAATCATATTCTGTTTTACTGCTTGTTTGAATTTTAACCATATATCCCAGTTCCAGGTAACATTATTCCAATCTGAACAGAGAGTCTGGAATTTAGTTGAAGAGATCAATGTAAAATTTGGTGGAAGTCTCTATGGTCAAGAACTGATCTCTACTTTTTATGCAGTGGAACTTCAGTCCACTGCATAAAACAAATTTTATTTGTTTTATGCAGTGGACTAAACAAAATTTAGATAAAACAAGTTTTATCTAAATTATCCTATCTATAAAGGAAGAAGAAAAGATATAAATTCAATCAAGACGAGTACCAACACCTTGATTCATATACATGCAAGCCTGTATATGAATAAATAGGATTGTGAATCCATACATCTACTAGTTGTCAAGCATTGTCGAGACATATTTCGAACTGTGCGTATCCCACTTTTCCACTCCTGGGTGTCCTGTTTTATCTAATGTGGGATGTTCAATACAATTCCAGTCTTCAGCTGCTATGATGTAGTGGGCACTGCATAAATATGGCTCCAATTCCTGGAAGAATTTCATCTAACTGTTCCATTGGATGGAGCATAAACATTTATAAACCTTATTACACATCCAGAGTATTTCCAGTCTATTGTCAACACTCTTCCTTCTGCATCCCTTTCAATATTACTGAATGACCCAAGGAGGGGGGAAGAACAAGAATAAGAACTCCTATTCCAGCCCTGTTAAATCTTCCAAAGCTTCAATAAGAAAGAGGTGGATATCTATCTTAATGATGGAAGTTTTTCACTTGGCTATGCTACCAATTATATATTTAGTTCAATTCTTTATCCAAGTGTAAGCAAACAAAGTTTGCACCTGAAGTATTTTCAGGACTGGGGCAGCCCCCTTCCCTTAATGCATAGCATTATACATGTCTGCAAGGAGATGTGCTTTGCATTAGGGGTTACTAAGGCAAGTGATGAGAAGTTATACCACCTTTGCCACGAGTTGCCCCAGTCCTGAAAATACTTCAGGTGCAAACTTTGTTTGCTTACACTTGAATAAAGGATTAAACCAAATATATAATTGTTAGCATAGCCAAGTGAAAAAACTTCCATCGACATATCTCTAATCCATAGAATTTTATTTGGTAACTGGTACATGGAAATATTACTTCTCCATTACTTCCACCTTAGTATCACAACCTCTGAGTCTGGCCCCCACTGATGAGACCTCAATAAAGGTGGAAACTGGTCTGGGTAGTGACCCCCCCCCTCCCTTAATGAATAGCATTATACATGTCTGCAAGGAGATGTGCTTTGCATTATGGGATACTAAGGCAAGTGATGAGAAGTTATACCACCTTTGCTATGAGTTCCCCAGTCCTGAAAATACTCCAGGTGCAAATTTTGTTTGCTTACACTTGAATAAAGGATTAAACTAAATATATAATATAATATCATGCTTTAGTTTCTCCAAGAAACTAAAGCCTGATATTATGTTTCTCTCCAAGAGAAACATAATATATAATGTGCAAATATATAATGGGTATCTATCTGTTAAAGTTTTTATATCTTTATGTCTGCATAAGTATGTTTCTTGGAGAGAAACATACTTCTGCAGATATAAAGATATAAAAATATATTTCTTGGAGAAAAACATAATATCAGGCTTTAGTTTCTTGGAGAAACTAAAGCCTGATATTATGGTGTAGCATAAGTTTCCATATAGCTTCTTGTTTAATTTGCCAGTGAAATCCTGATACATTTAATAAGGCAATGCAGAAAGGAGATGTTGTCACTTCACAACTGGGCTACTTGTATACAGAAGCTCACATGCAAACTTTGTTTACTTACACTTGGATAAAGGATGAAACCAAGAATATAATTTCTTGGCATCTTTACCTTATAGTATAACCAAGTAAAAAAACTTTCAACATCTATATCTAATCCAGAGTATTTTAGTAATAAGGTGTGACAACTTTTGACTACTTGTATATGAAATACGACTCGTGCATTTTTTCAACCTTGGTATCACTTCCAGGTCTGGTTCTCACAGATGAGGCCTCAATAAAGTTTGAAACCAGTCTGGATAGTGACCCTTCCCATAATGCATAGCATTATACATGTCCTTAAGGATATGTGCATTGCATTATTGGATACTTAGGCAATTGATGTGAAGTCATTAGCCTCTAATGACTCTATATACAAGTAGCCTAGTTGTGAAGTGACTTCATGTGCAAACTTTGTTTGCTTACACTTGGATAAAGGATGAAGCCAAGAATGTAATTTCTTGGCATCTTTAATTTATAGTATAATCAAGTGAAAAAACTTTCAAGAAAGAAACTTAATCGTACCAAAGTAATCCCAGTTCCATTTAAGGCTGAAGATATAAGTGCTCCCTCTTCTTCAATCCAGTAAATTTTATCCTCCTGAATTAAATAAGCAACAGAAACAGGATGAGAAACTTTACTTGAAAGGAATTGTTCTTCAGAGTTATCAAAATCAGTCATTTTCACTGCATCTAATTTGGCTAAGAGTAGTTTGGGTGGAGGCTTCTCCAAAGAAGTCTGACATTTAATAACATCACTGGGTGCACTTTCTCCAGCACTGTTCAAAGCTCGAACCTAAGCAAATACAATACTGATGTTAGTTAAAACTTTATTGATAATAATTAAACATTCCTAAAAATTATGGCATGCAAAAACTTTACAATTTATCTCTTGTATGCTATTTCAAGTGATCTGAACTGATTAAATAATTTTTAAAATACAGTAAAACCCCGAAGTTATGCAGTAGGTGGAACCAAAAAGGGCGTAAGTCGAATTCACGTAATTCGACTTAATTCGGGTATAATTTTGTATGTAATTTATATATACAAACATACAATTGGGACCAAAGGTTTAAAAAAACACCTATATTTTTTAAGAAATATAATCATAATTGTAGTTTTTCATACATAAAAAAAAAAGTTATTTCGATGTCGATGGTTTCATAAAATCTAATAGATTCGTCTGATGGCATAATGTATTTTTTTTGGCACGCAAAATTTCTCCATAGCAAGCTAATGATTTTTTTATTCCTTGCCTTGTGGCTACAATTCATTCCTCGTTAGAATCTATGTCCTCCAAAATCTGTAAACCTTTCTTTTATGATTGTTCTTACTGTGGATTCCTGTAGATCGAACTTCTTTGCTAGCTCATAAATTTTCATTCTGCCTTCAAAATCCTTAATAATGTTGAGTTTTCTTTTCTTGCTAGCTGTAGAAGAATTGGACTTGCTTCTTTTGGATGATATTATTATTTTTTATGTGATAAAATTTTTATCAAGAACATAACATTAAACAATTGCAAGGTTTGTAGACTATAAAAATCTTGTATGAATGGAGACCACGCAAAACATGTCAGTGCTTGTTCACAGCATGTGCGATACTGGCGAATGCGGCCAGTGTCTGAAAGATACGAGTGGTAAGGCATGAAGTGGGATGGGAATACGTACATATAAGAAACCGCGTAATTCTGGATTCGCGTAAGTCGGGGTAGCATAAGTCGAGGTATGACTGTATCTGGTAAACTAAATTAAAATAAAAAGTTATATGCTGCTACACCATAATTTGAAAGTCAAATACTTTCATCTATCAAATGAAAATGAGTTATTCAGTCTCCAATGGAGACAGCATGGATTTTCTTATCAGCATTTCAAAAACTGACAGATGGACAGACAGAGCAGTCTTTAAAAGGATCAACTTATCTATCACAAAATTATTATTCAGAGTTATTCGAAGCCAAGTTTCTTGGCTGTTACAGAGAAGACTAGCACATTAAAAGAAATACAATGTATTTAAAAGCATCTATCTAGTTCAGCAGAAGTTTAGTTAGATTATTATAAAGTAACTACAAGGGGACAAGGACGCATCCCTGGAAGTTGCAAAAGGAAAATGTGAGCAAGAGAGCGAGGAGTGGTTTCTTTCATGGAGAGTGGAACCGTGAAATGCATTACCTGATAGTGTGGTATGATAACCTTTGTATTTTCTAGGATGGGCCTCCCATGATGAGTCTTGTGACTCCATGGAGGTCTTGAATAATAATAATAATAATAGCATCTACATCTAGAAGACAAGCATATTACAAGAGGTGAATGAAAAGTTTGTTTCCTAAGCATGAACAAAATGGATTAGAGTGATGAAATTCTCTGTCATTACTAATCACAATAGTTGCCTTTTAATTTGAAGCTCAACAGAACAAATATTATTATTATTATTATTAACACCAGATCTCCATGGAGTCAGAGACTCATTTTAGGATGTACACATTATCACACACACACAAAGCTCATCAAACCATGCTTTAAATTTATTTAATGTGTCTGCATTCACAACACTCAGGCAATGCATTACTTACTAACCACTCTCCATGCAAAGAATCTGATTCTCACTCCTTTGCTCACACCCTCCTTATATAGTTACAGGGATAATGCCTCTTGTTCTGTTTTCCCACTCCCATTCTATGAAAAATTTCTTCCATGTTAACCTAGCAATCCTGAACAACTTGATTTAATCATCTCCCTCCTACTCCTACCATTCATGAATTACTGCAAGTTACATTCCTGCAATATGTTTTTATATTTCACATTCCAAAGATCAGTTAACAACTTTTATGAATTGTCTCTAGACATCTTCACAAATTGTGCAATGCAGCCACTTAATTTCAGGTCCTTGTCCACTAACACTCCCAGAACACTGCAACACTGAACTATCAGTTCAGTGTTGGGAGACCACTTACCTGTTCTTTCATACACTCTATTCAAGTTATCCTATAAGGTTGCATATGCTTGACTTTGCATTGTTCTCCCCAATTTTGCATCATCTACAAAAGAGTTGCATACAGATCCCATTAATATACAAGTTGAACAATGGCCATAATACAGACCTATGTGGCACACCACTAGTAACCTTTTTCTTTCAGGATCCTTCACCCCCGATATACAGTAATACATAGCTTTACAATGCTTCACTATTTTTACATTATATTACAACTTTACATTGCATGACTGCTCATACAATGCTTTTCAATTATGACCAGTGCCCATTTATATGATGGTATTTGTTCATACATGGTTTTAACAACATGAAGCTCTCATGAATCAACCAATACACAGTTTTCATGAACATGTGATTTGTTGGTTGTGATTTCCACACACTTAAACATTCCCAATTGCCTTTATCACCACTTACCTGGACAGGAGGAAGAGGGAAGATATGATTATTATTATTTGACACCTCCGGGGAGTCCTAAGACTCATCGAGGGTGGGCACCTACTTTACAACTCTCTGTCTCCACCACTCAACCTCATCCACAAACTGCCTCATCTACACCAATGCCATCTACTGTCCACCATCACCGCTATATGATAGAGACCTATAAGTTAGTAAGGGGGTTGTTATAGGATCAATGCTGGAGAAGTTCTACAGAAAATAGTGGGAGATCGGGGGAGAAGCAGAGGTCATACCTGGAAACTGTATAAAGAGGGTGTGAGTAGGGGAGTGAGAAGCAGGTTATTTTCATTCAGAATTGTAAATGATTGGAATGCCTTGCCTGAGAGTGTGGTGTCTGCAAGGAGTTTGAGTGTGTTTAAGACACGGTATGATGAGCTGTGTGTGTGTGATAAAAGGATGAGTCTTCCAGATGAGTCTTTGACTCCATGAGGTCTTGGTCTAATAATAATAATTACCTATCAATCTCCTCAGATTCAACTACACCTCTTACACTACTGGCCATCCCATTCTGACCATTTTCATACACAATAGTAAAATTTGTTACTACTTCCAATATCCACTCTCCTTATACTGTAACTACCTGGTCACCTTGACCCTCCCATTTCCCTATCCATCTTGCATTCTTGTTCTGTCATCATTATCTCTCACACTAATACTATTCTAATATACAACCACTTCACTCTCACCAGTTCCTCTCTCCTGATCTTTTGTTTTACCTCTTACTCCTGATCTTTTGTTTCACCTCTTACTCCTGCTCTCTTGCTCACATCATTCATTGCTCCTTCATGCAGCAACAATCTCTCTAACCAATTCACACCTAATCCGTTTAAATGCAACCCATCACTTTTGTACATTTACATGTTTCCCTCAAATGCATTCCACACATTTACAAACTCTACTCCCTTCTCTTCACACAGCTCTGCCAACATATCATTCATGATTCTGTTCTCCATCTCAACTCATCATTATCATACATTGGTAACACACCAACTACCTTTTCATCAACACTGTTATCTTTCATTCTCCTCAACAACCTCCTGATATCCATCCTCACATTCTCCTTATGTCCAACCAAGTCATTTGTTCCAATAGCCACCAACTCACTTGCTCATCTTGTTCTCCTTCTCATATTTAACACATCAATTTTATCAGTAATAGTGCAGATATGGCAGCCCTGCAAGAGGATTTGAATAAACTAGACAGATGGGCAAATAAATGGGGTTATCAGTTCAATCAATGCAGCAAAATGTAAAGTCTTGAAGTTTGGGATCCATCAATAGGTGGATGCGTACTCGATTGGAGGAGGTAGGGGAGACAAGATTTGGGGGTGATGATTGATAGAAAACTGAAATTTAGGGAGCATATTGCAAAGGTGATGAGGGTAACTCAGAGGATTGCTGCAATACTGAGACTGACCTGCAAAGATAAAAGAGTTATCATTCTGTCGTATAAGGCCCTGATCAGACCACACTTAAACTATTGTCCTCAGATTTGGTCCCCAGGATTTGAAGGGGATAAATTGACTGTGGAAAGGGTACAGAGGTGGATAACAAAGATGGTTTCAGGACTGTACAATATGAGTTATGAGGACCGACTGAGGGAATGTGGACTGCAGAGTTTGGCGAAGAAGAAGGAGAGCTGGTGATATGATCAAGACTTTTAAACTGTTGAGAGGCAGTTACAAGGTTGACATTGGAGAGTTCTTTCATTTGGTGGAACGGCGGGAAGGAGCGATGACAAGGGGCCATCCCTGGAAGTTATGAAAGGAAACTGTGAGCAAGAGGGTGAGGAGTGGTTTCTTTGCATGGAGGGTGGTTGAACCATGGAATGCATTGCCTGATGGAGTGGTTGGAGTGGGAACAGTCAATGAGTTCAAGGAGTGGTATGATAGACTTTGTATTTCCTAAAAACGACCTCCCACGATAAGTCTTTTAACTCCATGGAGGTCTGGATAATAATAATAATTATTATTATTATCCTGCTAATTCTCTCTCCTGGAAAGCAAATCCTATGGAATCTCTCATTTACTACACTTCTAATAAAAGAATCTCCACACATCACTATTCTCGAGTCATTTGTCACCTCTTTTTCTCTGCTTTCCTTCATCCTAACCTTTTGCACTCTTATTCTTATCCACAAAACTTCTCATCTCACTATGCCTATTTTTCATTTCACTTCTCATTCTGATCAACTCATTTTTCAAGTCTTGCATCTTGGCAGTTGCACTACCTGTCAGTTGTTTCTCTAGTTCCTTTGCTTCCACAGTGTCACTTACATTTGTTTAATCAGCTATACTTTCTTTTACTTCCATTGTCTCACTCACTTCTGTTCCGTGATTCACTTCTTTAGTTTCATCCATCAGTTTTGCATTTACTGATAACTTTGTTAACCCTAACTACAGAAATAGCAGCACATGCAGTAGAATACAACCACATTCCACAAACAAAGTAACTATTCTAAGCATTGAAAAAAAAATAAAATGAATAAAATAAAAGAAAGTTAAGAACATTAGAAACCATCAAAATAAAAACACATTGCAACACTGTCAATGTCCACCACCTTTACCTTATAACTGAGATTTGGCAACTCCCCAACAACAAAAAACTTTCAACCAATCAAAAATATTTTAACAAAATTGACACAGCCTACATTATATAACTACAGAATTTTATTCTTTTATTCTGATGATGGCTTTTCTGAAATGGCTTTACTTCACCCTGTAAATGGATTTTATCTTTCATCATATTTTTTTTTATGTTTTACTTTCAAGGCCTTTAAATTCCTTTCTTATCCTTTACAGTTTTCATGTTCTAGTTTTTAATCTTTTAATATTTTTCATTTTTAAATTTTACAGTGTATTTACTAATCATATCACATCATTCATTACCAGATTTATTCTCATCTTTTAATAGTATCCTATTATTTTTATGCTTTTTAACTCCTTTATTCATATCTGTTTTAAATTTTAACTCAATAGAGTTGCATCTTACTATTGTATCTATCATCAATATCATACTCTTTCATCACCATCTGTATTATTGCCAAAAACACAATAAAGGTAGGTAATATATGATCTCTTCATTAAATTTTTATTTTATTTTTAATTATAGAATAGAGTTGCAGTCAAAAGAATGCAGCTCTGTTTTTCTGATTCAGGGTGCTCCATAACATAAAAGCTTTGCTTATCTCTTTATATCAAAGAAATTTTGTTTGTGTTTTTTTCCCAAATTCATAAAGTTACTCAGAGAAGAAGGGGAAGGAATATGCTCAGTGTGAAACTTAACAGACATGACATTCTTCCATTTGATAAGATCAAGAACAGGTGCACAGGGCATCATCAGTTATATTATGTATTCAAAATGGAGAAGGGTCAGACAAATTGTAAGATATGACAACATAATATAACTGAATTATTAAGAAGAGAGATCTATGGAATCTAATAAATGAGTAAAGCTGAAAATAGAATGGAATGGAGAAAACTGGGGGAGACATTCATATGATAGCAGATGGATTCAAGTTGAAAAAGAAGAAGAAGAGTTTCATTTTATTGAGATCTTTATGATACTGAATGTTTCCAATATTGTTTATAATGGAAGAGAAAAAATTGTTTGCTTTTTTCCATAAAAGTGATTCAAGAAATATTATGGTGCTTGAAGTAAAAACATAGTGAAAAATGGTATTATTAATTAAAAAAATAAATAAATGGTCATGTATCACTTATAAAATGCATGAATATTCTTGAATTTTCTTCGGAGGCTGATAAATATTAATACATAAGTAGTTAAAATATTTATTTCAAACTTGTAATTACACAGGATAAAAATTGGATATAGCATTAAGCAGGAATAAATACATAAATGTGATATAAAAGGAGACCATATTAGAGTACACCCATACTGACACCTGACAAGTGAGATATTTGCTTGACTGGTGAATCAGTACAAAATTTGGACCTGGCAGCTGTCAGGGACTCTGAGCTACATGGAAAAATTAAAAGCGATCTATAAAAACAATACGGATATTACAGATTTTGATGATGAATTGGAACAGTTTCAGCTATTTTTAAAAGAAGATAAAGACAAATTCAATACTGCCACACAAGTATACCAGACTGCATGAGAAATATCAACTTTTCCAGTAGAAATTTTGAGGGACCCTGTAAATTTTACTGCCAGGGGGCCTCCAGCTGGCTTAATCTGCTCCTGATTAGATAGCAGAATGGATTGAAGATATTGGCTTTCTGAAAGGTACCAGCAAGTTGTGTATGATGATGCAGTATCTCAGAAAATGAAGGTCACCAGTGGCAAGCCTCAGGATTCTTTTCTTGGGCCCCCTATGGTTTAACTTATTTTTTAATGATATTTTATGTGGACTGACTGGGGATCTTCAAATGTTTGCTGTTGATGAAAAGTTAAGCAGAATTATCCAGAGTAGTGCTGATGTTAATTCTCTACAGAAAGATTCAAGTAGACTTAGCTTGGTTAAATGAGTGGGGTTACTGTTTTAAAGTTAATAAATGCAATGTGTTACACTTTGGGATACAGAGATATAAGGCTACACACTGTACTTCAGAAAGTGGATGAAATTTGGGATCTTGGAGTGATTGTAGACAGTGGACTAAAGTTTCAAGGGCACATTGCAAGTGTTGCAAAGGCTGCTATGATAAAATGTACATTGACATGTAGGGATAAGGAGGAGTAGTGCCTCTATATATATAAGGCATTGGTCAGACCACATATGGACTATTGTGCTTAGATTTGGTCACCTAGTTTTCATTGTGATGTGGAAACACTACAGTGGGTCCAACGACAAATAACCAAGTGATATCAAGACTCTGAAGTGCTGGTTATGAAGAGTGTTTGAGGGAATGTGATTACAGAACTCAGTAGATAGGAGGAAAAGAGGAGATATGATAGAGACCTTCAAGTTAGTTAAGGGATTCTATCAGAATGATACAGGAGGAATTATGAAAAGAGTAGTTGTTAAGAATGGAAGAATGAGAGGCCATTCCTGGAAGTTGTATAAAGATGTGGTGAAGAAGACTGTGAGGAGTAGATATTTTATGTGGAGAGTTGTTAGCAAGTAAATTGATTTGTTGGAGTGCATTGTGAATGCAGGTAGTGTAAAGATCAAACTTTAAATTATATTTTTAGTTTAATCCTTTATCCAAGTGTAAGCAAACAAAATTTGCGCCTGAAATATCGTCAGGACTGGAGCAACTTGTATCAAAGGTGGACAAAGCTTCACATCACTTGCCTTAGTATCCCATAATGCAAAGCACATCTGCTTGTGGACACGTATAATGCTATGCATTATGGGAGGGGTCACTACCCAGACCGGTTTTGACCTTTATTGAGGTCTCTTCAGTGAGAGCCAGACCCAGAGGTGATTCCAAGGTTGAAGCAATGCAGAAGTCATATTTACCTATAAGAGTTGTCAAAAGGTATCACACCTTATTATTAAATTACTCTAGATTAGAGAAAGATGTTAAAAGTTTTTTCCCACTTGGTTAGACTATAAATTATATTTTTAGTTTAATCCTTTATCCAAGTGTAAGCAAACAAAGTTTGCGCCTGAAGTATTGTCAGGACTGGGGCAACTCGTATCAAAGGTGGACAAAGGGATACTAAGGCAAGTGATGTGAAGCTTTGTCCACCTTTGATACAAGTTGCCCCAGTCCTGACGATACTTTAGGTGCAAACTTTGTTTGCTTACACTTGGATAAAGGATTAAACTAAAAATATAATTTATAGTCTAACCAAGTGGGGAAAAACTTCCAAGATAAAACTTTATTATGATAGACATGCTGCTGTTTGAGTGGGCCTCCCAAGATTAGTCTATTGACTGATCATGGGAAACTCCATGGAGGTTACCAGAATAATAATAATAATAATAATAATAATTAATATGGTAACTAATTATATGAAGAGCCAAAGGATTCAATTCAGCGACATAAACTTATTTAAGTTAAGGGATATTATATCCCATATTGTTTCTTAGCCAAATAAGAAACTCAAAGAGTTTCATGCCGAATATAGAAACAGTATAAAGTTCGGCGATTCCAAGCGTAATCAAATACCTGGATAGTGTAACACCTGATCCATTTCGTAGTGCAAACTGAGGCAACTCACAGTAAGGGTGGAGCAAGCTCCGATCACTGTTCTTGGTATTTATCCATAATGTGAACTTAGCTCCTAGGAGTTGTATTACTGTTCTACATTATGAGAGAAAGTCACTACCCAGACCGGTTTCAACCTTTATTGAGGTCTCATCAGTGAGTAGGTAGACCTAGTTAATACCAAGTTTGTTGCAAACAGAACTTACATCCCTTCTATGAGAATTGCCAAGAAGGTGTCCTAATAAATTACTAATTATATGAAGAGTCAAAGGCTTCGATTCGGTGACATAAACTTGATGCGACCTCAATAAAGGTTGAAACCGGTCTGGGTAGTAACTTTCTCTCATAATGTAGAACAGTAATACAACTCCTAGGAGCTAAGTTCACATTATGGGTAAATACCAAGAACAGTGATCGGAGCTTGCTCCACCCTTACTATGAGTTGCCTCAATTTGCACTACGAAATGGGTCAGGTGTTGCACTATCCAGGTATTTGCTTACACTTGGAATCGCCGAACTTTATATAGTTTCTATATTCGGCATGAAATTCTTTGAGTTTCTTATTCAGCTAAGAAACAATATGGGATGTAATATCCCTTAACTTAAATAATATGGTAACAACTTCTCACCAACTTACATGTTCTTTTCCGTTCATCCTATTAATGAGGCTTTGCAAATTGCATACCCTCAATCTTTCTTCATACCCAGCACATTCAAACGACCAATTACCACCTATCTTGGTTAATCTTCTCTGGACCCTTCTAATATATCCTCGTCACATGAAAGATGTGACTAAATCTGTGCACAATAATCCATATGAGGGTCCTGTCCTGTCAGGTGTCTTCTCCCTCCACGAGATTGATTACCATGTGTCTCCACCATGTCCTATTCTGCACCTCTCTGCTGCATTCCTCATATGAGAGATAGGTCCAGTCTTCTATATTTTTCATTCACTCCAGTCTTTGTCTTCCTCTTTCCCTCAACAGTTCCTTTGAGAGTAATGAGGGTAATCAATATTAGTATTGATTACTCTCAATCAATATTAGATAATCAATATTAGGTAATCAATATGAGTATATGAGGGTAATCAATGTCTAATACAATGGAACCATTACCTCTTTATTTCTGCATGCTAAGATCTTCCACATCATTGCCATAATCTGATGTGATGACTTCACAGCTAGTGTAATGTGATCCTTAAACTTCAAGTTCTTGTCCATCACCACTTAAAATTTCCTCACCAAGTGTATACTTTGCTTCCCATTGTTGCTTACCAATTTCTGTACTTGACAATTTGCAACAATGAATTGATAGTTACACTCACTTGCCCACTCATACAATTTATTCAAGTTTCCTGTAAGACTAGAATACCTGCTTAAATCTTCATTGTTCTCCCCCTATTTTGCATCACCTGCAAATAGTTGCACACCCAGTTCTTCTGCCTTCTCCCTGAATGAAGCTCATGACATATTGAGACATATATAGGAGTAATAAATTCTATTTAGTTTTCTCTTTTATATGTGAAACCATTATTTAAAACATTATACTAATGCACATCTGTATTAAACGTCTAGTAACTTAATATAAAGATGAACAACAATGGCTCCAAAAACAGGTGCTGTGGCACACTACAAGTGACTTTCCTCTTTCAGGATGACTTTTTCTTTTTTCTTCTTTTTTTTTCAGGATTACTGCACCCACATACAGAAGTTGCTGATATTAATTACACATTGGAAGTTTATTTTCCACTTGGTCCACCTTTACCATGAGTTGCCTCAGTCCTGAAGATACTTCAGTGCCGACTTTGTTTGCTTACACTTGGATAAAGGATTAAACTAAATTTTTTTACTAATCAGACAGATAGCCAATTGCCTATCAATTTCAATTTGTTTGTTTAGTTACCAGTCATCTGTTTCCATTTAGTTACCAGCTTGTGTGGCAATCTGTCAGAATCCTTTGCAAAATCTAAGTATATCACTGTATATACATCTTCACTATTGTCATCCCTGATTTACAAATCCTAGCTTTCACTAATATCTCCAATACATGAACCACAACTCCAGATATACAGATTGACCTAAAATTTAAAGCTACAGCCTATCACTACTTTTGTGAAGTGGAACAACCTTACCTTCTTTCCATTCCCTTACAACACACTTGAGCTTCTCATGAGTTCATGAGGATGAAACACCCTGATGAAATTTTTATTGAATACCTCAATTATGTCCTCTGCAGCAGTTATCAATCTACCATCTTCATCCATTAATGTCATCTTACCATAATAATTTTTCCTACTACTTTTCTCTCTCTCTGCACTAGGAATTTTCTTGGCCTGATTTGCTAATTTCTGCTAATGCAGCAGTTTTGCTGTCCTTAACAAATGAGTCAACTTCTGGCCTTTCAATTTATACTCCTCATTCAACAAATTATTACCATTATTCATCTTGGGCTGCCTCCACGGTACCTTCTTTAGATTTTGTGCGTAATCTCTTCTTCATTCATCCTCTTGATAGTTATCTTATTCAGTCTCCTTGATCTTTAGAATACATTTATACATTGGTGTTGTGGAATTTTTTCCTCGATCCTGGGGGGAAGTTCCCTGTTTGCCCCCCCCCCCCTCTGTGGACGCACATGACTGTATGATTGCATTTTTATCGATGTATGAAAGTTTGAGAATGCATAGCTTTTTTTTTACTTTTAGAGTGGTGAATGAGTATGAGTGGAATAAACTGCCTGAGTCTGTTGTGGGTGCTATGACAGTGAATGAGTTCAAGGCAAAGTATGATAGATACTGTGTGAATGTCAAATAGTTGTGATGGACATGATGTTTAGGGCCTTCCTCGATGAGTCTAAGGACTCCTTGGAGTCGCCCGTAATAATAATAATCATAATATATATATATATATATATATATGCATAAATGATGTAAAAAAAACATTTATTTAAGTGATATGCGAATGAAAAATTTAAGACAATTTTAGCACCGAAAAGTTATTCTTAACAGCTCAGCTTCACTGAACATACAAACCAGCCATCAATCTGTACTATCAAAAGTTTTTCCATTTTGATAATAGACTGTCACATTTACAGATAACTGTAGTATTAACTGGTGTTGCACTTTTCATTTTACTAAGAACATCATCTTTGTTTGTAACAACTGTAACAACAGTAGGCAAGGAAAGTTTAGCCTACAGCCTATACCAGTGTTCAGTATAACATCATCATTAAATTGAATCATTTTAACCATAAGTATCTAATTCACATCTTTTCCTTTTCACTGAGAGAAACAGCACCCTTACTTTGAATTTTATCTGCTATTATTAACAATAATAAAATAATAGATATGAACAGTTTATAATTCATAGCAAAACATCGAAAAAAAATATATATATAGAAAGAGAGAGAGAGATGTAATGAGGAATATGTCATACACAAATAGCTCACAAAAACTTTGTTTCATGGGAGCATCATGTTGCAAAAATCATCATATGAGTGAATATGGCATTGTATAATGGGTAAGAGACATAATTGAAAAGCGTTGTATGATTGGATCATTGTAAAGCGAAGCACCATACTGTAGGGTATGGTATGATTGGATCATTGTAAAGCGAAGCACCATACTGTAGGGTATTACTCAAAAACTATCACTTCATTATGTTGAATTTTTTTCTTGACAATTATTCATAAGACTATTTACACTTTTTTTATAATCTTTGTCAAGTAGCTTTATTTTATCCTCCTACATGTTTCGCCAATCTTTTTCTATTGGCATCCTCAGGGAATACAAACTAGTAAGCTAAAATGAAGGTTACAGACTAGGTTATAACTGATGGTTCTAATTCATACAAAAAATTGGTATTGTGCGTGACAATGTGCGTGTCTCGTTAACATGATTTATTCATTACGGCTCATTACGTAATTGTTATGGAAGTTCATTTCTTTGATGTTTAATGATCTGATAAAAGTTTTCCAAATTTCTGGTAAAATTAGACCTTGATTCTTGTTTAGGTTTTCAGTTTTACGGGCGACTGTAGCTGCTTCTTTAAAGGTTCTTGAATGGTAGTTATCTTCTATGTATGGCATAAGGCTCTTATTCCACTCAATGTAATGGTTAGTAGAGGCAAAGTGGCATGAAAGGCCTGAAATGTCTTGTCTGTTATTTCTGACATATCCTATGTGTTCTTTCTTTCTCGTTTCAAAGCTTCTAGAGGTCTGACTTACGTAACTAATACCACATGAGCAAGGTATATTATATACTCCAGAGTACTTGTAGAATGGGTGAGGATCTTTCGGTGATCTTAAAAATTTCTGAATAGTGTTGATTGGTTAGAATGCCACTCTGATCTTATGTGGTTTAAAAAGGTTAGCTAATTTTTTGGAAAGGTTGCTGACAAAAGGAATCGTAATTGTACTGATGTATTGGACGTCATCACGTTGTCGATGTGGTATATCAGTAAAGAGAATCTTGTTATAGAGTCTTTTTGGGTAACCATTTAAAGAAAGTTCTCTGGATATTGTGGTTAATTCCGTCAGTAGGTCATCCTTGTCTGTCGTATACTGTACAGTTCTTTTCTTGAGACTATGAATAATGCTAAGTTTCTGAGCTATGTGATGAGCTGAGTTGAAATGGAGGTAACGTCCAGTATTTGTAGGTTTTCTGTGTACAGATAGGTTGATACTATTATTGGATTGTTTCTTTATTAAAATGTCAAGGAATGGCAGTTTTTTTATCTTTTTCCATTTCTAATGTGAATTTGATGGTATTGTGGAAACTATTGATTTGGTTGAGGTAATTCATTAGTTCTTCTTTCATATGATCCCAAATGATAAAGATGTCATCTACATATCTGTACCAAACTTTCGGTTTTGGAATGATCTGGGTTAAAATTTTTTTCTCTAGATCTTCCATGAATAAGTCAGCACAAGGAGGTGATAGGACGCTACCCATAGCTAATCCAGTGAGTTGTTTGTAGATCGTTTTTTGCCAAATAAAATAGTTAGAAGTTAAACAGTGATTGAACAAAGTAGTGATGTTTTTTGGGAACAAGTTGTCTAAGATGTTGATGACTTCAACCACTGGAATGTTAGTAAACAGAAATGTAATGTCCAGGCTTGCTAGTATATCCTCTTCAAAAATAGGGATGTTTTTTATTTTATCTATAAAATGTTTTGAGTTTTTAATATAAGTATCCGAGACGTGAATGAGTTGTTGTAAAATCTTCGCAAGATACTTGGACAGTTGGTAAGTGGGAGAATAGATTCCATCAACTATTGGACGTAATGGTATACCTTCTTTATGAATTTTTGGAAGGCCATACAATCTAGGAGTAAGTGGGTGCATAGATTTTAGTTTTTTTATAATTTCTATAGGCCAGTTATTCATTCCACGTAATAATTCATTGGTGTCATTATGGTTTTTTGTGGTAGGATCTCTACTGAGAACTTCATATACAGACCTGTCAGATAATAGATTTTTAATTTTTTCTTCATAATCTTTAGTATTTAATATAACTGTATTATTACCTTTGTTGGCTTTGAGTATGATGATATCTTTATTATTCCTTAATTTGAGAAGCGTTCTTCTTTTCATTTGGTTAGAGTTGGTGTTAGGAGATCTTGACTGAGCTGAAAGCATTATGCTGCTTTTTAATCGTAAGTCATTAGTTATTGGAACTGGTAGTAATGAGAAGGCTTTTTCTAAGTTGCAGATGAACTCCATTTTAGGAATGACAATGGGTTTTAAAGCAAAATTGAATCCTTTTTTGAGGATAGAGATCTCAGGTTTACTTAAAACGTGTTTAGATAGGTTAATTATCACTTGGTTATCTGGTAGAGACGGTTTGCAGTTGCTATGATTATCATACAGTATATTGAATTTATCAATTTGTGTCTTTTTGCTGTGATTAAATGTTTTGGTAAAACTGTTGCTAATCATATTGTCTAATAGTTGCCATGTCTCAGCATCAAGATTATTAGAGATATCGGTGAATAAATTATAGCACTGTGAGTCTATTTTGCTAAGCACGAATCTCGTATGACGAATTCTTTCTCTAAGAAGAGCATACGAAGTTCGTTGGTAAATCAAGTTGGCTTGTCTAGTTTTATAATATTGTTTCAAACAAAGAAATTTTGGGATCACGCTATTGTCTCTACATCTTTTTAAAAAAGTCAGATGGCTTAAATAACTAGCTTTTTTTGCATTTTAAACCTTCAAGATTGCGTACCTTTTGTTTGGTGAACTCGTTGATCTGTTCATTATGTTGAATTTTTTTCTTGACAATTATTCATAAGACTATTACACTTTTTTTATAATCTTTGTCAAGTAGCTTTATTTTATCCTCCTACATGTTTTGCCAATCTTTTTCTATTGGCATCCTCAGGGAATACAAACTAGTAAGCTAAAATGAAGGTTACAGACTAGGTTATAACTGATGGTTCTAATTCATACAAAAAATTGGTATTGTGCGTGACAATGTGCGTGTATCGTTAACGTGATTTATTCGTTATGGCTCATTACGTAATTGTTATGGAAGTTCATTTCTTTGATGTTTAATGATCTGATAAAAGTTTTCCAAATTTCTGGTAAAATTAGACTTTGATTCTTGTTTAGGTTTTCAGTTTTATGGGCGACTGTAGCTGCTTCTTTAAAGGTTCTTGAATGGTAGTTATCTTCTATGTATGGCATAAGGTTCTTATCCCACTCAATGTGATGGTTAGTAGAGGCAAAGTGGCATGAAAGGCCTGAAATGTCGTGTCTGTTATTTCTGACATATCCTATGTGTTCTTTCTTTCTCGTTTCAAAGCTTCTAGAGGTCTGACTTACGTAACTAATACCACATGAGCAAGGTATATTATATACTCCAGAGTACTTGTAGAATGGGTGAGGATCTTTCGGTGATCTTAAAAATTTCTGAATAGTGTTGATTGGTTAGAATGCCACTCTGATCTTATGTGGTTTAAAAAGGTTAGCTAATTTTTTGGAAAGGTTGCTGACAAAAGGAATCGTAATTGTACTGATGTATTGGACGTCATCACGTTGTCGATGTGGTATATCAGTAAAGAGAATCTTGTTATAGAGTCTTTTTGGGTAACCATTTAAAGAAAGTTCTCTGGATATTGTGGTTAATTCCATTAGTAGGTCATCCTTGTCTGTCGTATACTGTATAGCTACAGTCGCCCATAAAACTGAAAACCTAAACAAGAATCAAGGTCTAATTTTATCAGAAATTTGGAAAACTTTTATCAGATCATTAAACATCAAAGAAATGAACTTTCATAACAATTACATAATGAGCCATAATGAATAAATCACGTTAACGAGACACGCACATTGTCACGCACAATACCAATTTTTTGTATGAATTAGAACCATCAGTTATAACCTAGTCTGTAACCTTCATTTTAGCTTACTAGTTTGTATTCCCTGAGGATGCCAATAGAAAAAGATTGGCGAAACATGTAGGAGGATAAAATAAAGCTACTTGACAAAGATTATAAAAAAAGTGTAATAGTCTTAACTATCACTTCATTCCAATCTATATCACCATAATTACAATTGTCCAAAATGATCACCCTTCCCTTGTTCTCTAACCCAGGTTGCCTATACATGTCCTCATCAACACTCTCCACATTCCCTGCCTATAGTAACATCCAACTAAATATCTCTTCCTGTTATTATATATGATTTATGGAGTCAACAACTGTTTGAGATAAAAATTTTAATAATTTAAAATTAAATTAAATGATTAATAATTATAATATTCAATTTTTATTTTTTAATAATATTTTATAATTTTTAATTTTAATTTAATTTTAATATTTAATTTTATATTTTTAATAATATTTTAAAAATAATTCATTTAATTATTAAAGTTTTATCTTAAATGGTTGCCAACTGCATAAATTATATATAATGAGTACTGTTCATCATTTAATTTTACTGAATGAAAGGACCCTCTTCCTATCAATCTCCACCTCACCCCATACTGCCTCCAAAAAATTGCTGCTATTTTACTCTTGCATCTGAACTTTGTAGGAACATAATTCACCTGTTATCAGCCTACTTCAAAGAAAGTGCTGAAGCAGCTTTGCTTCAGCACTTTCTTTGAAAAAAGATCAAATATAAGGATCTTCTTCTTCTTTATTATTATTCTGCAAGTGAGCAGGTTCTTCTTTTAGTAGCAGAAACTTTCCTTCCACTCTCTTCTGTTCGGAGCCTTCTCTTTCAAGGTTGTTTACCTGTCTCCATTGAGCATGTCATCTAGCATTGTTTTCCTTACTCTTTCTTTCTCTAAGAAGAGCATACGAAGTTCATTGGTAAATCAAGTTGGCTTGTCTAGTTTTATAATATTGTTTCAAACGAAGAAATTTTGGGATCACGCTATTGTCTCTACATCTTTTTAAAAAAGTCAGATGGCTTAAATAACTAGCTTTTTTTGCATTTTAAACCTTCGAGATTGCGTACCTTTTGTTTGGTGAACTCGATCTGTTCATTATGTTGAATTTTTTTCTTGACAATTATTCATAAGACTATTACACTTTTTTTATAATCTTTGTCAAGTATCTGGGTCATTTTCTGTCTATTTTTCCTTCGATGACATCTCTGATGATTCCATTCCCTCTCAGAATATGTCCGATGGGATAGTACCTAGCTTTTGCATAACTGTACACTTAAATTAGAATGTTTATTAAAAGAAAGTGCTGAAGAATCATTCTCTCATCTTAACCTTAATCATAATGACTGCCTTTCTGTTCCAAAAGTTTGGGAATTGTTATCCTCAATTGCATTAATATATATATATATATATATATATTGTTTGGTCTTGCTCTTTTGTTTTTTCCTTCAATCATTCCAAACAGCAACGTTTTGAATTTTCTCTCATCGTTCATTCTACATATATGGCTAAACAGAAGTAGTTTCCTTTTGATTATTTTCTGTATCAGGTTTTCTTTTGGTTGTATTCATCTATAGATTTTCTCATTGTTCACTTTCTGGATCCAGCTTATCCTCAAGATCTTTCTATAACATTTCCTCTCGAATGCTAATATCCTCCTTTCAGATTCTCTCAGGAGTACCCAGGCCTCACATCTATAGCGCATGCTGCTGAAGATACAGGTTTCCACAATGCACAGTTTAGTGTATATCTTTATAGCTTGGCTCTTCCATATTTTGTCCATGGCTTTTAAGATAGCTGTTGCTCTGGCTATTCTAATTTTTTACCCCTTTTTTGGGTCCAAGTCATGAATCATGTGGCATCCAAGATATGTGAAGTGTTCCACATTTTCCAGTTGAAATCCTTCAATGGTAACTGTTCAGTAACTCCTGCTGTCCGAATATTATTGCTTTAGTTTTTTCAAAATTGACATTTAGTCCATATCTTTTTCCTTCTGTGTAAGTGTGTTTGCAGTATATATATATATATATATATATATATATATATATATATATTTTTTTTTTTTTTTTTTTTTTTTTTCCAAATAGTATTTTATCCAAGCTACTATGTAATGGCATGCGTAGACAATTATATTATAACTACATACATTATGTTATATTTTTTTGTATTCAATTATTGTTTAATATTTTTTTAATTAACTTTTTATTATTGTTCTTCAGCTCACACTGCTAATATTTTACTATATGTAAAAATAAATATTTGTGATTAATAATTAAATTTTTTTACTGTGGCATGTGTGTTTTGGTTTAAAATTATAGTTATAATAATAGTTATGTGTAGGTCTAGATAGCATTTCTCCTTATTAGGAAGATATCCTGTGAAGTGAAATGTCTCCTGTTTTTCACAGTTACTAATGAAAGTAGATCACGCCACAGAAAGGCACAGCTGACTCCTGCATCGAATCTTCTGATTCCTTGGAGTGGCCCATATAATAATAACAACTTTCATACCTGTTTTTCTGCCACTCTCCTATCCATCTCACAAGTTTATTTTGCATACCAATAGCCCAGATGAATCTGCAGTGGTACTATGGTGAAAATAATCTGGTATCAAACTGTCAACAAAAAATATAATAGTTCTGTTTCAATATATATTTCCTTTAAAAAATAATAGTAACAAAATAAAAAAAGCATGGCTGATCATCTGATAATTAACCTATAATCATGTTGCATTAATAAACTTATAACTTCATTATGCATGAAGTACCATATTTTCAGTGTGTAAAATAGAAAATATTAAAATACTTTCATTTCTGTAAGATTTTTATCTACTCGTAATAGTAAGACTATTAATTTTATTAAATTTGATGTAATAGCAAAGTAATTTTTAAAAAATGTACAAAAAAGTTGTTCATGTTATCATTTTGTCTGCAAGGAAATCTCATGCAGCAATAAATACCTGCATGCCATGGAAGGTAATGATATTCTTCAACATAAGGGCTTTTGGGGTTCCAGATTTGAAATCTGAGCTGGGACAAAATTTTCTTTTTAAATTTAAATAGCTAACTATTGATTTTAAAAATTACAACTCTGAGTCTTATCTCACTTTATTTTATGATTTTACTTTATTAATTCTGAAGATGTAAATAACATCACCATGTGAACTGTTCTTGATTTTTATTGTACTAGATAGATTTATTTGTTTTATTTAAAAAAAAAAAGTTACAGGAGTGAAATGCTTATTAGTTATATTTTATGTCAATGAAAGCATTCTTATTAAATGTAATTTGTTAATTAAATGTTAACTAGTTCAAATAATTATATAATAGTCAAAAACAAAATAAATTACCTGAAAATAATAAGTGGTGTCAGGAAACAGGTCACTAAGTTGAAATTTCAATTTTTCAGAAATCTGATCTCCACAAACATCAATACTAAAATCATCTTGGACAAACCAGCAACTGACTTTATAGCCAGCAATAATTCCATTTGGCCTTTGTGGTGTGGCCCACCGAAATTCTGCATCAATCTGACGAGTATTTCGAAGAGGTGATGCTTTGTGAGATATAAAAATTCGTGGATTTGTGGGATGTGATGGTGCTATAATGCAGTTACAGAGAAACTTAATCATACAACTTTTCAGAGAATACTAATATAATTTATTATTTAATATAGAAATTTGTAATTTGACAAGAAATTATAATATTATAAAATTATAAATATTTTTGAAAAAATCTTTTGTTTACATATTTAGTTGATCAGGTGAACTGGTAAAAAACAACAACAAACAAACCTTAAATCATTACATTTGATCACTCGTAGATTACATGGATTTCTCAAAATTCATAAAGCTGGAATACCACTATGCCTAACAGTAGATGCCATGTAGAAAGAAGGTAGGTGGACTGCCATCTGCTTTCTCTCTAAATACTTTGCCATGCTTCTAAACAACTTTTTTTTTTTTTTTTTTTTTTTGATAGAGAGTACACAGAGTTACTTGTTGGAATTCTAGGAGACGAAATATAAGTTGTTCTTAAAAATAATTAGCCACACCGGATTCATTTTTTATGGATAATTATTTTTATGAGCATTTGTTTATGTTTTAAAAGATATTATAGTAATAAGTATGCTCTTTTACATCACAGCACCAAGCATAGAACAACTTTAATATGTGTGATTTTGTTCATTGCAACATATGTGAAATGTGTTGACTTTGCATAGGGAAAGATTTGTGAAACTTGTGAGTGCATGTGTCAAAAGAGTTTGGGAAGTGAGTGCTAGAAGTGTGGAGAAAGTAAGAAGAAAGAGAAGTGAGCTGAATGACTAAAGATAAGATAATGCAAGTGTGAATTTTAGTGAGGTTGTTGGTCAAGCAAAGTGTTGGATGAGAGTGAGGCTACATATGCTATGAGTAACGCAAAAATGAAAAGCGGAAAATTAATAGGACTAGATGATAATGAGAAAGAGAGAAAGAGAGAGAGAGAGAGAGATAACAATAAAAAGACAAAGACTATGAAAATAGGCAGGAACACAGAAAGCATCAAGCTGTATCTTGAATGGAGAACCTATAGAACAAATAAAACATGTCAGTTATTTAGGCATAATTTTTAGCAACAACAGCAATTTAAACATTGAATTAAACAACAGAATTAGCAATGCTAGTATAGTAGGAAGGCAAGTGAATAAATTTATCTGGAATAAAACAGAATTCAGTCAAAACATTAAACTAGCTATATACAACTGTTCAAATCAATTTTAACATATGGATCTGAGAGCTGGATTAGAAATAAAACACTTGATCAAAGACGATAAAAAGATTGCAGAAGTAATCTTTTTCAGTAATCTGTAATCTGTTCTGAGAAGGATTACAGAAGTGGCCAAATTCAGCAGAACTGTATTAAAAAGGAAGCTATTAGGAAAGAAGTTGGCATTGCTAGCATTCAGTAATGTGTGAACATAGCTAATCTCAGGTAGTATGGGCACTTAAACAGAATAGGAGGGAAAGATTAGAAAAAAAAAGCTCTTTTTTACCATGATGGCAGGAAAAAGACCGAGAGGAAGACTACATACTAGGTGGATTGATACAGTAAGAAATATAAAATCTGATAATATTAAAGTATTATCAGATTTTGTTTATTATTATTATTATTATTATTCAGGCCTGCATGGAGTCAAAAGACTCATCGCGGGAGGTTCTTCCTAGGAAACACAAAGTCTATCAAGATTCAAGACTATCAAGACTATTTAAAGATAACAGATTAATTGCACAATGCAGATAAAAAAAATACCAGCAGTAGTGGTTGGCGCTAGATGGTATTGGTATAGATGATGATGGTAGTAGTGGTTTGGTGTAGTAGTAGTTGTGGATTAAGTGATGGAGACGAAGAGTTGTAGAGAAGGTTCCCTCCTTCAATAAGTCTTTGGACTCCTTGAAGATGTCACAAAATAATAATAATAATAATAATTTGGTGGAAAACTGTGTTAACAGGAAGTTAGTAATGACGGAACTTTTTCAAGTAGCACTAATTGTAATATCTTGTATAGTTCGCTCACAGATTAGAGACCCTTCGACACTTCTGCGCATGTCCCAAAAAGGAGAATCCATCCCAATAATTGGATAATCAATCCATCTTTTGGGATGAGTTTGTTTATTATTACAGGTCAGAAAATTTAGCTTTTCTTTTACAAAAATTGTAGTTTTTAAAGTGTAACTATTTTGCTTGTATAACAGTTGGAAAAATGGATGTAGAGTATTAAGAAAATTAAAAAAAGGTATAGCATAAAACAAAATT
Source organism: Typopeltis vanoorti (assembly GCF_054136105.1). NCBI lineage: Eukaryota > Metazoa > Arthropoda > Arachnida > Uropygi > Thelyphonidae > Typopeltis > Typopeltis vanoorti. The sequence goes on from NC_143570.1 coordinate 40,688,730, forward strand.
TAACAAAATTTATTTTTAAGAAAGTTTTCTATAAAATAAAAATAATTATACAGAAAAACAGAAATTTTTTTCAAACGAACTTAGATATTCTAAACTTACAGTTGAGAGAACTGAGACACTTTAATGTCCTAAACTGATTAATTATTTATGACTTGTTGTGCCTCTTTTAACAAACCCATGCAAAAAAAAGTTGGAAAAAATTACCATTATCAAATCCTTTTAATCTTCATAGTCATCTGAATCGGTGTCCGAATCACCATCACTTTCACTTAAACTGATCACCAAAGGTTCGCATAATTCTTCGATAATTCCGTCTCTGTCCCAATACATATTTTCCAATGAGGTGACATGAGAGCAATATTTTTCCTAGTTTTGAATAATGCTTTCAATCACCTGTTCTGAAAGCTTAAAAAGTTTTGACATGTCAATATCCCCAGTTATGTTGCGATGGCGAATGAAACTTTACACTTCTGCCCAAACATACTCAATAGCATTAATATAGCAATAGCATTAAAACAAAATCTGATTTCATGAAGTATTTTCCTTAAAGTTTCTCTTTTCCAAGGAGAATTAATTTTTTCTTTAAGCACAGGAATCAATTTCGGAACAGTTGGCACTCTTTTCTCGTGTATGTAAAATTCGTGAATAGTTCTTATAATGTCTACATCAAAATCATTCAAAGCTACAGTTTCGATGGTTTTCTTTCTCTGGTGCTTTTTTTTAGGAGATTTAAATTTTGGCTTACCTTCACCTTTTGATTCCCTACGAATTCTTTTAACAGTCGACCCCGATACGCCCACAATTGCACTTGCACATTTTATGACTTGAGAAAGGGGGACAAGGAGACTGCCTTTTAACGATTCTTTTTCGCAGAATGTCAGCACATTATTCAATATTCTTTTGCAAGAGCTACTGAAATGTTTAACAACAAAACTTGTTGACTGTACTGGATCCATCATACAAATTAATAATAAAAAAAAATGCAAAAAAGCGACAACAAAAATCAAGCTACTACTAGTACAGCGACAGACAAGAAAGCATGCGATTTCACATGTTGGCGACCAATTCGTACATCCTTCATTTCTTTCTCCTCTTCAGCATGGATCAACTATTCTTGGCAAAATGCCAAACAGAGATCTACAAATGGTGGGTGTACTATACCTGCCCCCCAGAAGTACAAAATCTGTCGTTGATGATAACATTTCCATTTAGGATAAAGCTGACATCATCCACATTCCTGCTATTTTCATAGTTTTTGTACTTCATTGCTTATTTTCATACCAAATTTCTTAGAGGAGGTATTCAACCCAAATCAAAGAATCTTGAAAACTTGTACTGAACTTATTCAGGAGTATATCATCATCTCCATAAAGCAAAGAGCTAAACTGAATATCTCCAATACTGATATCATGATTAATGACACTTTCTCAACTATCTGTGTTCAAGTGAAAATCTGGTTCTGATAACCTGCCTTTGGCCTGAATTCTGCATGTGGTCTTCTCCAAATTTCCTTTCTACAAATTTTTTAGCCTCATCACAAATTTTAACTGGAACATTTAGTAGAGAAATTCCTCTATAATTCCTGCATTAAGTGTAATTTCCCTTTTTAAAAAAATGGATATAATCCGATCATCTGGAATTCCACCTTCAGAACATGCCTTCTAAAATATGCTGAGTAGCCACTGTAAAATTGTTATACCTGTATATTTGAATATTTTTGGCCGAATATCATCTATACCAGCTGCCTTTCCACATTTCAGGTGTGTCTGATGGCTTTTTTTTTACTTCAATTACTGATATATATTCTGGATTACATTCATCTTCAATATTTTCTGCCACTGGTCTGTCACTACCCAGTTCATTTAACCATCTTTTAAAATAATTACTCCTGACATCCAGAGTAGCTTTATATAACTTCATTATATCGTTATCTTCTCCATTTTAATCTTTGATGCCTTTCAAGAATATCTGGAGCATTTTGCCTCCATGATATTTATTTTCTGTATTCTTACCAAACCTAAAAAATTGCAAAATATTTAAAAATAAAAGGTGTAATTAACTCTATATTTAAACCTAAACTAGTTCAAAAACAAACTAGATTAAAAGTGGCAGACCATGTGAATTTCTCCATGTGAATTTGTGCACATGGTATTAGTAATGATGAGTCAATGTCCTGAACAGAAATCCAGCAGGTACTTAGCATTATTCTTAGCTTCTTGCCCTTTATTCCAAATTTTCCACAAACATTGCTATAAGTCTGGTATTAATTTCTTACTACACTGTTTATATCTCCAACAAGGATCATCATTTCATTTTTATTCATAGAGAAGGTGGCTGCTATAAATAAAAATGAAATGATGATCCTCAAAAATTTTTTCAATTTCTTATGAGCCAGCTAAGGCAGGGGTCGGCAACCTTTTCAGACTCGCAGGCCACATTCAACTTTTATTTTTAATAATCAGGCCGCAAGCGCTTAATTAAGAGAAAATAGCAAGTGAAAAAAATACTTAAGTTATCAATTTTTATTATATCAATCTTAAAAACACAGAAATATTTCAAGTACGAGATATGAAACAAGCATGAAAATGAAACTCAATGAAAAATTATTATCATCTAAAAACAAAGTAATATAATTAATGCATCACAATATGTGTGTGTCTCCTTGTTTAATGTGACTTTTGTGATTGTTTTCCCTTAGCCAAATTATTTATATCCACTTTATAACCTGAGGTGCAAATTCGAATCGAAGCATGCAAACATTCATCAGTCAGTCAAGAAGAAAATTTATTTTATTTAAAACTCATGACAGAAAATGCTTGTTCACAAATGTATGTGCTTCCAAATGTGACTATCATCTTCTTTGTGGAAATGATTAATCCTTCAAATTTTTTGGTAAGCATCAATAAAATTTTTGGATATTTTCTAACAAAAATGCATTCTTTAATGTTTCATTGTGTTGTAAATCCAAAACTTCCACCTGTAGATGGTTTGTTATGTCATCAATGTCGACATTAAAAGGGTTCAAAAATAATCGCATTTCAATGCTATTTTTATGAAAATTTACAAATCTTGTTGAAAATTCCATTTGTAAAATTTCAAAAATACCAACAAAAGTTTCCTTCTGTGTTTGCCATCCAACTGTAGATGCAGATTTGCAACATATATAATGATGCAGATTTTCTTCCATTGTATGTTTCTTAAACAGACATAGTTTGTCTTCAAAAACTTTTATACCATTTTTTGTCCAATAGTTGTGGGACAGTATTTTCATGTTCTGTCATGAAAATATCTATTTCTTCAGGTAAATTAAAAAATCTTTTTAGCACAGCACCTCTACTTACCCATCTAACAGCTGAGTAGTAGATAACGTCCTTATACTCCGATTCTATTTCTATTAAGAATTCTGGAAATTGGCAGTGTTTCAGACTGTTTATTCATATTATAAAATGTATTATTTAAGTAATTCAATATACGCACCACATGCCATGTAAGTATGGTCAAATTTTTATGGGCCACCAAAAATACACATTTGGGCTGCATGCGGCCTACGGGCCACCAATTGCTGACCCCTGATCTAAGGGACCATAAACAAAACTAAGTTTCATTGTCCAATTTCCCATTTTGAAATGTGTCCATATTGCTTTACTTGAAATGGCATTCCAATCAATATATTTATCTCCATGTTTGGTGTTGAATGCTATAACTACTCCTTATTTTACCCTGATCAGTATTGCCTGAATATAAAATATTATATTGATTATTTAGCAGGGTATCTCCTTTTTTGTCTTCACTGTCCCAGTAATACCAATTATGTTTATATGCTACTTCTTACACCAATGGTACTTGAATTATGCTGATGCTGAGTTTGACTTTGTTCCAGTAGGTGACTGTTCGCTCTTCATCCTGATTCCCTGAGAAATACAGTAGGAGCCCTGGTTTTCCTACCACCATGAAATTTCATCATGTTGTATCATTCATTCTGTTTTGGTTTAAGTCAATAAAGAATCAAATTTGGTTATTTCTTTGTCCTAAATGGCCAGCTCATAGTTTGTTCGGTATCCAGGCAGATGCCTGCCAGGATATACAGCATAAAGGGCATGAAAGTAAGGATTAGACATAAGGTCAGAATCCCTAGTCAGTCTTCTGAACTCCTTATGTGGCAGTCTCCTCTCAGTTATCAAACTCTGACCCTTAAGTAATCTCTCTGTAGTTTTTAGATAACTTTATACTGCCAAAATTTTCAACACAGGAGTTGAATATAGTGAATTTCAAATGAGCAGATGATGATTATGCATTTACATTAGATTCAGAGAGAATACAATATGATCATGATTTGCCTAACTTTTATTCATATATATAACTCTGTGGAAAATACTATTCCAAAACACAGGAGTAGATGGAATGAAAGAGGAGAATGGGAAGTTGTTTCAGAATGCTTGGAATTGGACAGCGAACAAATGTTGTCCAGAAGTTGCTTATATGTTCCCAGGCTTGAGGAAAGTGGAGGAATAATAGTAGTGAATTCAGCAGAATAGTTCCCATAAACATAATCAAAAATTATAAATCAGAAACATAATAAAAGTATCTAGAATGATATTTTAAGAGAAAGAGAGATCACCAATTAACCTCTTCTGGAAGCATTAAGCATATTTAGAGAAGCCTTTGGTATATAAACCTATATGTGAGAACAATATTTTAAGGAATGGCAGATGATGAATTATACAGTGTTTAGAGTTGTAGGTTTGAAGTAATTAATGTTTTAGCAAAGAGTTTTGGAGATAAAGTAGGCTATGTTTGTGATGTGATTATATCAGGAGAGGCTAGAACTGTAAACCAGTGCAAAAACAGATATCTGATCTCACATGAAGATTTCGGAGTATCATCAAAACAGTGCGTGCGTGCATGTGTGTGTGTACTCTTGCTCCATTTGACCATGTTGCCTTGTTTGGACTGTTCAATAGCAGTATGAAAGGCTACCAGCTTTTAAAAAGCTGTGCAAAATGTGTGCACTGCTGACCAAGTGTATTCAAAACCAGGGGAGACAATGTTTAGAAATGCTGCACTTATGTATGTATTCTTTAGTGTTCTTATTCCAATCATAATAAGAACAGCATTATTGATATTTTGTATTTTGGCACTTACCTCCAACTTTCCTAAGTGCAAGACCTATCATGGCTGTATACACAGAACCATAATTAAAAATGTTTGGCTAAATACTTTTGGTTTTTCGTTATGTGAGAAGAATAAAACTTTGTTTGCTTACACTTGGATAAAGGATTAAACCAAATATATAATTGGTAGCATAGCCAAGTAAAAAAACTTCCATCAACTCATCTCTAATCCAGAGAATTTTAATAATAAGGTATGACACCTTTTGGCAACTGGCATATGGAAATATGACTGCTCCATTACTTCCACCTTAGTATCACCACCTCTGAGTCTGGCTGCCACTGATGAGACCTCAATAAAGGTCAAAACCAATCTGGGTAGTGACCCTTCCTTAATGCATAGCAAGATACATGTCTGTAAGGATATATGGCTTGCATTATGGGATAGTAAGGCAACTGATGAGAACTTATACCATCTTTGCCACCAGTTGCCCCAGTCCTGAAAATACTTCAGCCGCAAACTTTGTTTGCTTACACTTGAATAAAGGATTAAACTAAATATATAACTGGTAGCATAGCCAAGTGAAAAAACTTCCATCAATAAAATTTTATAAACACTAGAGGGAAAAAAAAAAATTTTTTTTATATTCACAATGCTGTTTAGCATATATATATATATATATATATATATTCACAAATGTGTTGATTGTGGATGAATTATTCTCTAGTTAAGATCTTTTTTCTGAAAGCCTAATGTTTAGGTTTATACATTGATTCTCCAGCATCATATATTGTTTAGGGAACTTAACAACATATTTGTTAATAAATAAAATTATTTATTTATTATCCTATATTTCGCTAAAGTGAAACTGGCATCATCAGGGAAAAATACACTTGTATTAGACACTTGCATGCGGACATTATTATTATTAATAAACAAGACCTCATGGAGTCAAAGACTCATCTGGGAGGTCCTTTTATCACACACACATCTCATCATACCGTGTCTTAAACTCACTCAAACTCCTTGTAGACACCACACTCTCAGGCAAGGCATTCCAATCATTCACAACTCTGCAAGAAAAAAACCTGCCTCTCACTCCCCTACTCACACCCGCTTTATACAGTTTCCAGGGATGACCTCTGGTTCTCCCCTGATCTCCCACTATTCTCTGTAGAACTTCTCCATCTTCTCAATCTTTCCTCATACTCAACATTCCAGAGGTCAGAAACTACCTTAGTCAGTCGCCTTTGGACCCTTTCCAACATCTCTTCATCCTTCTGAAAACCAGGTGACCAAATCTGGGAACAATAGTCCATGTGTGGCCTAATCAAAGCCTTACACAATGGAACAAGAATCTCCCTACTTCTACACGTCAGTGTCCTCCACATCATCCCAGAAGTCTTTGTATTGTCTTCACAATTTTGGCGATGTGTCCCCTAAATTTCAGATCCTTATCCACTATCACCCCCCAGATCTCTTATTTCCTCTACTTCCAACAATATATATTCTCACCAAGCATAAATTCTGCATCCCATCTTTGTTTTCCAAATTTTAAAACCTTACATTTTGCAACATTGAACTCACATCCCCATTTGCTTGCCCAATCACTCAGTTTATTCAAATCTAATTGCAAGGCCACAACATCTTCACTACTCTTTATGGTTCGTCCCAACTTTGCATCATCTGCAAACAACTGAATATCCCCATCCAAATCTTCACCAATATCATTAATATACAAGTTAAACAGTAATGGCCCTAAAACAGACCTCTGAGGCACTCCACTAGTTACTTTACTTTTCCTTGACATCACTCCCCCATACACAACTTGTTGATACCTATCAGACAACAAATCTCCAATCCAATGCACCAGTCTAATATCCAACCCCATCTGCTCTAGTTTGACTATCAATTTATCATGAGGTACTCTATCAAAAGTCTTTGCGAAATCTAAGTATATTACTGTGCATCCTTCTCTTCTGTCCAAGGAAGCAGTTACTTTATTGTAATAAGTAAGTAGATTACTAAAATATGACCTCCCTTTAGCAAATCTATGCTGTCCATCAAAGATAATACCATTGTTGTCAACCCAACTCTGGATTCCAGTTCTCACAAGCTTCTCCAACAACTTAACCACAACACCTGACACACAGATAGGCCTATAATTTGATGCTTGATTTTGATCACCTCCTTTATGAAGTGGCACAATCTTGCCCTCCTTCCACTCTTTAGGAACTTGACCAAGTGCAAGACTCGTATTAAAAAAATATGTCAAGGCAGGTGTCAACTCTCTGGCACATTCCTTCAGAATACGCAGTGATATATTATCAAGTCCCACAGCCTTATTTATATCTAGTTTACCCAACTCCCCAAACACCTCTTGCTCACTTACAGTCAGTCTCTCCTCCCCATCATCAACTGCTCTCAATCTCTCCATGAAGTCACATTTACAAGATTTAAAGATCTTTATGAACTGCTCATTAAGTATCTCTGCCACACATTCTGCATCAGCTGTCTTTATACCATTTCCTCCAATCAATGTCATCCTTCCATAATCATTCTTTCTTTTGCTGGCTACATATCGAAAGAACTCCCTAGGATTCTTTTTGGCTTCATTAGCTTACTGCTGTTCATACCTCTCTTTAGCTACTCTCACCAACCAAGTCACCCTCCTTGCCTGGTCTTTGTAGACCTCATGAAATTGGTTACTTCCACTTCTCTTATGCTGCCTCCACAATGCCCTTTTTCTCTGTATCGCATGCTTAATCTCTTTATTCATCCATCTCACACCCACCTTATTTAATCTTCTCACCCGTGGTATACATTTAGACATTGCATCTACTAAATAGTTTTTGAAAATCCCCCAAGCTGCATTGATCTCTTTTCCAGCTAACTCCTGATTCCATGCTACACCTGCAAGCTGTCTCCTGAGCTCTTCATAATCACTCCCCCCCCCCTTGTAGTTCCACATATACCCTTTTTTCACAGGGGTCCTTGCACTGCTGGCAACCACCCAGGTAATCACCTCATGGTCACTTTCACCAATTGGTGGATGATTTGACACCTCATTGATAATTACATCCTCCGATGAGATGACCAAATCCAAGACCCTTAATCCTCATGTGCCCTCTGTTACATACTGTCTGAGGTAGTTATCCCTCAAAAACTCAAGAAACTCATTTTCTTTACTTCCAGTTGCTATCTCTTCATTCCAGTCTATAGAGCAGTGACTGGTCTTGAAGCTTTTTCCTCCCATTCCTTTCTACTACCATTTCTAATTTTCTGACTCTCCTCAAAATATGGTTAGGATGATTAACAGCTTGGTCAACAGGCACCACTGTGTGTCACTTCAAAATAACGGGTACATGCTAACTGATAGTGACCTTTGTTTACTAAATTCATCACCTCTTTAATTTCTGAGTTACCGATCTGAAGATTTTGGAGCTTTTTGTGTAGAGTATTTGCATCAGCATGCTTGAAAGGGGCATCCATGAACATCTCCTGGTGGGTTAGACATAATGATTTTAACACAACTATAAGGAGTATAGTTTGCTTTTTTTCTTTCTTTTCCATAGTTGTATCTAATATTATAAGCATACTGCTTTTCAAATGTATCCAAATCAACTGTTTTGGAAAATTCTATTCTCCAAAACTTTAAAGAACCTTCTAAACTGAGGCCAATGCCTTTCAAAAATAATCCATACTGAATATGCCCATAGTGATGCATATGATGAGTCCTTTTTAAAGATTCACGTAATGTCTGCATACACAAAGGAAAGGATGTTCTGGATAAAGCTAACGAATGTGATAAATGACTCCGAAACACATTCAGCACAACAGAAACTAAGTCCATCTCAGGAATAAAAGCATATCCATCCTGTAAATATACTCTTCTGTTTTGGACTAGATCCAAAACCTCAGTAAATGGAACCTTGTAATATACGATATCATCAACCTTAGCTTTTGAGAGACCAAAGGATGAATCTACTAACTTTTTATAAATGCTATTTTTTTCTGGACTGGAAATTATATAATAATCCAAATGATTAAGTTCCAAGAAATATTTAATGCTGCTTGAAGTCTCTGATGTGAAACGAAATCTAAATAATTCCAATTCCTGAGTAATAAACCACTTTCGAAGTTCCTCCGTTCTACAATAAGCCAAGCTCAATATAAAATGTGAAATATGGTCTTTTCTACGGTCATCATAAGTCTGATCATTGATCTCTTGATCTCCTAAGATTTTAATAAAGGATCCCAAATCTTGCTTTTTAAGATCTTTTTTCGAGGCTTCTTTATAATCTGGGGAAGCTTTGACGTATTTTTGTCCAATTCTCTCAACCGTATGCAGAACTTTCAATCTCTCAATGGCAAACATCTCGAACTCCTCTAAACTAACGTTATCAGTGGGAGGTAGTATATACAGCTGCAAAGTATGAGGATAAAGTCCTTCCTTCACTTTCTCCTGTTAGTTTTGCTGCTTTCCTTCGTTTAGAACTTATAATTTCCATTTTGCAAACTTTAGTGTCAGTTAACAATATTCAGCTGCAGAGCGAAGAAATTAGGCATTGCTTGTGAAGAGTACTTGCAAGCAAAATACACATGTAAACATTAATTAGCATCTCTAAAACACATTCTCATACTATACATTCGGTATATTATATATATATATACACACACATACCTCAAAAATAAAACATAGCTCCACTTTTTTCAAATTAAAGAAATTCAAAACAATTTTAGACTTTAACTTTACCTTAAAAGTGATTCTACACATCAAAAACATGCTACATATTTCCCGCCCGACATACTTCAGTAACAAAGATGAGAAAACCAGAGGGATACAGAAAGACCTAAAGTCCTATAATTATGCTATCTATTGGTTTCGGCTGAGCGTTCTTGGTCGTTGGACTGACTGTCGGCAGATAAGGATTTCCCATGGGGGGGGGAGAGTCTGATGCCCTGGATACCCAACAATGGATCCATTGCAAAAAAGTCACCTTACTCCACTGACACAAATTCAAGTTCGAGAGGCTTTTTCTCGAATCAGTTGCAGCTCTTCCCAACTATTATCTCAAACTAAACAAATATGGTTGCATCAGACTCCCCCCTCATATGGGAAACCCTCATCAGCAGACAGTCAGCCCAACAACACCCAACCGAATTCAATAGGTGGCATAATTGTAGGACTTTAGGTCTTCCTGTATATCTTTGGTTTGCTTGTGTTTGTTACTGAAGTGTGCCTGCATGCACGTGTCTAACACAAGTGAATTTTCTCCTGATGATGCCAATTTCACTTCAGCGAAATATAGGATAATAAGTATATAATTTTATTTAGTAACAAATACATTGTTAAGTTCCTTAAACAATATATGATGCTTTTTTTCTGAAAGACATGACTAAACCCATATTACATCACAGAGTAACAAGTCAACATCATTCTAGGCTTTTACTTTACTCACACAGCTCATTCAAGTAGAAAACAATAGTCTTACCTGACATAGGAGAATATAAAGAAACAACAGTCTGCTTTGATGAGGCCCAAAATGTGTAAGCTCTGATAGCCAGGGTCAGTGATGAATATGGAGTCAAGTAATTTTTGAAAGGAAATCTGTAATATGTTTCTTTAATAACCTATGTAAAAGAAAAAGGACATGAAATAATGAAAATCAGCTTCATAATAAATATAAAATACTCTAGAACTGAGTTAGTAAAATATAAAATAAACATTAAACTTGATTTTCTCTTCACTCAATTAAAAAATACTAATTTTACTTTAAAAACTACAAAATTTGTTTTTATTTCTGTTACACTGTATATATATTTTACAGAAGTTATTATTTGTTATAATGATCTTAATATTGAAATTCAGTTAAAATAGTTCAACTGCTTTTCTTAGTGATTTTCATCACCTGGTGTAACAACACCACCACCATCATCCCCCTTGTTTAACAAATGCTCAAATACTAACATAAAAGAAATCCATAGGTGGTTTCCAGAGCAAGGAAGCATAAAAGAAGGTTAACTTTTGGTCCTGATGCATGACAGGTTTGAATTTTATTTTATTTTATTTAAAATTTATTTATTTTTAATGCAAACTCCACTCATGGATAGGATGAGAATTAGCTAATCCGAAAACCTTGCTCTAGCAACTAAACATGGAACTTTTTCAAGTCACTTCTTCAAGACTCCAAGTGGAGTTGTGGTCTCACACCAGGCAGTGAAATTTATCTACCATCTAAGGCAGGAGGGATTGATGTTAAAAAATACTCTGTTCCCAGACTTTATGAAAAGAAAATTTTATAATGAATTCCATCCCATCTTTTCTTTTATGTTAGCCATAGTGGCTTGTCATGGACAAGTAACTTGGCTTCTTACAGACCTGATTACCGTTTACAATAGAGCAGTTAATTTAATCTGCCCTGTATGCTATATATCTGTGAATTGCATGTATTCTTCTGGCTGGTTTGCCTGTTTTGGGATGAAAAACCATCTGGAAGGAAAAACCCTGCCACCTCCATATCAGACTGGCTAACGCACCATTGCTTGAAAACTTCTAAAGATTCTTCACATCCTAAGATGGGATTTGAATCTAAGTCTTTTACACTAAAGGGTATCATCATTGATACATGGATACTGAACGAGCAATTTAGAGTTAATTAATATCTAATTAATTCACATTCTTCAATGCTATTATCAGATTAATTTGAATCACACTATCAGATATCTTAGTTAGTACTATTTCTGTTTTATATGATTTTTGTGAAATCATATAAAACATATTACAGATTTTATACCCAGGAGGAGGTGAGGAGGATAAAACTGGTAAGAGTTAAATGGAAGAGTAGCATCATTAAGCAAGAGCTGGGGGAAAAAAATGTTGTGGGAAGGAATGTAAAGAGAAAAGTGATCAGAACTCCCATGAGCAGTATAACCTCACTCTTCTGAGTGAGCAATATGGTAAAGAAGTCAAAATCAAATTATGAGATAATCAAATTATTCTTTTGCTGTGTGGCAAGTAAAAGGAAAAAATGACTATGAGAGAATAACTTAATGAAAGAAGATGGTAGGAAAGTGAGAGACTCAGAAGAAATAGTTGAGTTACTGAGTGATTCACTTTGTGAGGGTGTATCATCCACTTAGAGATAGTGTAGTGAGAAATGTGGGAATGGAAGTAGATGAACTGGAGATGTTTAGGATACTGCAGAAATTTAATGCAAATATCGCCATTGGAATGGATGTAATATCTGCTCTTGTATTATAAGAATATTGGCTTTCAAAAGAACATGTTATAAAAAAATTCTATGAATAAATGGGTGCAAAAGGTAACAAATGAAGAAATGAATAGCAAAGTATATCTTTATAGCTTGGCTCTTCCATATTTTGTCCATGGCTTTTAAGATAGCTGTTGCTCTGGCTATTCTAATTTTTACCCCTTTTTTTGGGCCCAAGTCATGTATGATGTGGAATCCAAGATATGTGAAGTATTCCGCATTTTCCAGTTGAAATCCTTCTATGGTAACTTTGTTCATTAACTCCTGTTGTCCAAATATCATTGTTTTAGTTTTTTCAAAATTGACATTTAGCCCATATCTTTTTCCTTCTGTGTATAGTGTTTGCAGTATCCATTCCAGACTTTCTGCATCTTCTTCAATCAGGTACATTATTCTCATGCAATTTATTGAAATGCCTCCACCTTCTTTAATCTTATCTAGTGTTCTTCCCAGATGTGTGATGAAGATGATTGATGATATTGGGTTCCCTTGTCTTGCACCTTGACTAGTTGCAAACCAATCTCCAGTCACACCTGCTATTGTAACTAATGCTTGTGCTTGGCTGTTTATATCTTTCAACAGAATAAATGCTTTTACATGGACCTTGGGGGTAGGAAGAGCTGCTGGCACCACCAAAAAAATGACCTCCCCCAGGGAAGAGTGTTATCACCATTACTTTTCAACATCTACGTCAATGATCTCCCCATCTTTCCAGGAACTAGAAATTTTATCTATGCTGATGACCTTGCCATAGCTACTCAGTCAAAAAATTTCAAGTTCATTAAAACTACTCTATCACCTGCCTTAAATAGTCTAACCACATACTATACCAGCAATCAACTAAACCAAACCCCTTGAAAACTCAGACTGGCCTTTTCCACCTTAACAATAAGGAAGCCAACAGGAAGCTACAGATTTCTTGGGAAGGTTCTAATATAGAACATTCCTGGAAACCAATCTGCCTCAGTGTGACTCTCAATCGCACCCTCTCATATAAAACCCACCTAGAAAAAACAAAGGCAAAAGTGAATGCAGGAAACAACATACTAAGAAAGCTTACCTCCTCCAAATGGGGTGCAGACCCTAGCACACTGAGATCTTCTGCCTTGGCCCTTTGCTATTCTTCTGCTGAATATGCCTGCCCAGTATGGTCCAGATACTGCCATGCTGAAAAACTTGATCCAGTATTGAACGAAAGCTGCTGATTAATTACAGGATGCCTGAAACCAACACCACTAAAAGACCTGCATACTTTGTCTGGTATTGCACCCCCTTCAATTCAAAGATCTGCATTCTCAGTTGATGAAAGAAGCAGACAAATAAATGATGAACGCCACCCACTGTTCGGCCAGACCGCAGTGCCCCAAAGACTAAGATCCCGACATAGCTTCCTGACAACTGTTGAACCACCTAAAAACCTCCCAGAGACAAAACTTCAACAATGGCTTGCACTATATCCTGAAAATAATACTGGTATCCCAACAGCTGAACATCTTCCATGTGGTGCCCACTTGGACTGGAATACTTGGAAAAGCCTAAACAGACTCCGGATGACAGGATACTGCAAACAAAACCTCATCAAATGGGGCCAGACGATTGTGAGTGTGGGACAACCCAGTCCATGGAACACCTTCTTTCTTGTCCCTTTCTTCCATCACCTTGTGCAAAAGAGGACCTTATATCCTGTACAGAAAGAGCAGTTGATTGTGCAAGATACTGGAGGAACATCTGACCATGTTCATTGTATATAAGTTATGTATAGTTTCCTTTTTTTCATATTTAATTATTATTCCCTGTATAATTCACCTACCAAATTTCAGCTGATCTCATTGTAATGTATCCTAATTTGTTGTAAATCATGTTGTACCACTTACTTACTACTGTACTACTTGTGTTTGGATACGAAATAAATAAAACAGAATAAACTGGATCCAAAAAGTAAACAGTGAGGAAATATATAGACAAATACAAACAAAAGAAAACCTGATCCAGAAAATAATCAAAAGGAAGCTACATCTATTTGGCCATATATGTAGAATGAACGATGAGAGGAAATTAAAAGCAAGCAAAACAAAGTTTTGCATGTGAAATATATATATATATATATATATATATATATATATATATATATATATATATATATATATATATATATATATATATATATATATATGAGGGTGGTCTAAAAAGCTCTCAACCTAACAATGAAAAAATGAATTTATAATTTCAAAATTATTTTTATTTTTCAACATAATCTCCCTAGATGAAAAAAACTGAAGACTAATACATTTATTCCAGCAATGCTCCAGTACCATTATCCTGTCCCTATAGTGGTTCTCAGTAAGATCTGCAAAATACCCCTCTACAGCTGCAGTCACCTATTGATTAGAGGGAGCCAAATCTGGGGTACAGAGTGGATGTTCCAACAATTCATAGCGTAGATCCCTTAATTTTCCCATTGCCAAAACACCTTTGTGAGCAGGTGCATTGTCCTGATGAAAGATGATTTTTTTCTTCTGCAAACCGGGTATTTTCTCATGAATTTTTTCATCTAGTCTAGTTAAAAGATCGGAATTGGAATGAACTACAATGAGTAGAGCAGATGTTGTGACCTTACAAGAAGACTTGAATAAACTGGATGAATGGGCACAGGAGTGTGCACATCAGTTCAAAGTTATGAAATGCAAGGTTTTAAAATTTGGAAAACAAAGATGGGATGTAGAATTAACTCTTGGTAGGGATATTTTATTGGAAGTACAGGAAATAAGAGATCCTGGGGTGATTGGATAAGGATCTGAAATTTAGAGGGCATATTTTCAAAATTGTGAGGACAACATAACAAATTCTGGGAATGAAGAACAGGAAATGTATAAGTATATGACTTGTATAAGTAAGGAAATGAATCTCCTTACTTATACAAGTCAGTTCCATTGTATAAAGGCTCTGATAAGGCTACATATGGACTACTGTGCACAAATTTGGTCACCTGGTTTTCAAAAGGTGAAGAAATGCTGGGAGGGTCCAGAGGTGATTGACCAAAATAGTTTTTATCTCTGGAACGTTGAATATGAAGAAAACTTGAGACAATGCAATTTGCAAAGTCTAGTTAATAGAAGGAAGAGAAACGATATGATTGAAATGTACAAGTTAGTAAGTTATTAGTAAGGGGTTGTTATAGGATTAATATTGAAGAAGTTTTTCACAAAATGGGAGGGGAAAACAAGAGGTCATCCCTGGAAGCTTTATAAGGAGGGTAAGAGCAGGGGCATGAGAAGCAGGTTTTTTGCATGGAGAGTTGTGAATGAATGGAATGCATTGCCTGAGAGTATGGTGTCTGCAGCAGTGGCGGCCCATGAAGTTTTGAGTGGGGGTGCTGCCTATACAAAATAATTTTAAAAAAATCTACAAATTTATTTATTAATAAATTGGTTACTAATTAGGAAAAATATAATTTTTTTAAAAATTATTTTGTATAGGCAGCACCCCACTTAAAACTTCACGGGCCGCCACTAGTCTGCAGAGAATTTAAATGCATGTAAGGTAAGCTGTGTGTATGACAAAAGGGATCTCCCACAATGAGTGTTTGACTCCATTGATGTCCTGCGATAATAATAATAATAATAATAATAATAATAATAATAATAATAATAATAATGACAAATTCTGCATTCTAGTGTATCTTAAACAGACTAGCATATTGCATGCAGTACATCTCACTATATCACAAATGATTTTCTCCAACTATAGCATTCATGTATTAGCCTCCTAGATGAGTCTGTGACTCCATGTGGTCTTAGTATAATAATATAACAGTATAACCCAGAGCAGCAACAAGGTAGAGTGTCACCTCCACTCAATCAGTGTCCTGGGCATTTGCTTATGTTGACTACATATTACTATGGCTCTGTGGAGGTCTTTCATTCTTCATCGAGAATAAATGTCACAATCACTGCATCTAACAAAATCCCTCAAGTTAAATACACTAACAACCAGGGTTGGTTGTACTGTTTTGTTGAAATGCTTTTGTTTTTGATCTTTAGCAAAATGCTTTTGGTATAAAGAATATTATTTAAATGACAGTTTGACTGGTGATATAGAAAAATTCAGATTCTACCCAAGAATCTAAGAATAGTCTGTCAAGTAGCATTGTAAAATATGGACTGTTACAAGTAATGCTGTTTTTTTGTAAGTCATATGGGGTCACTTTGTTGATGTTTAATTGCTGTAAATAGTTGGATAGCTTCTTTGAAATTGTACCAAGTGCACCGATAACTATTGGTGCACTTGATTTCGATATTTAATAATTTTTTCCAGTTCTTTGTTGTTAATGTTGATATCACTGGGTACTGCGATATCGATAATCCAAACCTGTCAATGTTCGATAATTGTGATATCAGGTCTATTGTGTTCCAAATGCTCAGTTTGTATTCGAAAGTCCCAGAGAATTTTTTGCTGTTTCGTTTTCCAATACTGTCTATATTTCCATATTTTTCGCATACATACCAATGAATTATTTTGGCCACTTGATCATGGCGGTATTTATAGTCACAGTTTGAGCTATTTTGCTGCAAGCACTGATTAGATGTTCTACAGTCTCATCTTTCTGATCGCATAATCTGCATTTGCTGTTATTATTGATGTTCAAAATTTTTGCTTTCATTACATTAGTTTGTAATGCCTGTTCTTGAGCTGCTAAAATAAATCCTTCTGTTTCTTTTTTAATATATCAATATTGTAGCCATTGCTATGTCTTGTTCATATCAATTTTGTCCTCAGTATCTCTAAGAAACTGGCCATGCAAAGGTTTATTTTTCCAGTGCAAATATAGGTTATTTTACTGTTCCTTTTTGTAATCATGTTTGTTTCCTGTTGCTTTCAGAAGACCCTCTTGTGTAACTGCTTGAAGCATTTGCTCAGAGCTATTGTCGATATAACTTTTTAAGCTAATTTCTTCTTCTTCCACAGTCTGTCTTACTTGCAGCAGAGCCCCATCCACCTATTCTCCTTGGTAGGTACAACTGGTCAACATCATTTCATGGATGTAATGCATGATGCATAGTCATTAGTTTTCTAGTTTTGCGGTCCAATTTGTCCAGGTGTTCTTTTGTCCAATCTATTATGCCAGCTGTGTATCAGACCACTGGTATAGCCCAAGAATTCATTGCTCTAATTGTGTTTAATCCATTTAGTTTTGTTTTCAGAATATTTTTAACTCTTTTGGTGTATTCTGCCGCTGCCTGTTTAACTTTTGAGTGGAGAATGTCACTAGCTTCTAATATTCCTAGGTATTTATAGTTTTCGTCAGCTGAAATTGCTTTTATATATTTCTCTTGATCAAAATTAAAATTGCTCGTGTCATTAATTTTTCCTTGCTTAATGGATAAAATTGTGCATTTATCTAAACCAAATTCCATTTTGATGTCCTGACTGAAAATACGAACTGTTCAGTAAGGAGTCTATTTGCTGGGCCAATTTTCCATATAACTTCAAGTCATCCATATATAATAGATGGGAAATTTTAATATTACATGTAGGAATTTCATATCCAAGTCTTGTTTTGTTTAGAATCATAGATAAAGGTATCAAAGAAATGTTGAAGACCAATGGTGACAAGGAATCACCTTGGAAAATTCCATGTTTAATGCTGATATCTCCGAATCATTCATTATTCACTATTAAAGTTGTTTTCCATTATTTCATAGCAGCAGCCAGAAAGGAACATATGTTTTTTAGTACAGTGCCATGAGTTTAACATATATGCATGGGGAGACGTTGCAGATGTTTATGTGGAGAGGTAGCACAAAAAAAGTGAGTAAGTGTGAAATGCAGGAAGAGTGACATGCTGATGGACTAAAAGCTTCCAAAAATCAAAGTAAGGAACGTGGAAAAGTAAATGAAATGGAGAGTGAAAAACAGTATGACCGTTTTTCACTCTACATTTTTCCAAAGAAAAAAGCGAATCTGATTAATGACTTGACAGAAAGAATGATGTGAGATCGATATTAAGTTAATGTGTGAGACTCAAGGCTAAAAGAGAGTACAACTGGTGGTACTAATAACAAGTGCAACTGATTACAAGTTAGCAGGAATGAAAGACAGAAAGAAAGTTGAGTGAGTGAAGATGAAGCATATGTTGAGTGAAAGAAGAAATTGTAGGCAAGATTTGTTTTTTTGGAGGTGGAACGAGCAGAGTGCATGACAAGCTTAGGAGATTGATTGGTTCAGTGCCATGGCATGTACAACTGCAAGGGCTAGAAGTTGATAGTGCATGGGAGGCGGTTAAGAAGAGTTTGCATGCAGCAATGGCTGACTGCATACCTAGAGTCTGAATAATAAATCAAGTAGGGGTTAAATGGATGAATAACACCATTAAGCTTGAGCTGCAAAAAAAGAAACAACTATGGAGGGAATTTAAGGAGAAAGGTGACTGACAGGCACATGAACGGTATAAAGCGCAGGCCAGAAGAGTAACGAGTGTGGTAAGAAAAGCAAAAAAGATTACGAAAGACCATTGGCCATGCAGGCTAAAGAGAATCCTAAACAGTTTTTTCAATATGTTGCAAGTAAAAGAAAAAATGTATATAGCAGAGGAATGATTTTAAGGAATGCTGATGGTAGGGAGGTAACTGAATCAGTTGATATAGTTGAATTACTGAGCGAGCACTTTGCAAGAATATATCTTCCAGGTGGTGACACTGCAGAAATGAATGAACCAATAGATTATATGGGAATTGTGGTGAATGAAGTGGAGGTGAGTAGTCTATTGCAAAACCTCAATGTCAATACATCTGTGGGATTGGATGGTATACCAGCTCGTGTCGTGCGTGAAGCGGCTAAAGAATTGTCAGTATCCTGGACCATTTTGTTTAATTTGAGTCTCAGGTCTGGGTTAGTCCCAAGGGGGTGGAAAGAGGGGAAAATAGTTCCACTGCATAAAGGAGGTTCCAAGACTGCTGTTGTAAATTACCGTTCGATTAGCATATCAGGAATCGTTGTCAAGGTCTTGGAGAAATTAGTCAAGAGAAGAATACAGGATTGGATAGATGAAAATGGGATAATATATGGGGGACAACATGGTTTTGTGAAGGGTAGATCATGCCTCAGTAACTTGCTCAGGTTTTATAACACAGTGATGGCTGAAATGGATAAGGGTAATGGGTTTACAGTGATTCTACTGGACCTTGCCAAGGTCTTTGACAGGATACCACATGGAACTCTAATCAGTAAACTGGAGCAGATGGGGATGGATATAGGGTTGGTGAGATGGATAGGAGGGTGGTTGATGGAGAGATATACCAGAGAGTGGTTTATTCAGCAGTGGAGTCCAAAAGACGGCTTGTGACTAGTGGTGTGCTGCAGGGTTCTGTTCTTGAACCACTACTTTTCAATTTGTTTATTAATGATATAGGAAAGGATCTGAGAGGAAGTGTTCATTTGGTTGCTGATGATGCAAAGTTGGGTAGAGCAATTGTGAGTGCACAGGATGTCAAAATTTTGCAGGATGATTTGGATAGTTTGGAGGACTGGGCTAAGGAAAATGGATGTCAATTTCCACTATATCGAGCCTTGATAAAACCCCATCTAGACTACTGTGCCCAGATATAGGTGCCAGGGTTTCTTCTTGATGGGGAGGAGGTGGAGAGGATCCAGAGACGAGTGACCAAGATGATAGCAGGGCTGTGGAATGAACCTTATGAGAACAGGTTGAAGATTTGTGGGTTGCAAAAATTGGTTGATAGGCGAAAAAGGGGTGATATGATTGAGACATTCAAATCACTGAAGGTTTCTATAGGATTAATCCAGACGATATTTTTGAGAATAGGACTGGTGGTGGGAGGACTAGGGGCCATACATGGAAGCTGGGCAAGAATGTGGTTAGCAGGGGTGTTAGAGCTAGGTTTTTTACTTGGAGAATGGTGAATGAGTGGAATAAGCTGCCAGAGTCTGTTGTGGGTGCTATGACCATGAATGAGTTCAAGGCGAGGTATGATAGATACTGTGTGAATGTCGAATAGTTGTTCTTGACGCGATGTTAGGGCTTCCCTCGATGAGTCTGTCGACTACTTGGAGTTGCCCAAAATAATAATAATAATAATAATAATAATGGATTATTATTATTTTGCAGTATCTCCATGGGGCTTGGAGACTCATTGTGGGGGACCCAAACTAACTATTATATACACAAAACCAATCATAGTTCTCCTTAAACTCATTCACTGAAAGGGAATTCACAACAAATTCTGGCAATCTATTCCACTCATTCACCATTCTCCATGCAAAATTCTAGTCTGCACACTTCCTAACCACACTCTTACACAGCTTCCAAGGGTGAACCCTAAGTTCTCTGACTATTTAATATATATTGAAAAATTTCCTTTGAAAATTTTTTATAAAACCCTTTTATTATCTTATAAGTTTCTATCGTGTCCCCTCTTTTCTGCCTATCAACTAAACTTTGTAACACATGCACACACACGCACACCTTCAACCTATCCTCTTAGGGAGCATTCCACAGACCTGTCACCAGCTTGGTCACTCATCTCTGAATTCTCTCTACCACTTCATGATCTCCAAGAAACCAGGTGACCAAATCTGTGCACAGTAGTCAAAATACAGCCATATCATAGCCTTATAAAGAGAGATAATAACTTCCTTCTCTTTACTTGTTAGCATGTTTTTTGTTTTACCAAGTAATGTTTTGAACTATTTGACCGACTTTTGCAATATGCCCTCTGAACTTCAACACTCTGTTCACCATTATCCCCAAGTCTCATCAATTTACTGCAATCCAGTACCATCAATATAATACACCATATGTAACCTTTTCAACCCAAAGTGCATAACCTTACATTTTACAACATTTAATTCAAAATCATTATTCTTTGCCCATAATGCAAATTTATTTAAATCATCCTGCAGGATATCTACATCATCTTTATCAACTGTTGCTCTCCCCAGTTTTGCATCATCAGCAACTGACTGAATATCTCCCACCTTAAATTTTTGCTTTTATTATTGATATACAAATTAAAGAGTAGTGGCCTTAATACAGAAACATGAGGTACTCCATTAGTCACTCACATTCTCCTAGATTCCACTCCACCATATACTACTCCATGGTCTAATAAATTTAGTTTAATCCTTTATCCAAGTGTGAGCAAACAAAGTTTGCACCCAAAAGTATCTTCAGGACAATACTCCATGGTCTGCCTGTCACTCCCCCCCCCCATTCTTGCTACTTGCATCATATCTATTCCCATTTGCTCCAACTTTTATAATAGTTTTCTATGTGGTATTCTGTCAAAGGCCTTTGCAGAGTCCAGCAATATCATGGTATAGCTATTCCCTTTATTCAATTCCACTGTCACTTTATTATAAAACATTAATAAATTACTAACAAAGGATCTACCCTTTACAGAGCCATGCTACCTGATATAGAGTAACATATCCTATCCACCTGCTGTTGGATTTTACCTTTAACTAACTTTTCCAATAATTTAACAACCACGCTGATATATTAATTGGTCTGTAGTTCGCTACCTCTGTCTTGGAGTCACCTTCATGTAATGAAATTATCTTACCCTCTTTCCACTCCCCTGGAACTCTGAACATCTTCTGTTCATATACCTCAATTTTGATATGATTCTCTGTCACATCAGCAACTCAACTATTTCTTTTGCTTCTGTCGCCTTCCTACCATCAGCATTGTTTAAAGTCATTTTCCCTTTTACTTGCTGCATAACGAAAAATTTTCTTTCCTAATATGATTTGGCCTTTATTACCATACTAATCAACCCTTCTTTCTTACACTTTGTACTGCTCACGAGTATATGCAGATCACCTTTTTCTTTATATTCCCTCCACAGTGTTTTCTTTTTTGGCAGCTCTTGTTTTATATCTCTACTTATCCACTTAATTCTCATTTGGTTTATCCTCCTGACCTTGGGTATGCAGTCTGATAATACTTCTCTCAAACAATCCCTGACCACTTCCCATGCACTGCCATTCTTTCCTTGTACTCGTAGCTTCTCAAGCCTTGACACTGCTCCAAGATGCTGACTAAGAGTGTCATAACTACTAGCTACAGTTCAACACAAACCCTTTCTTGACAGAGTGTCTTACTTCTAATGCTATTATCAGATGCAACACTCTCAAACTCCTGTCCCCTCTCTATAACATGTTATTACGGGTAATTATCCCTTAGCAACTGTATAAATAGACAGCAAAATAATATGACTAACTCTAAATCCCTGCACTCATCTTCTGACATGATGGCTGAAATCGAGGGGAAATTATAGCACTCCCTTTCCAATGAAGTGAGACAGGGGTGCAAATTATCACACATGTTATTTAATTACTTCCTCGAATATGTTGTAAACGAAGCTCTAGAGAATTGTGATATGGAGTGACAGAAGGAGGAAGAAGAATAAACATCTAAAGTTTGCTGATGATACTGATCTTCTAGCAGAAAACAATCAGATCTTCAGGAAATCACCCACAAAATTAGCTTATAGTCTTAAAAAAAAATATATGGCTTAACCATAAGTACCCCAAAATCAAAACCAATGACATATATATGTGCTTCTGACTAAGAAAGAAGTGCTGTGGCAGAAACTGAAAAAAACCTACTTAGTGCTACAACAATGGAAAAAGTTAATCAATTTAAATACCTAGCCAATATCTTTATTGCCAATATCTTAATGGAAGATCGAGAGAGGATATTAGAACAAAAATTGCAAAAGCAATAACAGCATTCCAAAAACGAAAACCACTATGGACAGAAACCAAGCTTACAATTACAAACCGATTATGCCTTATTGATATAGTTAATTCAGTACTTCTATATGGAAGTGAAATCCCACTTAATGATACAACAATGGAAGAAGTTGATCAATTCAAATACCTAGGCAGTATCTTTATTGCTAATATCTTAATGAAAGATCAAGAGAGGATATTAGAACAAAAATTGCAAAAGCAACAACAGCACTCCAAAAACGAAAACCACTATGGACAGAAACCAAGCTTACAATTACAAACAGATTATGCCTTATTATTATTACTTGACACCTCCATGGAGTCCAAAGACTCATCGAGGGAGGTCACCTTCTCTACAACTGTCTCCACAGCTCAATCCACCAACAGATCACAGCTACACCAATGCCATCTACCACCGACCACTACTAGTATTTCCAAAGACAATCACAAACATCCATGTCCACGGCAGGATTCGAACCCACAGCCTTTTGGCAGAAGAGCAGATACGCTAATCACTCGGCCAGCCAGGCTGGCAAACATAGTTAACTTTATTAGTTAACTTATTATAGACACTTATTTATATAGTTAATTCAGTACTTCTATATGGAAATAAAACTTGGACACCCTAAAAGAAGATGAAAAGAAGTTGCTGGCATTTGAAATGAGGTGCTATAGATGACTCCTAAAGATACCATACACTGATTACATCACAAATTTTAAAGTAAGAAAAAGAATCAGTTCTTTCGCTGGTCCAAAAACTAACATCATAACTAAGATTTGAAGAAAATAACTTATGTGGATTGGTCATGTCACCAGATCAAATTGTCTACCAATGCAAGTTCTTGAAGGACTTATTCCAGGAACTCGAAAAAGAGGCACACCTAAAATAAACTGGATAGACAATATGAAAAACTGAAGAGGTGCTTCGCTAAAAGAGCTGAAAGCATCAGCAGATTCCTATGGACCCCTAGTCTATGGCAGCAATCATCAATATATTTTATCCTATTAGCCTCTATCTCATACCAGACAGCCTCAAATGAACCATCTCTCACAGACCTAAAATCCTCAGGGAAGACAGGGAGACACAGCATCAGAAGGGTGGTACTAGAAGCAGAAGTGAATGTGTTATTTGGAACTGAACAGTATTGTTGGATATGTGATAAGAGAGAAAATAGCCAGAGGCATCATTATCACATCTCAGAAGAGGTATCAGTGGGCCTTGTTCTAGACAAAAACATTGAACCATTATTCTTATATTCTTGAACAAAATTGTTGCACTTGACCTAGTTCATTTACCCCAAAATTGTTGGAATAAGTGAGATGTGGTTGGATGACATCCTGACAGGAATAAGGACGGAGGGCATATGATGTTTTTCATGAAGACAGAAAGGGCAAAAAAGGGGAGATGCGTATGTTGTTGATGACAGAAAAGGAGTGTGCCCATATAAGATAGAAATAAAAGGAGAAAACAGTGGCAGTGGTTTTGAGGCAGTATGGTATAGTGCAAAGTAGAGGTAAATATAATGAGACCTGATAATATGGAGGGGACTGACAATGAAATATATCAGCAAATTAGCAAAGCATATAAAAAAAAATGCTACTTTAATTATGGTAATATAGGTTGTGATGAAATGATAGCATCCAGATCTAAAGAGAATGGATTTCTTGAATTTTTGAGTGACAACTAGCTTGGATAGTAAGTAAGGGAGGGCACACAAGGATCAAGGATCTTGGATTTTATCATCTCATCACAAGATGTCATTATAAATGATGTATTAAATCTCCCTGCAGTTGGTGAGAGTCACCATGAAGTGATTACCTGGGTGGTTGCCAGCCATGTGAGGATTTCTGGGAAAAAAGATATATTGTGGAACCACAAGGTAGGCAATTACGAAAAGCTCAGAGACAGCTTGCAGCTATGCCATGGAATGAGGAATTTAATGGAAAGGGAATCAATGCTATAAGTAATATCTAAATGTATTCTGAGGATCAGAAAGTTAAATAAGCTAGATGTGAAATGGATGAGTGAATGAAGATGATTAAGCATGCAACCTGAAGGAAGAAGGCATTATGAAGGCAGCATAAAATGAGAAGAAATAATCAGCTGCATAAGCAGTACAAAGAACAGGCAAGGAAGGTGACTTGTTTGGCAAAGATTGCAAAAGCGTAGTGCAAGCAGCACTTAGCTAATGAGACCAAAAAAAAAATCTCATGAGATTTTCCAATTTTTAGATAGTAGACAAAAGAATGCATAAAGAAGAAAGAAGGGTAACCACTGTAGAGAAACATGGCTGAGATATTAAATGAACAGTACATAAAAGTATTTCATCTTCATTAATGTGGCATCATGCAGAGCTTCAATGCAATGGGAATGTAGGAGGAGAGACCAATTCTGAGTAAAAGTCAATACATGGAGAATTGAGTAAACAATGTCAATAAGGCTGTTGGAGTTGATGATATATCACTGCATGAATGTGTCAAGAAGTTGAATCTGACTTGATATACTTGGTTAATATGAGTCTTACATCAGGCCAAGTTTCCAAAGGAGTGGAATGAGGGCAAATGTTATGCTTAGTGATAGAAACTAAGGATTCCAATTATAGGCCAATCTGTGTGTGTCTGGAGTTGTTAAAATGTTGGCGAAGTTAGCAGAACTGGGTTGACAATGATATTATTCTATTTAATGGACAGCATGGGTTTGCTAAAGGAAGATCATGTTTTAGCAATCTATTGACTTATTACAATAAGGTGACAGGTGCACTGAACAAGGGAAATGCATACATGGTGGTATGCGGTAGACTGCCACGTGATAAATGATTATTAAATTGGAATGGATAGGTTTGGATGATAGAGGAGTGCACTAGATTGTATGGAGAGCAATATCCCAGAAGAGGAAAGTTATTAGTGGTGTGTCCCAAGGATCCGTTTTTTGGAGCCTTACTGTTTAACTTGGAGCTTCTGTAGCTCAGTCGGTTAGCCGGTCTCATACAGAAGTAGAAGGTTTTATTACCCGGAAGTTCAGGTTTTTGTCCCTCAAAACAGGCAAATTGGCTCCGTGAACACATGCAGATTTACAGCCATGAATACTTGCAATATTATATAATAAGGAAAGTAGGCTAACATTAATCGGAAGATGATGGAGATGATGCTGGAGAGGATGGAGTGGGTGCTGGAGAATGAGGATCAGATTCTGGTGCTAGAGAGGATGGACCTGGATTTGATTCCGTTACTAAAGAAGAGGAGGGGACCTTTTTCAAGAAACCACTGAAGTCAGTTTCTTGAAAGAGGTATCTGGGTTGTTTGCACAACCTTTTCTTTTTTTTCACCATAAATGGCCTTGTAGCAGCTGATGTTCTTACTAACTGCACAGTAAACCTTTGTGAACTGCTCAATGTTAGGGTCTTGCTTCTTAAGCTTAGCAAATCCTGCTTCAATGAGATGAAAGGCTTCAGCTAATTCTTTTGTCATAAACTTTTTTGGCTCTGTATCTTCTGATTCTTTGTGTTCTTCTGTTTCTATCAGCTGCTTCTCTATCTCCTTTAAGGTCTTCATTGGTTAATTCTTGTGAACTGGACTCTAGTAAGTCAATGACATCTTTTTCATTGATGTCCAATTGCAATCCATTGCCACTATCCACCACAGCTTTTCTAGCTTCGGCGATGTCTTCTTCTGTGAAGCCACAAAATTCATCACAGAATTGAGGGTGGAACAAACAGAATCACAGTTTGTTCCACACTCCCTTTCATTGTCGATTGCTTCACTTCCTCCCAAGAATCAGCAATGTTTTGGATGGCATCCTTTATAATTGTTCCGATCATTGAGCGACTGAAGCCTAATGCTTTCCCAATGAATGATGGCATCTGGCCTCTCTCCGAATGCTTAATTATTTCTACTTTTGTTTCCATTGTAATCACCTTTCTCTTTGCTGCAGGGTCACCTGGACTTGCAGTTTGGAGGCATGGTCATAAGGGTAATCACAGACTCAAAAAAAACTTGAATAAAAAAGTTAAGACAAAAGTGATGCAGTGCATAAGCAGCCATATAAACAATGAGACTAGCCATTAGTATAAAGATGCTGTGCCAATGAACTGCTTATGACATGTGGATTTGTTTACATGAGTGGAAAAAAACTAGTTCCAGAATTATTAATTTAATTATTTAATTATGAATTATTCTAATGGGGAGCCTTGGGAGTCCATTCGTAAGTATGGAACATTGTAAGTCAGGTCATCTGTAACCCGGGGACCATCTGTATATGTATGTATATATATATATATATATATCAGTGGCGGCTCGTACATAAGCACTGCAACACTGCAGTGCTTATGTACGAGCTTACTTATGTATGAGCTTATGTACTAGTTCCCGAATTATTAATTTAATTATTTAATTATGAATTATTCTTATGGGGAGCCTTGGGAGTCCATTCGTAAGTATGGAACATTGTAAGTCAGGTCATCTGTAACCCAGGGACCATCTGTATATTATGTATGTATATATATATATATATATATATATATATATATATATATCAGTGGCGGCTCGTACATAAGCACTGCAACACTGCAGCATCCCCAAGGAAAAAATGAAAAATTAAATTTTGTCTGTGCTTATAAATAACGATGCTTACACATTATATAAATGCAATACAACATGTTAAAGGTTACAGCTTATGTTTTGATTGAATAGTTAATAATTGGAATTGTTCATTTAACGCTTTGGATTACGAAACAAATGCACTGCAATCTAATGCCGATAATCGTTTGCGCTTGTCATTGCACGTTACGTTATTCTGACACTGCTGTTTGGGCAGTGTATCGTATGCTTGCACGGGTTATTTCTGTGAGATATGAAACGTTTATTATTAGTGTGTGCTTGTGGTGAACTATTTTTCATAAATCTTATTTTATTTTGTTAAAATAACATATAATTATTTATTTATTATAGATACAAGGCTGAATTATGACGAGTGTCACTGTTGAAAATATGAAAAGAATTATATTTTTTCAATTATCGTTACACGAAACAAATGCACTGCGATCTAACGCCAATATTCATTTGCGCTTGTCTTTGCATGTTACGTCATTCCGACACTGCCATTTGGGCAGTGTATCATATGCTTGTGCGGGTTATTTCTGCGAGATATGAAATGTTTATTATTGGTGCATGTTCGTGGTGAACTATTTTTCGTAAATCTTATTTTATTTTGTTAAAATAACATATAATTATTTATTTATTATAGATACAAGGCTGAATTATGATGAGTGTCACTGTTGAAAATATGAAAAGAATTATATTTTTTCAATTATTGTTACACGAAACAAATGCACTGCGATCTAACGATGATATTCGTTTGCAATTGTCACTGCTATTGATACGAAACTTTTATTATTGGTGTTTGTTCATGGTGAGGATGAAATATTTTTAATAAAGCAATTTTTTAATATGTAAATTTATTTATTAATAAATTCGTTACTGATTAGGAAAAAAAATTTTTTTTTTTTTTGTATATGCAGCACCCCCACTTAAAATTTTCACCAGCTGCCACTGATATATATATATATATATATATAAAATATTATATATTATAATATAAAATATTATAATTATATATATATATATATATATATATATATATATATATATATATATATATATATAATTGTTTTTAATAAAAATAACTTATATGACTGTACAGCCAAATGTTAAAATAGAAAAGAACTAATTTATTTTCAAAAGCACTACTAGTTGTGTCTTTCTAGAAGATGTCATCAGGTGCATAATACATTAAACATTACTTGGATGCATCACTAAAGTTCTCAATTATTAATGGATTGCTCACATTAAAATGAATTTGTGGACTAGCTATGTTGTGGTTCTCGGCATGAGGATGTTGTCTCATGACAGTAATAGCTGAATAGCAGAGGAGTAACAAACAGAAAGGTTGTGGGTGAGGTTGACATTAAGATGAACAGTATTTAGTGATTGATTCTAAGATTTTTCTTTCAAGTTCATCACAGTATTTGTAAATAATTTTGGACATATCCCAGTTTACTGAGTGTATAGTGGATTGATGGTCATTGGTGATCACACACACACACACACATATATATAGGGCCATTCCATATACCAGGGGTGCAAATGGTGCATTGAACCCAGGTGGCACAATTTAGGGGTGATATAATCGAACACGTTCATAAAAAATAGGGAATAAATAATACACTGAAGGGGGGCGCAAACCCACAGAATGGTCCTGAATATATATATTAGTATCACACCTTTCCTCTTCTATATACAGTATATACAGGAAGTTCCCAATTTATGAGTTCTTTTTTTCAAGTATCAACGAAATTGAAAATATGAATATTAATTTTAATAAATAAATGCTAAATGTGTATAAATATGGCATTATCTCAGTGACTCATATAACATAAAGCAGTTATCATGGTGACATTACCAAGAGTGGCTGTGTTGCTCTTCATTTTTGCTATCTTGTCTCATTCCAAATTTATTCCCCTTATTAATATAGTACTATACAGCATGAAAAACAAATTAATACTATGGAGAGTGATGTTCATAAAAAGAAACAGCAAAAGAATAACACTGGAAACAAAATATGCGATTATAAGCAAACAAGCACCTGAAATGACTGTTAAAGATCTTTATGTGAAATATTAGCTCAACTAATAAGTGCTTCAACTGTATGCGCTTTATAGACAGTTAAATTATTGTTACTTAAACTATTTAAATGTTACTTTAACTATTTATTCAAACTACTAACAACAGTTTAATAGTTTAAAATATTGTTTTCTTGCCATTTATTTAACATTTACTGTGATAAAAGTTTATTGTTGAGAATGTAACCCGTTTTACAAGCACATGATAGGAATGAATTAACTCATAATGTTGGGAACTAACTGTGTATGTGGGGGGGCATGATGCTAATGACATCAGATGATTTGCATCCAGTTAGGGTTGAAAGCTATGTTAGTAAAGCAATATTAATAACGGTTGAAGCTATCCAATGTGAGGTGGAGTCTAACAAGATCAAATATATGGTTGAATGTTGTTACAGACCTAATGGATCATTTGCTGGTTATGAAATGCATCACCAAATCAACCTTGCAGATGCCAATCTAATATTTCCAATACTCATTCTCATAATTTGCTGTGCTGTCTTCACAATTTTAGCAACATATTCCTGAAAGTTTAGGTCATCATCTATCATCATCCCAAGGTTGTCATTTCCTTTGACTCCTCTAAGACATTCCCACCAATAATCTGTGTACCATCTTTACTTCCTAATTTTAAAATCTTACACATTGCAACATTGAACTGGTAACCCCACTTACTTTCCCATTCACCTAGTCTATTCAAGTTCTCTTGCAGAGCCACAACAGCTGCTTTACTCCTACTAGCATTTTGTAACTTTGCAAATTTGCAAACAACTGCATCATGTCTCCATTCAAACCTTTCTGAATAGCATTAGCATACAAGTTAAACAGTAATGGTGCCAAAATAGGCTCTTAGGGCACACCCACTACTGACTTTCCTCTTCTGCAATATCAACCCCATCCCTCCAAAAAAAAAAAAAACACTTGTTGATACTTGTTATCTATTATCCTACCCTATCTGTTCCAGTTTAACTACCCAACTTGTCATGTTGGTAGGTAATCTATCAATCTATCAAATGCCTTTACAATGTGCTTGTCACCTTCTTACATAAATAAGTAGATTACTAAAATACTCTTCTTTTAGCAAACCTATGCTATCCATTAAAGAGAATGTTGCAATTTCTGCTGTCAGCCTATTTCTGAATCCTAACTAAATTCTCTAACATTAATTACAACTCCAGACACACAGATTAGCCTATAATTCAAAGTCTTATTCTTATTACTTCCATTATGAATCTAACAATATTGCACACTTTTCACTCCTTTGGAACCTGGTCCAATGTAAGACTGATGTTAAAAAAATGGTATATAAAAGGAACATACCTTCAATACATTCAATGATATATTATCAAGCCTGCCTTATGAACATCAAGTATACTATTTCCTCATAAACCACATGCTCATTCACCATCACTTTCAATCTAATATTTTAGGCCATATGTTAGAGAAGTTAATGTTAATAACACCTTACTCTGAGAAACAATAATTTAGTACTTACTGCAATATGTGATTCTCTAGGATCATCAAGTTTCATCTCATAAAACACTGTCCCATAGTTGACATTTGAAACAGCTTTCCAAGTAATATTAAAATTGTTCCATGTTCCTTCAATGCCTATACTGTAAGCTTTAATCTGAAATGGCACAACATTAACTGAAGGTTTTTCACCTAGAAAAGAGATTTGTTGGTAGGGGGAATAAAATGAAAGCATCACTATCAGATTATTTTTTACAATAGCAATATATCATTTTAGACTGCATTTTGGTGTGATGTAAAGAACAGGTGCCTTTCCAGTCAATTCTATGTAGAGTATTCAGGGCATGATCATAAAGGACAGATTTACCATAGTTTTTAAATTTAATGTGCAGTTTATATTCCTTTTTTTTTTCAGAACACACTTCCTTTTCTAGATACGCTTGTCACACGTCTTCCTTCCAATAATCTTTCCTTCACTATTTATCATAAGCCTACAGATACTGTCCAATATATGTACATGAACTCTTACCACCACCCAACACAAAAACTAGGTGTCATTAACACACTAAAAACAAGACTTTAAAAATTTGCTGCAGTGAGAAAGCACTTAAACAGGAATTAAAAGTTATCAGCAATATGTTTCTGAAAATGGCTATAGCAAAAATATTATCAACAAAATTCTTGCGAAAAATTTTGTTGATAATATTTTGTGATAACATTGATCAACAGGACTCCACTTAAAAACAAAAATAGATTAGATTAAATAAAGCTGTAGCCATTCCATAGATTGAAGGGATCAGATAAAATAAACAGAATACTACAGAAATACAACCTTAATGCCACCTTTAAACTCCTTGCAAAATTAAAGAACTATTCAACTCATCCAAGGATCCACTTCCTCCACTGGCCCGTCCTGGAGTATACTGTATTGACTGCACTTGTAATTTATTCTATATGGGTGAAACAGGGTGCACAATTCCTCTCCAAAAAAAGGAACATAAGCAGCACATTAAATTTAATAACTATAGTAAATATGGCCTTTCTGATCATATCTTAAATAATAAACGTGGAATTGACGAAAGGCACCTGTTCTTTACATCACACAAAATCATGGTATAAGTGCAAATTTAAAAGAGGTGTGTGAAATTCTTATCAACCACCCTAATCTCATCAATAATGGTGGTCTAAAAATCCCAAGAATATGGATCTCACATATTCTATGCACATAACCTTTTGGTCTAAGAGTTAATTACAATTAGAACTGTAGTAATCTAGGATCTTAACTAAGGCTTGAAAATTAAATTTAAAATTTGAAAATTTGAAAAATTATTGATTAGGCCACCAAGGTTGCTGTGTTAAAAGTAATAATATGAATTTGTTCTTCAATGATGTTCTTCAATGATGTATATATATATATACACATATTAGGGTTACCAAGTAATTTTGAGGTCTCCTCAGTGAGTAGCTAGACCCTAAATACCAAGGTTTTAGTAATCCAGAGCCTTATCAACTTTACCTATACAAGTTTTACCTATACTCACTGAGGAGACCTCAAAAAAGGTTGAAACCGGTCTGGGTAATGACCCCCACCCATAATGTATTGCATTATGGGGATGTGAGTTCAATGTTGCAAAATGTAAGGTTTTAAAATTTGGAAAACAAAGATGGGATGCAGAATTTATGCTTGGTGAGAATATATTGTTGGAAGTAGAGGAAATAAGAGATCTGGGAGTGATAGTGGATAAGGATCTAAAATTTAGGGGACACATCGCCAAAATTGTGAAGACAACACAAAGACTTCTGGGAATGATGAGGAGGACACTGACGTGTAGAAGTAGGGAGATTCTTGTTCCATTGTATAAGGCTTTGATTAGGCCACACATGGACTATTGTGCCCAGATTTGGTCACCTGGTTTTCAGAAGGATGAAGAAATGTTGGAAAGGGTCCAAAGGCGACTGACTAAGGTAGTTTCTGACCTCTGAAATGTCGAGTATGAGGAAAGATTGAAAAGATGTAATTTGCAGAGTCTAGTGGAGAGAAGGAAGAGGGGAGATATGATAGAGACCTACAAGTTGGTAAGGGGTTGTTATAGGATCAATGGTGGAGAAGTTCTACAGCGAATAGTGGGAGATCAGGGGAGAACCAGAGGTCATCCCTGGAAACTGTATAAAGAGGGTGCGAGTAGGGGAGTGAGAGGCAGGTTTTTTTCGTGCAGAGTTGTGAATGATTGGAATGCCTTGCCTGAGAGTGTGGTGTCTGCAGGGAGTTTGAATGTGTTTAAGACCCGGTATGATGAGATGTGTGTGAGATAAAAGGACCTCCTAGATGAGTCTTTGACTCCATGAGGTCTTGTTTAATAATAATAATAATTATACATCTTTTAGTGAGATGTGCTTTTACATTATGGGAAAATACTAAGAATAGTGATCAGTTCTTTACCCACCTTTACAATGAGTTGCCCTGGTGTTATACCATCTTTAGACTTGAACTATGTTTCAGGTGCAAACTTAATTGTTTGCTTACTTGGGATTAGGAGTTAAATAACCAAGCTTATAAAACACACACACACACACACACACACACACACACACACACACACACACACACACGTGTGTGTGTGTGTACTCCAGACAATGATCTTAATAAGAAGGTCAAAACATCAGAAAATTAAAATAAAAGTGCCTCCATAGTGCAATTAGAAGAACGACGGTACATTGCACCCATTGATTGGAATAGGCATAAGTTCGATTCTTGTTGCGACGGGTGGAATCTTTATCTGGACGATTTTCAATCGAAGGTGAGTTAGCCGATCTCATACGGAGGTAGCAGGGTTTTTTCTCCCGGAAACTCGGGTTTTTCATCCTGCATACAGACAAATCGGCCCTTCAGAACACACGCAATTTACAGACATAGAATACCAGTTGTGGTGGTGGTGGGTGGTAGATGGCGTTGATGGAGATGATTCGTAGTAGAGGTTCAGTGTAGTGGTTGAGACAGTTGTATCAGTTGAGACAGTTGTAGGTGTCCTCCCTCGATGAGTCTTCGAACTCCTTGGAGGTGCCAGGAATAAAAATAATAATAATAATAATAATAAAATAATTATTCCTAACACAATTGCAGCCTCCATAATATAATTGAAGAGCAATTTAGAAGTGGAAAAAGCACAAGCAGTGTGATACTAAACCTCAGAATGACATGCAAAAAATCAATTGTTGTACAAAAACTACTCTTCTCCTTCGTAGATTTTGAAGAAACATCTGACACTGTCTCTCATGAGAAACTTATAGGAATCTTAGAAAACACTGGTCTGAACTCAAAAAATTAAAGATAATAAAATATGTATAATGGAATCAGGGAGCTTAAGGGTCAAAGCTTTATAACTGAGAGGAGACCTCCACATAGCCTTTAAAGGAATGCAGAGAACCGACCAGGGCTTCTGACCTAATGTCCAATCCTCACCTTCTCGTGGTGGACCCTGTTGGGTATCTACCTGGATACTGAACAAACGAGGATGGACTGGCAATTTGGGATTTAGCCGACCAAACTGTATTCTTATTGGCTTAAACCAATATACAAAATGATGGTACAACATGAAAAAATTTCATGCCGGCTGGGGCGTCGCTCGGTTAAACAAGGCCCCGTTGTTTTCGCCAGGGAACCAGGGCGAACAGCGAAAAGTCAGCCACTGGAACAAATCTGAAAGCACACCCTAACTCAACATCACTCTGGTGATGTTGAGTTAGGGTGTGCTTTCAGATTTGTAAAGATCGCTACTATCAACATAAGAAACCTGAATGGCAAAGAAATGGAGCTAGCTGAGGAATTAGATAAGTACTGGATCGACATAATTGGGGTGACTGAAACAAAAAAGACAAAAACTGCTGAGATCTTTCTGAGCAATAAATACAAAGTGATATATTCAGGCAATGAGAATCAAGAAAAAGAAGGAGTAGCCAAAGTATTCAACACTAAATACGAGGCTAATCTTCTTGAATGGCAGGCAGTGTCAAGTAGAGTGATGTGGACAAATATAAGAATGGGGAACTGGACAATGAGACTTATTTGTGCCTATGGTCCCACAGAAGGTTCTACTAAGGTAGAAGTGGAGGAATTTTTTGATGCTTTAGAAAAAGCAACTGACACAATGAAAAAGGAAAAGTTGGTCGTAGTTGGGGATCTAAATAGCAGAGTAGGAAATGATTGTCAGACATACAAAAATATTTTGGGAAAATTTGGAGAAAAGAGCTAATAAGCTAGTAATAATGGCATATACCTGTTGGATTTCTGCTCAGGACATGGACTGGTTATTACTAACACCATGTTCCAACATAAAAATGTGCATAAATTCACATGGAGAGAAGAGGAAAGGAATACGAAAAGTCTCATTGACTATGTTATTGTTGATAGTGATGTTTTCTCCTTGGTGCAGGACACCAGAGTGTACAGAAGATCTGAAATTGGAAGTGATCACTATTTAGTCTTCAGCAGGATAAAATTGAATTTCATATTGAAAAGAATAACATGTAAGAAAGTTTTAAAGCGAATAAAAGTTGAGCAGCTCTCAGATGTGAACTGTAGACTAAAATACACAAAGATTATTGAAGAAAAAATGAAAGAGTTTTGAGAACAGCAACCAAACCTCGGAGATTCAGTGGCAAGCCTTGAAGAAAATACTGATTGATTCAGCCAGAGAAGCATGTGGTGAGGTTGTCTGAAAGGACAGAAAAATAAGAACTCCGTGGTGGACATAGGAAGTTAAAGAGCCAGTGAAGGAAAAGAAGAAAGCATATCAAAAGTGCTTGGCAAATAAGTCAGCTTGTGCTCTGAGAGAATACAGAGACAAATGTAAGAAAGCTAAACACTGTGTAAAACTAGCTAAACAAAAGTTATGGGAAGATTTTGGCAAGAACATAGAAAATAAATATCAAGAAGGTGGTAAGATATTTAGGAGGAAAATCTTACCACCTTATGTTGAAGAAGCTTAGAAATGGAGGAAAGAGTGCTGTAAAAGGAGTTAGAGATGATAAAGGTGACATGAAAATGGGAGAAAGAGATACCCCTGAAGTATGGAGTAATTACTTCGGAAAATTGCTAAATGAAACAAGCAGTGATAGAACAGTGGTAAAAAACACTGACCAGGCATGCAGTCAAGAATACATATCCATACTTGAAGTAGAAAAAGCCATCAAAGGCTTGAAATGTGGAAAGGCAGCAGGAATAGATGATATTTGACCAGAAACGCTGATGTGTGGTGGTATAAAAGTCTTACAGTGGCCGCACTGCATAGTTCAGAGAGCCTGGACAGAGGGACGAATTCCCGATTATAGAACAAATATATGAAGAATAAAAAATATAGGAGAAATTTTGGACATACCTTTTTTTGGATGTTGTTTTCTGTTTCCTTATTCCGGTTATGCCAGAGAATTTTAATAATAAGGTGTTGACATTTTTTGGCGACTGGTATATGGTGATATGACTTCTGGATTACTTCTGCCTTAGTATCACCACCTCTGGGTCTGGCTCCCACTGATAAGATCGCAATAAAGGTCGAAATCAGTCTGGATAGTGGCCCTTCCCTTAATGCATAGCATTATACATGTCCACAAGGAGATGTGCTTTGCATTATGGGAGATACTAAAACAAGTAGTGATGAGAGCTTGGTCCACCTGTACCATGAGTTGCCCCAGTTCTGAAAATACTTCAGGCACAAACTTTGTTTGCTTACACTTGGATATAGGATTAAACCAAATATATAACTGGTAGCATAGCCAAGTGAAAAAATTTCCATCACAGCTGTATGTCCAATCTCTTCAGATCAGTGTGGACAGATGGATAAAGGAGTACAGAATGGCATTTACTGAGAGTCAAATCATATTCTATATAGATATGCAAATATCTATCTATCTATCTATCTTAAAGCAAATTTTAAAATACATTTTACAAAGACAGAGTATTAGATAGGGCAATAATATATTAAAACCACAAGACTGTTATTAAAATAGATTAAACAACTATACAAAAGCATTTAATGGAACTAATATGGTGTCGTTACCTGGATATGGATGTAATGATGGATTTATAACTGCTGTTGAATAGAGAGTAACACTTGAAGAGTACAACAGTGCATTATTTTGACCATTTATATCACTAATTATGCTATTTCCATGCTCATGGATCCAGAACAGTCTATCACTGTAGTAATTTAATGGACCATATCTTCAAATAAATAATAAGTTACATTGCTGTCAGTAAATGAACACATATTTAACATACTATTCAGAATTTATTAATAAACAAGTAAATGAAATTAGCTGTAAATTACTTCGCTTTATCCTTAAAAGCAAGACAGCATATAAGAAAAGTACTTTCAAGTGATATTTAATTCCTCAATAAACTGTGGGTAATTAAATATGCACTTAAGAATACAGAATACCAAGCTTTAATATGAGGTACTGTTAATCATCATCGTTATAATCAAAATTTTGATATGTATCCTCAAGAGGCATAGCAGATGCTATGACAATACTAGATGATTATGTTTACATACTTTTCCTATCAATAATTTTCCTCCAAATCAGCCTGGAATTTGTCAAAACTCCAATACTCTCAGATCTTATATTTCATTCTTCTAAGGCACTTCTAACAGCTGAGATGACATCTCTGTCCTCAGCTGGAGAGAGTAACCATGTGGTTTTAACTTGGAAGATGAATAGACATGCAGGAATTATTATTATTAATTATTTTTAATATGTGACATCTCGGAGTCCAAAGACTCATCGAGAGAGAGAGTGTGCCAACAGCATTGAACGATTGAATCCCTTCCAACTACTAACCGCACTCAAACTTGCTTAACTTTTTGCGAGCCATTAGTAGCAGAGACACTACCAATCGACCAACCTTTATGTATGTGGAATTATAAGGCAGGTAATTATAATAATAGTCTTAGATATCAACTTCAGGCATTTCCATGGATGAAGGAATTGGAAAGGCAATATATCATTAGTGCTTGGGAACTTGTGAAGGAATATTTATTAGCAGCAATAGCAAGCTGTATACTGCAAGTGAAGAAGAGAACAAAATTTGGTGTAAAGTGGATGAAAAACGATATCAAACAATAATTGCAGGTAAAAAAGAGGTTATGGAAGAGATATAAGGAGGGGGGTGTCAGATGAAGAATATAAGACTCGGGCCAGGAGAGTGACTAGTATGATAAGGAAGACAAAACTAGAATATGAGAAGAGACTGGCTCTGAGATTCAAAGAAGATTCCAAATAAATTCTTTGGATTTCTTTGGAATTTTTTAGTTATGTGGCAAGTAGGAGGAGAAATGATTGTGGAAGAATGACATTGCCAAATAAAAATGGGAATAGAGTGACTATTGTCAAGGTCATAGTGGAGGTGTTCTATGAACACTTTATTGCAGTTTTTCATCCAGGAAAAGTAGGATTTAATACTAGAGGAATAGGTCAAGGTTTAGAAGTGCAAGAGGAGAGTGTGTTCCAAATACTGAGTACTCTGCATGTCAATAAAGCAATGGAACTGGTTGAATTTTTCCATAGGTTTGAGAGAATGTGCTAAAGAACAAACAGCTCCCTTGACCTGGCTTTCAATGCAAGTCTGGCCAAGGGAAAGGTACCCAAAGAGTGGAAGGAGGGTAAGATAATGCAATTGCATAAGGGTGGTAGCAGACTGGAAGTGTCAAACTATAGACCAGTTTGTGTTTCATCAGTAGCTGTTAAGATCTTGGAGAAATTAATGAGGATCATTTACAGCATTGGACAGATGAGGTAATGTTATCTGTGAGAGTCAACATGGATTTGTTAAGGGGGGGGGGGGGCACTCTTGTTTTAGTAATATACTAGCCTTTTATAATAAAGTGACAAGAGCAGATGATGAGGGAAAGGCATATTCTGCCATTATTTTTTATTTTACAAAGGCATTTGTCAGAGTAATTTAAACATAATCATAATTTAAAATTATGAATATTTTTACAAATTGTTTATGTTAGTATATTATTAGTTTTGGTATCGTAACACATATTATCGGCACTTGCAATGTGCCCATTATTGATATTATTATTGTCAAAATAAAATGTAAACCATTTGAAAATTGATGTACTTACTAAATTTCTGATAATTATGTTACTTTCAATGCTTTTTATTGTAATTTAAAATTGTCAAGTGTTGTGTTTTGTAAAGACATTCTCATTATGCTAAAGGAGACAAAAAATGTCAACCATTATACGTAACTTCTTGCTTACCATTTTACGTGGAGTGCGCATGCTCACCGAGGAGTTTGATGTGTGATTGACAGCTGACAGAGAGAGTGTTCAGTATCTAAGAAATGAGAAAAACAAGGAAGAGCTTATGGAAGTTTCAGAACACAGGCCGGAGAAATTTTGTTGTTAGAAAGTTTTTAAGTTTTTACACACCAACAGTAGAAAGAAGATTAATAGAAGACTCCAAAAACAAATCATAGAACTGTGATTCTTTAAACTGGAGGAATTGAGACTGTCAACAAATATTTAGTATATAAAAGAAAATATTGCAGTCGATGTTCTAATTGAGTGTTTGAGGAAATGCTGATTGGAAAGTTTCATCTATCTTAAGGATGCCGAATCTATTTGTTATTTCCACTGGAAAAGACAACAGAATTAGCTCAACTTAGATATGTTGTTTATAAAGTAGTAGAAGAAACTTTTTTCCTCCGGTACAAAAATTAGTAAATTGTGTGTCAAATTGAACTGCAAAGAGGTAAGAGTATTTATACTTCTGAGACAGGAGGAATAATATTGTATGCTGCATAAGAGAGATAAAAAAGAGATCCCATGGAAAAGAAGAAGAAATTTTTATATTTTCAGAAAGGCCCTAACAAAGAAACTGACTCTGATGAACATTTTTGTTATTGTGAAAACAAGCTGTTTAGTCTGGTAGATGTGATTAAGTATATTTTAAACAATGAAGTAATAGAATGAGTCAGAGAATGGGTGATTTTAATATTTTTGGATAAGAAAATCCCTGATGTGCAGATTTATTTTATAAGGCCTTGGATCCAGTATTTTGCAGTTATGTAAGTTTATTTAAAGTGTATATATTGTTTTTTAGTTTTACTAAATGTGTATATTTTTTGTATTTGGTCTTGAGTTAGTGATTTTCTGGATTCTAAAAGAAACAATTAAAAGTCATTGCACCAATTGAAATTCAATCATTCTGTAACAATAAATACTCGGAGTCGAACATGTTGACTGCTGAACTCACTCACTTACGCCACACCTTCTTGGCCAACGGCTACAATCCACAAAAAATAAACAAAATACTAAACACTCCCAAGAAACCCCTCCCACCATCCACCACAGAGAACTACAACAAAACAGTCACCATCCCCTACATTAAAGGCACATCCGAAAAGATCTCAAGAATTCTCAATAAACATAAACTACGCACTACATTCAGACCATATAGCAAATTAGCCACCCTCATCCGCTCACCCAAGGACAGCATTCCTCCTTTATCACATCCAGGAGTCTACCAAGTACCCTGCTCATGCAATCAAGCCTACTACGGTCAAACAGGAAGAACTGTGAATATCCGCATCAGCGAACATAAACGATACGTCCGGAAATATCATTATGGGAAGTCGGGCCTAGCAGACCATGCTCTGGATACCCCTGCACACAGGATCAACTGGAAAAACACAAAAGTACTACACAGAAACCCATATAAATCAGAGAGATTGTTCTTAGAGGCGACAGAAGCCCTAAAACATACTCCAAATCTCAACAAATATGGCTGTATTAACTTGCCGAAGATCTGGGAGACAGTCATATTAAGAAAAAACTAGCACTTTTCTAGGACTCTAGTAATATATGATAGCGGTTTTTTTTTTTTTTTTTTTTTTTTTTTTTTTTTTTTTTTTTTCAGATAGAGGGTGCCAAAATCAGGACTCTAGTCTTTGTATTGCTGCTACAATTTTAAGTACACCATGTTGTTTTAGTCTTGCGTATTGTGACAAATAGTGTTTTTGTGCTCTGAAGATGCTGGTTATAATACCAGCGAAATATCAGCATCAAGTTAATAAATTAATTATTTACTTAAATACTCGGAGTGAAAAAAAAATCTCTTTACAGAGATCAATTTCTTACAGTACCACATGATAGGCTGATATTTA
Source organism: Typopeltis vanoorti (assembly GCF_054136105.1). Lineage (NCBI taxonomy): Eukaryota > Metazoa > Arthropoda > Arachnida > Uropygi > Thelyphonidae > Typopeltis > Typopeltis vanoorti. The sequence goes on from NC_143570.1 coordinate 40,730,186, forward strand.
AGTTGCAGCACACGGGTTTAGATGTCAGGTTGGTGAACTGCATTCAGAATTGGCTATCTGATAGGCATCAGAGAGTTGTGTATGTCGTGGGGGGGGGGCAGTATCAAGGAAGGTGAGGGTGACAAATGAGGTCCCACAGGGCTTAGTACTGGGATCTCTACTGTTTAGCCTTTATATCAATGACATTGTCAATGGATTGCAGGGGGATATTCAGTTGTTTTTAGATGATGTGAAGCTGTGAAGGGTTATTAGTAACAGTGCAGATTCGGTAGCCCTGCAAGAAGATTTGAATAAACTGGATAATAGGATGAATAAAGCAAATGAATGATAGCATCAGTTTAATTCAGCTAAATGTTAAGTCTTGACGTTTGGGATACATCAATGGGAGGCTGCATTCTGTTGGAGGAAGTGGGGAGACAATGGATCCGAGGTGGGGGGGGGAGATGATTGATAGAAACCTGAAATTCAGGGAACATATTGCAAAGGTGGTGAAGGTAACCCAGAGAACTGCTGAATACTGAGAAGTATGCTATCTGCAGAGATAAAAGAGTTGTCATTCCATTGTATAAAGCCCTGATCAGACCACACTTGAATGTGGTCCCCAGGATTTGAAGGGAATAAATTAACGTGGAAAGACAGTGCAGAGGCGAATAACAAAGATGGTATCAGGCCTGTACAATTTAGTTATGAAAATAGGCTGAGGAAAAATGGACCGCAGAGTTTGTTAGTAGAAGAAGGATAGGTGTTATGATTGAAACTTTTAAAACGGTTGAGAAGTAGTTAGTTACAGGGTTGACACTGGGGAGTTCTTTCATTTGGTGGAATGGGGGGAGGGGGAGCAAGGACAAGGAGCCATCCCTGGAAGTAACAAAAGGAAGCTGTGAGCAAGAGGGTGAGGAGTGGTTACTTTGCATGGAGGATGGTTGAACCGTGGAAAGCATGACTTGATTGAGTGGTGAGAGCACAAACTGTCAATGAGTTCAAGGAGTGGTATGATAGACTGGTGTTTTCTAGGATGGGCCTCCCACAATGAGTCTTGTGACACCATGATGACCTGAATCATCATCATAATAATATTTGTCTAGATTTACCCCATATAACTGTAGAGTACTGAACAGCTTTTCTCTTGCCATCTTGTTGGTTGGCTACTTAGCTCCAGGTTTATTGGTGCAAGGACAGCAAAAGTCATACCGTGCCATTGCAAAGTTTACAGAAGTATACAAGATAAAAAATAAATAGCTAAATAATTGCACCTTATACACAAGAAAACAAATTAAAAAAATGAGCAATGTCATATCAACATACATTACATTCACTTGTATGAAAAATATTTGTTTAAATTAATTCTTTGTAAAAAGTTCAAAATTTCATGCAATTTTCTGAGTATGACAAAATCTGCATGAGTATATATGGCTTAACCTGATTAGTTAATATTCCATTCCTCTCTCTCAAGTGAGTGACGTGTTGGTTTGTTCACTTCTCCTTCAGTCCTGCTTATCCCTCTAGGAATAAAGTCTGCTTTAATAGGATGAAACATCCTCATACATAATGTGATCATGCTCAACTATGTCATCTTCTGTGGTCACCCAGCTACTGGTGCCATACAGCAATGTAATCAATCCACAGTAATTTTTCTTCCTACTGGTGACATAATAAAAAAGCTCCTTGGACAATGCTAGCTTATTCTCTTATACTAATTTTTCTGTCCATACTATATTAGTTACAGTCTGAGCCTTATATTCCTCATGCAACTGTCTCCATCTCTCTCTCTCTCTCTCTTTATATGTCTTCCATAACCTCTTTTTCATCTACAATTCCTGTTTAATTTCCCTAGTTATCCATTTTACTCTAAACTGCTTTATCTTCTTCACTTTAAGATATACAATTTGTTGCTGCTGTTGTTAACAAATTTTCTTAACTAGCCCCTTCCCCCCCATGCACTAGTTATCTCTCTTCTTTCAACTTCTTTCATCCACTGTACTGTTATAAGGATGGTTTTGAGATCTATTATTGTTGCCTGCCTTATAATTCCACATACATTCCTTCTACCTTGATACATTTGCATGCCTATTTATCCTCCAAATCAGGTCTTCATAGTCACTCTCAGAATCTGAGCACAAGTATGACATCTGAGTCACAATCAGATCCTCCGGTACTATGATCAAATACAAAACTCTAAATGCTTGTGTTCCCTCAACCATTCTGCCTGAGATAGTTGTTCCTCAAATCCAAAATTCAGTTCCCTTGTTATATTACTGTATGCAGCCACTTCCTCTGCACAGTTTATACTGATATAGTTAAAGTTGCCCATAATGATCACTTACTTTGCACCTGCCAAATTAATTTACATAAACACTTCCTGCTTATCACAATTTATATTTTCTGGTGTATAGTATCATCCTACTAAATATCTTGTCCTACCTGACTATTATTGCCATTTCCTCCAGATTCTTTGCCCTGAGAGAGCACAATTCATCCCTTATCATATGTCACACTCAATTGCTCTGTTTATCTTCCCTATCCTACTAAAATATGCTATACCCTTCAATCTCTATCTCTGTTAGGACATCCTACCTTATGAACAAGTTTTGTTCATAAGGCAGGATGTACGAGCAATTTTCCGCAAGCCAGAGCCAATCAACAGCACAAACTCATTTCATTTATTCCTAATGCTCTTGGCATCTTATTACTCTCTGCAGAATCCACTTTGCTCCACAATACTACTCTCTCTCTGTCCTCAAACCACTTTCCCATCATGAGGCCATTCCTGTTACCTTTCATGCAATTCCAGTTTCCCTACCCAAGCATGCTCACTTGCCTAGAAAATAACAGCCTCTCGAAATGCTTGCATCTTCTGTGTTTAAATGTGCTACATCTCTTGTATACAGTTCCCTTCAACTAAAATTAAAACAAAGAGGCAAATTTGCAACTAAAAATTAGGGTAGTTTCACTATTAATTTGTGTGTGTGTGTGTTTCATACTATATTATAAAATTAACAAGAATTTATCATAACTTATCCACACGGTTAGCCTAGTGGCTGTGCACTTCGCAACCATATGTCTGGAGAAGTAGTGTCCTAGGTTTGATTCCCGTCGATGAAGTGAAGAGCTGCAGGATTTTCCTCAGCAATAGCCAAGTTAGCTGGTCTTAGGCGTGGACAGTAGGGTTTTCCCCCAGTTATCCTGGGGGTTTTCATCCCACAAAGCAGGCAAACCAGCCTTGAGAACTCAACACTACGGACATAGGATAAACCAGAGCATAGGGCTGACCACCTTATCCTGTGAACGGTTTGAGGTCCAATGATTAATAAACCCTTGACGCTGTAAGGTAAAAGAGGGAAAAGGAAGATGAGATGAGATTATCATAACTTTTTTATTTTTGTTTAATAAAAGTGCATCAGACAAATAAGAATAATAAAAAACACTTGAATGTTATAGAGATAAACGCTTTATGATATACAGTAAGTGTTACTTTTTCACATACTAAAAGTATAGAACCTAAAGGCTTCAATTTGTTATAAACATATTAAAATAGAGTATGTTATGCCATCCATATCTTATAGCCAAATATAAAAAGAAACTTAATTTTCAAAATGTACCAAAAGTTTTGCTTTAGTCTTATAAGACACAGACTCTGCCCAGTAGCCTATATATACAGGGTGTCAGAAAATTCACGCAAGAAGTAATTTTGATAGAAAACACAGGTTTTTAATTAAAAATTGTAATTTCTTATTGATTCATAAAGTATACAGTATAGGGTTATGCATGGAATAGCATATAGGGTAAAGGGCTTCCACGGCTTTGCTGGCACATATGCACTCTTTTGTCGAAATTTTCCATGACCGTTTTGCATAAATGTGGCTGAATTTCGTTGATACAGCGCTCAATTTCCTCCTTCAAGGCATGGGTGGTCGTGGGCTTGTTGGAATAAACCTTAGACTTCAAAAAAACCCCAAAGAAAAAAGTCCAACGGCGTTAAGTCACATGATCTGGGCGGCCAATTCTGATCACCAAAACGGGAAATTACACGACCAGGAAATGACTCATGCAGTAATTGAATTGTTTATCATGTGGCACCGTCTTGTTGAAACCACATGTCGTCCACATCCATATCTTGCAATTTAGGCACAAAAAATTGGATTATCATGTCGCGATAGTGAGCACCATTAACTGTTATTGCCGTTCCAGCTGCATTTTCGAAGAAGAATGGACCGATGATGCCTCCAGCCCAAAATCCGCACCAAACAGTGACACGTTGTGGATGCATTTGTTTCTCAACAACCACTCGTGAATTTTCTGAACCCCAAATGCGACAATTTTGTCGATTAATGAAGCCATCAAGATGAAAATGAGCCTCATCGCTGAAGATGATTTTGTTCGAAAAATAAGCATCCACTTGTTGTTGTTCCATAATCCATTCAACGAAATCTCTTCGCTGTGTATGGTCAGTTTTTAATAACCCTGAACTGTCAGCTGTCACGCTGTCTTTTATTTCTCGTTGGCAACACTTTACTGCACAAATGGCACTAAATTTAAATCTTGTGTGAATTTTGGGACACCCTGTACATGCCTTCCATTTAGTGCTCAGATTAAGTTTCACTAGCCTGGCAATGCTGATTCAAATTGTTGATACTCATCAGAGACAAGCAGAAACCTTAAGAGGGAAAAAATCCACAGCTATTTTGCGTGAGAAAGTTAAATTTGTCAACGGAACCAATTATTATTATTATTATTATTCAGGCCTCCATGAAGTCAAAAGACTTATTGTGGGAGATCCTTCTTAGGAAACAATCTATCATATCACTCCTTGAACTCATTGACCATTCTTGCTTTAATCACTCTCAGGCAATGCATTCCAAGGTTCAACCACCCTCCACACAAAGAAACCACTGCTCACCGGCTTGCTCACAGCTTCCTTATAAAACTTCCAGGGATGGCCCCTTGTCTTCGCTCCTTCCCACCATTCCACTAAGTGAAAGAACTTCCCAATGTATACCCTGTAACTGCCTCTCAACAGTTTAAAAGACTCGATCATATCACTACTTCTTCTTCTATCCACCAAACTCTGCAGTCCACATTCCCTCAGTTGATCCTCGTAACTGACATTGTACAGTCCTGAAACCACCTTTGTTAACCGCCTCTGTACCCTTTCCACAGTTAATTTATCCCCTTCAAATCCTGGGGACCAAATTTGAGAACTCTTTTATTTCTGCAGGTCAGTATCCTTCTCAGTATTGCAGCAATCCTCTGGGTTACCTTCACCATCTTTGCAATATGCTCCCTGAATTTCAGTTTTCTATCAATCATCACCTACAGATCTCATCTCCCCTACTTCCTCCAGTATAGCCACTCCAATCGAATATGCATCCTCCCATCGATGGACCCCAAACTTCAAGCCCCCACATTTTGCTGCATCAAATTGACACACCCCACTCATTTGCTCATCTGTCCAGTTTATTCAAATATTCTTGCAGAGCTGCCACATCTGCACTATTACTGATAACTCTTCCCGGCTTCACATCATGCACAAACAACTGAATATCCTCTTGCACTCCATTGTCATTGATATAAAGGTTAAACAATACAGGTCCCCATACCTAGCCCTATGAAACCACACTTGTAACCTTCTGCTTCCTTGATATCGCCCCACCGTACACAACTCTCTCTGATACCTATCAGACAGCCAATCCTGAATCCATTTGACTAACCCAACATTTAAACCCATGTGCTGCAACTTAAATATCAGCTTATCATGTGGCACCCTGTCAAACATTTGCAAAATCCAAAAAAAATGGCAGTATATCCTTTCTCTCATCAACTGCTCTTGCCACTTTATTATAAAAGACAATCATATTACTAAAGCAAGAGCACTCCTTAACAAATCCATGTTGATTCTCACAGATAACATTACCCTCGTCTGCCCAATGCTGCATATAGTCCCTCACTAATTTCTCCAAGACTTTAACAACTACTGATAACACACAAACTAGCCTATAATTAGACACTTCCAGTCTGCTACCACCCTTGTGCAGCGGCACTATCTTACCTTCCTTCCATTCCTTGGGTGCCATTCCCACAGCTAGACTTTTATTGAAGAGCCAGGTAAATGGATCTATCAGTTCTTTAGCACATTCTCTCAAAATCTGTGGTGAAATACCATCAAGAAGACTCAGAACACACCCGACTCTTACACCTCTAAACCTCGAACCTGCCCTACTCCTCTAGTATTAAAATTTACTCCTCCAGGATTAAATACTCCAATAAAATGTTCATTGAACAATTCCACTATGTTCTCTGCATCAGTCACTCTATTCCCATTTTTATCCTGCAATGTCATTCTTCCGCAATCATTTCTCCTCCTACTGGCCATATAGCTAAAAAATTCCCTAGGATTTTCCTTGGATCAAAGGGTCAATCTTTTCTCATATTCCAGTTTTGCCTTCCTTACCATACTAGTCACTCTTCTGGCCTGTGTCTTATATTCTTCATGTGTCTTCTCTTCACCTGTCTCCTTATATATCTTTCATAACCTCTTTTTCACATGTAGTTCCTGTTTAATATTGTTTTTTATCCACTTTACACCAAATTGTGTCCTCTTCTTCACTTGTGGAATGCAGTTTACCATTGCTGCTAACAAATATTCCTTCACAATTATCCACGCACTAATGATATCCCGGCCTTCCAATTCCTTCTTCCATGAAACCTCCCCAGTTTGATATCTAAGACTATTATAATCACCTGCCTTTTAATTCTACATACGTTCCCGTCTCACATTATTAACTCTTCTGATGCTATGACCAAATCCAAAATTCTTGAACCTCTTGTTCCCTCTATTACATGTTGCTTAAGACATTTGTCCCTCAAGAATTCTAGAAATTCCATTCCCTTATTGCTACATGCATTTTCCTCTCCCCAATTTATTCTACTGTAGTTAAAATCTCCAATAACAATCATTCTTCTTGCACTTGCTCAACTGTCTAAACATCTCCTAGTCCCTACCCTCTATGCTCCTTTGTTTGTAGCAACACCCCACTAAATATCCTGTCTTGCCCACCTCTACTTCACACCATATGCTTTAAAAATCATTAGTGTCACTGCCTTCCAAAGCCTCCACTCTTAGGGGACATAAGTTGTCACTTATCATAAGCAGTACTCAACCATGTACTTTCATGGTTGAGTAATGTTTAAGCAGTACTTTCCCTTCCTATCCTGCCGAAAAATGCTGTACCCTGCTACTTCAATTCCTGTTATTATATCATCCTCTGTCAACCACGTCTGAAATCCCAATAATCTTTGGCCTGGCTGATGCTATCAGCACCACCAATTCATCTCCTTTATTTCTGATACTCCTGGCATTAGTAAAAAGCATAAAAATGTCACTGCTTCTATACTTATCATTATCCCCTCTCGACCCCACTGGACTCAGTGTTACCTGAAGTTGTCCCCCCCTTCCCCCAAGCACACATTCCCACAAGAGGCCACCCCTGCTACCATCCACCCTGGGAATTCTAGTTTCCCTGCATTGGCACACTGACTTGTTCAGAAAACAGCAATCTTTCCATTTGCCTTTGTCCTTCCTCATTCAAATGCAAGCGGTCTCTCGCATACAGTTCTCTTCTGTCCTCAAATGCCATCCAAGCATCCACATATTCCAATCCTCTCTTCTGATACATTCTGGCTATTATGCTATTCAGGATTACTGCTCTTCTGCTCAGCTCGTCACTATACCAATACAGGAACTAATACCTGGACAGAGTCCACATACTGCAAACCAAGGTGGCTCCAAAGCCAATGGTTACATTCTCATAAACTCTCTAGTAATTTCTGAAACTTTTTAAGTTTCTGTAAAAATTTGGCTATAAAATATGTATGAATCCCTAACGTCTTACATTTCAGTACCTTATTTATGTCAAATTGGAGCCTTTTAGCTCTACACTTTAGTATTTGATTATGCACCTACTGTGAGTTCACTTGATAATTTAACTTTCTGATATAGGATTGCTATGCTATGGTATTGAAAAGAGGATTTTTGCTCACAGAAGATTTCTGCCTACTGTCTCTTTCTCTTTGCAGAAACCTTAAGAGAGAAAGTGACAGTAGGCAGAAACCTTCTCTTTCTTTCTTAAGCTTTCTGCTGGATCTCCAAAAAGAATGCTAGGTCTATGCACACTAGCAGTTTGTCTGCCACCTCACCAAGCGAAGGGTTGGCTTAGTGGCAATATTTGCTTCTGGTTATGCTGGGCTGAGGTTCAGGTTGCTGATTGTGCAAAGTGCAGAGATTCATAAGAGATCGAGTTTTGGAGCTGCTTGAGATGTGATCTTTTAGGTTACTGATGAGTTTTTGGAATTGGCAATTGGAACAATTGAATTTAACTATCAATTGTTCCAATTGAACAATTGATACTTCTTCAATCGAACAACTATCAATCTCTTCAAAGAGTATTTGCTTACTCTCTTTGAGAAACATTTTGTTCTCTTAAGCTTTCTGCCTGCTTGCTGAATAGAACAGCAAGTCCATGCATTCTAGCAGTTTGTTTGCTGCCTTGCCGAGCAAAGATTTGGCTCAGTGGCAGTACTTGTTTCTAGTTGTGCTGGGCTGAGGTTTGGGTCACTAATCAGACAGAGATTCATAAGAGATACAGTTTTGAAGCTACTTGAGATGAGACCTTTTAGGTCACAGATGAGTTTTTGGAGATGGCAATTTGAACAAATGAATTGCCTACTCTCTGAAGAGAAAAATAGTCTTGTGCACTCAGGAAGTTTGCCTGCCATTTCACTAAGTGAAGGCTGCTTGACATGGTGGCAGTACTTGTCTTTGGTTGTGCTAGGCTTATGTTCAGCTTGGTGATCAAATGGAGCACAAAGATTCATAAGAGATTCAATTTTGGAGCTACTTGAAAGAGAGAGACCTTTTAGACCATGCATGAATTTTTAGAACTTGGCAATTTGAACAAAGTAACTTACCTGATCTCTAATGAAAACCAACAGTTTCAAACAGCTGACAGAACAGAGAAATCTAATCCAAGTACTAATTTAAAAAAAAAAATGAATATATAGCTCCTGGTTAGAGTTCATGTTAAGTAGTACAATCCACAGCACCTCTGTTCAAGGTTATATTTTCATAAGCTCTCTTGTAACCATAATATGCATGGTGTGAACATTTGTTCACAACATGCAAGGCTAATAATATATGCAGAGGCTAATAATAATAATATATGCAGAGTGAGAATGTTACAGTTATTGAACTCACATAAATGGCTTCTTTTTATGAGTCAATTGGAAATTTTTGGTAATATATAAGCATTAATCCCTCAATTATCCAACCCCAGTAGGAAATCAATTTTCTGATCAAATAAGTGAAGGATCAGTAAACTAAAGGTTCAGTTACATGGTACTGTATACCAGAAATTGCTTGACACAGTAGCCTTTTTTAGGGTTGGTTAACTGAGGTTTGACTATTTAAAAGTTAAATAACTGAGAATTGACCGTATTAAATTTAATGAAAACTATTGCAATATAAATAACAAAAAATAAACTTAATTACTATACTTGCTATTTGATTCCAGAGAAATTTTTGTTTTTCGATATGTTTAGAACAAGTATTCATTATAGTGGCATTTTTTCCAATCATCATTTATTTTCATTATAACAGTATTTCCTCATTATGAAATACCAATTCTTCTTTCCAATCTATGTTGGTACTTTGTACTAGAAAACTCTGAGGCAGAAGGGTATGAGATAGAAGTGAACAGAATGAAATACTTAGTCAGATGTTGCTATACACTTGGTAATGTGGAGGATAGTGACTATGAAGTGTATAAGAAAATTAGCCAAGCAAATAAGAAAAAAGGATGATCATCATGGGTGATTTTAATTATGGCAATATAGACAGGGATGATGAGATAATAACTGGAAATAAAGAAAATGAATTTCTTTAGTTTTTGAGGGATAATAACCTCAGACAGTAAGTAACAGGAACATGCAAGAACTAAGTCTTGAGTTAGATCATCTTATCAGAGGATGTCATTATAAATGAGGTGATATATCTCCCTCCAGTTGGTGAGAGTGACCATGAAGTGATTACCTGGATGGATGCCATCCATGTGATGACTTCTGTGAGGAAAGGGTAGATGTGGAACTAGGAGGCTAGTGATTATGAGAACCAAGAAGACAGTGTTATGTCTTCGGGTCCACTTTTCTTTTACCTTCTATCTTATCGCTCCTTAATTTCTATGCTTTATTTATCTATCATACGTATCAGAGATTTCATTGCCGACAAAGTTATTTTTATTTTTAGAATGACTGCATCAGCCGTTCTAAAAATCTTGTCCTTTTTTATGGGGTTTCCTGGACTTCGCCCATGCTTTCACTTCCAATATGGCAAGACTTCCGTATCCCCTAGTCACGTGTTTCTATGGCCTCTGCGACTTACTTATGCTTTCTTCGAAGCTTGCCCTTCACTGGCTTTACATTGGCGCGGTTCACCAATGGCTCCTTACTGAAATTCTGACTTCATTCCTTAAGTATCTTTATTCAACTCGGTTACAACAGCAACCGGGAGATTGTTGCTGGGCACCGGCGACAAGCTTCCTCAGCTATCCAGGCTTGGACGGGAACACAGGAACAGAAAACAAGAGAGTGTTTGAGTCTCACGCCGCACCTTATATCACCCTTGCGAGCGCCCTCTCTCTTTGACTATGTCATATATTTAGCTACGACCAATTGGTCACCTTAACTCTGATCTGTTTTAACATGGTTCTAAAACACAGATCTCTTAAGCACATTTAAAAACAACAATTTTGGTCCTGAAACACAGTTTCCTTTGCTTATTTTACAAGGACAATATTAGTTCTAAACACAGATTTCCTTAGCTTATTTAATGTCAATAATCTCAGTCGAGTTGATATACCTTTGAGTGAATATATATATATATATATATATATATATATATATATATATACAGTACTCCCTTAGCCCTGTTCTTGGAAGTATAAGCATGTCCTTATCCTTAGGTTTTCATTGTCTCTGTGTTGGGTCGGAAAAAAATTGGCTTACGGATAGTGAGTCAGCCCTTTTTCCGACACAACAACAGCTTACAGATGTAGTATGGAAGGAAGGAAGAGTTAAGTGAAAAGGATATCGATGTTGCTTGAGGGCTATCTAGTAGAAGCAATGTCTAAATGTATTATGAAATGGACGAATGAAGAGATTAAGGATGCAATACTGAAAAAGAAGACATTATGGAGGCAAAAATGAATTATAAGTTATAAATAATAATCAATTCCATGAGAAATACAAAGAACAGGCAAGGAGAGTGACTTGGTTAGTAAGGGAAGAAAAAGTGCAGTATGAGGCATTATGAAAGCAATGATCGTTTATAAGGTAATAATCAGTTCGTTCCATGACAAGTACAAATAACAGGTAAGGAGGGTAACTCAGTTCATGCGGGTACCACAAAAGTGCAGTATGAGTGGCAGTTAGATGACAGTGATTGGAGAAAATGGAATAAGGACAACTGCTGCAGAGAATATACCAGTTGAAATATTTAATGCACAATTCATAAAGTTCGTTCATCATTGTAAATATGACATCACGGAGAGTTTGAGAACAATGGATGAGGAGGAGGAAGAAGATTGACTGAGTGAGCAAGAGGTATATCAGGAATTGAGCAAATTTGATATTAAAATGGTTGTGTGACTTAATCATACATCATCACATAATTTGAAGGAATGTGCCAGGGAGCTGACATCTGCCTTGGCATATTTTTAAATATAAGCAGTGGTGAGCTATAAGGGGCTCTTTGTTAAATTTTTCTAAAATTTGCGAGCCACTTGTTCTTCCTGTTTAATAATCTTGTAGAACTAGAAAATACCACTGTGGAATGTATACATGCTACTATAATTGCTACTTTAAATTAATATGGATTTTCTGATAACTATTTAAAAAATCATCTCATTGCATTTTGTTCTGATGGAGCTAGTGTAATGTTAGGAAACAAATCAGGTGTTGCAGTCAAACTTCTACAAAGATTTCCCAACATTGTGATTTGGCATTGCGTAGCTCATCGATAAAAAAACATTAAAGAAATAAATCATTTCGAAATTACGGATAAATTATATGCTTTTTATCATCAATCACCAAAAAATCAATGAGAATTAAATACGATTGCAAAAGACCTCAGTATTGAAATTTTAAAGATCGACTGTGTGTTTGGACCACGATGGGCAGCTTGCAGTTTACGAACGGCTTTTGCTGTGTGGAGAAATTACCCAGCTTTATGGAAGTATTTTGCATCAAACGATTAATATAAGGACTTTTAAAAATACTTCACGATTTGGAATTTTTAAAAGATCTAGCATTAATGATTGATATCATACAGGAATTATCATATCTGTCAGAAGCTCTACAAAGTCGCAATATAAGTATTATAAGTGCTAAGTTAGCCCCTTATTTTTTCTTCTTTTCTCAATGATGTGGGCCCTTTGTTAAAATTTCCATAGCTCGCCACTGAATATAAGCCTCACATTTGGTTAAGTTCCAAAGTAGATGAACAAAGGGAAAATTGTACAGCTTCGTAAGGGAGGTGACAAAACTCAAGGATCAAATTATAGACCAATATGTGTGTCAATTGTTGTGTATAAAATGTTGGAGAGGCTAGTGAGAACCAGGATCTAGAATTGGATTATCAACAGTGGTATTATATCAAATGGATAGCAGCATGATTTGCTAAAGTGAGGTCATGTTTTAATAATCTGCTTACTTATTACAATAAGGTGACAGCAGCATTGGATGTGGGAGATGGATACATAGTGGTATATTTAGATTTTTCAAAGGCTTTTAATAGATTACCAAATGACAAGTCTATAGTCAAACTAGTGCAGATGGGGTCAGATGTTAGACTAGTGCAGTGGATTGAAGAGTGGCTATGCGATAGGTATCAGTAAGTTGTGTGTGGAGAGCAATATCCAGGAAGAGAAAAGCCATTAGTGACAAGTGCCTCAGGAGTCTTTTTAGGGCCATTGCAAATTAACCTGTATCTTAATGATATTGGAAGAGATTTGAATGGGATTATTCAGTTGTTTCCATATGATGCAAAGTTGGGATGAACTATGAGGAGCAGAGTGGATGTTCTGGCCTTAGAAGAAGACTTGAATAGATTGAGGGGATGAGTAGAGAATTCGGAATACCAGTTGAAAGTTGCAAAATGTAAGGTTTTACAATTTGGAAAACAAAGATGGGATGTAGAATTTACTCTTGATGGGGATATATTGTTGGAGGTGGAGGAAATAAGAGATCTTTGGGTGATGGTTGATAAGGATCTAAGATTTAGAAGACACATTGCCAATCTTGTGAGGATAACACAAGAAATTCAGGCAATGATGCAGAGGAGATTGATTTGTAGAAGGGACATTGATTTGTAGAAGTAAGGAGATTTTGGTCCCATTGTATAAGGCTCTGATTAGGCCCACATATGGACTATTGTGCACAAATTTGGTCACCTGGTTTTCCAAAGGCTGAAAATATATTACAAAGGGTGCAGAGGGGCAGTTATAGGATTAAGATCGATCGAAGAGGTTTTTCATAAAATTGTAGGAGATGGGGAACGAATAAGTCATCCCTGGAAACTGTATAAGGAATGTTTAATCAAGGCACTAATAAGCAGTTTTTTTGCATGGAGAGATGTGAATGATTGAAGTGCAATGCCTGAGAGCGAGGTGTCTACAGAGAATTTGAATGTATTTAAGGCACAGTATGATGAGCTATGTGTATGACAGAGATCTTTCACGATGAGTCTTACTCCATGGACGTTTTGGGATGATAATAATAATAACTCTTAATGTGCCTAAATCTCAATCTCATCACTCCATACATTTCTGATACTTCAATAAATATTCTGTAATTCTCTACTATTTCTCCAGCATGGAGAAGTAGCACATAACACCCCATCCTCCTGAATAATAGCAACATCAGTAGAGATGCATAGCAGTTATGAGACAATTTGTGGAAATAAAAACAGCAGTATTTTTCTTTATTCATTAATTTTGTAACACTATTGCATTTTCGCTTGGTACACTTAGAGCATGAGTCCCGTGCTGCCAAGCACATCCCCAGTTTATGGATAGGGGAATGACCTCTGGATACAGAGGTTAGCTGCGAATAAACAGGGAAAGCTGTGAATAAGCAGGACTGTCTATCTTGCCAACAGGAAGTGGTGAGATAGACAGTGGCATGGCTATCTCTATAAAAAACCACACATTTCCAATGATGAGAATGCGATATGGCGAGATGTAATCGCCATTCAATAAGATACAGCCTGCTGGAAGTTGGGGCAGCAACAACTTTCATCCTGATTAGCAGATCACCCTAAGTGACAACAGTGTAAAGGATATTGTGGTAGGCAGACAATCATGAAGAGTCTCTTTAGAAGGTTATTGCTGGACAAGGAAGGCAACGGGATACCTTGTTCTATTTTTCCCTAGTAAGATAGCGGTATGGATGGACATTATAAGAGATAGTAAAGTGCACAATGCTTTACTATCTCTTACTTATGCATGTCAGGGGAAGAAGCAAGGCTTTCCAGGTCATAAACTATCAAAATCCTTGTACATTCGTTGGGACGCAGAATGTGAGAACCCTCCTACAAATTGGAAAATTTGAAGAGAGAAATAGATAGATTAAAAATAGCCATATTGGGAATTAGTGAGATGAGATGGAATGGAACTGGAGACTTTTGGAGTGGTGATTACAGAATCATTTATTCAGGTGACAAACAGCAAAAAATGGAGTCGCAGTGATTTTCAATAAAGAATGGGGAAGAAGAGTAATCAACTTGGTAAAATGTAGTAGCAGATTGATAATGGTAAAACTAGAAGCAAAACCGACAAATATTATAGTAATACAAGCTTGCATGCCTACTAGCAACCATAGTGGTGATGAAGTTGAAAGAGTATATGCAGATATATAGAATTTAATCAAACTCACCAAAAAGGAATACAATCTTATTGTCATGGGTGATTGGAATGTGATCATTGGTGAAGGCAAAGATGGTAGAGAGGTGGGAAAGTATGGACTTGGATGCCAAAATGAATGAATTCAATCTGATCATTACATCATTACTAACACCTGGTATGAAGCAACAAAAAGAAGACAGCATACTTGGAAAATGCTAGAGGATATAGGAAGGTACCAAATAGATTATATTATGACAAGAAACAGATTTAAAAATCAAGTAAAATCATGCAAAAATTACCAGGGAGCTGATATTGACAGTGACCAAAATTTGGTTTTATTGAATACAATCTAAAATTTAAAAAGCTGTCACAACCAAGGAAAAGACCTAAATGGAACATAGGTAACCTGAAAACAGAGGAAAACTATAAAAAGTATAAACAGCAAACTGATGAAAGCATTAAAACTGGAGAGAGTGAAATGAAAAACATAGAGAAAAGATGGACCCACAAAGGCTGCCAATGATTGCATAGGATTAAGGAACAAGCAAATACAAAAGCCATGCCATGGATTACCCAGGATATTCTAGACCTAATAGATAAAAGAAGAAAATGCAAACCCTCCCTAAATAAAGAAAGCAAAGACAAATATAAATATATAAAAAATATGATAAATAGAAAGTATAAAGAAGCAAAAGAATAATGGCATATACAGAAATGTAAAGAAATAAAAGATTTAACAAAGACTGGGAGAATTGATAAGGTTTATAACATTATAAAAGGAATAAGCCAACAAAACAAGACAAGAAGCACAATTATCAAAAATAAACAGGGGAACATACTTATAGATAAGGAAGAAATTTCGGAAAGCTATATTAAAATCGTTCATTCTATTATTGGATTGCTTGACATATACTTATTCACATCTACTGGACTAAACACCTTGTTTTCAGAACAACAAAAGTGTTCATCAGAGTCAGTGTCTTTGTTAGGTCCTTTCTGGAAATATAAAATTTTCCATTTCTTTCCCATGGGATCCTTTTTTATCTCCCATATATAGCACACAATATTATTCCGCTTGTCAAACTGAAATATAAATATTCTTACCACTTGCAGCTCTATTTAATGCACAACTTACTAATTTTTGTACCAGAGAAAGAGGTTTCTTCTACTACTTCATAAACAACATATCTGAGTTGATCTCTTCATGTTAAGCAACTTTATAGTTTCAAATTTCACCAATTGCTTTTTTCATAATAATCTGAATAATCCTATGTCCTTAAGACAGAACATGAAACTATCCATTCAGTGTTTCCTCGACCATTCAAATTAGAACGTCGACTCCAACATCTTCTTTTATTTACTAAACACTTGTTGACAGTCTCAACTCCTCCAGTTTAAAAACTAACAGTTCTACGATTCCTTTTCAGAATCTCCTATCAATATTCTCCTGACTGTTACATAAAACTTAAAAACTTCCTAAGAACAAAATTTGTCCGGTCTGCGTTCTTAAACTTTCATTAGCTCTCACTTGTTGTTTTCCTCATTACCCCAATACTGAACACTCACTCTGTGGGTTGACAATCACCCATCTATCTCCTCAGCGAGCATGTGATCCATGTAAATGGCAAGCGAGAAGTTACATATAATGGCTGACACGTCGTCTCTGTTACCGTAAAGAGAATGCCTTTACAAAACACAATAAATATCAACACTTAATAATTTTAAATTACAATAAAAAGAAGTGAAAGTAACATAACTACCAGAATCAGTAAGTACATAAATTTCAAATAAATAGTTTACATTTCATTTTGACAATAATGATATCAATAACAGACACATCACAAGTGCCGATATATATGTGTTATGAAACCAAAACTAATAAGTTTTGGTTTCATAATACATATATTGGTTTTATAACAAATATATTAAGATAGAGAAAGAATCGTAATTGTAAATTATGATTATTCTTGATAGAATATTCGTCATGTTTTACAATCTCCCAAGTCATTATGGCCATTCTCACCAATTAGAAGCAATGTGATCAACTTGGTTATGGATAGCTCTTCTGATCCCATGATCAGATCCAATACCTTCCCACCACTAGTCCCTCCATCACATGCTTCCTTAAGTAATTATCTCCTAGTAGATGTATAAATTATATTTCTTTCATGCCATGATCTTTCGTCCTTCCAGTCTATAATCCTGCCGTAGGCATCGATGTTCGTGATTGTCTCTGAAAATACTAGTAGTCATGGTGGACTGTAGATGTTGTTGCAGTTCCCTGTAGCTGGTGGATTGCAGCAGAGGTGAAGAGTTGTAGAGTAGGCACCCTCACTCGAAGAGTCGTTGGACTCCTTGGAGGTGTCACATAATCATCACCATCATCATCATCATCATCAAATTCCTGCCATGTACCCTGAAGGGGTGTACAGGATATGATAGTACTACATGAAAAATTTACATCATTACTAACTTCCTATCTATAATTTTCCTCCAAATCAGTCTGTTACTTGTCAAGACTCCAACATTATCATATCTTATATTTCTATTGTCTCAGGCACTTTGTACCGTATCAATCCACCTATATCTTGGTCCTCCTCTGGGTCGTTTTCCTGCCATCTGTTCATGCCTCTATTCTTTCTCAAGACTCTCATATCTGCGGTCTATAGTCTTTGGTCAAGGGAAATGAATACAAGAAGACGAGTAGTGTGATAGGAGAGAATGAAGAAAAAAATGTGAATGAGAAAATAATAGTTGATAGTTTAGAAGGTGTGAAAGTTTAGATGGTTTTGTTTGAGAGAGTGAATTTTGATTTAGAGTGACTGACCTGCAGAGGGAGATAGAGGAGCTGAAAGAGGAGTGGAATGTCTTGGGAGAAGTATGATAAGTATGAAATGTGAGATTAGAAGAATGGAAGAGATAAATGCAAGGCAAATCAGAGTAGCGAAGAGAGAGTTTTCGGAATGATAGGAGAGGAGAGAAATTTGTGAATGATAAAAAAGGAGAGAATGGAATTGGATATGGAAATGGAAATGGAGAGAATGGAAACAGGAGAGAGAGGTATGGAAGTGCTAGAAGAGTAGAGAATGGAAACAGTAGGAGAGACAGAATGAGAGAGAGGCAGGGGAGTGCTAGAGGAGGAGAGAATGGAAACGGTAGGAGAGACGGAATCAGAGAGAGATATGGCAGTGCTAGAAGAGGAGAGAATGGAATGAGAGAGAGGTATGGGAGTGCTAGAAGAGGAGAAAATGAAAACAGTAGGAGAGAGGGGTATGTGAATGCTAGAAGAGGAGAGAATGGAAACAGTAGGAGAGACGGAATGAGAGAGAGCGGTATGGCAGTGCTAGAAGAGGAGAGAATGGAATGAGAGAGAGGTATGGGAGTGCTAGAAGAGGAGAAAATGAAAACAGTAGGAGAGAGGGGTATGTGAATGCTAGAAGAGGAGAGAATGGAAACAGTAGGAGAGACGGAATGAGAGAGAGGTATGGGAGTTGCAAGAGGAGGAGAGAATGGAAACAGTAGGAGAGACAGAATGAGAGAGAGGTATGGCAGTGCTAGAAGAGGAAAGAATGGAATGAGAGAGAGGTATGGGAGTGCTAGAAGAGTAGAAAATGAAAACAGTAGGAGAGAGGGAATGGTAAGAGGTATAATGTATGGGGACTCAATGATCCGTGGTGTTCAAGATAGGATGCGTGAGGAGTGTTTGCCAGGAGGAACAATAGAAAGGGTGGCTATGGCAATTAAGAGAGGTGAAAGGGTGGATGAGATGATTGTGATAGTAGGAACAAATGACTTGAGTGGTAATGTAAGTCGGGCAGCGAGAGATATGAGATTTTTGCTTGAGGCTGTACGGAAGAAGACAGAGAGAGGAAAAATAGTGTGCGTATTGCCTAGGTATGATAATGATGAGCTGAGCAGAAGAGCAGCAACACTGAATGACATAATAGCTAGAATGTGTGACAAGAGAGGACTGGTATATGTGGATGCTTGAAGTGCGTTTGAGGAAAGAGAGGAATTGTATGCGAGAGACCACTTACATTTGAATGAGGAAGGACGTAGGCATCTGGAGAGATTGCTGTTCTGAATGAGTCTGTCTGTCTCAGGGAGGATGGTAGCAGGTAACACTGAGCTCAGTGGAGCCTAGAGGGGATAATGCTGGGTATAGAAACAACAGCATTTATATGCTTTATACTAATGCCAGGAATATCTGGAATAAGGGAGAGGAATTGGTAGTGCAGATAGCATCAGCCTGGCCAAAATTATTGGGATCACTGAGACGTGGTTGAAAGAAGAGGATATAATAACAGGAATAGAAGTCGCTGGGTACAGCATTTTTCGGCAGGATAGGAAGGGAAAGTGTGGTGGTGGAGTACTGCTTATGATCAGTGACGGCCTATGTCCTCTAAGAGTGAAGACTTTGGAAGGCAGTGACACTAATGATTTTGAAAGCATATGGTGTGAAGTAGAGGTGGGAAAGACAGGATATTTAGTGGGATGTTGCTACAGACCCAGGAGTACAGAGGGTGGGGACCAGGAAATGTTTATTTAGACAGTTGAGTTTGGCAAGTGCAAGAAGAATGATTGTTATGGGAGATTTTAACTACAGTAGTATAAACTGGGGAGAGGAAGATGCATATAGCAATAAGGGAGTGGAATTTCTAGAATTCTTGAGGGACAAATGTCTTAGGCAACATGTAATAGAGGGAACAAGAGGTTCAAGAGTTTTGGATTTGGTTATAGCACCATAAGAGTTGATAATAACTGAGATGACATCTCTGCCACCATTTGGAGAGAGTGACCATATGGTTTTGACTTGGAAAATCAATAGACATGCAGGAGTCTCAAAAGAGATGGGAACGTATGTGGAATTATAAGGCAGGCGATTATTATATTCTAAGACGTCAACTTGGGGAAGTTTCATGGAGGGAGGAATTGGAAGGCCGAGATATCATTAGTGTGTGGGAAATTGTGAAAGAATATTTGTTAGCAGCAATGGTAAGTTGTATACCACGAGTGAAGAAGAGGACACAATTTGGAGTAAAGTGGATGACAAACAATATTAAACAGGAATTGCATGCGAAAAAGGGGCTGTGGAAGAGATATAAGGAGACAGGAGAAGAGAAGATGCATGAAGAGTATAAGACACAAGCCAGAAGAGTGACTAGTATGGTAAGGAAGACGAAACTGGAATATATGAGGAGATTAGCCCTAAGATCCAAAGAAAATCCTAGGGGAATATTTTAGAGGAGGAGAAATGACTGTGGAAGAAAGATATTGTGGGATAAAAATGGGAATAGAGTGACAGATGCAGAGGACATAGTAGAATTGTTCAATGACCATTTTATTAGAGTATTTCATCCTGGAGGCGTCAGTTTTAATGCTAGAGGGATAGGGCAGGTTCAAGGTTTAGAGGTACAGGAGGAGATGTGTTTCAAATACTGAGTACTCTGGATGTCAGTAAAGCGGTGGGACTGGATGGTATTACACGACGAGTTTTGAGAGAATGTGCTAGGGAACTGACAGTACCTTTGACCTGGCTTTTCAATGAAAGTCAGGTCAAAGGTACTGTCAGTTCCTTTGACCTGACCACAGGGCTCAGTGCTGGGACCTATATTGTTTAATCTTTATATCAATGAAATTTTCAGTGGATTGCAGGGGGATTTCAGTTGTTTGCAGATGATGCAAAGCTGGGAAGGATTATTAATAATAGTGCAGATGCAGCAGCCCTGCAAGAGGATTTGAATAAGCTACATGGATGGGCAAATGAATGGTGGGTGTCAGTTTAATGCAGCAAAATGTAAGGTCTTCAGGTTTGGGAAACATCGATGTGACACTGCATACTCTATGGGAGGAGTTATACTGGAGGAAGAAGGGGAGGCAAGAGATCTGGGATTGATGATTGATAGAAACCTGAAATTTAGGGGACATATTGCAAAGGTGGCGAAGGTAACACAGAGGATTGCTGCAATAATGAGAAGTACACTTACTTGCATAGATAAAACAGTCATCATTCCGTTGTATAAGACCCTGATTAGACCACACTTGGATTATTATTCTCAGATTTGGTTCCCAGGATTTGAAAGGGATGAATTAACTGTGGAAAGGTTATAAAGGGTTGAACAGCGGGAAGGAGTCATGACAAGAGGCCATCCCTGGAAGGCACGAAAGGAAACTGTGAGCAAGAGGGTGAGGAGTGTGGTTGAACCATGGAATGCATTGCCTGATGGAGTGGTGAGAGCAAGAACGGTCAATGCGTTCAAGGAGTGGTATGATAGACTTTGTGTTTTTAGGAAGGACCTCCCACGTTGAGTCTTTTGACTCCATGGAGGCCTGAATAATAATAATAATAATAGTCCATACTTCAAGGATATCTTTTTCTCCTGTTTTCATGTCACCTTTATCATCTCTAACTCCTTTTACAGCACTCTTTCCTCCATTTCTAAGCTTCTTCAACAACCTCCAGAATATCTTACCACTTTCTTGATATTTATTTTCTATGTTCTTAACAAAGTCCTCCCATTACTTGCATTTAGCGAGTTTTACACAGTGTTTTGCTTTCTTACATTTGTTTCTGTATTCTCTAAGAGCAAAAGCTGACTTATTTGTCAGGAACCCTTGATATGCTTTCTTCTTTTCCTTCACTTCTTTAACTTCCTGTGTCCACCATGGAATTCTGATTTTTCTATCCTTGCAGACATGCAAGGATAGAAAAATCAGGACTCACCACATGCCTCTCTAGCTGAATCAATCAGGATTTTTTTCAGGGATTGCCACTGAATCTCCAAGATTTGGTTCTTGTTCTCAAACTCTTTCATTTTTTCTTCAATAATCTTTGTGTATTTTAGTCTACAGTTCACATCTGAGAGCTGCTCAACTTTTATTCGCTTTAAAACTTTCTTACATGTTATTCTTTTCAATATGAAATTCAATTTTATCCTGCTGAAGACTAAATAGTGATCACTTCCAATTTCAAATCCTCTGTACATCTGGTGTCCTGCACCAGGGAGAAAACATCACTATCAACAGTAACATAGTCAATGAGACTTTTCTTATTCCTTGCCTCTTCTCTCCATGTGAATTTGTGCACATTTTTATGTTGGAACATGGTGTTAGTAATAACCAGTCCATGTCGTGAGTTGAAATCCAACAGGTATTTGCCATTATTATTAGCTTATTAGCTCTTTTCTCCAAATTTTCCCAAAATATTTTTGTATATCTGACAATGATTTCCCACTCTGCTATTTAGATCCCCAACAAGGACCAACTTTTCCTTTTTCATTATGTCAGTTGCTTTTTCTAAAGCATCAAAAAATTCCTCGACTTCTACCTTATTAGAACCTTCTGTGGGACCATAGGCACAAATAAGTCTCATTGTCCAGTTCCCCATTCTTATATTTGTCCACATCACTCTACTTGACACTGCCTGCCATTCAAGAAGATTAGCCTCGTATTTAGTGTTGAATACTTTGGCTACTCCTTCTTTTTCTTGATTCTCATTGCCTGAATATATCACTTTGTATTTATTGCTCAGAAAGATCTCAGCAGTTTTTGTCTTTTTTGTTTCAGTCACCCCAATTATGTCGATCCGGTACTTATCTAATTCCTCAGCTAGCTCCATTTCTTTGCCATTCAGGTTTCTTATGTTGATAGTAGCGATCTTTACAAATCTGAAAGCACACCCTAACTCAACATCACCAGAGTGATGTTGAGTTAGGGTGTGCTTTCAGATTTGTTCCAGTGGCTGACTTTTCGCTGTTCGCCCTGGTTCCCTGGCAAAAACAACTGGGCCTTGTTTAACCGGGCGACACCCCAGCCGGCATGAAATTTTGTCATGTTGTACCATCATTTTCTATATTGGTTTAAGCCAATAAGAATACAATTTGGTTGGCTAAATCCCAAATTGCCAGTCCATCCTCGTTTGTTCAGTATCCAGGTAGATACCCAACAGGGTGCACCATGAGAAGGTGAGGATTGGACATTAGGTCAGAAGCCCTGGTCAGTTCTCCGCATTCCTTTAAAGGCTATGTGGCGGTCTCCTCTCAGTTATAAAGCTTTGACCCTTAAGCACCCTGTCACATAATAATAATAATAATAATTATTATTATCTCCATAGTTGAAGGCCCCATAATAATTACTCAACCTGTACTCATTGCACTAATTTGGCAATGCATGTCTTCCAGATCATCTGTGAAACTCCCTGGACTATAGCAACAACGAACTATATATTTTGTCTTAATGGGCTTAATCTCACAACAGATTGCTTCAAATGAACAGCTACCCTCCTGCCTGCCTCCTATTCTTTTTGGCTGCAATTCATCTGCAATCATCCACAGTACTCATTCCTCCATCCTGTCATCTCTATCTTCCCTGAAAATACTAAACTCTCCCCATTCAATCCCTGTAATTACATCATCTACTGTTAGCCAAGTCTCACTAAAGCTTATAACTTTCGGCATTGCACTAAACAATGCCAAAAACTCATTTTTTTTGTTCTTGATACTTCTGGCATTAGTATATAGAAACGCAAGATTTCTTTAGGCCCCACCCACCTTTACTTCTTGAATTAACTATCCTATTCAATATTTTTCCTTGAGAGACTAGATTCCACACCTGGTCATTCTCACACCCACTCGCCTCATAGGTGGTGCCTTCACATAAACTCACCTGCTTCCACCCTAATTGCTTAAGTTTTCCTGGATTTGAGCCTTGAGCATGCTCACTGAACAAAGATCTCTCCAGACACCTAATACTAAAACCATTTAGATGCAGTCCATCAGCATTATACAAATCCCTCTTTCTGTGAAACACAGACCGCAGATCAACAAATCCTACATCATTCTTTCTGCACAATCTATGTATTGACTCACTGACTACGAATGCCCTCCTCCTCCTCAATTTGCCTCTATCGTAGCATGGTAGGAGACTTACAATATTCACCTTTTCACTCTTCAGTTTTGCCTCTTCTAACAACTCCTTTACATACTCCCTCATGGAATACTTCTCACCTCTGCAATCATTTGTACCAACCAAGACAATAATTTCCTTTGACTTACCTCTTTGCATCCACATGATGTGGCTAATATCGTGAATTTCTGCACCCGGGAAACACGATTTTGTCACGCTTTCGTTATGCACTCCACTTATGATTGAGTCTACATATATAATTTTCTCCTTAACTTGTTTCTCTTGTTTGTTCATTGGTCTTTATTATTCCTTCAGCCCACCTGCTTCTTTCTCTTTTCAGCCTTGCTAATCTCTTGCCAATTCTGCAATTTTTCAATTTTGCCCTTTGTCCTATGAAGGATATCATTTAAGCATGCTATTTGTTTATTAATGTTCATTTCTTTCTCATCTATTTACATGGCCACATGTTCAACATTAATAACATTATTTTCCATCTTACCATTGGTGCTTGCTGCATTCTCGTCACCTAACAGACACTCCCTTTTGAAACACTTAATACATACTCTCGCTCTCCACTTTCAATTTCCTTCTGCACATTCTTTAATTTTCTTGATGAATATATTTCACACACACACACTGAACTAAAACCATGTAAATTCAAATCACCCGACAACGTGGTCTTTGCCACCACTGTTCGTTGCATTGGTGCCATGCCGACAATCAATATAACAAATTATGTATAGTAAATGATAATAAAGAAATAATGTTGAAGGCTGCAATTTTGCAATGTAAAGCTATTAAATGAAAGAATATTAAAAATCAATCAATATTTTCAAGTGAAATATTGAATACTTGTTAAATACTTTTTAATACTTTACCTTTGAATAATGGTGGATTTTTAATATTCTTTAATTTAATTTTTTTATAAGCAGATTTTTAATATAAGCAGCTTAACAGCAATAAGGCATCAGGTGCAGATGAAACCCCAGCAGAGTTAATTAAGGCCACAGTTGATGGAGGTATAAGAGTGTTTCATAGAGGGCTTACAAGGATATGGGAGATAGGATCATGTCCTAGAGACTGGAAGAAGTCTGTTTTCATACCACTACATAAGAAAGGAGATATGAAAGCATGCAAAAACTATAGAACTATTAGTTTAGTATCTCATGCAAGCAAAATTTTATTGAAGATCATGATAAATAGGATTGAGGACAAAGTTAAGGCAGAGATGCCTGAGGAACAAGCAGGTTTTAGGAAAGGTAAGGGCACTAGAGATCAGATCCTTTGCCTTAGACAGGTCATAGAAAAATATAAAGAATTCATTCTCCCTCTGGTAATGTGTTTCTTAGACTATTCTAAAGATTTTGACTGTGTTCAGCATGTGAAACTGTGGGAAGTAATGAAAAGAATGGATTTTCCTCAACACACTATCTGGTTGATAGCCAACTTGTACAGGGAGCCAGAAGCCACGATAAGAACAGGTGTGATTGACTGATTGGCTTCAGGTTGGAAAAGGGGTAAGGCAAGGATGTTTACTTTCTCCTCACTTGTTTAGTATATATGCGAAGGACATCATGCATGAAGCATTGGATAAGCTCAAGACAGGAATTAGGATAGGAGGTAGAATGATCAGTAATCTGAGGTATGCTGATGATACAGTACTCCTTTTTAATGACATGGAAGAACTAGGACAAATTCTTGACATAATTAACAAGATCAGTAATAACAGAGGACTTCAACTAAATTCTAGCAAGACAAAGATTATGGTTCTCAAAGGAAATACAAACAGGGAAGCTCTTGAGAAACAAGTTTACCTTAATGGAAAAAGAATTGAGGAAGTCAGCAAGTTTGAGTACCTGGGATCCATTATTAATGTGCAGAATTGCTGTTCAGAAGACATTGGAAGAAGGCTAGGAATGGCTAAAAGACAGTCAGAGACTTGTCTAAAATCTGGAAGGATGGGTCTATCTCCATAAGTCGCTGTTTTTCCAACAGCGACTCATGGATGTGAGACTTTGGACCTAAAGAAGTCAGATAAGAAAAGGATATCTTCTTTTGAGATGTGGTGCTACAGAAGGCTATTGAGGATATCATATACTGAAAGGCATACAAATGAATGGGTGTTAGAAAAGATCAGTAGAACTTTAAGGCTCCTTAAGGATATTGACAAAAGAAAGTTAAAATATTTTGGACACATTGAAAGGATGGAAGGAGAACCTCTCAGAACAGTAATAGAAGGTAAAGTTCCTGGAAAAAGAGGAACGGGTAGACCATCAATGAGATGGATGGATGATGTGTGTGTGGAGCAACTAATCTTCAGAGAGTTGAAGTCTCCAGAAAAGCAAACAAAAGGACTACATGGCAAGGCCTGGTGTGGCACATCACTGAGCATCGGAATGACCATACGGCATCTGTGGATGTCCAGTGAACATAGAGATAGATTTAATATTCTTTCATTAATAATAAAAGTATTAGTTTTAATTAAATAAATATTCAGTGAAATTTCTTGAGTATAATTATACATTTAAGTTTAACTTACATATTCTGTCCTAATAGTGCACCAACAATCACTACTAATGACTTAATATCAGCAATCCTGGAAGACATAAAAGGTGCTTCATACAAAAGGGAACCCTCATAGCTTCTTACCATCCAAAACACAGTTTTTCTGTCAAAGTTCAATGTTAATCCCATAACTGTGGAAGAAATAGAAGCAGGTAAAAGCAATTAACACTCCATTATATGCATTTATTACTAGTACTATTATTATTATTGCTCTCCAGGGAGTCCAAGGACTCATCAAAGGAAGATTTTTATTCACTTGTACTTAAATAACGTATCATTTCTCGTTTTTTATTTCTCATTTCATTTCTCTCTTCTTTTATTGCTCTCCAGGGAGTCCAAGGACTCATCAAGGGAGGATTTTTATTCACTTGTACTTAAATAACGTATCATTTCTCTCTCTCTCTCTCTCTCTCTCTCTCAATGTATTAACTGAAACTACACTCACAACATCTAACAGTAGTCCATTCCACACACATCATGAGAAGAAACTAGACCACATATGCTTACTCACCACACTCTTTTACCAGGAACTGCAAAATCTCACTTGTATCTTTATTATAAGATCCTATTACTAACTTATATGTTTTTATGATATCACTTCTTCTCCTTTTATTCCTCAAATCTCATAAAAATTTAAGCAATTATCATCAGCAGACCAGTAATGATCTTGGTTACCTGCTGCTGGATCATTTCAACTGTCTCTCATCTCCTTTGAACCCAGGTAACTATTCTGCACATCCAGGTAGCAGCTTATCAAAGCCTTGTAAAAGGAAAGAATACCTTCTTTTTTTTTTCTTACAAGGTAGTGATTTTACAACACTGCAGTTATGTGATGTAGTGCTTAATCACATCAGAAATACGTCCCAAAAATTTCATTGTCTGTCTAGTATAACCTCCAAAGGCCCTAGCTTCTGGCTATTTGCATTAATATAATACTCTGCATGCAATGTCCTCAATCCAAAATGAATAATCTTGCACTTGAAACAGACCTTTGTTTGTAAGTTCAGTCAGTTTCAATGATGCCCTTGTTTGGAAAGATTTTGCTATAATTTGCATCTGGCATGAGAAGAACCTTTATCAGGACTTGTCAACTGAAGGTGAGTTAATTAGTTTCATATGAAGGTGGAAGAATTTTTCATACCAAAAACTTGGGTTTTTCATCCCAAGAAAACAGGCAAACCACCCAGACTTGCAAATGACAGTCATAATACACTATGCAGACAAGATTAACTCCACTATCAGAGAATTCATTAGATTTCAATGACATCAAGTTACATGGCTGTGACAATCCAATGAGCCTAATATGCAAGGGAAAATGGGAATGCACTTAAAACATTAAACTGATATTCATTAAGATTTCCATCAAATTAGCCTGTTCAAGTCACACTGCAGATTTTGTATCAGATATGTATCTTATCACTCATCTCAACTTAGCATCATCAGCAAATAATTGTACATTTAAGTTTGGATATCATCCTCTAGATCAGTGCTTCCCAAACTGTGGGCCGCGGTCCCCTTGGGGGCCATAAGTTTTGTTGAGGGGAGCTGTGAAATAATGAAAACAAATTTAAAATGTTTTAAGACTAAGTAGATTTTTTTTTTTTAATCTTAAAAGAACCATATTTAATTTTTATTATTTATTATTTATTTTTTGTTCTTTTTTATATTTTAATGGAAAAAATTACACATTGGTGTTGGTTCATAATTACTTCCTGCATATTTCAATGCTTAATGAATATTAGTAAATATATGCTTATTTGTATAAGTTTCATTTCAAAGATTTTGATAAGAAACACAAAAAAGATTACAAATGCAAAATCTTGAATATAAATTGTATTGAATATTATAATAATATATGTCTATATCATGATTGGGAAGCACTGCTCTAGACCAGTGCTTCCCAAACTGTGGGCCACGGCCCCTTGGGGGCCATAGGTTTTGTTGAGGGGGGGCTGTGAAATAATGAAAATAAATTGAAAATGTTTTAAGACCAAGTAGATTTTTTTTTATCTTAAAAGAAACATATTTAATTTTTATTATTTATTATTTCTTTTTTGTTATTTTTTATATGTTAATGGAAGAAAAAATCACACATTGGTGCAGTTCACAAATTTTGCTTCCTGCGTATTTTGGTGGTTAAATGAATATTAGTAAATATATGCTTATTCATATAAGTTTCATTTCAAAGCAGAAATCTGAGAATTGCAGTTTCAAATGTAATATTTGCATTTGATTTTTGCAATATTCACTGTGTATGTTTTGTATTGAATATAAATTCAATAAATATTATAATAATACAGGATTATTATGATTTCTTTTCAAGAGGGCCCGTGAAATATTTTAATTTTTCCAAAGAGAGCCCTGACATCCAGAAGTTTGGGAAGCACTGCTCTAGACCATCCCTAATATCGTTAATGTATTAGTGAACTATCAGTCAACTGCTATACATGTCAGAAATACATTTTGCAAACCCAATTCTTTGAGTATGTATAACAACCTCACAAATGAAATCATGTCGAATGTTTAACAAAATATTAGATAACTGTCAAACTATTTGGTGTGCAGGTGAGATTTCAAGACTTAGAGTAATATCCAATAAGATGTTGCTATAGGTGTGGGAACAAAGAGGGGAAATGATATGATTGCAAAATGTTCAGACAAAATGGTTGAGGTCAAGTAAAAAGAGATGATCCTAATGTGTGATTTTAATTCTGGGAATATGGATTGGAAAGAGAACATAGAGTCTGTGAAGGCTAAGCACCTAAGGCAGTATATAGTGAAAGTAATGAAACATTTCAGAGTGCAGGATTTAATGACAGCCTCTGAGGAAGTAGTTGTAAGATGTCTGAGAAACGTATGAAGTATCAACATTGCCACTGGTTTGTAAAAGTAAGCATTAGGTACTGACTTGGAGATGACCAAACAGGTGTTTCAGTGAAATAAAGAATATATGTGGGACTATAAAGTAGGTAATTATGAAAAGCTCTGCGGTTACCCAGCATCAATAAATGGAATGAGATGTGAGAAAAGGAGACTGATTTAAATGTGAGAATTGGTTAAGACAAATTTGACAGCACAAGTGTATACACCAAAGAGTCAGGCAGATAAATAAGGCAAGAGCAAAATGGATGAATAGTGATTAGGCTTGCAATGTAAAAAAAAAAAAAAAAAATGTTATTACCTTTTTCTGGGTGTTGTGGCTCTTCTTCTTTCACATTGTCCAAACTACTGTGTGTGTGTGTGGGGGGGGGGGGGGGGCAAGTGGGAGAATTGAAATAACAAATGGAAAAAACCCGGGTTTTTTGAATAACATATATATACACATATATTATAAAGGATGGGCGGAGCGTTTTTTCTATTTATATGAGGTGGGAAAGGGTGAAAGGGGTTGAAAACAGCAACTGATTTTTAGAGGGGGGGGAAGGGGGTTGACGGGGTGTGGTCCATTTCGGCTATTCTTGGGCATCGTCTGAACACATGGAGGAAGTGGATGCTATGTCAGGTTGGGTAGGTGCTTCTGCTTTTGAAGTGTTTGTGTTATCGCCTATTGATCGGGGTTGACCTCAATTTTATGTTGTGTAGCTTCCAAACCTCGGAGATTATGTAGGGCCTGTGTACATTGATAGAGTTCGGTCACACTTTATGGCTATTGTTTCCGATATTCTAAGCATTGTTTCATTGTCTTGTCTGTCTACTATGATGGCCTTGTCGATCTGTGGGGTATGTTTTTGTTCAAGGGCGTGGACAGCTATTTCCGTTTTTCCTGTGCTTTGTATTCGATTTTTCTTTTTGATGTTGCATTTTTTAGTATATTTAAATGTTCTGGAATAGGGATGTTACAATCGCAGAAGTGTTCTTGTAGTCTTGCCCATAAAGACCTGATGGTGGAACCTGTGTAGGTGATATCACAGTCTTTTTGGCAGGGAAATTTATAGACTACATTGTGGTGTTCAAATATTTCTTTTTGTGTCTGAGATTTAGTGGGTTTTAAGAGATTTGCCAATTTTTGGTTTGTGGTGAATACCAGTTTGTAGTCAGTATGTTTGAATGGGTATATAGTAGTTTGATAATTTTTTGTGTAGGGAAGTTTATTTTGATACTTGGGTTATTTTGGCGGTTTTTGGGAGTCTTGTTTGCATAATTTATTAGTTGTGTAGGATAGTTGCGATTTTCGAAGATCTGTGTTAGTTTGTTTATTTCTGCGTTTAGATTACTCTGATTCGTTGAAAATTTGTATGCATTTATGAATTGTGATAAGATGACTGATTTTTTAACAGAATATGGATGGTATGAGTGGAAATGGAGGGTTTGTGGTATACTTTCATGGCTATTTTGTTGTGTGTTCTGGTTAGTGTTAAGTTTAGGAAATTGATGGATTTGTTCTGTTCAGTTTCTATGGTGAATTTTAGTCTGTTGCTGTAACTGTTTAGGGACGCTTTTAAGGTGGTGATGTATGTAGGATTTCCAATGCACAGAATATCGTCCACGTATCTGCCATAAAATGTGATGCCGTGGGGGAGGGAAGGGTGGAGTAGGAGTGATTCTATGTGTGCTAGGAATAATTCTGCTAGTTGTCTGCTGATGTTTTGCCCCATGGGGAGTCCGAAGATTTGAATGTACATGTTGTTGTTGTTGAACTTGAAGAAGTTTGCCGAGATTATTAGTTTTATTAGGTTAATAATGTCATTGGGTGTTAGTTTAGTACGAGAGTGTAGGGTGTGGTCTTCTGTGAGTAGTGTGTGTACGATGTCTAAAGTTCTGGAGACATCCACATTGGTGTATAAAGAGGCTGCATCCAATGAAGTGAGGATGTCTTCTTGGGATAGGGTTAGGTTTTTTATTTTCTTGAAAAGGTCGTCCAAGTTTTTTATCATGAAGTTAGATGCTGTAATCAATGGTTTGAGAAGTTTCGCTACGAATTTCAATAAAGGAGCTGTAGTGGTGTTTTTGTAGGAGACTATTGGCCTCGTTGGGTACTGTCTTTGTGGTTTTTTATTTGTCCGAATATACGAAGGGTGCGTGTGGTACGGGGGGGGAGTTGTGTTTTTCATTGTGGTTTTGTATATTTTGTCTCCATTTCTTAGGGTGTGTAGGGTACTGTTGATTTGTTTAATGAGGTCGGGGGTGGGGGTCAGTTTGGATTTTTTGGTAGGTGTGTTGGTTGGTTAAGATAGCTGTTATTTTGTTGTGGTAATCAGTTAAGTTTGTGATGACTACTGTATCCCCTTCATCAGCTTTATTGATAATAATGTTCGGGTTCCTTTTTAGGGATAATAGGGCTTTTTGTAAGTTGGGGGCGATGTTTGGTTTTATTATTATTTTACTGTTTATGATGTTGTTAATTTTGTGGAATATTGTTTCTTTGTTAGGGTCATACTCTAATTTCGCTTGGATTTCGGTAATGATGTCTCTGTTTTGTATATATTTTGGGGATATACCAAAGTTGTGATTTCGTCGGGTGTGAGGTTGTGGTGCGATAGGTTGATGATGGAATTGTTTTTTGTGGGTTTTAAGGCAGTAATATCCGAAGGGTTGGAAGCAGTGCGACTGTTGTATTGGGTGTTTGTTAATGTGTACCATTTCTTTGTTAGTGAGTACCATTTCTGATGCAAACTCTATCAACGTACACAGGCCCTACATAATCTCCGAGGTTTGGAAGCTACACAACATAAAATTGAGGTCACAACCCCGACCAATAGGCGATAACACAAACACTTCAAAAGCAGAAGCACCTACCCGACCTGACATAGCATCCACTTCCTCCATGTGTTCAGACGACGACCAAGAATAGTTGAAACGGACCGCACCCCATCAACCCCCTTCCCCCCCTCTAAAAATCAGTTGCTGTTTTCAACCCCTTTCACCCTTTACCACCTCATATAAATAGAAAAAATGCTCCGCCCATCCTTTATAATATATATGTATATATATGTTATTCAAAAAACCCAGATTTTTTCCATTTGTTATTTCAATTCTCCCACTTGCCAACCCCCCCCCACATACAGTAGTTTGGACAACGCGAAAGAAGAAGAGCCACAACACCCAGAAAAAGGTATGTGCAAATTTCTTGTCCTCTATGCAACATATATTTATTGATAAATATACATCTATAATGCCCTAAGAATCCGTGAGAAAAGAGGCAATGGCGTTTAAACTGGGGCACTCCTAAACAGAAGCAGGCAAATAGCCATAAATATAATAGTTTGTTAAGAAGAGTAACATGGGAGTTTTCCCAGAAATAATATCCATAATGTTATAAAAAAGATATAAAGATAATAGGCAATGGTCAGATGCATGAATATGAGATATAGTCTAAAAAGTGGCAAGTAAGTAAAGGAGAGAAAAGACATAGTAGGAGTGAAAATTAATCAGTCAGTCCGAAAAAAAAGAGGAATTCCTAGAGAATTTCTCTTTTTTGTAAAACAAGATAAATAACAGTTACAAAAGAATGACACTGATGTACAGTAATAGTGGAAAAATGACCACAGAAGATGATGCAGTGAAATTATTTAATGAGTACTATGTCAGTGTATTTCATACTAGTGAGAGGAACTAGAAGTAAATCACCTGGAGGTATATATAGTTTGAGCAGATTAGCTATATATATATATATACATATACACCGTATATATTGTATATATACACTACACATATACTGTATATATACACTAAGCACAGCGATAATCTCTCTGATTGTCACTCCTCTGATATTTAACTTTGGAGTAAAATGGCTCCAAAGATCAAGGATAATCCAAAGATCTGCACTAATGTGTTCCAATGTTGTGGTATCCAGAATGCCTTTAAATGTCAGCAATCCATTTGCAACTTAATTTATAGCTGTTCTCTTGTAATGAATACTTTTTGTATTTCTCTTTTCACGTTATGCACCCAATGAAGTCCTATAAGAAGACAAAACTAGTTGTGCATTCAAATAATAAATAATAATAATTATTATTATTATTATTATTGTAAGGGCATCTCCATGGAATCCAAAGACTCATTGCAGAAGACCAATACTATCCACACAATCTATCATGCCTTTCCTTGAACCCGTTAACAGACAAAACACTAACAACTGACTCTGGCAACCGATTACATTCATTCACAACTCCCCAAACAAAAAATGTAGTCTACTAACCACACCTTTATTCAACAAATAAAGGTGTGGTTAGTAGACTCCAGGGATGACTCCTTGTTCTGACCCCTCTAGCCAAGTGCTGAAACATTTCCCCTGCATCAATCCTAAAAAA
The DNA here is from genome assembly GCF_054136105.1 of Typopeltis vanoorti. Lineage (NCBI taxonomy): Eukaryota > Metazoa > Arthropoda > Arachnida > Uropygi > Thelyphonidae > Typopeltis > Typopeltis vanoorti. The sequence continues at coordinate 40,763,856 of NC_143570.1, forward strand.
CTCTTTAAGCAACTTAAATGTTTCTATCCTATCCCCTCTTTTTCTACAATTAACCAAATTCTGCAATTCACACACCCTCAATTAATATTCATCGGGGACATTCCGCAGATCACTCACCTCTGAATCTTCTCCACTGCTTCCTCATCCCCAAGAAACCCAGTTTTTTTTATTTATTTATTTTTATTTTTTAAGTTTTTTTTTTCCTATTTTGTTATCCCTCAGCTACTAATCTTATCAAAATTTTCAAATTTATATATATATATTTGATGCAATGGATTTACTCAACTATATGACATAATTAAAGAAATTAATGACTAGAGGCCAAGATATAACAGCAAATGTATCACTGACATTTGAAGGCATTCTGGATGCTATAGTATTGTTGGACACATTCACACAGGCATGATCAGATATCTGAAGAGTGACAATCAGATAAGTTATAGCTAAGGTTAGTATTAAGATGGACCAGATTAAGGACACTTTCTGTTGATTCCACGATTCTTCTCTCCAGCTCATCATAGTATCAAAAAATGTTTTCTGATTTGTTCCAAATCACTGGATGATTGACAAAATCTTCACCATAAGAGTGAGCAGAATTAAGAATGCGATTAGCTAGTGTGCTGGCTCTAGATCTGCCATAGGTGATGTGGCTGATGTTCTTCCATATGCAAGTCAATGGATTTCTCCGTCTGATCAAAATAGAGCACACTGCAGTTAAACTGAAGATGTTAAACTCCTGGATATGTTAGGCTGTCATGTTTTGGTTTAGGTATACCAAGTAAGGAACAGAGTTTGAATAGAGGAGTGAAAGAAATGTGGATTTTAAATTTCTTGAGAATTTTAGTCAACTTTGGTGAAACAGAGCTGATATATGTTAAAGATATAAAGCCTTTAACATCAGAACTATCTTCAGTATTTTGAGCAGTGATTTAAAGTACTTTGAGCAGTGATTTAAATAGTTGCTTATGAACAGTCTGTTTAGGATAACTGTTTCTCTGAAAGGTTGTGAGGAAAAACTGTAGTTATTTGGTAATCTGGAACAAATCAGAAAACATTTTTAGATGTTATGATTAGCTCAAGAGAAGAATTGTGGTATCAACAGAAATAGTCCTCAACCTGGTCCATTCTTAATTCTAACCTTAGTGAGAATCAGATATAACCTATCTGATTCTCACTGTTCAGCTATCCAACTTTGACAAACATGAGATTATGCCTGTATGAATGTGCCCAACAATAATATGGCATGCCTTCAAACATCAGCAATATGATTTGCAAGTTAATTTATAGTTGTTGTTCTCGTGTAATGGATCTTTTTGTATTTCTCTTTTCATGTTATGCACTCAATGAAGTCTTCTAAGAAGTTTAAACTAGTTATGCATGCAAATAATAAATAGTTTTTTTTCTATTTTGGCATTTCTTGTCTTCTAGTCATTAAATTTCTTTAATTATATATATATATATATATATATATATATATATATATATATATATATATATATATATATATATATATATATATATATATATATATATATATATATATATATATATCCTACATAAGATAGGTTCCAAAATCTATAGCACATCAGTGGCACATGTGGACAATTATTTATATAAAAAGATGATACCTAATCATGAATTTGTTTCTTTGTTTTCTGATCAGTAAGGAATAAAAAAATAAAGCAGAAACAGAATGTATATAAGAATTTTACTGGATCTTTTTGTATTTCTCTTTTCATGTTATGCACTCAATGAAGTCTTCTAAGAAGTTTAAACTAGTTATGCAATGCAAATAATAAATAGTTTTTTTTTCTATTTTGGCATTTCTTGTCTTCTAGTCATTAAATTTCTTTAATTATATATATATAGATATATATATATATATCCTACATAAGATAGGTTCCAAAATCTATAGCACATCAGTGGCACATGTGGACAATTATTTATATAAAAAGATGATACCTAATCATGAATTTGTTTCTTTGTTTTCTGATCAGTAAGGAATAAAAAAATAAAGCAGAAACAGAATGTATATAAGAATTTTACTGGAGGGATTCTGTGTGTGCACCTGAGAGAGAGAGAGAAATCGATTAACTGGATTGCCCTCTTCTAGATACTATCAAGAATTTTTAGAGATGTTTTATTATTATTATTTTCATGACCCCCATGGAGTCACAAGACTTATTGCAGGAGATCAACACTAGTGAACACAAAATCTATCATACCATTCCTTAAAATATTCCACAGTCTGCACATTCACCATCCTCTCAAGTAATGATTCCTTACTTCCCACTCTCTATGCAAAAAAATTATTTCTTACCCTTTTACTCACCACCTCTTTTTGAAACTTTCAGGGATGGCCTCTTGTCCTTGTTCCACCATATGAAAAATTTCCTTAGTGTTAATACAATAATAACCCTTGAACAAATTAAATGTCTTGATCATATCTCCCCCCCCCATCCTTTGTCTTCTATCCACCAAACTCTGCAGTCTGCACATCCTCAGTCCATCCTCATAATCAATGTTCCACAGTCTATATATAATTTTTGTTATCTTTGTTAGAAATCCTGGTGACCAGATCTGAGCACAGAAATCCAGCTGTGGTCTGATCAAAACTTTATACAATGGGAATAGCACACTTTTGTCTCTCTGAGATGTCTTTGTAGTATATCCTTGGAATTTTAAATCTCTATCCACGATCACTCCAAGATCCCTTGTTTCCTTCACTTCTTTCAGTATCACTCCACTAAGCGAGCATGAAGCATCCCATTTGTGGATCCCAAGTTTTAAAACTTTACATTTAGTTGCATTAAACTGATATCCCCATGCCTTTGCCCATCCTTCCAGCTTATTCAAATCCTCTTGAAGAGCCAAAACATCAGCACTATTACTAATAATCGTCCCAAACTTCACATCATCTGCAAACAACTGAATATCTCCCTGTAGTCCTGTGACAATATCATTGATTGACATAAAGCATGAACATCAATGTTCCCAGGACTGAACCCCTTTGAAACTCCACTTGTAATACTGCTCCTCCATATACAGTATCTATCAGAGAGCCAATCACCAATCCAAACCCATATAATTCAACTTGTAATGTGGCACCCTATCAAATACCTTGGAAAAATCAAAAAAAAAAAAATGACAGTGTATGCCTTACTTTTGTCCACTGTTTTTGTTACTCTGTTGTAGAAAGTAACCAGATTAATAAAGCAAGAGCACTGTTAAGCAAATCCATGTTGGCCCACATAGATAATATCACCCTCGTCTACCCAATTCTGTAGTTCCTACCAATTTTTCAAAATCTTATCAACAAAAGAAGAAATATAAACAGGCATATAGTTTGATACCTCCATTATACTTTATGCAATGGTAGTATCTTGCCCTCCTTCTGCTTTCCTGGACTTTCATTAAAAGCCAAGCTGATGCCAAGCACAGTCAGTTTCATAGCACATTCCCTTAAAACACATGGTGAAATTCCATCTAGTCCTCCTGCCTCCTTTGACATTTGGTGTACCCAGTATTCAAAATACATCTTCTTCATTCACTTCCTCTTCACTTCGAAGTGATCATTAAATAGTTCAACTATGTAATCTTGCAATGGTCACCCAATTCCCATCTCCACCCAGCAAGATAAGCCACCTACTATCATTTTTTAATTATTTAATTTAATTCTTTAATTTAATTAAATTTACTTTAATTCATTATTTAATTCTACTGCTACTCTATTATAAATTTTGAGTAAATTACTGAAGCAGGTCCTATCTTTTATAAAGCCTTTCTGCTCAATAGAGTTATTGTATTCTTATACACTCATTGATGGATTTTCCCTTTAATACTTTAATCATCACTCCAGAGATATTAACTGGTCTGTAATTTGTCACTTAAGCAAGATGGTATCATGGCTTCCATACTAATTATCAATCAGTTTATGCAAGTGGTGTGGCTGATTTTATTAAATTCTGGCAATGTGATAACAAAAAAGAAACTAAAAAAAATCAAGCAGATCATATAGCTGAAGAAGAATAATAAGAAGAGTACTGAAAAAAAAAAAGTTGTGTTCATATCATAACATATCAATGGCTTCTCTCAACTAGGAATTTAAAGCATCTATAGATATAAAGATTTGTGCCAAAACATTATGTACTCAACTCGTAGTCTTGTTTTCCTGGAAGGGCTGGTGCATAAAATTCAGCCAAAGAGGATTGCAAATGAGTCTCAAGTTCAAGTTGTATGGTGCTGTGCTTGCCATAACATGATTCACAGTACACACATGCTTAAATCATTAGAGCATGCTTAGTATAACAGCAGCCAAGAGAATGTAGCTTAGGCTGAGACAGGGTCTATATTAAACTAGATTTTAAACTAAACTAAACTACATCCTCAACTACATTCTGGAAGAATGCAAACCCCACATTATCTGCACAAATTAGTATTGCCAAAGCTATGGTAATGTACCATATTATTTTATTATTATTCAGGCCTCCATGGAGTCAAAAGACTCATCGTGGGAGGTCCTTCCTAGGAAACACAAAGTCTATCATACCACTCCTTGAACACATTGACAGTTCTCGCTCTCACCACTCTATCAGGTAATGCATTACATGGTTCAACCACCCTCCATGAAAAGAACCCACTCTTTACTCTCTCTTACTCACAGCTTCCTTTCGTAACTTACAGGGATGGCCCCTTGTTGCCACTCCTTCCTGCTGTTCAACCAAGTGAAAGAACTCCCCAGTGTCAACCCTGTAACCACCTCTCAACAATTTAAAAGTCTCAATCATATCACCTCTCCTTCTATCTACCAAACTCTGCAGTCCACATTTCCTCAGCCAATCCTCATAACTAACATTGTACAATCCTGAAACCATCTTTGTTATCTGCCTTTGTACCCTTTCGACAGTTAATTTATCCCCTTCAAATCCCAGGGACCAAATTTGAGAATAATAGTCTAAGTGTGGTCTGATCAGGGTCATATACAGTGGAATGATAACTCTTTTATCTCTGCAGGTCAGCTCCATCTCAGTATTGCAGCAATCCTCCTCTGTGTTACCTTCGCCACCTTTGCAATATGTCCCTAGAATTTCAGGTTTCTATCAACCATCAACTCCAGATCTCTTGTCTCCCCTACTTCCTACAGTACAACTCTTCCAATGGAGTATGAAGTGTCCCATCGATGTGTTCCAAACCTCAAGACCTTACATTTTGCTGCATTAAACCGACACCCCCATTCATTTGCCCATCTGTCTAGTTTATTCGAATCTTCTTGCAGGGCTACCACATCTGCAGTATTACTAATAACCTTCCACAACTTCATCATCCATAAACAACTGAATATCCCCCTGCAATCCACTGACAATGTCATTGTTATAAAGATTAAACAATACAGGTCTCGGTACTGAGCCCTGTGGAACCCCACTTGTAACCTTCTGCCTCTTTGATATTGCTCCACCATACACAACTCTCTGATACCTATCGGACAGCCAGTCCTGAATCCAGTTGACCAACCTGATATCCAAACCCATGTGCTGCAACTTATATATCAGCTTATCATGTGGCACCCTGTCAAATGCCTTTGCTAAATCCAAGAAAATGGCAGTATATGCCTTTCCTCACCAACCCCCCTCTTGTCACTTTATTATAAAAGACTAGCATATTACTAAAACAAGAGCACCCCTCAACAAATCTATGTTGACTCTCACAGATAACATTACCCTCATCTGTCCAATGCTGTATAAGGTCCCTCACTAATTTCTCCAAGATCTTAATAACTACTGATAACACACAAACTGGCCTATAATTAGACACTTCTAGTCTGCTACTGCTCTTATGCAATGGCACTATCTTACCTTCCTTCCATTACCTGGGTATCTTTCCCACAGCCAGAGTTTCATTGAAAAGCCAGGTCAAAGGAGCTGTTAGTCCTTTAGCACATTCTCTCAAAACTCGTGGTGAAAAACCATGCAGGTCCCACAGCTTTACTGACATCCAGAGTACTCAGTATGTGGAACACACTCTCCTCCTGCACCTCTGATCCTCGAACCTACCCTATCCCTCTAGTATTAAAATTTACTCCTCCAGGATGAAATATTTCAATAAAGTGTTCATTGAACAATTCCACTGCATCAGTCACTCTATTCCCATTTTTATCCCACAATGTCATTCTTCCACAATCATTTCTCCTCCTGCTAGCCACATAGCTAAAAAATTCCTTAGGATTTTCTTTGGATCTTAGGACCAATCTCTTCTCATATTCCGGTTTTGTCTTCCTTACCATACTAGTCACTCTCCTGGCCTGTGTCTTATATTCTTCATGCATCTGCTTTTCACCAGTCTCCTTATATCTCTTTCATAGCGTCTTTTTCACATGTAGTTCCTGTTTAATATTGTTTGTCATCCACTTTACACCAAATTGTGTCCTCTTCTTCACTCGTGGAATGCAGCTTACTATTGCTGCTAACAAATATTCCTTCACAATTTCCCACACACTAATGATATCCCGGACTTCAAATTCCTTCCTCCATGAAACTTCCCCAAGTTGATATCTAAGCCTATTTTATAATAGTCACCTGTCTTATAATTCCACATACGTTCCCATCTCTTTGATACTCCTGCATGTCTATTCATCTTCCAAGTCAAAACCACATGGTCACTCTCTCCAACTGGTGGGAGAGATGTCATCTCAGTTATTATCAACTCTTCTGATGCTATAACCAAATACAAAATTCTTGAACCTCTTGTTCCCTCTATTACATGTTGGCTAAGACATCTGTCCCTCAAGAATTCTATAAATTCCATTCCCTTATTGCTACATGCATTTTCCTCTTCCCAATTTATACTGCTGTAGTTAAAATATCCTATAACAATCATTCTTCTTGCACTTGCCAAGCTCAACTGTCTAAACATCTCCTGGTCCCTACCCTCTGTGCTCCTTGGTTTGTAGCAACACCCCACTAAGTATCCTGTCTTGCCCACCTCTATCTCACACCATATCCTACCTCCCCTTTATTCCTGATACTCCTGGCATTAGTATAAAGCATAAAAATGCCACTGTTTCTATACCTCTAGACTCCACTGGCTCAGTGTTACCTGATGTCATCCCCCTTTCTCCCAAGCACCCATTCCCACAAGAGGCCACCTCTGCTACCATTCACCCTACACCTATCATATTGCAAGGGATGTATGATATGGCACACGTCATACCGAAAATAGGAATGCAAAGATTAGTGGCCAGAACAGAGTCCCAATATGAATCCAACTCAGTACCTTTGGAAGAGTTAGAACATTAGCTGAGAAGTTCAACATGTTGAACTTCACTACAGAAACTGAAACAGATTTAGTGGAAATTCTAACTAGAAAATTGGTATCTCTAATCATAGCCAAAGGCTTGCCAAAGTATACTGAGGTTGGGAGAAAATAAAGGGTATGGAAGTAGTATAATTTCTGCAAAATAATGGTAACAATCATACCAGACATGCCATATATCAATAACTGTGTACAATAAAGTTTCTCAATTAAATCATATTTAAGATATAAATTATTATTATTACCAAGTCATGTAAATTAAAAATTAAAGAACTACTATACAAACCATGTTTTCCAGAAAATAAGCCTGTCTGAAAGTACACATTTGGTTCTGTTCCATCCAGATATGAGCATTCAACACTATGTTGTGTTGCCCAGTAAAGGTGACCATTTGGAGAATCAACTGATAGTTGCTTCGCCATAGTAACTATTGGTAGATGCTCTGGCTCACTACCATCTAAATTTGCTCGGAATATCTGTAACAAGTTTCATATTATTTAATCCCTTCCAACAAATTAATCAAAATCTTTCTAACAAAGTTCATATAATTAACAGAAATTCTAGCTGAAGGGGTTATATGTTAGGGGAGGTTATTGATACTCAACTTTTCAGAACTCTTTAAATGTGTAAATAAATGTGTTAGTTGTTACCACACACTTTAGACTGAACACAAGTTTATGCTATTTGCTTTGAAATGGTAAACTGTTCTTAGCTTTTTAATGCAAGGCTAGTTATAAAAAAATAATCTAAATATTAGGCAAAAAATTTCAGTAAGTTACGTGTCATTTGATTTTTTCCCTTTCCCTTGTTAATAATTATATGTTAGAATGGGGAAGGGGATGATGCTGAAAAAATAAATTAAACTCCAGATAACAGACATCAGAATGAATGTTTTTCAGAATTTTATAACATCAGTTAGGAATTTTTCAGATAATACGTAAAATAAAACTATAAATAACAGACCCAGAAATGATTGATTTTCAAATTTCAGGTCAGAATTGGCTAGATTGTATAATTGGGAGGTAAAATATTAAAAGGTCATATACCATATAATTCAATATGGATTTTTTTACACCTCTGAATTAAACACATTTTGAATTTTTTGTATTTTGTTTTGTTTATCAAGAGCTTAACTTTCATACAAATGAATATTCACTAGAGCAGTAAAGTGGTTTAGCATCTTATATTCCGATTACTGAACAGATATACAAAAATAGAACTTAAATTTAATGCATTAGTATCAACAATATAACAATAACTTAAATGCTGCTATACCAGAGGTCCATTAAAGTAAACTATACAAAACAACTAATTTCATTCATTATAAGAGTGCTAAAGATGAGGGTAGTTTGAAAAGTAAATTACAATTAAAATTACATAAGTACTTTACATTATTTGTATTCCAAAGGTCAAAAGTCTTAATATGGTAGGTGTAAAATAGATGACCGAAGAGATTAAACATGCACACTGGAAGAAGTTAAATATTGATAATAATTATTTGCATGAAGTGTACAAAGAGCAGGCCATGAATGTGACTTCAAATAGTAAGGAGAGCAAATTGTAATATGAGAAGAAATTACACAATCAGGGAAAGAATAATCCCAGAGACTGTTTTGATATGTGGCATGTAGAAACGATACAATATCGAGAAAGATTATGATAATAAGACGACATTAACAGATGAAAATTGTAGAATGTTAACTACTATGAAAGATATAGTTGAAATATTCAATGAACAATTCATCAGGATATTTCATCCTCGTAACTCTGATATTATGAGAAGCTTGAGCATAAATAGAATGAAAGAAAAATCAAATAATAGTGATCGAGCAAAAGGTATAGCTTCTTGCTTCAAGAGGGTAGCTTCTTTATATGAGTTGCCCCAGTCCTGAAAATAGTTCAGGCACAAACTTGTTTGCTTACACTTGGATAAATGATTAAACCAAGTATATAATTTCTTTGTATGTTTAATTTATAATGTTATTTTGTTAATATAGAAAAGATTTTTCACAGAATAGAGGGAGAAAGAGATAGAAAACAAGTCATTTCTGGAAACTGTATAAAGAAATTGGACGAATTGGGGGTGGTGAGGAGCAGGTTCTTTTCATGGCGAGTCAATGTAAATAATCAGAGGGTCTCTGATTATTTACATTGACTCCCTGCATGCTAGTATTATTACACACTCAGTGGTAATGCATTTGCTTGCTTAAAAACTAGTAATCTGAGCACTTGAAACTTAGGTTGAAGTTCAACCAGGATTATGACTTACATAGCAGTTACATGTTCTTCCTCTGTCACCTTCTTCTAACACTTCCTCTGAAGTGTTCCAGATTATATCTAATGGTTTATTGCTTGGTCATCATTTGTGTGAGGAAAAACAACCATGGTTCCCACCTTAATAAGATGTAGAACTTCCTTTCAATGTAATTATTATTATTATTATTATTTCGGGCGACTCCAGGAGTCCTTAGACTCATCGAGGGAGGACCTAAACATCATGTCCACACAACTATGCGATTACATTCTCACAGTATCTATCATACCTTGCCTTGAACTCGTTAACCGTCATAGCACCCACAACAGACTCTGGCAGCTTATTCCACTCATTTACCACTCTAAAAGTAAAGAACCCAGCTCTAACACCCCTGCTAACCACACTCTTGCCCAGCTTCCATAGGTGTCCCCTAGTTCTCCCACCACCAGTCCTGATCTCAAAAATATCCTCTGAATTAATCCTATAGAATCCCTTTAGCAATTTGAATGTCTCAATCATATCTCCCCTCCTCTGCCTATCAACTAGTTTCTGCAACCCACAAATCTTCAACCTGTTCTCATATGGTTCATTCCATAGACCTGTTATCATCTTAGTCACTCGCCTCTGGATCCTCTCCACCTCCTCTCCATCAAGAAGGAACCGAGGTGACCAAATCTGGGCACAGTAGTCGAGATGAGGTCTTATCAAGGCTCAGTACAGAGGTACAATAACTTGCTTGTCTCTGCTCATCAAGGTATTTTTCAACAACCAAGTGAGTTGATGAGCTGATTTAGCTACTTTTGCAATGTGCCCCCTAAACTTCATCTCCCTATCCACCAACACTCCCAAGTCCCTAGCCTCATCAATCTCTTGGAGTACAGTTCCACCAATGTGGTATACTGCTGCTAATCTTTTCACCCCAAAATGCATAACCTTACATTTTGTCACATTAAATTGACATCCATTCTCCTTAGCCCAGAACTGCAATCTATCTAAGTCATCCTGCAAGACTTTGACATCTTCTGCATTCACTATTGCCCTACCCAACTTTGCATCATCAGCGAACAAATGAATTGTTCCACTTAGATCCTTCCCTATATCGTTAATGAACAGATTAAACAGCAGTGGTCCAAGAACAGAACCCTGCGGCACACCACTAGTCACAGGTCGTCTTTTGGACTCTACTCATGAATAAACTACTCTTTTTGATATCTCTCCATCAACCAACCACCTATCCATCTCACCAACCCTATATCCATTCCCATATGTTGTAGTTTACGGATTAGTATTCCATGTGGTATCCTGTCAAACGCCGTTGCCAGGTCCAGCATTATCACTGTAAACCCATTTCCCTTATCCAGTTCAGCTGTCACCTTGTTATAAAACCTTGAGCAAGTTACTGAAGCATGATCTACCCTTCACAAAGCCATGCTGTACCTTGTACAGTATCTCATTTTCATCAATCCATTCCTGTATTTTTCCGTTTGACTACTTTCTCCAAGACCTTGACAACAACTCCTGATATGCTGATCGGTTGGTAATTTGCAACCGTAGTCTTGGTTCCTCCTTTATGCAGTGAAACTATTTTCCCCTCTTTCCACACTTTCGGGACTAAACCAGACCTGAGACTCAGATTAAACAACATGGTCAAGGGCACTGATAATTCTTTAGCCGCTTCACGCAAGACCCGTGCTGGTATACCATCCAATCCCACAGATGTGTTCACATTAAGGTTCTGTAATAGACTAGTCACCTCCACTTCATTCATCACTATTCCCACATAAACTAATTGTTCCTTCATTTTTTCAATGTCACCACCTGGATGATATACTTTTGCAAAGTGTGCGCTCAGTAACTCCACTATATCGACTGATTCAGTGACCTCCTTACCATCGTCATTCCTTAAAATCATTTTGCCGTGTACAGTTTTTTTCTTGCTTGCAGCATATTGAAAGAACTGTTTGGGATTCTCTTTTGCTTGCAAAGCTAGTTTCCTTTCATAATCCGCTTTTGCTTTTTTTACCACACTCGTTATCTTTCTGGCCTGCACTTTATACCGTTCGTGTGCCTGCAGGTCACCCCTTTCTTTAAATTCCCTCCACAGTTGTTTCTTTTTTTTGCAGCTCAAGCTTAATGTTGTTATTCATCCATTTAACCCCTACTTGTTTTACTATTCGGACCCAAGGTATACAATCAGCCATAACCTCCTGTAAATGCTCCTTGACCACTTCCCATGCTCTATCGACATCCAGCCCTTGCAGTTGTACATGCCATGGCACTGATCCAAGCAATCTCCTAAACTTGTCATACTTGCCAGCACGGTAATTCCACATATATCCTGTCTTAATCGAAAATTCCACACCTTTAGCCACCTCCCAGGTCAAGACCTTATGATCACTCTCACCAATAGGTGGCAACATGGTCATATTCATTACAGTCAAATTCTCAGATGCTATTACCAGGTCAAGCACTCTCACACCCCTAGTATTTTCAATTACATGCTGTCTCAGATAGTTATCCCTTAATAATTGAATAAAATCCTTTTCCTTCCTCACATGTGTCCTCTCCTCCTTCCAATCAATGTTACCATAGTTGAAATCCCCCATAATAATTACCCTCCTTCCACTCATTTCATCAATTTCCCTATGCATACTATCTCCACCATCTATTCCATCACCTGGTCTATAGCAGCACCCAACTGTATATTTTATTCTGCCAGTCTCAATCTCACACCAAATAGCCTCAAATGAGCTCCTTTCACTATCCTGCAATACAACTTCAATTCTCCTTGGCTGCAGTTCATCAGCTATCATCAATAATACCCCTCCCCTATTTTATTCTCTCTGTCCCTCCTAAAAACACTATAACCTACACATTCTATCCCACTAGCTATATCATCTTCCGTCAGCCATGTTTCACTAATGCCAATAACCTGTGGCCAGGAAGAGCCAATCAAGGCCAAAAATTCTTCCTTCTCGTTCCTAATACTCCTGGCATTAGCATACATGAAATGCAGTGATTCCTTAGTCCCACCCCTATATTGATGCGTTATTTTAAATGACCCATTCCCATTTTTTGTCCTTAGTGCAGGCTCGGGTACATTATAATGACTGCAGCAATCCTATGGGACATACAATATCAATCAATGGGAATTTTGGACCATTCTTCCTGTATGCATGTAATGAGGACCATCTCAGTTTGATATCACTGAATGTTGACTTGGTGTTGGCCCAATTTGCCAAACAGATGCATTTGCAACATGGCATCCTATCACAATGCCTATTTCAAACTCCGTCAGTTCCCTTTTCATTATTATTCCCCTCTGATTATTTACATTGATTCCCCATCAAAAAGAACCTAGTATAATACTAGGGTAATTCTATGTTTGGGTTTGGTTAAATGAAGCTCAATAAAAGAATATAAAATCAGAATTTCATTATCTAAGAATTTTAGCCACTATTTTGTAGTATTGAAGCCAATATAGGATAGAAAGATGTAGCTCATAATTCTTCATTAAGTAATTCATGGTATGTTAATTTCATCATAAAAAAGTACTGTAATGAGTACTGTTTGTCATTTCCATTTTGATGGAAAGCTGTTGCTGAGAACTATAGTTCTTTGGATAATCCATTCTCGTTATTAATAAGGCACGGTGCACAAGATAATAATGTAGAAATCATTCTTAATCAGTGGTAAGAGATGGCACAAATGCATATGTGGAGTAATTACTTTGAAAAACTGTTAAAGAAACCAAGCAGAAAACCATACTAGAAAATTTTCAAGAGGAATGCAAAGAGGACTACATATCAATACTTGAGGTAGAAAAAGCTGTCAAAAACTTGAAATGTGGAAAGGCAGCTGGAGTAGATGATATTCGAACAGAAATGCCAACTATGGAGGTATAAAAGTTTTGCAGTAGCTACACAACATAATTCAGAGGGCCTGGTCAAAAGGTTGAATTCCCAATGATTGGATTACAGCTCTCGTGGTATCTGTTTATAAAAAAAAAAGGGAATAAAACTGAATGTGGGAATTACAGAGGAATTTCTCTACTAAGTAATCCAGGTAAGATTGAAAAGAGAAAGATTATGGAAGAGAAACGTGGAGAGGAATAAGCTGGATTCAAGCCAAATCGAGTGTCAAGATCAGATTTTCACTTTAAGACAAATAGTTGAAAAATTGTGGGAATATGAAAAGGATCTATACTTAAGTTTTGTAGACATGAAAAGGCATATGATAAGGTGCCCAGAGAAAGCTTTTCAAAGCACTACAATTATATGGGGTGAATGAAACATTATACAGAGAAATACATAATCTGTATTTAAGCTGTCAGTCAGCAGTTAGAATTGAAGGAAATACAGGAAGATGGTTTAACATAAAATCAGGAGAAAGACAAGGATGCCCATTATTGCAACTCTTAGTGATCATTTATATAGATCATATTATGAAAGAAAGTGGTATCAAGCCTGATATTAGAATTGGAGATGTCAAACTTAGCTTTTGCTTCATGCAGATGATATTGTACTCCTAAATGCATTTAGTGCAAGTCTCCAGGATTTGCTAACTAAATTGAATAACAGCTATAACAAATTCGGCATGAAAATCAGCAATAAAAAGATCAAAATAAGAAAATAGGCAGAAGCATAGAAACCTTGAGCTGAATTCTGAATAGAGATCCTATAGAACAAGTAAAATATTTCAGTTATTTAGGCACAGTTTTTAGTGAAGATGGCAGGTTAAATCCGGAAATATACAACAGAATTAGAAATGCTCATGTGGTGAGTAGCCAGCTGAATAAATTTATATGGAATAGGAGAGAAATTAGCCCAAACACCAAACTAACAATCTAACAGATAAGCTTAGGTGTTGATGGTTATTCATGACTTATTTTTCATGGCATTAACAACAGACACACACTTTTATCACAAAGATGTTTTATTAACACTTATATTTCACTGATTTTCAACTTGGCATCATAAGAGCACAATGTACTTGTATATGCGACAGTGAGTGAGTGAAACAATATAATTGCAAAAGACAAAAGATCTAAAGTCCTATTTTTGGCACCCTCTAACGAAAAAAAAAAAAAAAAGCAGCTTTCCAGGAGTTTTTCTTAGGATAACCTTCTCCCAAATTTTTGGCAAATTAATGCAACCATATTTGTTAAGGTTTGGAGAATTCTTCAAAGCCATTGCTGACTCAAAAAATAATCTTTCAGATCTATAACAACTCCTAAATAGCACATCCGTTTTCCTCCATCTAATCCTGTGTGAAGGAGTTTCCAAAGCATGGTCTGCCAGTCCCGACTTGCCATAGTAATAGTAGTGAATGTATCTTTCATGTTCTTCCAGATGGATGTTCACTGAGTTTCCTGTTTGCCCATAATAGGCCAAGTCACCATCACAAGGAACTTCATAGACTCCTGGGTGTGCTAAAGGGTGAAGTTTATCTTTAGGTGAGCGTATCAGAGTTGCCAGCTTGACATGAGGTTTGAAAGTGGTGTGAAGGCCATGTTTCAACAATACTTTGGCTATCTTTTCCGATGTACCTCTGATATAGGGAATAGAAATGGTCATGTTGTATTCTTGTGTATTAGGGGAGGTCAGAGTAATGGGCCTATGTAGAATTTTATCTATTTTGTAGGGATTGTAGCCATTGGCTAAGAACACATGGCGCAGGTATTGGAGTTCAGTGGTCAGAGCTGTATCGTTAGAACAAATGGCTCTGGCTCTGTGTGTAAGTGTTTTTAAAATGCCATACTGTTGAACTGGATGATGATGTGATTGTTTATGTAGGTATCTTCCTGTGTGTGTGTGCGTGTGTAGGCTTTCTATAAATATAAAAAGATAGTGATCCATCTGAAAGGCGGGTGACTAATGTGTCAAGAAATGGTAAACAGTATTTGATTCTTTTTCTACTGTGAAGTGAATTTTGGTGTGTTGGCTGTTTAGGTAGGTGACAAAAGCATCCAAAGTGTCTTGTCCATGGGGCAAGATCTCATATGTGACAGTTCCACATATCAAATTATACATCGAGACCCTACGATGTCTCAAAAGAAAAAAGTCCGAAAATTGCTGAAAAAAAGTGACATCATGGCTCAAAGAAATCATCAGAAAAATAAAACCAATTCATGTTAAAACACCCCGTATTTATGGATTACCAAAAATCCACAAAACTAATATCCCCCTATGCCCCATAGTCAATAGCACAGATAGTCCCACATATAAACTGGCCCGGCATTAAGCCAAATCGCTTGCCCCCCCGCCCCCTACTGGTAACTCCTCTACTTTTGTAAAAAATTCAGTCCATTTCAAAACACTAGTTAAAAATCTAATCCTAAAAGATTCAGAGATAATGGTTAGATTCGATGTCGCCTCCTTATTTACCAATGTACCACTTATAGACACTCTTGATTTAATCAAATCCAAATTTCCCGCTGATATTTTTGAATTATTTCAATTTACCATGAATGCAGGTTACTTTACATGGGGAGAAAAATTCTACAAACAGATTAATGGTACTGCTATGGGTCCCTCCCCCCCTCTCTCCCCCGTTAAAATTTTTACATGGAACACTTTGAAAACAAAGTACTTACCACAGTTACATACAAGCCACAAGTGTAGTTACGCTATGTAGATGATGTGTTTACCATCTGGCCCCATGGACAAGACACTTTGAATGCTTTTGTCACCTACCTAAACAGTCGACACTCCAAAATTCACTTCACAGTAGAAAAAGAATCAAATACTGTTTACCATTTCTTGACACATTAGTCACCCGCCTTTCAGATGGATCACTATCTTTTTATATTTACAGAAAGCCTACACACGCACACACACAGGAAGATACCTACATAAACAATCACATCATCATCCAGTTCAACAGTATGGCATTTTAAAAACACTTACACACAGAGCCAGAGCCATTTGTTCTAACGATACAGCTCTGACCACTGAACTCCAATACCTGCGCCATATGTTCTTAGCCAATGGCTACAATCCCTACAAAATAGATAAAATTCTACATAGGCCCATTACTCTGCCCTCCCCTAATACACAAGAATACAACATGACCATTTCTATTCCCTATATCAGAGGTACATCGGAAAAGATAGCCAAAGTATTGTTGAAACATGGCCTTCACACCACTTTCAAACCTCATGTCAAGCTGGCAACTCTGATACGCTCACCTAAAGATAAACTTCACCCTTTAGCACACCCAGGAGTGTATGAAGTTCCTTGTGATGGTGACTTGGCCTATTATGGGCAAACAGGAAACTCAGTGAACATCCATCTGGAAGAACATGAAAGATACATTCACTACTATTACTATGGCAAGTCGGGACTGGCAGACCACGCTTTGGAAACTCCTTCACACAGGATTAGATGGAGGAAAACAGATGTGCTATTTAGGAGTAGTTATAGATCTGAAAGATTATTTTTTGAGTCAGCAATGGCTTTGAAGAATTCTCCAAACCTTAACAAATATGGTTGCATTAATTTGCCAAAAATTTGGGAGAAGGTTATCCTAAGAAAAACTCCTGGAAAGCTGCTTTTTTTTTTTTTTTCATTAGAGGGTGCCAAAAATAGGACTTTAGATCTTTTGTCTTTTGCAATTATATTGTTTCACTCACTCACTGTTGCGTATACAAGTGTGTTGTGCTCTGATGATGCTGAGTTGAAAATCAGCGAAATATAAGCGTTAATAAAACATCTTTGTGATAAAAGTGTGTGTGATGTTGTTAAGACCGTGAAAAATAAGTCATGAATGATCAAACTAGCAGTATACAAGATGGTGTTCAAACCAGTTTTAAGTTATGGATCTGAGAGTTGGACTAGAAATAAAGCACTTGATGAAAGACTAGACACACAGATATGATGGTTCTGAGAAAAATTAAGGGAGTAAACAGATGGAATCAATTTCAGAATCATATTAAAAATGAAGATATTAGAAAGGAACTTCACATTATTAGAATTCAAGAATGTGTTAGCAGAGCTAATCTAAAGTGGTATGGCCACTTAAATAGAATGGGTGAGGAAAGATTAGTAAAACAGGTGTTTGATGCCAAGATGGCAGAAAAGAGACCCAAAGAAAGAAACCCAAAGTCTAGGTGGATTGATTTGGTAAGTGCCTTAGAAGCATGAAATGTTAGATATGACAATAATGGAGTGCTCACAAGTAACAGATTGATTTGGAGAAAAATTGTTGATAGGAGATTAATAATAATGTAAACTTAATCATGCAGTGCTGTCGTAGTAATCTGAATGTCCCTTAGAGGTACATATCAGGAAATTAATGATGATGATGATAATGCATATGTGTGGGGGAAGCGATATCACATATGGAAATTTTCCATTTATGTGAATCTCATCAAGAAAGGAAAACAAACTATCACTTACTATTTCTTGTATAAATTTTGGATGTTGACTATTTAACCAATTTTATTTTGAAGAGACTGCTATCTACTATTGCTCCACATAAAGTAGGCATCATTAATTAATCAAGGCTTTGGTGGATGATATTATCAGAATGTACAGGAAGAAAAGAAGTTTGGAATAAGTTTATTTTATTTATGGAGCATTTGATGACAGAAAAGCCACATCTTAGATGCACCTGCACAGGGATAGATGTAACCATTTTAGAGAAGTTCTCTTGTGCCTTGGTGATGTGAGAGTGTTAGCAGGAAACTAGAGTTGCAAGATGGAAGGCAACAAGGATAGTCTCATGAGAGAGATTGTGCTTTGAGTGATGAGAAAATGTATGGTATATCACAGAGCTGGAATTGCTGGCAATGCACTACTTCTTGTATAGAAATACCAGAAGTACAGAGATACTGTCAGAAGATTATTACTATTAGTGAAATATAGTTTAAAGATGGTCCACTGCAAGTAGCACTTGCAATTAATTCTCTGCACTCCCATCTCAGTATGATATCACTGATTGTTGACTTGGAATGGCCCAATTGAAAGGTAAACCAGATTTTGAGAAAATGAGGGAAATGGAGTGGCTGAGTATTATTCTGATTTATTCTGACAGCAGATGAGATGCTCAGCATCAGAGAAATAGTAGAGAAATGATACCAAATGTCTTTCAGACTGTATGGTACAAGGAAGACAACAAGAACAACACATTTAGTGGAATGTTGCTAAAGAGGGTGATGAGCTGTAAATATTTATGGAAATTTACATAAGAATGTGGGTGAGAGGAATATGGTCATTAATGGATATTTCAATAATGAAAATATAGATGAGACAGAAAAAAGCAACATACAGTAATAAGCTAACTAGATTTCCTGAGGGACAATTTTTTCTCTCTCTCTCTCTTCACACATACACACAGTTCATCATACTGTTGTGTCTTAAATGCATGTGGTCTCCACACTCATCATACTGCAGGAATTGCATTCCAATCATCTGCCACTTTCATGCAAAAAGTGTACTCCTCACATTTTCCAGGGATTGTCTCTTGTTCAATCCATGCATCTCTCATTCTATGAAAATCCTCATCTACATCAATCTAGTAATAAACACAACAGCTATACCCTCCTCCTCTGCATATCTATTAGACACTGCAAACAAATTGCAACTGCTCAATCTGTCTTCATGTTCAGCATTCCAGAGACCAGAAACCATCTTAGTCAATAATCTTTGAACACTTTCCAATATCTCTTCATCCTTTTGAAAACCAGGTGAGCAAATTTATGCACAGTAATCCATATCCAGAGCTTTCTGCAATGGAACTATAATATCCTTACAACTACACATCAATAACATCGATGTGTAGTTGTAAGGATATTATAGTTCCATTATAAGGATATAAAGATATTATAGTTCCATTATAAGGATATAAGGATATTATAGTTCCATTATAAGGATATAAGGATATAATATCCCTATAATATCATTATAACAATAACATCCTAATAACAATATAAGGATATTATAGTTAGCATAGCTAGCTGATTATGGCAGCTAGCTTAATCAGCTAGCTATGCTAACCTCACAATTTTAAGTAATGTGTCCTGAAAATTTAGATCCTTATTCACCATCACCCCTGGATCCTCCTCTTCCTCTAAAATATCCCCACCAATTGTATATGCTGCATCCCATCTTTCCTTCCCTAATTCCCTAATCCATCCCAGAAAGACGAAAGTGATGCAAATGTGGCAGAAGGCAACAAAAATCGAGGGAATTAATCAAAGTGAAAGTGTGACGCGAGGTTTGAAGGCTTGAAGATTTGAAAGGAATGAGAGCAAAAGTGTGATGCAAGGTTCAAAAGCTCAAAAATTTGAAAGAATAAATGAGAGTGAAAGTTTGAAAGCAAGGTTCGACAGTTTGAAAATTCAAAATAATGAATGACAATGAAAATGTGACACAAGACTCTAAAGTTGAGTTAGTTAAGATGAGGCAAGACATGAAATGGATGCGGAATGAAGTTAAGAAAATTGTATGGAATTGTATTATATAAAAATATGTATGGAAGAGTGAAAATAATAAAAACAAATAATGTTGGTATAAAAGAGGTAACGAAAGGTGTGATGGATGAGAGGATGCACAAAGTATGTTTTTACTGGAGGTAGAATGAGTAGAGTGATTGAGGCATTAGATAGGAGAAGTAAGCAAGCGAAAGAGTTGGTAGTTGTAATAGGTACAAATGACTTGACTGCGAACAAAAAATAGGTCAGATTGGATATCAGGAGGTTGCTTAGATGGATAAAAGAGAATAGTGTGATAGGCAAGGTAGTAAGCATGTTGCCTCACCTATGCACTAATGCATAGATGTATAGCATTATACATGTCTGCAAGGAGATGTGCTTTGCATTATGGGAGATACTAAGACAAGTAGTGATAAGAGCTTGGTCCACCTTTACCACAAGTTGCCTCAGTCCTGAAGATACTTCAGGTACAAACTTTGTTTGCTTACACTTGGATAAAGGATTAAACTAAATTTATTAAATTGATTATGAATGATGTGTTAGCAGAAATGTGTGAGGAGAAAGGAGTGCAATTTGTTAATGTGTGGAATGAGTTTGAAGGATGAAGTGAAGGTATATAAGAAAGGGTATATAACTGACAAAGTGAATGAACTGTATATAACTGACAAAGTGAATGAACTGTATAAAAGCGATGGACTGCATTTGAGTGGTTATGGTGAGAGTCACTTGGAGAGATTGCTGCTGGAAGGTAGAGAAGTGAGTGCAGAGAATGAATCTGATCAAGTGGGAAGCGATGTGGAAGAGCAGGAAAGTAAGACAGGAGAGATTGAAGAGGTGGTTATGAATGAAGAAGTGAGTGGCATGAGTATAGAGAATGAAAGAATGGATGCGCAAGATGGACAGGAGAACATAGCACGAGAAACGTGGATGCTCCAAGAGGATGCGAATGCATGTGTAGACAGGAAAGAAAGGGGATGATCTGGGATCAAGAGAAAACAGTTGGATTTGAAGAGGGTTCTAAGATGAATAAGAAAAAAGGGAAATGGCGTGAGTTGAGCATGGAGAAATCACATCAAATGGGTGGTATCAGTGGAACTAGCTCCAGATCAAGGAATAAGCTGCTGTGTTTGTATGCAAATGCTAGAAGTGTAAGAAATAAGGTAAATAAAATGGTTGCATTAATTGCGTCTGTTCACCCAAAAATTGTTGGAATAAGTGCGACATGGTTCGATGAGAGCAATATCCTGACAGGATTAGAGATAGAAGGATATGATGTGTTTTATGAGGATCGAAAGGGTAAAAAGGGAGGGGGAGTGCTATTGATGATAGAGAAAGCGTTATGTCCATACAAAGTAGAGATGTAAGAGGGAAATGGTACCAGTGGTTTTGAGGCAGTATGGTGTGAGATAGAGGTGAATAGAATGAAATACTTGCTTGGATGTTGTTACAGACCAGGTAAAGTGACTATGACCATAGTGACTATGAAATGCATAATCAAATTAGCCAAGCAAATAAGAAATGGGTGATCATTATGGGTGATTTAAATTATGGCAATATAGACTAGGATGATGAGATAGTAACTGGAAGTAAAGAAAATTAGTTTCTTGAGTTTTTGAGGGACAACTACCTCAGAGTATATAACAGAGGGCACACAACGATTGAGGGTCTTGGATTTGGTCATCTCATCAGAGAATGTAATTATAAATGAAATCATCCACCAATTGGTGAGAGTGATTATGAAGTGATTACCTGGGTGGTTGCCAGCAGTGTGTGAGGACTCTGTAAGAAAAGGGTATATATGGAACTACAATTATGAAGAGCTCAGGACACAGCTTGCAGGTGTAGCATGGAATGAGGAGTTAGCTGGAAAAGAGATCAATGCAGTTTGGGGGATTTTCAAAAACTATCTAGTAGATGAACGTCTAAATATATTTCAAGGGTGAGAAGGATAAATAAGGTAGGTGTGAAATGAATGAATGAATGAAGAGATTAAGCAGGCAATACATAGAAAAAAAAAGGCATTATAGAGGCAACATAAGAGGAGTGGTAATAATCAGTTCCATGAGGAATACAAAGAACAGACAAGGTGGGTGACTTGAATGGTAAGGGTAGCAAAAGTGAGATATGAGCAGCAGTTAATGAAGCCAAAAAAAATCCTAGGGAGTTCTTTCGATATGTAGCCAGCAAAAAAAAAAAAAAAGAATGATTATGGAAGGATGACACTGATTTAATGAGTAGTTCATAAAGGTCTTTCATTCTTGTGAATGTGACTTCATGGAGAGATTGAGAGCAGTTGATGATGAGAAAGAGAGACTGACTGTAAGTGAGCAAGAGGTGTATGGGGAATTGACCAAACTTGATGTTAATAAGGCTGTGTGACTTGATAATATATCACCAAGTATTCTGAGGAATGTATGTGCCAAGGAGTTGATATCTGCCTCGACATTTTTTTTAATATAAGTCTTGCACTGGGATAAGTTTCAAAGGAGTAGAAGGAGGGCAAGACTGTGCCATTTCATAAGGGAGGTGATAAAACTCAAGCATCAACAATGGTATTATCTTTGATGGACAGCATGGATTTGCTAAAGGGAGATCATGTTTTAGTAATCTACTTACTTATTACAATATGGTGATGGCTTCCTTGGACAGAGAAGAGGGATACACAGTAGTATACTTAGATTTTGCAAAGGCTTTTTATAGATTACCACATGATAAGTTGATAGTCAAACTAGAGCAGATGGGGTTGGATATTAGATTAGTGCATTGGATAGAGACTGGCTATCTGATAGGTATCAGTAAGTTGTGTATAGGCGAGCGATATCCCGGAAGAGGAAAACTAGTAGGGTCTGTTTCAGGACCATTACTGTATAATTTGTATGTTAATGATATTGGCAAAGATTTGGATGGAGATAGTGAGTTGTTTGCAGATGATACAAAGTTGGGACGAACCATGAAGAGTAGAGAAGATGTAGTGGCCTTACAAGAAGACTTGAATAAATTGAGTGAATGGACAGGAGAATGGAGATGTGAGTTCAATGTTGCAAAATGCAAGGTTTTAAAATTTGGGAAACAAAGATGGGATGTAGAATTTATGCTTGGTGGGAATATATTGTCGGAGGAAATAATAGATCTTTTGGTGTTAGTGGATAATGGTCTGAAATTTAGGACACATTGTCAAAATTGTGAGGATAACACAAAGAATTCTTGAAATGATGAGAAAGACACTGACTTGTAGAAGTAAGGAGATTCTTGTTCAATTGTATAAAGCTTTGGTTAGGCCACACATTGAATACTGCTCCCAGATTTGGCCACCTGGTTTTCAAAAGGATGAAGAGATGTTGAAAAGGGTACAAAGATGAGTGACTAAGGTAGTTTCTGACCTCTGGAATGTCGAATATGAGGAAAGGTTGAGAAGATGCAATTTACAGAGTCTAGTGGATAGGAGGAAGAGGAGAGATATGATAGAGAAACCTACAAATTAGTAAGAGGTTGTTATGGGATCAATGTTGGAGAAGTTTTACAGCAAACAGTGAGAAATCAAGGAAGAACCAGAGGTCATCCCTGGAAGCTGTATATATGGAGGGTGTGAGCAGGGGAGTGAGAAGCAGGATTTTTGCATGCAGAGTTGTGAATGATTGGAATGCCTTGCCTGAGAGTGTGGTGTCTGCAGGGAATTTGAGTGTGTTTATGGGCACGATATGATGAGCTGTTTAAAGGACCTCCTAGATGAGTCTTTGACTCCTTTGGGGTAATAATAATAATAATAATTTGAAAGCCTTACACATTCTAATACTGATCTAGCAATTGAATTAACTTGCCTATTTAAACCTTCCTGAACATCATTAGCACAGAAATTAAACAGCAATGGCTCCAAACTAGACCCTTGCAACATACCACTAGTGATATCGCTTCCTATATACACAACTTGTCTAATACCTATTAGACACCTAATCTCCAATCCCACAGCAATCTACTATCCAAACTGATTCGTTTCAGTTTAATTACCATCTTGTCATGTGGCAACCTATCAAAGCCTTGACGAAATCTAAATATACAACTGTGTATGCATTTCCCTTATCCAATGGTATTTGTCACCATGTTACAATCAGTAAGCAGGTTACTAAAACATGATCTTCCTTTAGCAAACCAATGCTATCCATCAAAGAAAATACTGCTGCTGTCAACCAAATTATTCAGAATTTGGTTGATTGAAATGGATCAGTTGGAGAATCAACCTCTCTAATACTTTAACCACATCTCCAGACACACAAATTGACCTATAATCAATGTCATCAAGTGAATGATTTGCCATCTTTTCCCTCCTTTAGAACTTGGCCCACTGTAAGATACATGTTAAGCACATGTTAAAAAGCTGTTGTTAATTCTCAGAATATTTCCTCACAAAATGCAGTGACCTCATCAAGACCTAAAGTCTTATTAACATTACTCAATTCCTCATATACCTCCTGATCACTCACTATCAGTGGCTCCTCCTCTTCCTTTCCACACTCAAATTCTGCATTCATGCGAATGAAATGTTTTTATGAATTGCTAATTTAATATGTAAATTATATTTTCTGCAGTAGTTATCATTTTACCATTTTCATTAACCAATATCATCATAGTCATTCTTTCTTCTACTGGCCATATATCAAAAAAAACAAAAAAACTTCCCCGATTTTTTTTTTTAGTCTCTTTAACTAAGTGCTGATCATATTGCGATTTTGCTATCCTTACCAAGTGACTCACCTTCCTTACCTGCTCTTTGTGCTCATCATGCAACTCTATTACCACTTGTCTTGTGTTTCCTTGATAATGCCTTCTTCTTCCAGACTGCATGCCATACTTCGTCTATCTTTCACACCTATATTATTTAATGGCATGACATTTGGAATACTTTCAAACATTTCCAGACAGTTCATAAAAAGGACCAAGCAGCACTGATTTCTTTTCTATCCAATTCTCTATTCCATGATATAGCTGCAGGCTGTCTACTGCATTTCTTATAATCAACAGCCTTATAGTTCCAGATATATCCCTTTCAAAAGTCCTCATACAGCTAGCCACTACTCAGATGATCACTTTACAGTCACTCTCACAAACTGTAGGAAGATTTGACATATTCATTTATAATAATATCCTCTGATGAGATGATCAAATCCAAGTCTCTTGAGCATTCTATTATGTACTTCCCAAGCAGTTGTCTCTCAAAAACTTGAGAAATTTATTCTCTTTGCTCTCAGATGCCATCTCATCAATCCATTCTATATTACCATAATTAAAATAATCCATAATGAAAACCCCATTTTATATTTGCTAGGATAATTTGCCGAAACATTTGTTTCTCACTGTCCCCTCACATTATCAAGTCTATAACCACTGACACTATTTGCTCCATGCATCTTGATCATGGAGGGGCATAAATCCTCTGCCACATTAACAGCACTCATCCCCCTTTTCTGCCTGCGTCTTCACAAAAAAAAAAAAAAAAAAAACATCAAATGCTTCCATCTCCAATAGAAAGTCATCCTCATCCAACCACATCTCTTTTTTTGGGGGGTGATTTTTGGGTGAATAAATTCATCAATGTAAGAATTCTGTTTCTCTATTTTGGATACCTCTAGCATTTGTTAACAAATAATAACTAATTTCTGGTTTTATAACAAGTCCCACCAATATCACTTCTTGGATGTGACTCCCCCATATCTCCTCCTGGGCATTCCTCTGATCCTACATCCTCCCCAAACTCAATCATCCCAACACCTCGGGCCATCTTGATCTAGTCTTGTCTATTCATACATATATTTCTACATCTTACATCCACACTTCCCGCAGAGTGTTTCCCTGTCCACCTTGACTTTCTGTTTCACTGTGTGTGTCTCATTTTCCTGCTTTCTCTCATTCCCCTCAATCACAAGCTATCTTTCCCTACTTTTATGTTTTTCCAGATCTCCTCTTACTTCCTTAGGTCTTCATTACTCTCCCATCTTGGTCACAGTCTGTGACAAGGCCAAGACCAAAAGGCTCAACTGCCATTTGAGCAGGTTTGACAAGTTTAGTGTATTTGGTCCTTAGAAAGTCTGCTTTCTGAATTTGTTGATGTTTTTTACATTTATTACAGGCTATCGTATAAGTTAAATGAGAAGTTGAACATTTTATAATCATTCAATTTCCTTGCTAATTTTTATATTTCAGGTTTTAGAGATCATATCTTTGCCAGGTTAAGGTACTTAAATATATTCTTGGATTTCTATTGTATGCAAAAATGCAACTATACCAGTTATTTTTCAGTTAAATATTGACTCCTGATGATAGCAATGCCACTTAAATTGAAACATCAAGACTATATATTATAGTTATTAATATAGCTATTATTTATCCATTCACTGAATGAGGATGATGTCCTGACAGAAATGCAGATGGGGATTATGATTTTAATCCCCATCTGCGTTTAATCCCCATTTTCATGTGTATGTATGTGTGAAAGGTGCTATTGATGAAAGCAGAGTAGTCATTACATGCAAGATGAAAATCAAGAGAAAAAGTGGGAGTGGTTCTGAGGCAGTATGGCATGAGCAGAGATGAAAAGGATGAAACATTTAGTTGGATATTGCTATATACTTGGGAATGTGAGGGGGGGGGGAGACAGGACAAGGAAATGTGTAGACAAATTGGCCTGACAAGAAAGAAATTGACAATCATTATGGTTGCTTTATTCATAATAATATATATTGCAATGAAGGAATGGCATCCCGGAACAAAGAATCAATTTCTTAAGTTTTTGAGGGAAAGAGCTACCTTAGGCAGTATCAAGGACAACATGTAAGAATTGAGAATCATGGATTTGAACTTCTCATTAGAGGATGTTCTTTTAAATCAAGTATCAAATTGTCCTCCAGTTATTGAAGTGATCATGGAGTGATCAGCCATATGGTTGTGAACCATAAGTGGACCTCTGTAAGGAAGAGATATATGTGGAATTATAAGTCTGTTAATTATAAAAGCTCAAGAAACAACTTGAAGCTACATCGTGGAATGAGGAAATGGTAGAAAGGAAATCAATGATGTTGTCCAATACTAAAAAACAGTCTAGTAGAAGAATTGTCTGAATATATTCCAAAGAATAGGAAGTTAAAAAAAGCAAGTGTGGAATGGATGAATGAAGCAGCTAAGCATGCAATCTAGACAAAAGCCCTTATTGAAGGCAGTGTAAGGTGAGTCATAATAATCATTTGCATTAGGAATAAAATGTGCAAAAGTGATTTTTCTCATTAGCAATTAGCTAATGAAAAAAAAAAAATCCCTGAAAGTTTTCTTTTGAATTCAGCCAGCAGAAGAAAGGAGAAAAGAGGAGTTATAGAAGTATAAAACTGGTTAGTGAATGTGTAGAATGCTAACCACAATGGAGGATATATTTGAAATATCAAATAAGGAATTCAAAAACGTATTTATCCTTATCAATGTGACATCAAGCAGAGTGTGAGTGCAGTGAGAAGGAGGAGAGATTGACAGTAAGCAAGAAATATATGGGGAATTGAGTAACAGTCTTAATAAGAATAAACAATCTTAACAAAGCAATGTGATAGGTATCAGCAAGTTGTGTACAAGGGAGCAATATCCCAGAAAAGGAATGTGACTAGCAGTGTGCTTCAAGGATCTATTTTGGGGACATTGCTGTTTAACTTGTATGTTAATAAGATTTGAAAAAACCTGAATGGGGATGTGCAACTGTTTACATGTGACACAGAGCTGTTCTATTCCTTATAGTAGGTCTATAAGGAATAGAGAAGGTGTTGTAGCTTTACAAGACATGAACAGACTAGGAGTGTATGCAAGTGAGGTAGCTAGTTCAATGTTAGTGTAAGTTTTAAATTTGACTTGAAATAGAGACTTCGGCAGTATTAAAAATAAGAAAATTGTGAATATCTGGATATCTTGTTTGTTTCCATACGCTGTGTAGTGTGAAAGAACAAATGTGCTCTGAGCTGCATGACTATGATATGATTCGTAATGAAGTAAAGAATATGGGAAAGCAAAAAAAAGTGATTTGTGGACATGAGATAAAAGGTTAAAATTTAGAGATGAATAGCATCAGTTGTGAAGGTCAGCCTGGTGGATTGCAACCATATTGACAAGAATGTTGATAAGCTCGTTAGAGATTCGGAATATTATTGGGCTATTACATAAATCATTTCAACTAGTATATGAAAATATGTTCCCCCTATTTAATTTTGGAATTCCACTGAAGATTGATATGTAAATAGATATTTTAGGCTAGTAAAACCACTAATGTAAGTTTTTTATTGTATTAAGTTTTCTTTTAAATGTCTATTTATGTTTAATTTCACTAAAACTGTATAAGGATGTATGAGCAAGCGAGTAAGAAGTGGATTTATTTGTATGTGGCAGGTAGTGGGGAGACAGAGAGAGAGAGAGAGAATGGGGGGGGGGGGTATGTGCAAGGAATGAATTGCCAGAGTGGGTAAGTGAATTAGCACATTCACTAGTGTTGTGATACATATTATGAAAGGACCACTATTGACTTCTATGATACCATTGAGATATAAGTAATACAAATACAGTATGAAGGTCAGTGATTAATAGGAAGTAGAAGCACACAAACATAACATTTAAGTACTCCCACACTGATGAAGAAGTTAAAGAATGAACAATCATCCACTCACACATACAGTGAGAGTGACACAGATACAACCGTATCTGTGAAATAATTTCCCTTTTTTTAGTACAAAATACCTTTTATTTCTGAGAGAAGCCTCCTCATTCAATATTTTAAAAAAATGGCAGTTTTTTAATCAAACTTTTGCTGAATTGTGCTTGAAATGCCTATTTTTTTAATGTACTGTACATTAATGCACATTAATGTGTGCAGAGTTCTATACGAACATTAAAAACTAGTACATACTTTTATATTTCTTTCTTGTTTCCAGGGCATAAGATTTCCAATTCCTGGATTTTACAATGATTTGAGGAAGTCCCTTAAAAAATGTAAAACAGAGGTTTCACTGCATTTTACCAGATAATTGAGACATTAAGATTACAAATGAAAGTGACAACTGATCTGATAATGAAAGATGTTACTATGAAAGGATACCGTATGTCAATTGAACTGATGAGTAGAATAATCAGTATAATCAACAATACTGTAACAGCATTATATAAAAATCATAGCAAATTTAAATAAGTAAGCTATAAAGCTTTAATGTGTTATCCATTAATATGTTCCTAGTCTAGAACTGTTAAGAAGGCGGATTTAATACTTTGATGCTAATGTCAAATGGAATCTTTCATTATTACTATTAATGATGCATAGTCTGGTATATTGATCATAACAGAAACTATTAATGCATTTCTAAATATAGCCTATTAGTATAAAAATATGAGAAAAAGTTCTTTCATTCATTGACACACACACACATAAACACACACCCAGAGTGAGAGAGAGAGAGAGAGAGAGAGAGAGAGCAGGATTCTACAATTTACATTTTATTAATTAATTAATTAATTAAATACTAAGTATTGTCAAACATCTTCTATAAGGAAAGAGAAAACTAAGGTTTGGAGAAATGTGCTGTTGTTCTTGACATTTTCCGAGCATTTGATTATATCAGGCATCAAGGCCTACTCAAGGTTACCATTCTTCAGACTACCTTCCAACGTCTGCAATTGAGTAGTAAGCATTCTCTCTGGGCATTCACTTCATGCCATTTTGGATGGATTTCTCTCTTCGAGCTTCACCACAATACAGGAGTACCTCAGGGCTCTGTTCTATCACTTACTCTTTTTAATCCTATAGATAAATAACCCCTACTTTCAATCACCACTAATCCTATACACAGCACTGCTGACAACAGTACTCACCATACTTATTCAAAAAACACCGCAATGCTCAGGCATCCCAAGCTTCAAGATCATCTGCAACTAGTGTGCCTGAAATACTGATCTCCATGCCATCCTTCAATGGGGTGCTTCAATGGGATCAGGATAACCTAAACACCTTCAGTGCCACCAAAATTCAGTCTTGCTTTTTTCTCTCACAAAAGAGATCTCAGCTCACCTACCCTTACCTTCAGTAATACATAAATCATCAGATTGGATCAGATCTCTCTCTCTCTCTCTCTCTCTCCCCTTGGCTGACATTTACCTCAAGCCTCTCCTGGTTTGAGGTAACATATCAATGGCTTCTTCAGCTTCTAAAAAACTGGGCATTCTTTTCTGCTCTGCTCTAGATGCTACTTTTTAATATTATTATTATTATTATTATTATTATGATTATTATTATTATTATTATTATTCAGGCCTCAAAGGAGTCAAAAGACTCATCGAGGGAGGTCCTTCCTAAGACATAAAGTCTGTCAAGACTCATCGAGGGGAGGCCCCCCCTGAGAAACACAAAGTCTATCATACAACTCTTTAAACTCACTGACCGTTCTCGCTCCCACCACTCCATCAGGCAATGCATTCCACGGATCAACCACCCTCCACACAAAGAAACCACTCCTTACCCTCTTGCTCACAGTTTCCTTTCGTAACTTCCAGGGATGGCCTCTTGTCATCACTCCTTCCCGCTGTTCAACCAAGTGAAAGAACTCCCCAGTGTCAACCACCTCTCAACAGGTTAAAAGTCTCAATCATATCACCTCTCCTTCTTCTATCCACCAAACTCTGCAGTCCACATTCTCTCAGCCGATCCTCATAACTATCCTTGTACAGTCCTGAAACCATCTTTGTCATCCGTCTTTGTATCCTTTCCACAGTTAATTTATCCCCTTCAAATCCTGGGGACCAAATCTGAGAACAATAGTCCAAGTGTGGTCTGATCAGAGACTTATAGAACGGAATGATAACCCTCTTATCTCTGCAGGTCAGTGTCCTTCTCATAATTGCAGCAATCCTCTGTGTTACCTTCACCACCTTTGCAATATGTCCCCTAAACTTCAGGTTTCTATCAATCATCAACCCCAGATCTCTTGTCTCTCCTACTTCCTCCAGTATAACTCCTCCCATAGAGTATGTAGCATCCCATCGATGTTTCCCAAACCTCAAGACCTTACATTTTGCTGCATTAAACTGACACCCCCATTCATTTGCCCATCTATCTAGCTTATTTAAACCCTCTTGCAGGGCTACCACATCTGCACTATTACTAATAATCCTTCCCAGCTTCGCATCATCCGCAAACAACTGAATATCCCTCTGCAATCCACTGGCTATGTCATTGATATAAAGGTTAAACAATATAGGTCCTAGTACTGAGCCCTGTGGGACCCCACTTGTAACCCTCTGCCTCCTGGAAACTGCTCCACCATACACAACTCTCTGATACCTATCAGACAGCCAATCCTGAATCCAGTTGACCAATCTGACATCCAGACCCATGTGCTGCAACTTAAATATCAGCTTATCATGTGGCACCCTGTCAAATGCCTTCGCCAAGTCTAAGAAATTTGCAGTATATGCCTTTCCCTCATCTAATGTTCTTGAAACTTTATTATAAAAGGCTAGCATATTGCTAAAACAAGAGCGTCCTTTCACAAATCCATGTTGATTCTCACAGATAACATTACCCTCATCTGCCCAATGCTGTATACGGTCCCTCACTACTTTCTCCCCAGCCACTTCTTTCCATAGTTCATAATAGGACAATTGAGTAAATATCAGGAAACATTCCTCATAGAAATCCTCCAGTCAGTTCTTGACTGATACAACTTTCACCTCTATAAATGAAGCAGCTGTCCAAGTCTTTGTCTATCCACTTTGTTATGGGTCTTTCTCTTTCAGGTTCCTAGAATAAGTCCTTCAAGGACTTGTATTGGGAGAGCCATTAGATCTGCTATGGCCATGCTAGATGAGTTGTTTCCTTTGAATCTTTGTTATAATATTATCTCTTAGACTGGCAAAAGAATTTGTGATATGATAATTGTATGGAATATTTAGGAGATATCTATAGAACTCATTTCAAAGGATCCAAGTTTGATTTCCATACAGGAATACTACATTAACAAGTGTATTCAATCTGTAACTATGAGTTGCTGATCTGACTTTTGTTGTTTTAGTTTTTAAAGAGCTGTTGTTAGTTTTGCAGTATCTGTTCTAATATCCTGTCTTGATCTCCATCTTTATAAAAGATATTGACTAGATATTTGAACTGTTGAACTTCTATATAATTACCCTTGAGTAGGATTTATTTCAGTTTCTGCTAAAGCATTTCCTTCTTGTCAAGAAACACAGATATTTGTAATTTTCTTTGATTTTTGGGTAATGATGATTAAACTATATTTTTTAAGAAAATGATCTAATTTTTTAATGATTTGTTGAAAGATCTGATTTATTTTCCACTAGGAGATCAACATGATCAGTAAACTTTAGATTACTTATGCTTTTGTCTGTTACTCCAATATCACAATTATTAAGGGATTCCTTTACAACATATTTGAGAAAGCAGTCAAATAACAATGGTGATAGTGTACACCATTGTCTCACTCCACACTCTGGAGAGCTGTTGCTGAAAGGGGAACTATAGTTACCCTTGATTTCAATCATCATTTCAGAAGATGAGTACAAAGATTCAATCAATTATATTATTTTGCTATCACATAATTCTGTAGAATTTTCCAAAGGGCAATATGCTAAATAGAATCAAATGGTTTTTGTAAAGCAATAAAATTATGGCGCTTCTTTATTATGTTTCATTATTTTTCCCTGATGATATGGAGAAGAAACACATGGCGTATTATACTCCTGTTTTTCTTAAATCCAGCCTTAAAGTCGGAAATTGGATTCCAGTTTGCTTCAATTTGTGAGAGTAGGATATCTAAAAATATCTTGCTTTGATAGGACTAGCAGTTTTAAAATTAATGTTTTTTCTTTTTTGAAATGAGTGCGTTCCACACCTGCTGGAAAATTTTGTGACCTTCACTAACAATGGGTTCTATTCCCATCATTTAATAGTTCTGATTGAATAATGTGAATTTTTACCATTTTCCTGTTTTGATCTTAAAATAACTCTTTCTACTTATTTTCTAAGTATAGGATAATCACCATTCTCTGTTATAATTGGAAGAATTCCCTTTAACTTTTTTTCAGCTACTAAATCTATACTAATCCGAAATCCATCCATCCTTAGAATACTGTCTCTATTTTTAAGAACAGTATTTGGGTGTTCATGTTTAGGTATATATAACAGCATACAGTTGATGTTTGCATGCTGATTTAATCCTTTATGTTTTCTAATAGAGTATCTTTATGGATTTTGCAATGGAAATAGTATTGCTGCTTTGACTGAATTTCAATAATGATTTTCAAAATGAAGAATTTTGAGTTGAAGCACATTTAGCAGATTCAGAAATGGAGAGAGCAGAACATTTTGTAGCAATGACATTTCATTTTGTAGCACTAAACATACTGTAGTGGTACATAGCTGGGTCCCCATATAAGTGCTCAAAGGATTTCTATGCATGTTCTCCAAATGAAAGTATGTAGACTATTGTATGGAGGAGATGTCTATCCATACACACAACATATTGTGTCTAATGGTATGAGTCCAGGTTTGAAATTTTTCTAATTAGCCAGCTTTGTAATTAGCTCAATGCCAGTCACTGATTACACATATAGTTAACTCTCATTCCATGATGAAACTCAACAACACATTCAATCTCATCCGATCATCTAACATGCATGGTCAGTACCACTGTGAAAGTCATTTTCAAAATCTTCAGTATCAATGTGTAGTGTGGTAGTCATCTGCTATTTTTGAAGATCATCTTACAAGTAATGTTTATCTACAATTTCTGCAAGGTGAACTGCTAATGCTTGTTAGATGATTTTTGTTATGTGGCCTTGTATATATATATATCTCCAACATGATGGAGCTCCTTCATATTTTCCTGTGCTTAACGACTGTTTCCCTGCACAGTGGGTTGGTTGTGGTAGTCTGCTAAATTGGCCATCCAAGTCTCTGGTTCTGCTCTTTGGAGATCTGTGTATGAAGTGCTAGTGAATCATACAGACCTCTAACATGGCATGTACTGTTCACTGAGCATCTAGAGAGGATTGCCCTCAATTCTGTGGATTGAAATGTATTATGTGAGGTACAGATAATTTACAAAAACTGAGTTAAAAATGATGAATTCTGCATTGTAGATTAATGCATAGTGAAAGTGACTAGGAATGGTATGTATGAATCTGTAAAAAAGTAGAGATTAATTGTAAAGTCTGTTCATTAATACCAGATGTCTAGACAATGGAAAATTTGTTCAATTAATGGATATATCTGTGTATCCTTACTAGAATTAGCAAGCTTGATTATAGATAAAGATATGCATATAGGAGGAGAATGTAAAGTGTGTAATATGTTCAGGAAAGATGGATAGATGGGAGGAGTGATAATGAGGAAGGTATTGAGACCTATGATTATAATGATCCTAGATAAGATAAAAAGTAGCTGTGACTTGGAAGATGGTGAGTTAGAGGCTATTCAGGTAAAAGCTGATAGGGAGAAATATATAGCAGATTGTTCCTACAGAAACTAGAAGATTTAGACAGGAGTAATTAACAATATATCTACAAATTTCCTCAGTGGATATAAGTGAGAGCAATCATAGGGATCAATTTTAATTATGCACATATAAAATGGCCAAATGAAAGCATCAAGAATAAATTTAAAAAATACATTGAGTTTTTGAGTGATAATTGAGAGAGAGAGACACACACACACACACACACACACACACACACACACACACACACACACACACACACACACACACACAGCATAGCTTTTTAAAGAGAGGGCAGAAAGCAGATGAGGTGAAAGTTTTGGTTAGTATGAATAACCTGAGAGGAAGTATCAATGTATAATAGAAGATTTGTAAACAATATTAAAGTTTGTGCATCAGAAGAGTGTATGGAGAAGGACAGTGAGTGTATTGCCTTCATACAACAGAAAGGAGATAAGAAAAACACTGATGGCATTATAATGAGAATGTATAGGAAAAGAGGTTTGGAATATGGATGTCTGAGGTGCATTTCATAACAAGAGACAACATCTCCAAATGTATATAGTAGATACTGAACATCCAAACAATTATGGATGGAGACACAACATTTGGAGATGTTGTGATTCTCTGAATAAAAGCATATTGAGTGAGGGAAATATGAGTCACTGAGGTGAGACGGCAAGAATGGCCACATGCAGGATGGAGTAACGAGAGGTTGCATGACGCATATCAGAGTAGGGTGGAAAGTGAGAACAACAATGGGTATAAGAGCAAGAAAACACGATCCATTGCTTTTTCTCCATACATATGTTTGATGTTTAGAAAGAAGGGGATTAGTTCATGTCTTAGTAGAAGCAGTTTGCATAAAGATTATTGATATCAGAGAAACACTGCCGACAGAAGATGATATCCTGATAGGTATAGATTTTGAAGAGAAGAAATAATATGACTACCATTGACAAATTTTAGTGAGCTAAGTGGACTTAGATGCTTCTCATGAAAACCAAATGTTACAACCCATATTTTGAGAACTTTTGCTATAAATTAACTGCCTTGAAGAAAGGAGACTACAGACTGAGAGATTGAAACTTATAACAGCTATACTGCCATTTTCCTAGACTTAGCAAAGGCATTTGACAGGGTGCCACATGATCAGCTGATATTCAAGTTGCAGCACATGGGTCTGGATGTCAGATTGGTCAACTGGATTCAGGATTGGCTGTCCGATAGGTTTCAGAGAGTTATGTATGGTGGGGCAGTTTTAAGGAAGCAGAGGGTTACAAGTGGGGTCCCACAGGGCTCAGTACTGGAACCTATATTGTTTAACCTTTATATCAATGACAACTGTCAGTGGGTTGCAAGGGGATATTCAGTTGTTTGCAGATGATGTGAAGCTGGGAAGGATTATTAGTAATAGTGCAGATGTGGCAACCCTGCAAGAGGATTTGAATAAGCTAGATAGATAAGCAAATGAATGGGAGTGTCGGTTTAATGCAGCAAAATGTAAGGTCTTCAGGTTTGGGAAACATCGATGGGACACTGCATACTCTATGGGAGGAGTTAAACTGGAGAAGTAGGGAGACAAGAGATCTGGGGTTGATGATTGATAGAAACCTGAAATTTAGGGGACAGAGGATTGCTGCAATAATGAGAAGAACACTGACCTGCAGAGATAAAAGGGTTATCATTCCATTGTATAAGACTCTGATCAGACCACACTTAGACTATTGTTCTCAGATCTGGTCCCCAGGATTTGAAGGGGATAAATTAACTGTGGAAAGGGTACAAAGGCGGATAACAAAGATGGTGTCAGGACTGTACAGTGTTAGTTATGAGAATCGGCTGAGGAAGTGTGGACTGCAGAGTTTGGTGGATAGAAGAAGGAGGGGTGATATGATTGAGACTTTTAAACTGGTGAGAGGTGGTTACAGGGTTGACACTGGGGAGCTCTTTCGCTTGGTTGAACAGCAGGAAGACAAGAGGCCATCCCTGGAAGTTATGAAAGGAAACTCTATGCAAGAGGGTGAGGAGTGGTTTCTTTGCATGGAGGGTGGTTGAACCATGGAATGCATTGCCTGATGGAGTGGCGAGAGTGAGAACGGTCAATAAGTTTAAGGATAGGTATTGGTGTTTCCTAGGAGGGACCTTCCTCGATGTGTTTCTTAGAAAGGACCTCTCACGATGAGTCTTTTGACTCCATGGAGGCCTGAATGGTAATAATAATAATATAGAGGAGATACTGCACAGGGTAATACAGTAATAAGTTGTGGGAGAAAATGAGATCTTATCTGGATGCTAACTGAGTTCTGTGAGTAAAGGAGTGAAAAACAGACTTTCTGCATGGTAAGTGGAATGCATTACTGAGAGAGAAAGAGAGAGAGAGAGAGAGAGAGAGAGAGTGGTGAACGTATCAATGCTGCATGTACTCAAAGAAAGTTAAAAATACATACTGTAGTCTAGAGGAAGAGAGGACTTCCCATGATGAGTCTAATGAAGGCATTATATTCAAAATAATAGACATATTAATAAACATTGATTACTGAGACTACTTCACGGTTACTTACTGTCTTTATAACGGCTTGCTGTACAACAGCCAATCAGTGTGGATCTATGCCAGTTATATACAAGTTATATTGGTTGACAACAATGGTATTATCTTTGATGGATAGCACGGATTTGCTTAAGGGAGGTCATCTACTTACTTCTTACAATAAGGTGACGGCTTCAAAGGAGATGGATACATAGTAGTATACTTAGATTTTGGAAAGGCTTTTGATAGATTACCTCATGATAAGTTGATAGTCAAACTAGAGTAGATGGGGGTTGAATATTAGACTAGTGCATTGAATCAATGATTGGCTATCTGATATTTATTATAAGCAAGTTGTGTAAGGAGAAGTATTATCTTAGAAGAGGAAAGTCACTAGTGGTGTGCCTCAGGGGTCTTTTTAGGGTCATGACGGTTTAATTTGTATGTTAATGATATTTGGAAAGATTTGGATGGGAATGTAGATGATGCAAAGTTGAGATGAACTATAAGGAGTAGTAGGCCTTACAAGAAGATTGAATAGATTGAGTGAATGGGTCAGGAGTGGGGGATGCTAGTTCATGGTTGCAACGTGTAAGGTTTAAAAATTTAGGAAACAAAGATGGGATGTAGAATTTATGCTTAGTGGGAATATATTGTTGGAGGTGGAGGACACACTGCCAAAATTGTAAGGATAACACAACGAATTCTGGAAATGATGTGGAGGACACTGACTTGTAGAAATAAGGAGATTCTTGTTCCATTGTAAGGCTCTGATTAGGCCACACATGGGCTACTGTGCAGAGATTTGGTCACCTAGTTTTCTAAAGGACAAACCAGGTGACCACATCTGGTCTTTCTTTCTTCCATGACATGTTAGTCAATGTCATGGAAGAAAGAAATTTCTTCCATAGATCATCATTCATCATTCCATAGATAAGACTAAGGTTAGCCTGATCTATGGAATGATGAATATCAGGAAAGGTTGAGAAGATGAAATTTACAGAGTATAGTAGATAGGATGAAGAAGAGTGATATAATAGAGAAGTACAAGTTGGTAAAGGATATAGGATCAATGTTGAAGAGGTTTTTCTTAAAATAGTGGGAGATCAGAGGAGAAACAAGTTCAACCCTGGAAGCTGTGTAAGGAAGGTGTGAATAAGGGAGTGAGAAGCAGATTTTTTGCATGCAGAGTTGTGAATGATTGGAATGCCTTGTCGGAGGGTGTGGTGTCTCTGTAGAGAATTTGAATGTATTTAAGGCACAGTATGGTGAGTATGAGTATGATAAAGGGACCTTCTAGACAAGCCTTTCACTCCATGAGAGTCTTAGGGTAATAAATAATAGTTTACCGAACTAAGTAAATACTAGGTGAACAACATGTAGCTAAGCAGGAAAACAGATTCATCAAGTAAATACCATATTGTCACATAACTATAAGTCTGCAAATATTCGAATGTATAAAATCAATTTCTGTACCATAAACATCCTTTAAACAAACATGCCAAAGATCAGATGCAGAGTATACAAATGGTGGGGACATATTAGAGATATTAGGACATATTAGAGAGAAGTGAAGAAGATGAGGGATCTGGGGATGATGATGGTGGATAAGTGCCTAAAAATTCAGGGACACATTGCTAAAATTGTGAGAACAGCACCATATATCATGGCAATAATGCAGAGGACAGGTGATTTATGGAATATCCAGTGTTAACATTTCATTATATATTCATAATCCTAACAACTTGTGCCAGTTGTTGAAGTTTTTGAAGTTGCTGAATGATCCTCTTATAAATTAAGCCATGTATTATTTTCTTCTAATTTTACAGGTTCTAACCTTAGGACTATATTTGGTGTTTCACTATGTTACGTACATAAAAATTAAGCTCTTTTATATATATATATATTTCATTAAAAAAATGGATGTACATGTGTGTGTACACACACACACACACACACACACACACACACATGTATCCCATAATTCTTAGTGCAGTTTTAATCTTTAATTGCTTCAAAAGTATCATAGTTACAGAGTTGCAATAAATATCTTTTGAAAATATAACTATTAGAATTCTTGATGTATGAATATTATTATTATTTCATTACATTTTTTCTTTATTTTTTTTTAGACTGGTGTGATTGAAGATGGCAAATGTTGAAGAAAAAGTCAACTGCATCCTATAGCTTGCTGAACTCATGTCCATAACAGCAGTAAGAAGAAAATTCTCTGCCCATTATAACAAGGAGGCTCCCCAAAGAAATTTAATTAATGGCTGGATGAAAAAATTCAAAGAAATTGGATCAATTCATAACAAACCCAGATCAGGGACACGTTCATCAAGGGAAGTAAATGTGGTGAAAATCGAAAGGGCATTTAATAAGAGCCCCGAGAAATCAGTGCGATGTGCTACTACTGAATTAAATATACCAAAAATCACAGTGCACAGAATTCTAACCAGACAACTCCATAAACATGCTTACAAAATAATAACTGTTCAAATGCTACAAGAAGAGGATTATCATGCCAGGTTGGATTTCTCTCAACTGATGAAGACACAAATGGAATATGACACAGATATTATTGACATGTTGACTTTTTCAGATGAAGCAACATTCCACATAAGTGGGACAGTAAACCATCACAATTGCCACATTTGGGGTACAGAGAAGCCTCAGGAAATGTGGCAACATGAAGGACATTCACCAAAAGTTAATGTGTGGTGTGCAGTTTGGAGGTGTTGCATTATTGGGCCATTCTTTTTCGATAAGTCCACTGTCAAGGGTGAATCTTAATTAGCAATGCTTCAGAATTTTTTTATTTCTGAATTAAAGAGATTAAATCTTATGAATAAAACTATTTTCCAACAAGATGGGGCACCCCGTCGCTATGCGACAGAGGTACGAAAGTTTCTAGATGATACTTTTGCAGACAGGTGGATCGGTAGAGGAGGTGCTCTTGCGTGGCCACCTCGGTCACTTGACCTGACTCCAGTTGAATTTTTCTTATAGGGTCATATCAAAACAGTCATGTATGTTTCAAAACCTGCTTCTCTCGATGACCTTAAGATTAAAATTACAAACACAATGAAGTCACTGCACAGCAACTACTAAACGTTTTCGGGAACTTCGAAAATTGCCTAGCTACATGCATCATACAAGATGGCAGTCATGTTGAGCACTAATAAGAAACAAATTATTGTAGATAAAACTTAATTACATACTCTTTAAACTATTATATACTATAAATCTGTAACTTTTATAATAATGTTGAATCTCTTAAAATTTACAACTGCACTAAAAATTATGGGACACCCTGTATGTATATGAATGTGTGTGTATATATATATACAGGGTGTTCAGGATAAATTTGACAGTTTCGTAAGGAAAAAGAAAATCTTCTTTGTATCTATTAAATTTAATGAATTGACAAAAAAACATTACAGGCAGAGTTAATTACAATACTATCAACAAGATTTACTCAAAATAACCACCATTAGCATCGATCACAGCTTCAATTCTGCTTCGGAACCTCGAACAAGCTGATGCTACAGTCTCCCTGGGAAGGGCCACAAAAACTGTTTTAATTTTATCCATTAACTGGGCTTTTGTATTACTGGAAGTGCGATTGGTGTCTTTTTCAACTGCGCCCCATACAAAATAATCCATGGGGTTAAGGTCTGGGGAGTTTGGAGGCCAAACATTTGGACTGGTGAAGTCGTAGAAATTTTCAGACAACCATTTTTGACTTTTCCCAGAGGTGTGGCAAGGGGCCGAATCCTGCTGCCATACATACAGCCTACCATTGGCTACCCTTGTTATCCAGGGCTTGACTACAGTTAGCAACTCCACGAACAAAGCCCGAATTCCAATGCCAGGGTTCTTCAACACCTGTTCCTGCAGATTTGCGAGGAATTCTGCTGTACGAACGCAATCAGATCGTCTGCTAGGGATCTTTCTTCTTGCTACATCCTCGTAGTCACCATTGCAAGTCTCTAGTTCATGCCTGATTGTTTTTACTGTATTCAGGGAGCATTGGGCAGCAGTCGTAATATCCTTATTTTGATGGCGGGCACGAATCATCATGATACAAGTTATTCTCTTCCATGATTCAGGTGGGTTCCAGCTATCCATCCTTTCTGACATCTTGTATATGAATGAAGAAGGGTCCAAACTTTTAAATGAAGAGAAGTGTGTGTTAATACATGTAACTTACGGAAAAATATAATTAATTATAAATATGTCAAATTTATCCCGAACACCCTGTATATATATATATACAGTTACACCCCAAGTTACGTAACACGCGACTTACGTAAATTCGCAGTTATGTAATAAATCTACCAGTGCATATGAACACGTTTGCAGCTTTGTGCAGATGCATCTTTGACAGCCTTATTGCAGTACAGTAGTAGATGCCTCGCACAGTTAGCTCAGTCACTTGTTATCACTGCTAGTTTCATTGTTTTTTACCCTTAAAATGGAATGCAAACGCAAAACTGAATACACTGGTAATAAATCTAAAAAACAAAGGCCTGCAATTACTTTAGAAGAAAAGTTGAAAATAATTCGTATGTATGAAGAAATTCTATCAACAATAGCTCAGGAAATAAATCGACCTATTTCGACAGTGAATACAATAGTGAAGTATAAAGTTCGCATTGTTGAAAGCATGAAAGGTGCAGTAGTGTTGAAGGGCACCAAGAAGAGGCTGGGCCCGATATCAGAGATGGAGAAACTGTTGTCTCACTGGATTGATGATCTGACACAGAAGCGGATACCATTAAGTTTACTGATTATCCAGGAGAAAGTATGTCCTTATATAAGGATTTAAAAGAGCAGGCCAGCATCACGGACGTGGAGAGTACATTTAAAGCTATATTATGTATATTTTTATATTATGTATTTTTCATACTTTCATATTTACAGTATGCATATTATTCAAATACAATTGATAATTTTTTCTTATAATTGAATTTTTTTTAATCACCTCAAAAATTAAAAATATTAAAATGGAAAATATGTGATTAACGGCAAAAAAAATTAATGTAAGACAGCGGTATGAGTAGCCATTGAATATTTTATTGTATGTATGTAATTTACAAATTTGACTTAAGTAAAATTCGAGTTACGTAAAGGTTTATGGAACGCATTACTCACATAACTCAGGGTGTAACTGTATATATAAACATAACATATAAAATAAAATTGTATAAAAACTATAATGATTCTTTTACTCACTCACATACCCATTCATAAACCTTAAAATATTGGGTCAAATTATATAAGCAAAGTGGATATTAGATCCAGCATTATTTCTTTTGGCTATTTATTTTAGTAATTGGGTCAAATATTTTCTGACATTAAATGCAAAATATCTGCAAAGGCAGAAGTTCACATATTTCAGCCAAAGACTCAAACAAACATAACAGTACCTAATAGTAAACTGTTCTGAAAAGTCAAAACACATGTTCATAAATCTTAGCCGGCAAAGGTTGGTCGATTGGTACAGCCTCTACTACTAATGGCACAGTTAAGTAAGTTTGAGCGCGGTTAGTAGTTGGAAGGAGGACAATCGTTCGATGCTGTTGGCACACTCTCCCTCAATGAGTCTTTGGACTCCCTGGAGGTGTCAAATAATAATAATAATAATAATAATAATCTTTAAGTCCTAAGGGAAATAGCAACAAATTTCCTTGCATACAATCACACATGAAATTACTATTCATACCTGTCTTACTAAAGTATGTTCAGTTTCCTTCAAGGCAAATATCAAACTCAGTAACAGTTTACTTCATAAGTTTCAACTATCTAGCACTGAAACAGAACAGAATTATTTTGGAATGTTCCTGTATATTTATGTGATAGCTGTCAGTTCCATAAACATAAATAATAGCTTCCTATCCAATCATCAATGAAAGAAAAAAAGAAAAAAAAATCACAACAGTAAAGACACATTAACTTCTCAATAAGAACTTAAACAAATACAGAATACACTAAAAATCATCATTTGTTTTTTTATACTTATTTTCTTTATTTCTTAAAGGAATCATTTAGAACCCTTCCGTTTCTTCTTTGATCCATTCCATTTTTTTACAATGTCTTTCTCTGTCATTGTAAAAAATGACATGTACATCAGCTGTTCGTTTCATATCACAGCAGAACATACATTGTATTTTCTGCTTTTGCAATTGCATGAGTGATGTCACAACAGTTGAGTATCACAAAACGCAAAGAGAAGTTTTCTGACAGACTGGTATATTTATTAGCAGTATGATGAATTTTTTTCCCACTTGATAACTATTTCATGCACTCGGTATAAAAAAAAAACCTCCACTGGTATTTTAATTTT
This sequence comes from Typopeltis vanoorti, assembly GCF_054136105.1. Classification (NCBI taxonomy): domain Eukaryota; kingdom Metazoa; phylum Arthropoda; class Arachnida; order Uropygi; family Thelyphonidae; genus Typopeltis; species Typopeltis vanoorti. The sequence goes on from NC_143570.1 coordinate 40,807,251, forward strand.
AATAATATAGGAAGGTACATAGATTTTGCTGATTTCTGTTGTTCCTACTAAATTTGAAAACTAATTCCATCAGCGACTTAAACCATGAGGTGCGGTTAGGCTAATCATTTAATAAGCAAAACTACATACACTGCTGCTTTTTTCTTATAACAACGGAATATTTTGAGAAGCAATTTTATCAATATACCAATATTTGTATACAACTTTTATTCCAAATTAGTTAACTAAACTAAACTAACAATAATATATTTTATAAACAAAAACCATGTAAAGATAGTCAAATATTTCTACATGGGTATGAAGACAGACTGAGGATATGCAATTTGCAGAGATAAGGCAGTGGGAAGAATATGATAGAGACATAAGTTGATAAGCAGCCATTAGCAGATTAATATAGATAACGTTTTTCTTAGAACGAGGGAGATAGTGAAGAACAAGAGGCACTCCTATAGACTGTATAAGAAGGGGGAACAAGGAATATTTTTTTTTGAATGGAGAGTGGTAGGTGATTGGAATGCACTACCTGAGAACATGGCGAGTGCCGAGATGTATTTAAGGCTATGTCTTAATTGGTATGATGAGCTATGTCTACAACAGCAGAATTCCTATGATGAGTCTTTTAATCCCATAGAGACTGGGTGATGGTATTAATAATAATGATAACTTCAGTATTATGTGCAGGTATATTCTGCAAGATTATGCACGCTTTTGTACAACAGCCAGTGGATACCTTAATTGATGACTGCTGTATGCTTTAATGAGTAGCAAAAGCACACACTTACTATTGATTGTATCTTGGCTTGTAACATTTGTAAACAGAGCAACATGATTAAAAACTTGTGACCTGATGATTCTGTCACATCACACAGTATAGCAAACACTGCCATATGGACAGCTCATGCATTATAACACTACCAACAAGAAAAAAAAAGTAACCAACAGCAAATCTATTTTAAAAGGATTTCATTATAACAAACCCCCCCCACTATAACTTGTAACAGTACATCATGGTATATTTCACACATTTTGTACATAATGTGTGAAATATACATCTTCAAAGCACCAAATTATAATTGTGATAGCACACAACACTCAACTAGATAGTTGTAGAAACAATTCAAATTGTAATTGAAAAAGAGTTAATGTCCTAACAAGGCACTTACTTGGGGGAGCCAAATAACCATAAAGTTAATATGGAGAAATCGGCTATATTTGGTTTTAGAATGACTGTCGCTCAGATCTTTGGCAAATCAATGCAGCCATACATCTTGAAGTTGGGGAGTGCTTCATAGCCAAAGCCGATTCAAAAATAGTGTCTCAGACCTACAGTGACTTCTGTGAAGCACTGATATCTTCTTCCATTTAATGCTGTGTGAAGAAATATCCAGAGCATGATCTGTCAGTCCCAGCTTAACATATAGATGATCACAGAGTAATTTTTGTGTTCTTCAAGATAGATGTTAACTGATATACCAGGACAAGTAGGTTAAACTGCAAGCACAAAGAACTTTATACATTCAAGGATGTGCAAGAGGATGAATTTGATCTTTAGGAGAATGGATGACGGTAGCTAGCTGAACTATTGATATAACAGTGGAATGGTGATTATATTTGTGGAGAACTTTAGCTATTTTTCTGATGTATCCTGAATATAACAGATGGGGATGGTTTTGCTGTGATCATGTGTAGTAGTTGTAGGAGGGAAGGGAGGAGGTGTGCAAAAGGAAGGTGCCTGAGCATATTTACAAGGGCTATGTCATTTGAACAAATAACTCTGGCTGTGTGTGTAAGTGTTTTGAGAATACCATACTGTTTGGGATGGGTGATGTGATTGCTGTTATAAATACCTTCCTTTATATATGTGGTTTTCTTCTACAAACAGAAAAGGATAATGAACCATTAGGTAGCTATATCAGTGTGTCTAGAAAGAGGAGGCAATTGCTAATTTCTTTTCTATCATAAGTGTGTGTTTTTGGATGTTAGTTGTTTAGATGAGCTAAAAATGTATCTAATGTGTCTAGACTATGAAGCCAATGCCAAAGATATTATTCCCATATCATAGCCAAACTACTTGTTTATGTGTAGCTGTAGTTTTGTTGAGTGTTTGGTTATCAAAATGTTCCATATAGAAATTGGCTAGTGTGTGTGTGGGGGGGGGGGGGGGATGCAGTTTTATCTAGCTGTTTGTATATTTTACCTTTCCATGAAAAAACAAATAACTAGAATAAAGGATCACACAGATCACACACACACACACACAAATAATTTGTGTGTGTGTGTGTGTGATCTGTGTGATTAAAGTTCTTTGCAAATGCACTGCTATGAATAATTCACAACACTTACGATGATCTACATGCGTCTTATAATATATTTAATTCAATTCTTGCTACATTACTATGTAAAAGTTGCTTCAGAAACTACTGAAAAGTTCTGATGAAATTCTTAAAGGCATTGTTATTCCAAAGGAATTTTCTGTTGCGAACTATCCAATATAGCATATTATTCTCTGTGGTCCTCCTGAGCTCCAATAGTGAATTTCCTTTACATTAGAAATGCTGGTTTAAAATAAAAAGACTTCAGCAGGATCTTTTCTGGTTGTTCAATACAGTGAAAAGTGTACTAATTATGGTGTTTGCATAGTGAGAGATAAATAACTATGAAACCACTCAAAAATATTGGGAAAATATAAATCAGTTTAATATGACAATCATACTAACATACTCTATAATACATTTGATGTTTCATATACAACTAACATTTTCAAGATTATTATTATCATTTCTTTGTCATCATCACTGATTCAAGGACTCGTCACAGGAGATCTGCTCTAACTACTATTTGCACAATACTTGTGATACCACCCCTTCAATGATGAAGCACTCACAACCACCTCTGGCAACCCATTCACTACCCTCCAACCAAAACATCTAGCTCTAACACGCATGCTAACCACACTCTTGTACAATTACCAGAAGTGACACCTTCTTCTCTCCCTTCATCTCATATACTGAAAAACGTCTTCAGTGTCAATCCTATAAAATCCCTTTAATAATTTATTTGCCTATCAAACTAGTTTTTGAAGCCCACAGATTTTCAATCTGTTCTCATATGGAATAGTCCACAGACCTGCCACAATCTTAGCCCCCCCCCCCCCCTCTGGATTCTGTCAACCAATTCTTCATTGCCATGGATCAGATTCATGCATCAGTCTAGATGTAGCCTTATTAAAGCCTTATAATGAGGAATAATAATATCACATAATCTAAGGTGCTATTTTGGCCACCTTCACAATAAGTCTTCTAAGCTTCAACTGCCTGGCCTGGCCTCATTAATTTCCTGCAGTTCAGTTCCATCAATAGAGTCAGCTTGTGATCTTTTCACCCCAATGTGCATGACCTTATACTTAGCCATGTTAAACTGGCAGCCATTTACCTATGTTCATATTGCCAGTCTATGTAAGTTTTCATCACTTATCACTCTTCCTACTTCATCATCATCAGCAAACAACTAAATATTCCATCATTCCTTATATCATTGATGTATAAATTAAACAGCAGAGGACCAAGAACTAATCCATGCTGCACACCAATATTCACCTGTGTTCTTCCAGACTCAACTCCCCCCCATACACCACTCTTTGATATCTGTCTAGTACCCTCTTGTCTAAATCACCAGCTTCATACACATTTCCATTTGTTCCAATTTATGTAACACTGGAATCCAGTCAATTCCTTTATAAAGTCGAGCAGTATCAGTCAGTAGCTATTTCCTTTATCCAACTCAAATTGTCACTTTATTATAAAAAGTAAGCAGATTATGAAGGCAAGCTACTCTTCACAAAATCATATTGAGAAGTATAATAAAATATTATATTTCTCTCCATACAGTCCTGAATTCTGCTTTTACCGACTTCTCCAATAACTTAACCAACACCTCTGAGAGATACTAGTAGGGTTACAATTTGCAGCTTCTGTCCTGGAGTCTCCTTTATGTAGCAAAAATATTCTGCTCTCTTTCTACTCCAAAAATATTATCTCTTCCTAGATCTGAGTTTCAAATTAAACAACTTGGTCAGAGAAAGTGCCAATTGCCTTGTGCATTCTCATAATATGTGGGCTGATAACTCACCTAATTTCAGCCATGTTTGTATTAAGATTCTGCAATATAAGGAATACTCCTAGTCATCTATCCTCTATTCTTCCATCAATCAACATCTAGTACTGGAATAATTATCTATTTATTTTTTTTATGTTGCTCTCACCTACAAAAGGTTATTTGCTAACCTATAATACATTTTGTACCATAGGTGGGCTAAGGTTTTTTTTTTTAATTTTTATCAATTTTATATATTTTTTATATTTTTTAAATTTATTTTTACACAGTCCAGAAATCCTGTTCTAGAGATCAAACATGGAACTTTTTCAGCCATTTTTCAGGCCTCCAATTAGCAGGGAATTGGTTTCATACTGGGAGATAAAATTCATCTCCCATCTAAAGACACACACAAAAATCCATGCCCACATCAGGATTTGAACCTGCAGCCTGTTAGTTGGGGAGCAGGTATGCCAACCACTCAGCAAACTAGGTCAACATTAAAGTTATTCCTCCACAGTCATCTTCTTTTTACTTGCCATATAATGGAAGAACTCTGTGATTTCTTTTAGATTCACCAGCTAGCTTCCTCTTATAACTAGCTCTGGCCTTCCTTGCCATATGGTCACTCTTCTTGCTTGCACTGCACATGGGGTTGCTGTTCAGTCATCATCTTCATCAAATTACTAATACATACCATTAGGAAATGTGTAGGGTATTATGATAGTACTAAAAGAAAAGGTCAAATAATTAATAACTTCGTGTGAACAATTTCCTCAAAATTAATATGTGTTATATGTCAGATCTTATATTTAGATCTTCTAAGGCAGTTTTTACTATATCAATCCATCTGGATCTTGGTCTTCCCCTGGGTCTTTTTCCAAACATCCTAGCAAAAAACTTGTTTCACTAACCTTTCCTCTCCCATTCTGTTTAGGTGACTGTACCACCTGGGATTAGCTATGCACATACACTCCTGAATACTAATGTCAACTTCTTTCCTAATATCCTCATTTTTAATATGATACTGCTATTGATGTGTCATCCATTTACTCCCATAATCCTTCTCAGAATTCCTGTCTCCAGTCTTTCTTTGATCATGTAGAATATTTCTAACCCAGATCTCAGGTCTTTAAGTTAAAACTGATTTGAACACAGTCTTGTGTTCAGCTAGTTTAGTGTTTTGACAATAAACTAGCTGAACTAATTTCTCTTATTCAACAAAAATTTATTCAAATGACTTCCTACCCTACCCACTTTGCTAATTCCATTATCTGTTTGCAAATTTAATCATCCATCATAGTAGTGAGGGACTGTATACAGCATTGGGCAGATGAGGGTAATGTTATCTGTGAGAGTCAACATGGATTTGTGAAAGGGCGCTCTTGTTTTAGCAATATGCTAGTCTTTTATAATAAAGTTACAAGAACATTAGATGAGGGAAAGGCATATACTGCAATTTTCTTAGACTTAGCGAAGGCATTTGACAGGGTGCCACATGATAAGCTGATATTTAAGTTGCAGCACATGGGTCTGGATGTCAGATTGGTCAACTGGATTCAGGATTGGCTGTCTGATAGGTATCAGAGAGTTGTGTATGGTGGAGCAGTTTCAAGGAGGCAGAAGGTTACAAGTGGGGTCCCACAGGGCTCAGTACTAGGACCTATATTGTTTAACCTTTATATCAATGACATTGCCAGTGGATTGTAAGGGGATATTCAGTTGTTTGCAGATGATGCGAAGCTTGGAAGGATTATTAGTAATAGTGCAGATGCGGTAGCCCTGCAAGAGGATTTAAATAAGCTAGATAGATGGGCAAATGAATGGGGGTGTCAGTTTAATGCAGCAAAATGTAAGGTCTTGAGGTTTGGGAAACATCGATGGGATGCTGCATACTCTATGGGAGGAGTTATACTGGAGGAAGTAGGGGAGACAAGAGATCTGGAGTTGATGATTGATAGAAACCTGAAGTTTAGGGGACATATTGCAAAGGTGGTGAAGGTAACACAGAGGATTGCTGCAATTATGAGAAGGACACTGACCTGCAGAGATAAGAGGATTATCATTCCATTGTATAAGTCTCTGATCAGACCACACTTGGACTATTGTTCTCAGATTTGGTCCCCAGGATTTGAAGGGGATAAATTAACTGTGGAAAGGATACAAAGACAGATGACAAAGATGGTTTCAGGACTGTACAAGCATAGTTATGAGGATCGGCTGAGGGAATGTGGACTGCAGAGTTTGGTGGATAGAAGAAGGAGAGGTGATATGATTGAGACTTTTAAACTGTTGAGAGGTGGTTACAGGGTTGACACTGGGGAGTTCTTTCGCTTGGTTGAACAGCGGGAAGGAGTGATGACAAGAAGCCATCCCTGGAAGTTACGAAAGGAAACTGTGAGCAAGAGGGTAAGGAGTGGTTTCTTTGTGTGGAGGGTGGTTGAACCGTGGAATGCACTTCCTGATGGAGTGGTGAATCAATGAGTTTAAGGAGTGGTATGATAGACTTTGTGTTTCTTAGGGGGGACCTCCCCTCGATGAGTCTTGACAGACTTTATTTTCTTAGGAAGGATCTCCCATGATGAGTCTTTTGACTCCATGGAGGCCTGAATAATAATAATAATAATAATAATAATAATAATAATAATCTTCCCTGAAAACTGTGCCTAAATAACTGCAATGTTTTATTTTCTATAGATTTTCTATATCAGGATATTGTCTATTTTCATAGTCTTTGTCTTTTTGTTGCCAATTTTCACACCAAATTTATTGCATCAGCATTCAATTTAGTAATAATATAAAAAGTAATGAGTTCAGATTAATATCTGCAATTCTGATATCAGGTTTATCGCTGCTTTCCTTCATAATGTGAACCATACAGATGACAAATGACAGTGGCAATAATATTTACCCTCTTGTCTCACACCTCATTTAATATCAAATGATTTTCTTTACTGCCTTCCATTAACTTCTGGCTTATAACTCATATTTAGACTATGTATTGCTTGATACAATCAAGCGATTCATCAGGATGTTTTATCATCAGTGTGAAATCAGGAAAAGAAGTTCAAGTAAAGATTGAAATGACAGAAGACTCACTGGTGAGCAAGCATGAGGTATATGAGGAGATAAGTAGGTTGGATGTCAATAAGACGATAGGACTTGATGACATATCACTACATGTCTTAAGGGAATGTTCCAAGGAGTTAGAATTAGCTTTGGCCTACCTGTTAACAAGAGTCTTGCAACAGCACAGGTCCTAAAGACAGTCAAAATTGTTCTACTTCACCATGGTGGTGAAAAGGCTAAGACAACAAATTATTGACCAATCTGTATATCTGGAGTTGTAGTTAAGATACTGGAGAACTTGGTGAGAGATAGGATACAAAAGTGAGTTGATAGCAATGGTATCACTGTACTTGTCAGCAAAGGTTGTTAAAGGTGGGTCATGTTTTACCAACTTACTTATGTACTATAACAAGGTTACGTCTTGGACAAGGGAGATGCACACACAGTGGTATACTTAGATTTTGCAAATGCATTTGATAGACTGTCAAAATATGTCAGTTTTCAAAATATTTTGTGATTTCATTTGATATTTCTACATCATGAGAATTAATATGGATCGCATCAAGTTTTCTAGCAAAGATGATTTTAAAAAGCATCCTGAATAATTAGTTATTTTAATAACTAAGTCTAGAGAACAAAGATAATAATAACATAAATTCCTAACATGGCAATAATAATCTCTCTTACAACAAATTAACAAAAATATTTCACACAGACACATGAATTACTACTAAAAGAAATTAGCTTATAAATAATGATTACCATTTGTTGTAATGGGCTAGACCAATAGATCTTAGGTGCAAACCAATCCACAGCTAAACTTGCTGCATTAGAAATATTCTGCATAATAAATGAACCAGGCGAATTTAAGTTATATGTATAAATGTGACTTGAATTAGTAGAGAAGAAGAGAGTATTCTTATACCAGCTGATATCTGGAAAATAAATTATATTTTTATTAATTACTGCATAAATCCAAAAATGTATATCAGCAATATTTAATATCTATAAAGAAAAACCAGAGGAAACCAGTCGCGGCCTGTACATAAGCACTGCGACACTGCAACCTCCCCAAGGAAAAAATGAAAAAATTAAAATTTGTTTGTGTTTATAAATAATAACAATGCTTACAACATTATATAAATGCAATGCAATGCTAAAGGTTACAGCTTATGTTTTGACATTGATTGAATAGTTAATAATTGGAATTGTTCGATTAATGCTTTAGATTATGAAACAAATGCACTGTGATCTAACAATGACAATGTGCAATGACAAGGGCAAACCGATAGTTTGCGCTTGTCATTGCACATTATGTTATTCCCAACTGTAACTGCTCAAACCGCAGTATATTTTTGGTATGCTTACGCACCTTATTTCTGTGAGATATGAAATGTTTATTATTGGTGCGTGTGCGTGGTGAACTATTTTTTGTAAATCTTATTTTATTTTGTTAAAATAACATATAATTATTTATTTATTATACATACAAGGCTGAATTATGATGAGTGTCACTGTTGAAAATATGAAAAGAATAATATTTTTTCAGTTATCGTTACACGAAATAAATGTACTGCGATCTAACACTTGTTTACCTTGTCGTTGCATGTTACGTCATTAGATACACTGTCACTTGAGCAGTGTATTTATGCCTGCGCTCGTTATTTCTGTGAGACATGAAATGCTTATTATTTGAGCGTGTTCGTGGTGAACTATTTTTTTGTAAATCTTATTTTATTTTGTTAAAATAACATATAATTATTTATTTATTATAGATGCAAGGCTGAATTATGATGAGTGTCACTGTTGAAAATATGAAAAGAATTATATTTTTTCAATTATAGTTACACGAAACAAATGCACTATTGATACAAAACTTTTATTATTGGAGTTTGTTCGTGGTGAGGATGAAATATTTTTAATAAAGCAATTTTTAATATGTAAATTTATTTATTAATAAATTCGTTACTGATTAGGAAAAAAGTTTTTTTTTTATTTATTTATTTTTTATTTTTTATATGCTATATCATTTTCTGTCAACCATGTCTCATTGATGCCAATAATTTTTGGCCAAGTCAAGCTGAATAATGCCAAAAACTTCTCTCATTTATTTCTGATACTTCTGGCATTTGTCAACATGCATTTCAACATCACCTTGGGACCTACAATTACCTCTACAAAACGTCTTCACCAAAACCCATTCAGATTTCAAACCATTAAAATTGCATAATGGTTAGCATTATGGAACAAATGAGTATATCCACTCTCTCCAAACATCTAATTCCAAAACCTTTTGAATGCGGTCTATCAGACATATCAAATTCATACCATAAATTTATAATCGAATGAAAAACAAGCTGGATTCAGGCCAAATAGATGCTGTAGGATCAGATTTTCACTTTACAACAAAGAGTTGAAAAATCATGAGAATATAACAAAGATCTGTATTTAAGTTTTGTAGATCTGGAAAAGGCATATGACAAGGTGCCAAGAGAGAAACTATTCAAAATGCTACAGTTATATGGGGCATTGGGGCATCATATTAATCAATACTTAGTCTTTATTTGAGTTGTAAGTCAGCAGTTAGAACTGAAGGAAGTACAGGAAGATGGTTTAATGTTAAATCTGGTGTCAGACAAGGATGTACATTATCCCTTCTATTATTCATTATCTATATGGATCACATTACGAAGGAAAGTGCTATTAAACCTGATATCAAAATTGGAGATGTTAATGTCAACTCTTTGCTTTAAGAGGATGATGTTATACTTCTAAATAAATCTGCTACAAGTCTGCAAGATTCCCTGACTAAATTGAATAAGTGTTGTAATAGATATTGTATGAAGGTTAGCAATAACAAGAGAAAGAAAATGAAAATAGGTAGAAGCATTGAAAATATCAACTGCATTGTGAATGGAGAACCTATAGAACAAGTAAAACATTTCAGCTACTTAGGCACGATTTTTAGTGAAGATGGTAAATTAAATATGGAAATAGACAACAGAATCAACAAAGCTGGTATGGTAGGAAGTCAACTGAATAAATTTATATGGAATAAGAGAGAAATTAGTCAGAATACTAAATTAGTTTTATACAAGACAGTGTTCAAACCAATTTTAACTTACGGATCTGAGAGCTGGGTTAGAAGTAAAACACTTGACCAAAGACTAGAGACCACAGATATGAGAGGCCTGAGAAAGATTAGAGGCATGAACAGGTGGCATCAATCAATAACAATATCATAGTAAAAACAAGGACATTAGGAACGAACTTGACATTGTCAACATCCAGGAATGCTTTAGCAGAGCTAATCTCAGGTGGTATGGTCACTTAAACAGAATGGGAGAGGAAACATTAGCAAAACAAGTGTTCTCTGCAAGGTTGGCAGGAAAAAGACCCAGAGGAAGACCAAGATATAGGTGGATTGATACAGTAAAAAAGTACCTTAGAAGATAGAAATATATGATCTGACAATGTTGAAGTCTTGACAGGTAACAGACTGATTTGGAGGAAAATTGTAGATAGGAAGTTATAATGATGTAAATTTTTCATGTAGTACTATCATATCCTGTACACCCCTTGAGGGTACATGGCAGGAATTTAAGGATGATGATGATGATATCTATAATCTGCACACCATTCCTCCTGCACAATGTTCTCAATGACTCATTAGCAATCATGGTACATCCTTTTAATTCAGTCTTCTCATGATGCAACAGACTCGAAATCTTTATGTTCTCGCTCTTCTTTGTCACTTCTATCAGCAGCTCTTTCGTATATTCTCTCACTGCATATTTCTCACCTTTCAAATCATTCTTGTCTACCAAAACAATCAATTCTTTCATCTTCTCCCCTCTGTAAACTAACAGCTTCATACTTATGAAACACACTTTTGTCATGTCCTCATTAAGAACACCTCTTATTGTCATTTTCTTATCACCATCACCTCTTTATTTTTCAAGTAGTACACAGAAAAATCATCAAAAAAAACAATTCCCTGAATGATAAAATAGTTCAGAAAAAATCTAAATGATTTTCATTGTTAAAATATGAATCAAAAGACAATTTCATCAAAGTATAAAGTGAAATAATATTTCTGCTAATACATTAATATATGCTTGTTAGCATAAAATTTTTATGAGTCTTTAATCATAGCCATAATCAATATTCCCATCAATACCTACCAAACAAGTTTTTTTTGATATGTACTTGTGGCTAATGTTTTTATGCCACAGAATGCACAAAGTGCTCATATAAAATTGTGAACAAGATATGTGTGCTATATCAATGTACCTTCCATTAACTGACCCTTCAATTATGTAACCATCAAACTGCTTTTGCAGTTTGGTTGGATAATTGAGGGACTACTGTTTTGTTTTACTGCAAAGAAATATTCCATGAATTTTGGAAGGCAATTTAGTTAGAAAGAAAATTAGTATAAAACTGATACTGTTTTCATTAAAGTTTTCGAATACTGTTTTTGACCTTGTCACCAATACAAAGATTACAATGCATCTAAAAATGCATGATAACTGTGCTTCTTTCTGAAAAGAATTCATTTCAGAAGCACAATGAGCAGCATATGGAGATCTAAGATCCTTTGTGACAGTTGAAACTAAATGCATAGTGTTTGTTGAGGTTGTTGGTAGGTGTGGTCATAATTTTTGTGCAACTGCTACAATGAATGAAGGTAAGATAATGAGAACAGGGATCTTGTGATGCACAGAACAAAATTCAAATATAGTCAGTTGTATAGATTTCTCAAAGGCGGTTCACTGTTGTGAGTGCAGTAAGCATAGGAATGTTTGAGTTCAAATATCTATGCCATACTTTCTCGGCCAATGACTACAATTCTTACAAAATAGATAAAATACTACATAGCCCCATTACTTCTTCCTCCTCTAATACATCAGAACATAACAGTACCATTTCCATTCCCTAAATGAGAAGACATCAGAAAATTTGTGCCAAAGTACTAACAAAACATGGCCTTTGCACCACATTCAAACCTCACGCTAAATTAGAAACTCTGATCTGCTCTCCTAAGGATAAATCTCACCCTCTAGAACACCCTGGAGTGTATGAAGTTCTGTGTGACTGTGACTTGGCCTACTATGGGCAGACAGGAAGAACTGTTAATATCTGCCTGGAAGAACATAAAAAATATATTCACTATCATTATTATGGCAAGTCAGGACTGGCAAACCATCCTTTGGACACCCTCTTCACGCAGTATTACATGGAAGAAAACTAATGTGCTATTAGTATAGCACATATACTTCTATGGTATTCATACTATAGAAGTCGTTACAGATCTGAAAGATTATTTTTTGAGTCAGCCATGGGCTATAAAGAATTCTCCTAACCTGAACAAATATGGTTGCATTAATTTGCCAAAAATTTGGGAAACTGTTATCTTAGGAGCAAGTCTTACATAAGATTTTTTTACAACATTAGAGGGCACCAAATTAGGACTTCAGATCTTTTGTCCATTACAATTGTATTGTTTCACTTACTCACTGTCATGTGTACATGCTGTGTTGTGCTCTGATGATGCTGATTTGAAATTCAGAATCATCAGAGCACACAATTAAGAGTCAATAAAACATCTTTCATAAGTTTGTTTGGTGTTGCTAATACTGTTAAAAAAATAAGTCATGAATATTCGCATCACTATGAAAACCAGGTGACTACATCTGTGCATAATAATCCATAAGAGTCCTGATTGAGGCCTCATATCATGGAACCATAACTTCTTTAATTCTTCACATCAGGCTCCTCCACATCATTGTTATAATCCAATGTGATGACTTCACAATATATGCAGTTTTACCGCTGAACTTGAGGTCCTATACCACCACCACTTCAAGATCTCTTACCACTTTCAAAGTTTCCCTATCAAATGTATACTTTGTATTCTGTCATTGCTTACCAAACTGCAGAATTATACACTTTGCAACATTGAACTAACAGTTCCACTTACCTACCTACCCACTCATACAATCTATTCAAATCCTCCTGTAAGGCCACAACATCTGCTTCGCTCCTCAGTTTCTCACCAATTTTGCATCATACACAAATGGGTACATATCTCCAGTTAAATCTGTTCCTTTATCATTAATATACAAGTGGAACAACAATGACCCCAAAACAGACCACTGTGGCACACCACTAGTGACTTTCCCTTTTCTGAATCATGCACCCTCATATACAACTTGCTGATACCTATTTGACAGTCAGTCACTAGTCCAACTCAGTAGTCTGTTATCCAATCATATTTGTCTCGATTTAGTTAGCAGTTTGTCAATTGAAAATCTCTCAAAACCTTTACAAAATCTAAGTATAAAGTATATCACTGTATATGCATCTCCCCTGCCCAATGCATTTGCTACCTTGTTATATTACATAAGCAAATTTTTAAAACATGACTTCCCTTTAACAAACCATGCTGACAATCACAGAGAATACTGCTGATACTAAGTCATTCCTGTATCCTAGCTCTCATTAATCTCTCCATTACCTTAATCATAACTCCAGATATATAAATTGGTCTATAATTTGTAGCCACAACCTTATCACTTTTGTGCTGCAGAAGAAGTTTATCATCTTGGAGTGGAAAGATGATCTTTCCACTCCCTCCTTGGCACTGTGCTACTGTAAAACTCTTATTGTAAACTCTTATACCAAGGCTACTAACTCTCTGAAACATTACCTCAGGTTGTTATATGTCAAATCCTGTTGCCTTATTTGACATTACACTTATTTAATTCCTCACATAGCTTTGATCACTCAAAATTAAGCCATCTTCTCCTATTTTGTCTACACTTGAGATCCTCAAAATTTCACACTGATGAGGATGAAACATCCTTATAAATTCATTATTATTAATTAATTCATTAATAATGAATTATTGTTATTATTATTATTATAATTCATTATTTCATTATAAATTCATTGTATTTCTTTATTGTGCTTTTAGTTTAATAAAAAAAAAATTTTTAAATGTGGTCCAATTACCAGAATATGAACTTCTAAACCACAGAAACCTCCACTTACAATCCTTATAAATTGTTCATTGAATATCTCAACTATGTCCTCTGCAACAGTTACCAATCTACCATCATCATTAATTAATATTATCTTACCATAATCATTGTTTATTCTACTTGTATCTGAAGAAATACTCTTCAGAGGTTTTCTTGACCATATTTGCTAGTTTCTGCTAATATTGCAGTCCTTATCAATTGAGTCAACTTCCTAGCCTACTCTCTAAACTCATGCAATTGAATGTTACCATTACTCATTTTGTGCTCCTTCAACGGTGTTTTTTATTTCTAGATTTCATGCTTAATCCCTTTATTCATCCATCCATTTTGAAACCAATCTTATTCAGCTTTTTGAACTTTGCAATGTATTCACTGATGTTATTAAACATTTCTTAATTTCCAAGCAGTATGTATTTCTTTCCTACCTAACTTTTCACTTCATGCTATAGCTTAAAGCTGTCTTTCAATGTTCTCATAATCACCAGCCTTGTAATTCTACATACATTCTTTCCTCACAGAAGTCTTCATATGGCTAGCCACTGCACAACAATCACCTCATGGTTGTATCAAACAAGTACATGAAGGAAGATGCCAACTCACTGAACATGTTTGCTGTATAATGAAACCTGTGGAGCATTCATGTATGTTTAGTCACTGAACATGTGTCCTCAAAACATGCAGTGATATATCATAAAGTCCCAAAGCCATCATTTCCCATAGTACTCAATCTCTGCATGATGCCACATTCACAAGGATAAAATACCTTTATGAACTGCTCATTTAATATCTCAACTATATCCTCTACAGTATTTATCCTATTACCATTTTCACTAACCTTCATTTTAGAAATTATAGACTTTACAACCGTGTTATAAAAAAAACTTTTTTAATTCTAAGGATAGTTATGAGGATCGGCTGAGGGAATGTGGACTGCAGAGTTTGGTGGATAGAAGAAGGAGAGGTGATATGATTGAGACTTTTAAACTGTTGAGAGGTGGTTACAGGGTTGACACTGGGGAGTTCTTTTGCTTGGCTGAACAGCGGGAAGGAGTGATGACAAGAGGCCATCCCTGGAAGTTACGAAAGGAAACTGTGAGCAAGAGGGTAAGGAGTGGTTTCTTTGCGTGGAGGGTGGTTGAACCGTGGAATGCATTGCCTGATGGAGTGGTGAGAACGAGAATGGTCAATGAGTTTAAGGAGTGATATGATAGACTTTGTGTTTCTTAGGGGGGGGGGCCTCCCCTCGATGAGTCTTAACAGACTTTGTGTTCTTAGGAAGGACCTCCCACGATGAGTCTTTTGACTCCATGGAGGCCTGAATAATAATAATAATAATAATAATAATAATAATAATAATAAATAATAATAACAATAATTTCCCAACGTTTCAATCTTCATATTAAGATCATCATCTGGAGCATATACAAATATAAAGGACAAGCTGAGTTACATAGCTTACATTGTTTCTCTAGCTTACATACAGTAAGCTAGAGAAACAATGATTAGATCATAGGTTATTCTACTGGCATGACCTCTAGTGAAAAAAAAATTAATTATTTAGAAATTACATCAAGCTAAATTCTATTTATGATAACATGAATAAACATGTCATCATATTCATGAGACATTGTTACTGAAAGAAAACTATCTATAAGAAAGATAGTTTTCTTTCAGTAACAATGATGTCCTATTTTTAGCATTACAATTGTTATTTTTGATTTAGGATCCTGGATTAGCTACCTGTTTATAGTTACTCTTAGAGAGGAAGGTTCCATGGGTCGAATATGTGCCTTCCATATGTTTGGGATTTTTAGACCATCATTATTGTTCAGATTGGGGTGGTTGATAATAATCTCACAGGCTTCCTTAAATTTGCATTCATAACATGTTTTGGTGTGATGTAGACAACTAAAAGAAAGGATTTTCACTAACCAGTATCATCCTGCCATAATCATTTTTCTTTCTTCTGCCTACTACGTATTGAAAGAACTCCCTAAGGATTTTTTTTTGTTTGTTTGTTTCATTAGCTAACTACTGCTCATACTATATATTTGCTACCCTTAACAACCCAAGTCCCCTTCCTTGCTTGTTGTCTGTGCTCCTCATACAACTGTTTATTACCACTCATCTCACTGTGTTTATAATGTTCTCTTCCTCTAGACTGCATGCTTAATCTCTTTGTTCATCCATTTCACACCTATCTTATTTAACCTTGCGACCCTTGAAATACATTCAGACATTGCTTCTGCTAGATAGTTCTTGAATAACACCCAAACAGTATTCATCTCCTTTTTATACAATGCTTAATTCCATGATACAGCTGCAAGCTGTCTCCTGAGTTTTTTGTAATCATCAGTTTTGTAGTTGCACATATATCTTTTCATTCATAGTTACACAGTGATCAATATTCGTTATAAAAAATGGAAACAACTACCGTGTTAAGTAAAACTTCAGTTTAATATAAACCAAAATAATCACTCGATGTTTTGACCTTCACGTTGAAGTCATCATCTGGATGGAAAAAACAACCAAAGCTTCTACATATCTGACACAATCAACAAACTGCCATTCAATGACAGAAACCTAGGAACCTACAGAGAGCTAAAACAGGCGCTATATAGATATCATAGCGAGACTGAAAATTAGAAGGAAATTACACACACAAACCTATAATGAGTTCCTCTCAAACACAGCATATCCAAATCGAACTTTTCCCCCCTCCTTCAAAAAGGTTAAACTGTGCTCTTGCAGTAGTCTGTGGGCGCGTGAACTCACCACTACATATTAACCAGAAAAAAAAAACCATTTATATATATATATATATCTTCATCTATATGTTTCTAAGCACATGCATATAAACAGTTAAATCTACACATGGCTTGCGATGGATACTGAAACAAAACCACGAATCCACCACCATTATCTTCCTTAGATAAGCGCTGCAGAAGCTTCAAAGAAGAAAGCATAAATGTCACCAAAACAAACAAGTATATCAAAAAGAATGTACTCAGTAACTTGTATACTATACTGAAATTTTGTAGAATAATTTGTAAGATAATTTGTAAGGAAAATATTTGTATTAAATACAGAATCTATAAAAAAAATATTGAAAGAAAAACACAAAAGACAAAATACAGAAAATTATGTATATTAATATAAAATCGTTCCATTATTATTCTATTGAATTGTGTTGTATTATTCCATTGTATAGTGAGTTGTATGCAGATTCTTGTCAATCCATATGTAAATATGATGGATAAATATTTAGGTGGTTTTAAAAAATATATTTATATTTATAAAGAATTAAGCACTCAGCATTTTGCCAGCCGACCAGGCTGGCAAAATATGCTAGCCTGGTTGGCTAAGTGGTTAGCGTATCTGCTCTCAAGTCAAAAGGCTGCGGGTTCGGATCCCACTGTGGGCATAGAAGTTTGTGATTGTCTGTGAAAATACTAGTGGTGGTGGGCAGTAAATGGTGGTGTAGATGATGATGGTAGTTGCAGTTCATTGTAGTTGGTGGATTGAGTGGTGGAAACGGAGAGTTGTAGAGTAGGTGTCCTCCCTTGATGAGTCTTTGAACTCTCTGAAGGTGTCGCATGGTAATAATAATAATAATAATAATAGACCTTGTCATTGCCAAAAAAAAAAAAAATATCAATATAATTGAATTGTGTAGTGAACTGTGTGCAGTATTACTGTATTTTAATAGTGTATGTAATGTATAAAAATTTAGCTAGTTAAAAAATGTATATTCATATTTATAAAAAAAATTAATGTACTCTGCATTTTGTACTGAATTTTTGTATTGTACAGAAAATATCATATAATGACATGTTTCATTGTATATATATAAATACTCTGTATTATATCATCATCATCATCGTCATTAAATTCCTGCCATATACCCTCAATGGGTGTACAGGATATGATAGCACTACATGAAAAATTTACATCTTATAACTTCTTATCTACAATTTTCCTCCAAATCCATCTGTTACCTTGATTACCTTGATGGACCTGTGGTTTCAGTCAGGATTTCTCAATGACTGCAGGTCATAAAGAGTCCAGCTATTCCTGTCTTGTGCTTTTAAATCCATCTGTTACATGCTCAAAACTCCAACATTATCAGATCTTATATTTTTTATCTTCTAAGGCACTTTTTACTGTATCAATCCACTTATATCTTGGCCTTCCTCTGGTTTTTTTTTCTGCCAACCTGGTAGAGAACACTTGTTTTGCTAGTGACCTAACACATTCCTGGATGCTGACGATGTCAAGAGGTATGAGCAGCAGTTAGATAATGAAGCCAAAAAGAATCATACTGAGTTCTTTCAATATGTAGCCAGCAAAAAAAAATGATTATGGAAGAAGGATGACATTGATTGGCAAAAATCATATAAAAACAGTTGTTGTAGAAGATATAGTGGAGATAGTTAATAAGCAATTCATAAAGGTCTTTCAATCTTGTGAATGTGACTTCATGGAGAGATTGAGAGCAGATGATGATGGGGAGGAGAGACTGACTGTAAGTGAGCAAGAGGTGTATGGGGAGTTGAGAAAACTAGATATTAATAAGGCTATGGGACTTCATAATATATCACCACATACACTAAAGGAATGTGCTAGGGAGTTGACATCTGCCTTGACATATTTTTTTAATATGAGTCTTGCACTGAGTCAAGTTCTTAAGGAGTGGATAGAGGGCAAGATTGTGCCGCTTCATAAAGGAGGTGATAGAACTCAAGCATCAAATTATAGGGCTATCTGTGTGTCAGGTGTTGTGGTTAAGTTGTTGGAGAAGCTTGTGAGAACTACGATCCAGAATTGGGTTGACAACAATGGTATTATCTTTGATGGACAGCATTGATTTGCTAAAGGGAGGTCATGTTTTAGTAATCTACTTACTTATTACAATAAGTTGCCTGCTTCCTTGGCCAGAGGAGATGGATACACAGTAATATACTTAGATTTTGCAAAAGCTTTTGATAGATTACCGCATGATAAGTTGATAGTCAAACTAGAGTGGATGGGGTTGGATATTAGATTAGCACATTGGATTGGAGACTGGCTATCTGATAGGTATCTTTCTTATATATATTTTGCTGAAAGATAATAACTCATCTTTCAGCAAAATTCACCAGTAGCACCTTCCATCCTATGGTGGCCAAGTTATCTTACCATTAATTGTGTTCTGACTTTCAATCTTGCACACTTTTTTATCATCGTCATTCATGCTATTTTCTTCATCATCAGTTTCACATGCTTTCTTAACAGTCACACACTTTTTTTTGCCATCTATTTTGCTTACTATGCCACTTTCCTTACTCTGATTCAAATAAGCCTCATGGTCCATTAGTATCTCACAGTTCCTGCATACCCACACTCACTCATCTCTCTCTTATTCAACCTCTTCATATAAACATCAGCAACATCTATCCATACATATATATTACACTCATGGCACTGTGTGTGTAATATGCCTGAGTGAGTACGAAGGACAACAAATCAGAATGGGATAGTTAGTATAAGGCATCAAAATAGGGATGTGGCAAATGGCTCCTGCAATTCATGTATATTAATGCCAGAAGTATTAGGAACAAGAAGGAAGAATTTTTGGCCTTGGTTGGCACTTCCAGGCCACAGGTTATTGGCATAAGTGAAACATGGCTGACAGAAGATGATATAGCAAGTGGGATTGAATGTGAGGGGTACAGTGTGCTCAGGAGTGACAGGGAGAATAAAATGGGGGGAAGAGTTATTGATGATAGCTGATGAGCTGCAGCCAAGGAGAATAGAAGTTGAACTGCAGGATAGAGAAAAGAGCACATTTGAGGCTATTTGGTGTGAGATTGAAATTAGCAGAACTAAATATACAGTTGGGTGCTGCTATAGACCAGGTGATGGAATAGATGGTGGAGATAGTATGCATAAGCAAATAGAAGAAATGAGTGGAAGTAGGGTAATTATTATGGGAGATTTCAACTATGGTAACATTGATTGGAAGGAGGAGAGAACACATGGGAGGAAGGAATTGGATTTTATGCAGTTATTAAGGGATAACTATCTGCGACATTATGTAATGGAAAATACTAGGGGTCAGAGAGTGCTTGACCTATTAATTGCATCTGAGAATTTGGCTGTAACGAATATGACCACATTGCCACCAATTGGTGAGAGTGATCATAGGGTCTTGACTTGGGAGGTGGCTAAAGGTGTGGAATTTACAATTAAGACAGTGTACATGTGGAATTATCGGGCTGGTAAGTATGACAAGCTTAGGCATTTGATTGGTTCAGTGCCATAGCATGTAAAACTGGAAGGGCTGGATGTTGATAGTGCATGGGAGGCAGTTAAGAAGTGTTTGCAGGAGGCAATGGCTGACTGTATGCCTAGAGTCCGAATAATAAATCCAGTAGGGATTAAATGGATGAATAATACCACTAAGCTTGAGCTGCAAAAAAAGAAACAACTGTGGAGGGAATTTAAAGAGAAAGGTGACCGGCAGGCACATGAATGGTATAAAGCGCAGGCCAGAAGGGTAATGAGTGTGGTAAAAAAAGTAAAAGCGGATTATGAAAGAATATTAGCCATGCAGGCTAAAGAGAATCCCAAACATTTTCGACATGTTGCAAGTAAAAGAAAAAATGTATACAGCAGAATAATTTTAAAGAATGCCGATGGTAGGGGATAACCGAATCAGTTGTGTTAAACTTTGATAAGTCTAGAATACTAAGATTCCACTTATCATCGTTTAACAGGCAAAGGCCTTATAAGAAATTTAAATATATGCTTGTTTCTAAGTATGTGTTGTTGTGCTCTTTGTATATTATTGAATGCATTAGTTTAAAAAGAAAAGAATTGTGAAATAACTCAAGGAGACATTATTTACTTGATAAAGGAAAAATATATATGTGGAAAAAAAAATGGCAATGATAAGTGTAAGTTAGTAATATTGATTTAGAGTTGATATTACTTTTGATGTAAAATAACTTGCAAGAGAAATGGCAAAGATAATCTGTGTGAACAAAAGCTCAAAGTTCGGGAGCAAGCAGATGGTTGCCTCCAGCAGTTGCGTGCTCAAGGCAACTGAAGAAAACAAGCAGAGAGAGAGAACGGACATTGTGAGGTCGGATCCATGTGACGAAAATTCTACGTGCTGGGTGAATGACCTAAGTTATGGTGATTGCCGGTAGGAAGGAGATATAAAAGGGTTAGGACCCCCCTCCCCTTAACTCTCTTCTCTCTTTTCGTTTCCCCTGGTTGTTGACTGGCTCTCTTGATGCTGGGTCTTTGTTGGCTGGGCGGTTGCAGGAGCAACTCCATTCCTGAGCACTCGGATGATGTTTCTGGGGGGAAATCTAGTCACGGACTCCCGGGAGGCAGCAGCAGGCCATGCCGCTTAGAGTTGGAAGAAATACGCATCCCAATGGCTGTGACCGAGGTGGTCATGAAAAGATCACTTGAGCATATCGATGATCGGAGAATTCTATTCCCTGAAACAGATTGAGGGTACCGAAGGAATGTCCAATTGAATAAAAGACAAACTGGTGATGATGCAGAAAGAGTGAGGAACTATCACGTGTGAATAAGTAGAAAATTTGTTCTTTGTTTGTGTATAACTTGAACACTTAATATTATGTGAAACTCTGATACTGAAGGACTCAGATAGAATTATAAGACATGACTACAGCAAAATTTTGTTACGTAGGAGATCATGAAAGGATAATCATTAAACGAATTTGAATTATTGTATATGTTAATGGATGTTAAGAAGATTCAGCCTAAGGAATGAATGTTGATATGGATTGTTAGTATTAAGATTGTAATGTAGGATTTATAAATTGTGTGAGTTGCATAAGGTAAATTGTATCTTGATGATCATATCTGTTGAGGGTGTTCATGTTGATTGATTTAATTTGATTTATAACTTACTTAGAATGGAAATTTTTTGTGTATTACTAGCTGTATATTTAGTGTTTAATAAACCTTGCTATATTTAACCAAGATTGTCTGTGTATGGAATCCGATGCAAAATTTTTTAAATTGCTACGAATCTGAGCGGGAAACTTCTAGAGTACGATTAAGGTCACGATTGCAAATCTAGTGTTATTTTAGTACTTTTTCTTACTCACTTCTTGAT
Organism: Typopeltis vanoorti; assembly: GCF_054136105.1. Lineage (NCBI taxonomy): Eukaryota > Metazoa > Arthropoda > Arachnida > Uropygi > Thelyphonidae > Typopeltis > Typopeltis vanoorti. The sequence goes on from NC_143570.1 coordinate 40,829,598, forward strand.
TAACATAATTTATATTAATCTAAGAGTTCTAAGTGGCACAGCATAAAAATATAAATTTCTTAGAGCTTTAAGAGAGGTAGATTACGAAGGCTCTGCCACATTGGTTTTGGCTCGACCCTGAGGCTATCCCTTTGTGTTTCAGAGGTACCACATGACACACATAGGAAAGGCTTTATATGCAACATTGAGAAACTATAAAATTTAAAGAAATAGGACACAACGGTTGATATAGTGGAATTACCGAGCGAGCACTTTGCAAGAGTATATCATCCAGGTTGTGACATTGCAGGAATGAAAGAACCAACAGCTTATACGGGAATTGTGGTGAATGAAGTGGAGGTGGCTCGACTATACAAAACCTCAATGTCAATACGTCTGTGGGATTGGATAGTATACCAGCTCATGTCGTACATGAAGCGGCTAAAGAATTGTCAGTGCCCTTGCCCATTTTGTTTAATTTGTATCTCGGGTCTGGGTTAGTCCCAAGGGGATGGAAAGAGGGGAAAATAGTTCCACTGCATAAAGGAGGTTCCAAGACTGCTGTTGTAAATTACCGACCGATCAGCATATCAGGAATCGTTGTCAAGGTCTTGGAGAAAATAGTCAAGAGGAAAATACAGGATTGGATAGATGAAAATGGGATACTGTGTGTGGGGGACAGCATGGTTTTGTGAAGGGTAGATCATGTCTCAGTAACTTGTTCACATTTTATAGCACAATGATGGCTGAAGTGGATAAGGGTAATGGGTTTACAGTGATTCTACTGGACCTTGCTAAGGCCTTTGACAGGATACCACATGGAATTCTAATCAGTAAACTGCAGCATATGGGGATGGATATAGGGTTAGTGAGATGGATAGGAGGGTGATTGATGGAGAGATATCAGAGAGTGGTGTATTCAGAAGTAGAGTCCAAAAGATGGCATGTGACTAGTGGTGTGCCACAGAGTTCTGTTCTTGGACCACTACTGTTCAATTTGTTCATTAACGATATAGGAAAGGATCTGAGAGGAACTGTTCATTTGTTTGCTGATGATGCAAAGTTGGGTAGAGCAATAGTGAGTGCACAGGATGTCAAAATTTTGCAGGATGATTTGGATAGTTTGGAGGACTGGGGTTAAGGAGAATGGATGTCAATTTAATGTTGCAAAATGTAAGGTTATGCATTTTGGGGTGAAAAGATTAGTAGCAGTATATCACATTGGTGGAACTGTACTCCAGGAGATTGACGAGGCCAGGGATTTGGGAGTGTTAATGGATAGGGAGTTGAAGTTTAGGGGGTACATCGCAAAAGTGGCTAAATCAGCTCATCAAATCACTTGGTTGCTGAAAAATACTTTAACAAGCAGAGACAAACAGGTTATTGTTCCTCTGTATCAAGCCTTGATAAGACCTCATCTAGACTACTGTGCCCAGATATGGGCACCAGGGTTTCGTCTTGATGGGGAGGAGGTGGAGAGGATCCAGAGACGAGTGACCAAGATGATAGCAGGTCTATGGAATGAACCTTATGAGAACAAGTTGAAGATTTGTGGGTTTCAGAAATTGGGTGATAGGCAGAAAAGGGGTGATATGATTGAAACATTCAAATTACTGAAGGGTTTCTATAAGATTAATTTATCTATACTTTTTTTCTTTTTAATAGTATGTCATAATAAATAATTATATCTGCACTATATACCCATTAAAATCTTTTGCTTGCAAGTAAAATCATCTTTTATGATTAACTAATTATTTTATTATTTTTATTATTATTTATATTATTTAGGAGGATGAGTTTAGCCAGTCTCAAATGATAATGGTAGTAGGATTTTTTCTTCTATCATAATATTCATTACATTTATACAAAGCCAAGTTACTAAGTTGTGAGGCTACAAAGTTTAACATGACACTTGTGAATATGCTACCATGTACATGCAAAGTGTTTACAGATCACAAAGAGCAAACACAGTTCTTGCCCTGCAAGAAAGGTGTTTTTTATTTGTAATTTTATGAAATGTTTAAATAAACTAGAATTAAAGAAGTTGTTTCCTACCTGTTATATGCATAAATGATAGCTCATCTGATTTTACTAAGTACTCAAAATTGTTAGCAATGATATCGGATTTTAACAAGCCTCTTCCAGTACTCCATATTATTAAACAATATCCATAATGCCCATCTATAAAGAAATATAACAAGAAAATGAAAGGATACACTGCAAATAATACACATTTACTCTTTGATATTTTAAATGAAATTATAAGTATTAATCAATTTATTTATATATTTATATAAATATATATATATATTTATTTTATAATTTTTATTCTTAATAGCATTTTGCTATTTTCTTTCTATTTTTAAATATTTTCAACTACTTATTACATTTCCACTGATTAATTAGAGGAATTTTTCCTCTAATTGGTTTCCAAGTTAGCCAATCTTCACTACAGACAAGTACGGTTTTCCTACCAGAAACTCGAGTTTTTACCATGCTCAAAATTGACTGTATAACTACCAATATCTCAGAAATAAAACTTAGGATTTAGGACCACAAGATAGTGGCACTTCTCTTCCATAATCTCTCCCGTGAAAGCCCTTAATTCATAATGATTTTGTACATTTAGTATGTAAAAAGGATGCATGATGATCTAAAGTATTAGATATGATCTTATTATCAGAGGAACCGATTATGAATGAAGTGCTGAATCTCCCTCCAGATATCAAGAGCACACACGAAGTGATCCCCTAATAGTGCTCAGCCATATGAAGGCTTCTGTGAGGAAAGGATATGTGGGAAATTATAAGGTCAATGATTATATTATGGAAAGCTTAGGAAAAGACTTGGAATTACAGCATAGGATAAGGAGTCAGGCAGAAAGGACATCAATGTTAATTGTACATAATCAAATTTAACAGCAGCAATGTAAAAATGTATTTCAATGGTTAGGAGGTTAGATATGATAGGAGTAATGCATGCAATCTGGAATTAGGCCAAGAAAAATTCTAGAGAGAGTTCTTTCAATGTGGCAGAATAAAGAATGATTATGAAAGGATAATTCTAATGGATGAAATGGTAGAATAGTAACCACTAAAGAAGTTGAAGTCATCCGGATATTTCATCCTCAGACATCATGAGAAGTTTGAGTGTAGATAGAATGGCAGAAGACAGCTTGATGGTTAGTGAGCAGACATTATATGAGAAAAGTAAACATGATGTGTTAATAAGGCAGTATGACTTGGTGGCAATATCACTATATGTCATCTTAATGGAATGTTCCAGTGAGTTAATGGAAGCCTTGCCATACCTGTTTAACCACTCTTTCCCAAAGAAGAGAAAAATGTTCCACTTATAGTGCCCTTTAACAGATCTGCACTGACTATCAACAGTCAGCACTGGTTTTTTAAAGAGGTCATGTTTTAACAATCTACTTATGTATTATAACAAGGTGAAAATGCATTGGACAAAGAAGATGCATATACAGTGGTGCATTTTGATTTTGCAAAGTTCTCTGATAAGCTGCCATATAAGTTGGTAAGAAAACTGAAGCAGATGGTACAAGATAACAGATAGTGAAGTAGACAGGCAACTGCCTACCAGACAGGTATCAGCAAAGTATGGAGAGCAACATCCTATAATAAGAAGAAGATAGTCACTTGCGATGTGCCATAGGTGAAACTGAAGAGTTATTAATTGGCTTAGAAGGAGCCAGATAATTCACTAAGCTAGATCTGAACTCTGGCTATTTCCAGATTCCACTAAGGAAGGAAGATAAAAAATATTTTGCCTCAGTACAAGATAGCAGAAGTATCAGTTATGTCATCTTCCTCAAGGAGCTAGAAACTATGCCATGTCTTTTTAGTCACTAATAAATTTGTTAAGTAAAGGAGTTATTTTTTTACAAGATGACTTGCTTGCATACTCAAAGGACCTAACATCTTAAAGAAATATCTTATTGAAATTTTTTTCTAGATTAGATGAAGCAAATTGTTCATTGACATATTCAAAATCTTTTTAAAGGAAGTTGAATATTTAGTCATATTAATAAAGTAGAAATATTAATTATTATTATTAGTATTGTACAGGCACCTCCATGGAGTCCAAAGACTCATCATGGGAGCCCCAAACTATCCACACAATCTAGCACACCTCTCCTTCACCCATTAACAGACAAAGTGCCAACTGACTCTGGCAACCCATTCTGCTCATTCACAACTCTTCAAGCAAAAAATCTACTCCTCACACTCCTAACCACACCTTTATTCAACTTATTCTGGCTTCTCCAGCCAAATACTGAAATATTTCCCCCTGCATCAATCCTACAAAACCCTTTAAGCAACTTAAATGTATCACATCCCCTCTTTTTCTCCTATCAACCAACTTCTGCAATCCACACACCATCAATCTATCTTTATAGGGAACATGCTACAGACCACTCATCATCTTGGTCACTCATTTCTGAATCTTCTCCACCACTTCCTCATTCCCAAGAAACCCAGGAGACCAGACTTGAGCAAAGTAATCCAGATGTGGAGGTACCAAGGCCTCCTACTCAAACTAATATAAATATCATACTATCTGCTAAAATTCCAAAAACAGTAAGATAGATCCACAGACATAGTGCCATGATCAGTTTTTATTGGAAGTTCATACCCAACTGTTATGAATTGCTTAGACGTTTGATTAGCTTAACAGATAAGGAAATTAAATTTAGAGGGGAGAAACTGAGCAAAAGGCATATGATTCTTTAAATTTAGCACTGACAAAAACTACAGTTTTAATCTATCCAAAATTTGGAGGAACTTTTTTGCTTTCTGTTGATGCTTCTAGTGAGTGCATAGATTCTGTAATGGAACAAAAGGAAGTAGATGATTTAAAACATATTGCCTTTATCAGCAAAAAACTTTCATCTTCTGAAATGAATTATTCCTAGAGAAAGATGCATTAACAATTGCCTTTTATCTGAGAGAATTAGATATTTATTGCTAGGTTAGTATATCTGATCCCCAGTCACTTTCATTTTTATTTTCAATGAAAGATAAAAACCAGAATATAACTAGATGGGCTCTAGAATTGCAAGTATATGATACTGATATCAATTACAAAATGTGGTGGCAGATTATTTGTTCTAGATCGTTTGAGTTAAACATTAAAGAACAGTCCTGTCAGGATAATTCTGAGAATGAGTGTTTTCCTTTTCTGCAACACATCAGCTATTTGCTTTATTGTTCCACCAGGAAAGCATGTTTTGTGCACTTTATTATTAATCACACCTCTAATGATCTAGTTCCCATACACTGATATATGACTATTCTTTGATTATTTCTTTATAAGATTAACTTCCTCCATCTCCTTATCATCAGCCAATCTCTCCTTTAGCTGTTTAATATCCTCTTCTAGATGTTTCATTTCGCTTTTCAATTTCACTAACTCCTGCTGAAGTTCTTCTACTATGGTCCCGACATTTGCTCCCATTTCTAATTGCTGTGATGTATCCAGACACTTTTCACTTACGTTAATGCTTTCCTTCTTCTCATTTACCCAAACAGTCCACAGATCTTTCACATTTTTTGGTGCATACATATAGCAGTTTTTGCAATGCCTCCACTGCAAAAAATCCAAGGCAAAGCCAGACTTTCATACAGAAGCCTTCTGTGCCAAAGTAAGTTTGCTTATATTAGAAGCTGAAGTAGTATAACAAACAAGTAGCAAAACACAATATAAACAACAAAAAATTTCAACAACACCACCACTGAAGGACACTTGTATCCAAACTGAAAAAAATGCAGCACAATTTGCAACAAAAAGCCACACTATACACAAATTAAAAACACTTTTTTTAGCACAGCTCAAAGCTACCACTATATTCACTAGTGACACTAGCATCATCCCATTAATTCTCATTAATCTATGAAGGCTTGAGATGTAGTATCCTTCAGTATTAACTTCAAAGTTCCTCGTTGGAGAGTAGATAAAGATATATATAAAAACTTTTCCCGGATCACAGAACTTAACTCAGTAGTTTTCCCTTCCTTTCCAGCTCTCTCCTTCTTGCTTCTTTCTAGGGTTCTTGTTACCCAGTGATAGTTGTTCTAAAAACACACAACTAATGAGTGTGTCCATTACCAGTATTAAAAGTGAAACTCAAATGACAACATGGCTACCTTTAGTCAGCATGCTGCAAGTGTTATTCAGCATATAAACACTACTGCAAACAACATATATTAATATATAATATATATATATAACATTTCTATATATTATTTCCTAATGATTACAACATTACAATAAGTAAGTAAGGTCACTCTTTAAATACATTTACGTCTCCTTTAGTCCCACACCACCATTTAACCACATGGTGATTCCAGGTAAAAATAGCATGTATAATTGTAACAAATGAGAACAAACATATATATTTTAGATTTAGATTATTATTAAAAAGAAGGCTCCCAGTTCGCTAATTTTTTTTTGACTAATTAATTGTAAATAAATGTGTGTTTATGTGCAAGAGTCACAGTAAAAGGTGTGTGCTTGCAGTGTTTGTAATGTGTAGGCTTGTTTAAGTTTGTTTACAAAATAGTTAAATTTAGCATACTGACACAAGATGGTGGTGAAAGGCAAATCATTGCATAGATCAGCACAAAAAACAAAAATAGACAGCAGAGTTTTCTCAAAAATGGTATGGTGCCATGAATGTAATATATGTGCATGGAAGATGTTGCAGATATTTATGTAGAGAGGATGAATAAGAGAAAACAATGAGTGTGGGTATGTAAGAAATGTGATATTCTTACATCATGATCTGATGGACCATGATGCTTAAATATCAGTTTAAATATCAATAGTTCAAATAGAAGTAGGGAACATGGCAACATAACTGACACAGCAGTTGAAGATTGTGTAGAGGTTCAGAGAATATGTGGATATGATAGCGCAGAAAAAAGTTCGATTGACGGTAAAGTGGGTGATAATTTGATAATTTATACAACATTAAAAAAAAAGAGTGAAATTAACAATAAATTGGGCAATAATGATGTAGAAAAAACAGAGTGCAGTTAAAGGTATGCTGACAATTGGGATTAACGGCAAACAAGTGTGTGTGTGACTGGTGATAAAATAGCGAAGGTGAAGGCGAAAAAAGGACACAAGATTTGAAATTTCAGTCGGTGAAGATGAGGCAGATGCAAAGTGAAATGAAGAGAATGGTAGATATGTATGGAAGAGTGAAAAAAAAGATGAAAACAAATGATAAAACAAATGAAAGACCCACGAATGGTGTTGTATGGAGATTCGATTATTAGAGATGTGGTAAACGAGAAGATGCACAGGGTAAACGAGAAGAAGGTTTGCTTTCCTGGAGATAAAATGAATGGAGTGATTGAGGGGCTGGATAAGAGGACTAAGCAAGCAAAGGAAATGGTAATGTTAGTATAGACAAATCACTTGACTGAGAACAAGAAGAATGTAAGACTGGATATTAGGAGATTGTGGAGAAGGATAAAAGATAATAGTGTGATAGGAAAGTTATTCAGTGTGTTGCCCAGGTATGACAGTGATGAAATGAGATGGAGAGCAAATATTATGAATGATATGAATGATATCTGGTTGGCCGAGTGGTTAGAGTATCTGCTCTCCAGCCAAAAGGCTGCAGGTTCGAATCCCGCCGTGGGCATGGATATTTGTGATTGTCTGCAAAAGTACTAGTGGTGGTAGTCGGCAGTAGATGGCTTTGGTGTTAGATGATGAAGGTTGGTGGAGTAGTGAGATGAGAGTTGTAGAGTAGATGCCCTCCCTCGATGAGTCTTTGGACTCCTTGGAGGTGTGATGTAATAATAATAATAATAATAATATGTTAGCAAAAATGTGTGAAGAAAAAGGAGTGCAGTTTGGTAATGTGTTGAATGAGTTTGAAGGAATAACTGAACTGTATAAGAGTGATGGACTGTATTTGAATGATTTTGGTGTAACTCATTTGGAGAGACTGCTGCTGGAAGGGAGAGTAATGAGTGCAGAGAATGAATCTGAGCAAGTAAGAAGTGATGTAAAAGAGCAGGAGAGTAAGGAAGGAGATAGAGATTAAATGGTACTTATGAATGAAGAAGTAGATAGCATGAGTGAAGAGAATAATAGAACAAGTGTGTAAGACAAACTTGCATATGTGTTCAAGTGGGGAGACTCAAGGTGGAGAGGGGACTTCAGCATGAGAAAGGTTGATGCTTCAAGAAGATGTGGATGTATATGTAGGAAAAAAAAGGAAGGGGATGACCTGGGATGTAGGGAAAGCAGTTGGATTTGAAGAGGGGTCTGGGATGAGTAAGAAGAAAAAGAAAAGTATGGAGAACTCACATCTAATAAGTGAATCAATGAAATTTGTTATAGAACCAGGAATGAGCTGTTATGTTTGTATATATAAATGTTAGAAGTATCAGAAACAAGGGATATGAAATGGCTGAATTGATTTAGTTTGTTTATCCAAAAATTATTGGAATAAGTGAAATGGTTGGATGAGGATGACATCCTGACAGGAACAGAGATGGAAGGGTATGATATATTTTATGAAAATAGAAAGAGTTAAAAAGGGGGGGTGCTTTGATGATAGAAAAAGAGTTATGTTCATACAAGATAGAGATGAACAGAATAAAATACATTGTTGAATGTTGCTAGAAACCTGGTAATGTGGAGGGTAGTGGCCAGGAAATGTATAAGCAAATTAGCCAAAAAAATGGAAAAAGGGATGATCATTATGGGTCATTTTAATCATGGCAATATAGATTGGATGAGATAGCAACTAGAAGTAAACAAATGAGTTTCTTGAGTTTTTGAGGGAAAACTACATCAGGTAGCATGTAACAAAGGGCACACAAAGATTGACGGTCTTGGATTTGATCATCTCATCTCATCAGAAGATGTTATTATAAATGAGGTGTCATATCTATCTCCAGTTGGTGAGAGCGACCATGATGTGATTACCTGGATGGTTGTCAGCTATGTGAAAACTTTTCTGAACTACCAGGAACTATCAGGCTGGTGATCATGAGAAGCTCAGAAGACAGCTCAGAGCTGTAGCATAGAATGAGGAGTTGGTTGGAAAGAAGATCAATGCTGGTTGGGTGATATTCAAGAACTATCTAGTAGAAGAAATGTCTAAATGTATTCCAAAGGTCAGAAGATTAAATAAGATAGGTGCGAAATGGATGAATGAAGAGATTAGGCAGGCAATACATAGAAAAAAGGCATTATGGAGGTAGCATAAGAGGAGTGGTAATAATCAGTTCCATGAGGAATACAAAGAACAGACAAGGAGACTGACTCAGTTGGTAACGTTAGCAAAAGTTCAGTATGAGCAGCAGAGTTAGCTAATGAAGCCAAAAAAAAAAATCCCAGAGAGTTCTTTCAATTTGTAGCCAGCAAAAATAAGAACGATTATGGTAGGATGGCAATGATTGGAGAAAATGGTATAAGGACAACTACTGTGGAGGATATAGTTGTGATATTTAATGAGCAGTTCCTAAAGGTCTCTCATCCTTGTGAATGTGATGTCACAGGGAGTTTGAGAGCAGTGGAATAGGAGAAGGACAGACTAACTGAGTGAGGAAGAGGTATACGGAGAACTAAGAAAACTTGATATTAACAAGGCTGTGGGACTTGATGATATATCACAGTGTATTTTGAAGGAATGCAGCTGGGAGTTGGCATCTTGCTTGTTATATTTGTTTAATATCAGTCTTACAGTGGGTAAAGTTAAAGGAGTGGAAGGAAGGCAAAAGATTGTATCCCTTCATAAAGGAGGTGACAAAATTCAAGCATCAAATTATAGGCCAATCAATGTGTAAGGTGTTGTGGTTAAAGTGTTGGAAAGACTGATGAGAATCACGATCTAGAATTGGATTGACAACAAAGATGTGGTATTATCTTTGATGGACAGCACAGATTTGCTAAAGGGAGGTCATTTTTTAGTAATCTACTTATTTATTACAGGTGACAGAAACATTGGATGTGGGAAATGGGTACACAGTAGTGTAATTAGACTATGCAAAGACTTTTGATAAATTACTGCATGATTAAGTTGACAGTCAAACTAAAGCAGATGGTATTGAATTTTAGACAGTGCACTGAATTGGAGATTGGCTGCCTGATAGATATCAACAAGTTTTGTATGAGGGAGCAATATACCAGAAGAGGAAAGTCATTACTGGTGTGTCTCAGGGGTCTGTTTTAGTACCATTGCTGTTTAACCTGCATGTTAATGATATTGGGGAAGATTTGGATGGAGATATGCAGCTGTTTGCAGATGATGCAAAGTTGGGATGAACTATGAGGAGTAGAGCAGATATTCTGACCTTACAAGAAGATCTGAATAGATTGAGTGAGTGGGTATGGGAGTGGGGATGCCAGTTCAATATTGTGAAATGTCATCATCATAATCAAATTCCTGATATTGTACCCTCAAGAGGTGTACAAGATATGATAGTACTACATAAAAAACTTAAAGCATTACTAACTTCCCATCTACAATTTTCTTCCAAATCAATCTGTTCAGATCTTATATTTCTATCTTCTAAGGCACTTTTTACTGTTTCAATCCACCTATACTTTGGTCTTCCTCTAGGTCTTTTTCCCGCCAACATCTTTTTTGTGACAAAGACCACTTGTTTTGCTAATCTTTCCTCTCCCATTCTGTTTAAGTGACCATACCACCTGATATTAACTCTACTAACATATTCCTGGATGCTAACAATATCTGTTGTGAAATGTATATAAGGCTTTAAAATTTGGAAAATAAAGATGGGGTATAGAATTTACTGTTGTTGGGGATATACTGTTGGAATGAGGAAATAAGAGATCTTGGGGTGATGGTGGATAAGGATCCAAAATTTAAAGGATATATTGCCAAAATTGTGAGGACAACACAAAGAATTCTGGGAATGATATAATATGATATAATATATGATATGATATAATATGATATAATATGATAGAATGATATAATGAATGATTCTGGGACACTGACATAGAAGTAGGGATATTGTGGTTCTGTTGTATAAGGTTATCACATTGATTAGGCCACATATGGACTACTGTGCATAGATTTGGCCACTTGGTTTTCAAAAATAATGAAGAGATGTTGGAGAGGGGGGGATCCAGAGGTGATTGATTAAAATAGTTTCTGATTTCTTTAATGTTGAATATGAAGAAAGGTTGAGATGATGCAATTTGCAGAATCTAGAGGATGGGAGGAAGAGGAGTGAAATGATACAGACATTCTAGTTGGTAAATAGTTACAGGATTAATGTTGAAGAAGTGTTTCATAAAATGGTGTTAGATGGGGGAAAACATGAGTTCATTGTTAGAAACTTTATAAGGAGGATGTGAGCAGGGGAGTGAGAAGGAGATTTTCTTATGGAGTTGTGATTGGAATGCCTTGTCTGAGAGTGTGGTGTTTGCATAGGATTTGTATGTGTTTAAGGCATGGTATGATGAGCTGTGAGTATGACAAAAGGGACCCCCTAGATGAGTATGTGACTCAATGAGGTCTTAGGTCTTAATAATAATCATTATTATTATTATTAGTTTTATCATATAACAACAGTTAAACCTCATTAATGAAGTTTACGCTCAATATATACGAGGGTGGTCTAAAACGTTCTCGCCTTGACCATAGATGGCAACACTATCGGCAAGATTTTTTTTTCTAAGTTGGTACATCTGTCATAAGCATCCATGCATTGCAAGTCATTCTATCAAGTAGTTTGTTTTATACAGCTCTCTGAAGCAAAAGTGTTGTCTGCATACCATGAAATGGATAAAATTGAGTATTGTGCAGTTATAAAATTCTTTGTAAAAGAAGGTTTAATGCCAAAAGAAATTCATTCAAAGTTCATAAAAGTTTATTGGCACTCTTCCCCTTCATTTTTTACAATTAAGAAATGGGCTGCCGAGTTTAAATGTGGCCATACCAGCCTTAAAGATGATTCATGTGAAAGGACGTCCAAAAAGTGTAACAACACCAGAAATCATTGATCAAGTGCACGATATGGTATTGGGTGACTGGTGGCAAGTAAAAGTGCATGAAATTGCTGAGACTACAGGCATTTCAAAAAAACCTGTAGGATATATTTTACATGAAGATAAAACTACTTATATATATAAATGCTAGTAATTTAACATATATTGTTTTTGTAGGGAAATTGAAGCTTTCTATGAAAGGTGAACTGCGTTGAATATTTTCACATCTCTCTTGAAACCATCTGTCAAAGGTGTGGGGGAAATTGAGGAAGTTGGCAGCTTAACACAGTAATAAGTGAGCTGACTAATATGACTAATATATATTTTTCTCCACTGAAGTGTGAAATGATTGTGTTGAATGAGGAATGTGTGTGCATCTAATTTTGGTACAAACTTGGCAAGATAATTGCAGAAGCATATTAAATGCAAAACATATATGGAAAAATGATGTTAATAATGTAAGTGCTTTCATCAATGATGATCACAGACACAAACAAGAAGACCATATCAGAGTCACAAATCAACATCTGAATCAGAGGGATTACTGAGCAATTTAACATTTTTGGAAGGCAGCGACACTAATGATTTTGAAAGCATATGGTGTGACGTAGAGGTGGGCAAGACAGGATATTTAGTGGGGTGTTGCTACAAACCAAGGAGCACAAAGGGTGGGAGACCCTCTGTGCTTCTAAACATCTCCTGGTGGGGACCATAAGATGTTTAGACAGTTGAGCTTGGCAAGGAGCAAGAAGAATGAGTGTTATGGTAGATTTTAATTACAGCAGTATAAATTAGGGAGAGGAAGATGCACGTAGCAATAAATGAATGGAATTTCTAAAATTCTTGAGGGAGAAATGTCTTAAGCAACATGTAATAGATGGAACAAGAGGTTTAAGAATTTTGGATTTGGTCATAGCATCAGAAGAGTTGATAATAACTGAGATGACATCGCTCCCACCAGTTGGAGAGAGTGACCATGTGGTTTTTGACTTGGAAGATGAATAGACATGCAGGAGTATCAAAGAGACGGGAACATATGTGGAATTATAAGGCAGGTGATTATAATAGTCTTAGACATCAACTTGGGGAAGTTTCACAGACGGAGGAATTGGAAGGCTGGGGATATCATAAGTACTTGGGAAATTGTGAAGGAATATTTGTTAGCAGTAATAGTAAGCTGTATTCCACAAGTGAAGAAGAGGACACAATTTGGTGTAAAGTGGATGACAAGCAATATTAAACAGCAACTGCATATGAAAAAGAGGTTATGGAAGAGATATAAGGAGACAGGTGAAGAGCAGATCCATGAAGAATATAAGACACAGGCCAGGAGAGTGACTAGTATGGTGAGGAAGGCAAAACTGCAATATGAGAAGAGATTGGCCCTAAGATCCAAAGAAAATCCAAGGGAATTTTTTAGCTATGTGGCCAGTAGGGGTAGAAATGATTGCAGAAGAATGCGATATAAATGGGAGTAGAGTGACTGATGAAGAGGACATAGTGGAATTGTTCAATGAACACTTTATTGGAGTATTTCATCCTGGAGGAGTAAATTTTAACACTAGAGGAATAGGGCAGGTTCAAGGTTTAGAGGTGCAGGAAGAGAGCATGTTCCAAATACTGAGTATTCTGGGTGTCAGTAAAGCTGTGGGACTGGATGGTATTTCACCACAAGTTTTGAGAGAATGTGCTAAAGAACTGACAGCTCCTTTGACCTGGCTCTTCAATAAACGTCTGGCTGTGAGAAAGGTACCCAAGGAATGGAAGGAAGGTAAGATAGTGCCATTGCATAAGGGTGGTAGCAGACTGGAAGTGTCTAATTATAGGACAGTTTGTGTGTCATCAGTAGTTGTTAAGAACTTGGAGAAATTAGTGAGGGACCATATACAGCATTGGGCAGATGAGGGTAATGTTATCTGTGAGAGTCAACATGGATTTGTTAAGGGGTGCTCTTGTTTAGCAATATGCTAGCCTTTTATAATAAAGTTACAAGAGCAATAGATGAGGGAAAGGCATATACTGAAATTTTCTTGGATTTAGCAAAGGCATTCGACAGGGAACTGCCACATGATAAGCTGATGTTTAAGTTGCAGCACATGGGTTTGGATGTCAGGTTGATCAGCTGGATTCAGGATTGGCTGTCCGATAGGTATCAGAGAGTTGTATATGGTGGGGCTGTTTCAAGGAGGCAGAAGGTTACAAGTGGGATCCCACAGGGCTCAGTACTGGGACCTATATTGTTTAACCTTTATATCAATGATATTGTAGGAGGATATTCAGTTGTTTGCAGATGATGGGAAGCTGGGAAGGGTTATTAGTATTAGTGCAGATGTGGTAGCCTTGCAAGAGGATTTGAATAAACTAGACAGATGGGCAAATGAATGGGGAAATCAGTTTAATGAAGCAAAACTTAAGGTCTTGAGGTTTGGAACACATCGATGGGACACTCCATACTCTATTGGAGGAGTTGTATTGGAGGAAGTAGGGGAGACAAGAGATCTGGGGGTGTATGATTGATAGAAACCTGAAATAAGGGGACATATTGCAAAGGTGGTGAAGGTAACACAGAGGACTCCTGCAATACTGAGAAGACCTGCAGATATAAAAGAGTTATCATTCTGTTGTATAAGACTCTGACCAGACCACACTTAGACTATTGTTCTCAGATTTGGTCCCCAGGATTTTAAGGGGATAAATCAACAGTGGAAAGGGTACAAAGGCAGATAACAAAGATGGTTTCAGGATTGTACGATGTTAGTTATGAGGATCAGCTGAAGGAATGTGGACTGCAAAGTTTGGTGGATAAAAGAAGGAGAGGTGATATGATTGAGACTTTTAACCTGTTGAGAGGTGGTTACAGGGTTGACACTGAGGAGTTCTTTCACTGGTTGAACAGCGGGAAGGAGTGATGACAAGGGGCCATCCCTGGAAATTACAAAAGGAAGCTGTGAGTAAGAGAGTGAGGAGTGGTTTCTTTGCATGGAGGGTAGTTGAACATTGGAATGCATTGCCTGATAGAATGGTGAGAGCGAGCATGAGTGGTATGATAGCTTTGTGTTTCCTATTAGGGACCTCCTGTGATAAGTCTTGATAGACTTTGTGTTTCCTAGGAAGAACCTTTCGTAATGAGTCTTTTAACTCCATGGAGGCCTGAATAATAATAAAATTACTAATAATTTTATTTAGTAATTTATAGGAGTAGGTGAGACTAAAATGGCCTCGCCTACTCCTATAAAGGAATAAAGACATTAGCTGATTTTTTTTTATATATATATATATATACACAATTTTGTATAAATACTGTTACAACTTCTGCACACCCCTGCATTGCCCAGAGAATTGTGTGAGCCCTGTTCCATCAGTGACGCTATGCACAGTTAACATTCATGTGTTTATCAATAGAGAATGTTGTCTAGATGTATGGGTTAACATGCAGTGGCGAGATTATGTTAACCGTGTAATGGTCGCAAAACACTATAAATGATTTACTGACAGATTAAAGGTTTATGCACTGTTCAAATTGTAACAGTATATATATGGCTGGACTAGGTATATATATAAAATCAATAAAATTAGAAAAAAAAAATCGTTAGACCCCCCCCCCCACCCATGGTACAAATGTATTATAATAAACCATTCATGGATGGGAGACACACATATATATATATCATATAACTGAATATGACTGTTTTTTTATACAAATGCTATGCACAATGGAAGGAATGCTAAAATCACTACAGCGAGAGTATAGTTTAAACTCGGGTAATTTGTATTTGCTTTAATTTCCGTACAGAAAATTATGAGATGATATTTCAGACCAGTGATTATACATATTGAAGGAATATGCAATATTACCTTTCTTTAATGTTCTTCCCACAAAACTTTCTGACCATGGACCTTTTCCACCTGAACTATATGCTTGCACTTTAACAGCATATGAAATATTAGGATGTAAGTTGAAAAAGGTGTAATTTGTAGAACTAATATCACTTGCATTGGTAACTTTCCCTGTAATAAGTTCTGATAACTGAACTTCATAAAGCCAGAGCTGCCAAGCTCCCTTTCCTGGAAGAGAAACTTTTTTTAATATGAATATACACGAGGAAAAGCTATAATTTCATTACATCATATTAGAATGAAAATATAATAATATTTTGATTACATAGCATTCTAATTTACTCACTGTTTTAGTTATCAAGTTCTCAGTATCTGTGCAACTTAGTTTCATCACAGAACTAAGCTATTAAGTAAAATGATTTGACTGCTTGCTGCTCATGGCATACATTAAAAAAAAAATTAATTAATTAATTAATTAAATAAATAGATATTAGCATCAGGATGATTAAGGGTCAAACCTGTATAACTGAGAGGAGATCTCCACATAGCCTTTAAAGGAATGCGGAGAACCGACCAGGGCTTCTGACCTAATGTCCAATCCTCACCTTCTCATGGTGCACCCTGTTGGGTATCTACCTGGATACTGAATGAACAAAACGAGGATGGGCTAGCACTTTGGGATTTAGCCGACCAAATTGTATTCTTATTGGTTTAAACCAAAATACAAAATGATGGTATAACATGACAAAATTTCATGCCGGCTGGGGCGTCGCCCAGTTAAACAAGGTCCCCCCGTTGTTTTCACCAGGGAACCAGGGTGAACAGCGAAAAGTCAGCTACTGGAACAAACCCTAAAACACCACACCACAACTGAATATCACCAGAGTTGAAGATCGGTACTATCAACATAAGAAGCCTGAATGGCAAAGAAATAGAGCTAACTGAGGAATTAGATAAGTACCAGATCGACATAATAGGGGTGACTGAAAAAAAAAAGACAAAACCTGGTGAGATCTTTCTGAGCACTAAATACAAAATGTTATATTAATTAAAAGAAACACACATATTAACCACAGTGAAAATTATTTAATTGTAAATATTTCATCCTAAGCATCTTAGGACATCATCAGTAGAGTAGTTTTAAACAATAATAGGAATAACATACAGTTAGGACGTATGATTACAATAGAATCTCATTAAATGTGCATAACGTGCTACAGTAGTACAAAAAAAAAAAAAAAATTATTTAACACAATTTTGTATGACAATTTCCCATACTTTAGGAATAGTAAGAATGTCATTGCAGTTTAAGCTTGGTCTGTGTAGTAGGGCTTCAGAACTTTCTTTGTATAAACATTCATGTTTATATAAAGATCTATGTAAAAGTTTAGACTTTTCCCAATGGATCATATGGTTTGGATTTTCAATTCCGTGTTGAGAGAGGCCAGATTTCTGCGGTTTAAAAAGACGAATGTGGTCTTGATGTTCCGAGATGTGTTTCTGAACAGACCTACCTGTCTGTCCAAAGTAAGATAATTTGCATGAGCATGGAATCTCATAAACGCCAGGCAACATCAAAGGTGAGAGTTTGTCCTTAGGAGAAGGTAACAAGTTGTAAATTTGGTTGATAGGTTTGTAAGTAGTGGCAAAATTGTATTTCTTCATAATTTTAGAAAGACGTTCTGAGATGCCTTTAACGTAAGGTATGGGAATCCTATGGACTTCTTCCTGTCTGGTTTGATGTGTGGAGAAGTGGCTACTGATGATTTTTTGAGTTGTTTTAAGATTATATCCATTTAGGATGGCTGTATTTTTGATTACTTCTAATTTCTGGTTTAAAGATTCTTCAGAGGAGCAGAATTTGTGTGCTCTGGAAACTAGTGATTTAATAATGCCAGATTTCTGAGATGGATGATGAGCAGAAGAATTGTGAATGAATGTAGCAACCTGAGAATGTAGGCTTGCGAAAGACAGACGTAGCGATGGAACCGTCTTCTTTTCTTTGGATGTGTAAATCCAAAAAGGAGATACCCTGTGGAGATTCTTTTTCTAATTTCTAATGTAAAGTTGATGCGATGATGAAGAAGGTTAATTTTATCTAGAAACAGTTGTAATTCATGTTCGGGATGATCCCAGACTGCAAATACGTTGTCGACATATCTTAACCAAACTCTCACCTTTGATGTTGCCTGGCATTTATGAGATTCCATGCTCATGCAAATTATCTTACTTTGGACAGACAGGTAGGTCTGTTCAGAAACACATCTCGGAACATCAAGACCACATTCGTCTTTTTAAACCGCAGAAATCTGGCCTCTCTCAACACGGAATTGAAAATCCAAACCATAGGATCCATTGGGAAAAGTCTAAACTTTTACATAGATCTTTATATAAACATGAACGTTTATACAAAGAAAGTTCTGAAGCCCTACTACACAGACCAAACTTAAACCGCAACGACGTTCTTACTATTCCTAAAGTATGGGAAATTGTCATACAAAATTGTGTTAAATAATTTTTTTTTTTTTTGTACTACTGTAGCACGTTATGCACGTTTAATGAGATTCTATTGTAATCATGCACCCTAACTGTATGTTATTCCTATTATTGTTTAAAACTACTGTACTGATGATGTCCTAAGATGCTTAGGATGAAACAATTAAATAATTTTCACTGTGGTTAATATGTGTGTTTCTTTTAATTATGATCGCACCACAGGTTTCGTTATTAAAAAAAAAAATATTATATTCAGGAAATGACAATCAAGTAAAAGAAGGCGTAGTCATAGTTTCCCAGAAAATTGCTGCTATAGTGCAAAAGGCACTGATATGTGAGGATAAGGAGGTGATAGTTCCACTATATAAAGCACTTATTAGGCCTTGTTTGGATTTCTGTGTACAGATCTCGTCACCTGGCTATACTGTTGATAAGGAAATATTGGAAAGTACATAGGTGAAAAAGTAAGACTGTCTGAAAACTCTTAAGTGAATGTAAGAGCGATGGAAGAACAACAGGTCATCTTTGGAACAGTACAAACGTCATGTATGAAAAGGAGATTTTTTGCATGGAGGGGGGATGGGTGAATGAGTGGAAAGTGCTGCCAGAGTAGTAAATGCTTCAATGCAAATCTTTAAGGCAAAGAACAATAGTTATTGTTCTATAACTATTGTTCAGCTTCTCATGATGAGTCTTTAGACTGAATGGAGACTTAGAAGTAATACTAATACTGGCAATACTTTTCTTTCTTCTAATACTATCAGACTCTCTTGCCCACAATTCTCAACATACTACTCTACACCTACGATGAACACCCTTTCATTTTTTCACCTTATGTTTGAAAGAAAGTGTGCTGTGCATTATGGGATACTGAAGTAAGTGATGTGAAGTCAACAGCCCCTACATACAGGGAGCCTAGTCGCGAAGATACTTCACATGCAGGTATAATTCACATGTAGCATAATTTACTTTTAAAAAGCATATCCTGTTTTTCACCACAGTAGTAGTAGTATGCATGTGAAAAAATGCTACAATCATCCAAGTGTTATAGTAAAAGGAATGAGGTCTTTTGAAGGAGCTGGATGGATTAATTTCAGTAGAGGATAGTTGCACATTTGCCAAGAAGCATTTTAGATCCATTTCAGTAATTATAATTTATCATGGATTTTCAAGAATTCACTTATGTCAGTAAAAGTCCCATTTGTGAAAAGTTGTAAACCTACAGTACAGTAGAACTGTGAGTGGGCTAAGAATTAGGTTATTATTATTTTTGGGCTACTCCAGGGAGTCCTTAGACTCATCGAGGGAGGCCCTAAACATCATGTCCACATAACTATATGACATTCTCACAGTATCTATCATACCTTGCCTTGAACTCGCTCACTGTCATAGCACCCACAACAGACTCTGGCAGCTTATTCCACTCATTTACCACTCTAAAAGTAAAGAACCCAGCTCTAACACCACTGCTAACCACACTCTTGCCCAGCTTCCATAGGTGTCCCCTAGTTCTCCCGCCACTAGTCCTGATCTCAAAAATATCCTCTGAATTAATCTTATAGAATCCTTTTAGCAATTTGAATGTCTCAATCATATCTCCCCTTTTCCACCTATCAACCAGGTTCTGCAACCCACAAATCTTCAACCTGTTCTCATATGGTTCATTCCATAGACCTGCTATCATCTTAGTCACTCGCCTTTGGATCCTCTCCACCTCCCCTTCAAGAAGGAACCGAGGTGACCAAATCTGGGCACAGTAGTCAAGATGAGGTCTTATCAAGGCTCGGTACAAAAGTACAATAACTTGCTTGTTTCTGCTCATCAAAGTATTTTTCAACAACCAAGTGAGTAGATGAGCTGATTTAGCTACTTTCGCAATGTGCCCCCTAAACTTCATCTCCCTATCCACCAACACTCCCAAGTCCTTGGCCTCATCAATCTCTTGGAGTACAGTTCCACCCATGTGGTATACTGCTGCTAATCTTTTCACCCCAAAATGCATAACCTTACATTTTGTCACATTAAATTGACATTCATTCTCCTTAGCCCAGAACTCCAATCTATCTAAGTCATCCTGCAAGACTTTGACATCTTCTGCATTCACTATCGCCCTCCATAACTTTGCATCATCAGCGAACAAATGAAATGTTCCACTTAGATCCTTCCCTATATCATTAATGAACAGATTAAACAGCAGTGGTCCAAGAACAGAACCCTGCGGCACCCCACTAGTCACAGGCCGTCTTTTGGACTCCACTCCTGAATAAACCACTCTTTGATATCTCTCCATCAACCACCCACCTATCCATCTCACCAACCCTATATCCATTCCCATATGTTGTAGTTTACGGATTAGCATTCCATGTGGTATCCTGTCAAACGCCTTTGCCAGGTCCAGCAGTATCACTGTAAACCCATTTCCCTTATCCAGTTCAGCCGTCACCTTGTTATAAAACTTGAGCAAGTTACTCAGGCATGATCTACCCTTTACAAAGCCATGCTGTTCCCTGTACAGTATCTCATTTTCATCAATCCATTCCTGTATTTTTCTCTTGACTACTTTCTTCAAGACCTTGACAACAACTCCTGATATGCTGATCGGTCAGTAATTTGCAACCATAGTCTTGGATCCTCCTTTATGCAGTGAAACTATTTTCCCCTCTTTCCACGCATTCGGGACTAAACCAGACCCGAGACTCAGATTAAACAACATGGTCAAGGGCACTGATAATTCCTTGGCTGCTTCACGCAAGACCCGTGCCGGTATACCATCCAATCCCACAAATGTATTCACATTAGGGTTCTGTAATAGACTATTCACCTCCACTTCATTCATCACAATTAACTAATGGCTCCTTCATTTTTTCAATGTCACCACCTGGATGATATACTTTTGCAAAGTGCGCGCTCAGTAACTCCACTATATCGACTGATTCAGTGACCTCCTTACCATCGTCATTCCTTAAAATCATTTTGCCATGTACAGTTTTTTCTTGCTTGCAGCATATTGAAAGAACTGTTTGGGATTCTCTTTTGCTTGCATATAGTTTTTCCTTTCATAATCGGCTTTTGCTGTTTTTAGCACACTCGTTACCCTTCTGGCCTGCACTTTATACCGTTCGTGTGCCTGCAGGTCACCCCTTTCTTTAAATTCCCTCCACAGTCGTTTCTTTTTTTGCAGCTCAAGCTTAATAGTGTTATTCATCCATTTAACCCCTACTTATTTCACTATTCGGACCCTAGGTATACAATCAGCCATAACCTCCTATAAATCCTTGACCACTTCCCATGCTCTATCAACGTCCAACCCTTGCAGGTAATTCCACATATACCCTGTCTTAATCAAAAATTCCACACCTTTAGCCACCTCCCGGGTCAAGACCCTATGATCACTCTCACCAATAGGTGGCAACATGGTCATATTCATTACAGTCAAATTGTGAGATGCTATTACCAGGTCAAGCACTCTCGCAACCCTAGTATTTTCAATTACATGCTGTCTCAGATGGTTATCCCTTAATAATTGAATAAAATCCATTTCCTTCCTCACAGGTGTCCTCTCCTCCTTCCAATCAATGTTACCATAATTAAAATCCCCCATAATAATTACCCTCCTTCCACTCATTTCATCAATTTCCCTATGCATACTATCTCCACCATCTATTCCATCACCTGGTCTATAGCAGCACCCAACTGTATATTTTATTCTGCCAGTCTCAATCTCACACCAAATAGCCTCAAATGAGCTCCTTTCACTATCCTACAATACTTCAATTCTCCTTGGCTGCAGTTCATCAGCTATCATCAATAACACCCCTCCCCCCATTTTATTCTCTCTGTCGCTCCTAAACACACTATAACCTACACATTCTATCCCACTAACTATATCATCTTTCGTCAGCCATGTTTCACTAATGCCAATAACCTGTGGCCAAGAAGAGCCAATCAAGGCCAAAAATTCTTCCTTCTTGTTCCTAATACTCCTGGCATTAGTATACATGAAATGCAGTGATCCCTTTGTTCCACCCCTATCTTGATGCGTTATTCTAAATGTCCCATTCCCATTTTTTGTCCTTAGTGCTGGCTCAGGTACATTATATACATTTTTACACTCAACTGTCTCACTGATGTCTGCATATCCACTCCCCACCCCCATCCTTGGTAGTTCTAGTTTCCCTGGTTCTGCACATCCATTTTCACTTCATTCAGCAACACTTTTTCCAGTCTTCGCACACCAAGTCCATTCAAATGCAGGCCATCCATCTTGTATAAGTCCTTTCGCCCATCAAACTCATTCCACACGTCCACGAATTCCACACCACACCGTTTGCATAACCTGCGCAT
The DNA here is from genome assembly GCF_054136105.1 of Typopeltis vanoorti. Classification (NCBI taxonomy): domain Eukaryota; kingdom Metazoa; phylum Arthropoda; class Arachnida; order Uropygi; family Thelyphonidae; genus Typopeltis; species Typopeltis vanoorti. Next base: position 40,852,263 of record NC_143570.1, read on the forward strand.
AATGTCATTTGCGATTATGGCCCTCCTTCTAAACTCCTCTCTGTCATACCGCAGCAACAGACTCACCATTCTAACTCTGTCACTCTTTTCTTTCGCTACCTTTAACAATACTTTCAAGTCCTCTCTCATAAAAAATTTATCACCTTTCAATTCATTCTTACCCGCCACAATTATTAATTCTTTCACCCTCTGTTTTTGCACTCTAATACTCTCACTTACATCCTTAAATTTCGCACCCGGTACGTACGATTTAGTTACACTCCCATCTATCACTCCTCTTAATAACGAGTCACCATACAACACTCTTTCCTTCATTTCAGAAACTCGCCCACTCTTACGCCACGTTAGCCAAATCACTCTGGAAAGAGTTTTGCAGGTGCTCTAATTGCCGCTGCGCATTTTGTATCACTGCGCGGAACCTAGCGATCTCACTTCCTACAAATAATTCCTCATTTTTTTTATCATTCAAACCATTTTCTCTCTCTGTATAGTTGCTCTCACTCTTTCTTAGATCACCGCTCTCATTGCCATCTTGTACATCGCAATTCCCTATCAAGCCACTATTTTCACTCACATTCTGGCTTTCTTCAACCATAGCTGTCTCACAACCTGACACATAATTCAACTCCTCACTTTGCTTACACTTTCTCCACCTTCTGCACATTCTCCCACCACTATCACTTTCAATCCAAACTTCAGCCTCATTCGGGAATGCATACATTCTACACACATCACATTGGACAAATTCTCTCACATTATATTATCTAACATTATCCAAGAAGCCTGTTCACAACAGAGCAAACATATTTTCCAAGCCATTTCAAAACCTCCCATAAAAAGGCTGATAGCTTTACAATGAGTGATGAGTCATCATAAATATCCATACTATGGTGGGATTCAAACATACAAACAATGATGGTATTCACTTGACCATTTGAGCATGTATTCCAGGTTGTTAGTAAATAAATATTGTTTGCTAGTTAGTAGAAAATAATAATAAGGTTCACTGCCAAGATGAAGCCTTTTAGGTTTTCTTCTTCATTAAGTAAAACTGTTATTACTGCTCTGTTTGCACACGCACACACACACGCACGCATGCACGCACGCACACAAAATAATTTATTTTAAATTTAATTATAATTTTAAAATCCACTTAAAACTGATATAAGCATTACAGACATTTCAATTCTGACAACGTTGTTATTATTATTAGTAGTAGTAGTATTATTACATGACACCTCCAAGGAGTTCAAGGACTCGTCAAGGAAGGACACTCTCTCTAAAACTCTCTTTCTCCACCATTTAATCTGATTTAAAAGATTAATTTCTTTTAATTATTTTATTTTCTTCAAAGCAAAAAAAAGTTGTCTGTACCTAAGCCATCCAACAGGTTTGGTTCAGTCCAGGACACCTTTGCCATATCTTCTTGAAATACTGCCTGAATATTCTCTGCTGGATTTAGTGGAACTGCAATAAAAATGCACCATAAATTATGCTCACACGTAGCATACATTACTAAAATGAATGTACAGAAATATATATATAGTGATTAATTTAATGATTTACAGTGCTGCCCTACCTGTAGCCATCATTCCTAGGTGAAGATCATATGGAGGAAGATAGTGGGAAGGTATATTTTCTAAGTACAAAATGGCAGTAAAAGTGTAGCAAGAGAAGGATTCCCTCAGGGTTACATAAGACAAAATTTGTCAGTAATATATATGTGCATCTTCTATGGAAGGATATAACCCCATCGTATTATTCCAAGAGCACTATGTAAGTACACCTAAAAGAAATATGCGATAGAGAACCAGGCTAAGACATCAGTGTGACCTTAACTATTTCAAACTACATGGGATAAGTCAAGATTACCTCTAGAAGTAAAAGTTCACAACAATCATTAGATTAGAGTAAACTATTCAAGACTTCACAACAGCCATATCACAAATAAAATTGAAGTTAACAAAAATTAGTAACCAAACCTCAAGAATAAATTGGAATGATAAACAGGCTTCAAATAATAGACACAAGAAATGGATAATCGATATAAATAATTATTTCATAGTGAAAATGGAGAAGTGGAAAATGAGAACAGTGGAGTTAACGTAATAACGAAGACTTGGAAATAATGCTCAAAACATCAGAAGACATAATACCTCCAAGAGAACAAGGAAAAAAGAAAAGAATGGATGACTGATGAAATTATGGAATTAATTAAAAAAAGGAAAACAAGAAAGGGTAAGGATAAATATAAGGTAAAAGTAAAGATAAATATAGAAAATTGTAAAAGAAATAACTCAGAAATGTAAGGGCAAAGAAAATATGGTTGAATAACATATATCAAGAAATTGAAGACTTAGATATCTGCTATGATTTTACAAAATACAACAAGATAAAGGAGCTAACAGAAAAAGGAACAAACAACTTAGATATATAAAGGTTAAGAAAAGATAATCAGGCTATTAAGTTTCGCAAGTGCAAAACAAGTGATCATTACGGAAGATTTTAACAGCATGTAGTAGTAGTAGTGAAATTAAATTTCTGGAATTATCGAGGGATAAATGTCTCAGAAAGCATGTACAAGAAAGAACAAATGGTTCAAGCATTTTTGATTTGGTCTTGGCAACAGCGCATCTGATGGTAACTGAGATGTCATTCCTGCACTGGTTTGAGAGAGAGAGAAGAGAGAGAGAGAGAGAGAGAGAGAGAGAGAGAGAGAGAGAGAGAGAGAGAGAGAGAGAGAGAGTGATCATGTAGTCTGACATGGGAATGAATAGATATGCAGAAGTATAGAAAGAAAGGAATTTATGTGGAATTACATGGCAAGCAATGATAATAATTAGAAAATCAGCTTAGGGCAGTGCGTAGATGCAAGAATTGAAAAGAGAGGATTTCACCAGTGAATGGGAACTAGTAAAGATATATTTATTTAGCAGCCATGGGAAATCAATATAAGTAATTATTTCATAGTGAAAATGGAGAAGTGGAAAATGAGAACAGTGGAGTTAATGTAATAACGAAGACTTGGAATACACACACACACAACACTGTTTTAATATAGGTCTTATGACATCTAACCATGCCAGAAGAAAAACTACACAAGAGTGGATGCAAGCTGAGACATAAAGGAGGTGATTGAACTCAAGCATCAAACTATAGGCCTATCTGTATGTTAGATTTTGCAAAGAAACAAGAAATAGAGGGAACAAGAATTGGGTTGACAACAATGGTATTATCTTTGATGGACGGCATGGATTTACTAAAGGGAGGTCATGTTTTAGTAATCTACTTACTTATTACAATAAGTAAGTAGATTATAGGCCAGTTTGTGTGTCATCAGTAGTTAGTAAGATCTTGGAGAAAGTAGTGAGGGACTGTATAGCATTGGGCAGATGAGGGTAATGTTATATGTGAGAGTCAACATGGATTTGTGAAGGGGCGCTTTTGTTTTTGGAATATGCTAGCCTTTTATAATAAAGTCACAAGAGCATTATATGGGAGAAAGGCATATACTGCCATTTTCCTAGACTTAGCAAAGGCATTTGACAGGATGCCACATGATAAGCTGATATTCAAGTTGCAGCACATGGGTCTGGATGTCAGATTGGTCAATTCAACTACAGCAGTATAAATTGGGGAGAGGAAGATGCATGTAGCAATAAGGGAATGGAATTTCTAGAATTCTTGAGGGACAAATGTCTTAGGCAACATGCAACAGAGGGGAAAAGAGGTTCGAGAGTTTTGGATTTGGTTATAGCATCAGAAGAGGTGATTATAACTGAGATGACATCTCTCCCACCAGTTGGAGAGAGTGACCATGTGGTTTTGACTTGGAAAATGAATAGACATGCAGAAGTATCAAAGAGATGGGAATGTATGTGGAATTATGAGACAGGTGACTATTATAAAATAGGCTTAGATATCAACTTGGGGAAGTTTCATGGAGGAAGGAATTTGAAGTCCGGGATATCATTAGTGTGTGGGAAATTGTGAAGGAATATTTGTTAGTAGCAATAGTAAGCTGCATTCCACGAGTGAAGAAGAGGACACAATTTGGTGTAAAGTGGATGACAAACAATATTAAACAGGAACTACATGTGAAAAAGACGCTATGAAAGAGATATAAGGAGACTAGTGAAGAGCAGATGCATGAAGAATATAAGACACAGGCCAGGAGAGTGACTAGTATGGTAAGGAAGGCAAAACCAGAATATGAGAAGAGATTGGTCCTAAGATCAAAAGAAAATCCTAAGGAATTTTTTAGCTATGTGGCCAGTAGGAGGAGAAATGATTGTGGAAGAATGACATTGTGGGATAAAAATGGGAATAGGGTGACTGATGCAGTGCAATTGTTCAATGAACACTTTATTGAAATATTTCATCCTGGAGGAGTAAATTTTAATACTAGAGGGATAGGGTAGGTTCGAGGATTAGAGGTGCAGGAGGAGAGTGTGTTCCAAATACTGAGTACTCTGGATGTCAGTAAAGCTGTGGGACTGGATGGTTTTTCACCACTAGTTTTGAGAGAATGTGCTAAAGAACTGACAGCTCCTTTGACCTGGCTCATCAATAAAAGTCTGGCTGTGGGAAAGGTACCCAAGGAATGGAAGGAAGATAAGATACCTAATAACCTTTTGCAGTCTGCTACCACCCATTGCATAAGGGTGGTAGCAGACTGGAAGTATCTAATTATAGGACAGTTTGTGTGTCATCAGTACTTGTTAAGATCTTGAAAAAATTAGTGAGGGACCGTATACAGCATTGGGCAGATGAGGGTAATGTTATCTGTGAGAGTCAACATGGATTTATTAAGGGGTTCTATTGTTTTAGCAGTGTGCTAGCCTTTTATAATAAAGTTACAAGAGCAATAGATGAGGGAAAGGCATATACTGCCATTTTCTTGGATTTAGTGAAGGCATTCGACAGGGTGCCACATGATAAGCTGATATTCAAGTTGCAGCACATGGGTCTGGATGTCAGATTGGTCAACTGGATTTAGGATTGGCTGTCTGATAGGTATCAGAGAGTTGTGTATGGTGGAGCAATATCAAAGAGACAGAAGGTTAAAAGTGGGGTTCCACAGGGCTCGGTACTGAGACCTGTATTGTTTAACCTTTATATCAATGACACTGTCAATGGATTGCAAGGGGATATTCAGTTATTTATAGATGATGTGAAGCTGGGAAGGGTTATTAGTAATAGTGTAGATGTGGCAGCCCTGCAAGAGGATTTGAATAAACTAGACAGATGGGCAAATGAATGGGGGATCAGTTTAATGTAGCAAAATGTAAATTCTTGAAGTTTAGAATATATCAATAGGAGGCTGCATACTCGATTGGAGGAGCTGTACTGGAGCAAGTAGGGGACACAAGAGATCTCAGGTTGATGATTGATAGAAATCTGAAATTCAGGAGCATATTGCAAAGGTGGTGAGGGTAACCCAGAGGATTGCTGCAATACTGAGAAGGATGCTGACCTGAAGAGATAAAAGAGTTATTGTTCCATTGTATAAGACCATAATCAGACCACACTTAGACTATTGTTCTGAAATTTGGTCCCCAGGATTTGAAGTGGATAAATTAACTGTAGAAAGGGTACAGAGGCAGATGGCAAAGATTGTTTCAGGACTCTACAATGTTACTTATGAGGATCAGCTGAGGGAATGTGGACTGCAGACTTTGGTAGATAGAAGAAGGAGAGGTGATATGATTGAGACCTTTAAACTGTTGAAAGGCAGCTAAGGGTATCCTCTCCCAGTCATCACCTGCAAAAATCTATCTTCAGGACAACTTGCTGCTCTCAGAAAGTTACAAAAAGTTAAAAGTATTGTCATCACTAGAGCAGATGCCAAAGTCATCCATAACACTACGGACTATAATTGGAAAATGAATATTATTCTCCAAGATCGCTCTACTACATCTCACTAGATTACAACCCCACCAAAACACAGGGTAAAAAATTAAAAAAGCCTACTTATAAAAGTATCTTCTAGCCACCTGACATTACAAAAAAACTCAAACACTTTAGTTTTTACCCCATCCCCAAATATACCTAAAATCCACAAACCCAATTCAGCCTTAAGACTATAGTAGCTGCTAATGCTCCATATTACAAATTGTCAAACAGCTGGAAAACTCTCTTATCCCCACCCTTTCCCTCACTGGACTTACTGCAACCTATTTTAAAAAAACTCTACCCATTTTAAAACCTCAATCGGAAATCTTACTTTAAATAATACAGATATGTTGGTAAGCTTTAATATCACTTCACTGTTTACCAATATTCCCATGAATGTTGGAAGTTTTTTCACTCGGTTAGACTATAATGAATTTAGTTTAATCCTCTATCCAAGTGTGAGCAAACAGAGTTTGCCCCTGAAGTATCTTCAGGACTGCGGCAACTCGTGGTAAAGGTGGACCAAGCTCTCATGACTCCTTGTCTTAGTATCTCCCATAATGCAAAGCACATCTCCTTGCGGACATGTATAATGCTATGCATTAAGGGATGGGTGACTACGCAGACCGGTTTCGACCTTTATTGAGGTCTCGTCAGTGGGAGCCTGACCCAGAGGTGGTGATATTAAGGTGGAAGCAATGGAGAAGCATTAATGCATAGCATTATACATGTCTGCAAGGAGATGTGCTTTGCATTGTGGGTGATACTAAGACAAGAAGTGATGAGAGCTTGGTCCACCTTTACCATGAGTTGTCTCAGTCCTGAAGATACTTCAGGTGCAAACTCTGGTGCACACTTCGATAGAGGATTAAACTAAATTCATTATAGTCTAACTGAATGAAAAAAACTTCCAACATCTTTCTCTAAATCCAGAGTAATATAATAATAAGGTGAGACACCTTTTGGCAACTCCCTGTAGGGAGTTGCCAAAATATAGGTAAATATGACTTTTCCATTGCTTCCACCTTAGTATCACCACCTCTGGGCCTAGCTCCCACTGACGAGACCACAATAACCAGTCTGGGTAGTGGCCCGTCCCTTAATGCATAGCATTATACATGTCCACAAGGAGATGTGCTTTGCATTATGGGAGATACTAAGCCAAGGAGTCATGAGAGCTTGGTCCACCTTTACCATGAGTTGCCTCAGTCCTGAAGATACTTCAGGTGCAAACTTTGTTTGCTCACACTTGGATAGAGGATTAAACTAAATTCATTATTCTCTTGAATAATACTTTAACTAAAATGTTTTTCCTTCTGCCATCAATTCCAGCTATTTTTCTTGGAGGAACAAAATTTAAAAACAAAAAGAGGAAACTGCTATGGATTTCCTCCCCACTGGACAATTTTTACATGGAAAATTTTGAAAATCAAGCCACAGACTCAGACTGCCCCCCCCCCCCCCACACACACACTCAAACTTTCCGTCTGACTAATACATTCTATCTATTCAGTAAACTGTTGACAAATTGAGCAATCCCAGGTCAGCAATTAGTGATTCCAAACTGAGATGGAAGCGCAGGGAGTCAACTGCAAGTGCTATGGATGACCCATCTCACCCACCAAATGTGACCATAGGGTGCTAAGAAGGATAATATGTAAAATGCACCATTTGTTGGCCAACACACTGAATGTGCTGGCTGACAATTCATGTTCCAGGCATCGGCAGGAACACTTGGAAAGCTTGTTATGGAGTAACAAATCACGCTACACCCTCTGCTAAATATATGGATGGATGTGGGTGTAGTGGATGCCAGTTAAATGTCTCTTACCAGAGTGCATAACCCCAAATATGAAATTTGAAGGTTGATGGCATGGTCGTGTTTTTTTCTGGTTTGGCCTCAGACCTTTGTTTGTGGTGCCATGAACCTTGAACTCCAAAAGGTATCTAAACATTCTGCACAATGCAATGCTTCCTACTTTGTGGCCTTTCTATGGAACTGACCATTGTCTCTTTCAGCAAGACAATGCACCATATCATAAGACTGCCAATGTAACTGCATGGTCTGTGGACATGAATGTCACCACACTTGACTGGCGTCCACAGAGCCCTGATCTCAACTCTAATGAACATCTGTGGAGTGCACTGGGATGTCATGAGTAACTGCCCCACAACAGTCAAGGACCTCACATACCTACAGGAAGGATGGTCCAAAATTCCCATTGATTGCTATTGTACACTTGTGAAAAGTATGTTTTGTAGATTGCTACAATCATCACAGCAAAAGGAGGTTCTACATCTTATTAAGGTTGGCGCTATGGCTGTTTGTTCCTCACAAACCATTGACTTCTTTCCAAGCAATGTATATAATATATAAATTTAAATTATACATATAATAAATAATTTAAAAATATAATTAACATATTTAAGAAAATATCAACAAGAGAAAGTGTTTTTTTTGAATGAATGTTTACATTCATATGACTATTATTATTTTGGCTCATGAAAGAAACAGAACGATACCTGGATAAGGTTGTAAGGCATCATGAAGAATTTTAAGACAGGAGAAATTTCCATCACGAAGAGGGTATGAATTATGATAATATTTATCCTCTTGAGAATGATATTCTTCACCAAATACTCTTGATTCGGTTTCCCAGTAAAAAAGGTTGTTGTGAACTGCTAAATTCTTGACATTGGTAAACTGAGGTTGTTGTGAATTAGATCTGATGTTAATTTTCTCTAGACCATCCAAACTTATAGATTCAATGGTATTATTTATAGCATTTGGAATAAACAGTTGAAAATTTTTGTAATCTATTGTAAATGCAGCAAGATCTGAATCCTGGATGATTTGCTTTGCTTCTTTCAAAACCAATCCTTGATTTATGTGACCTCTTGTCACCAGATCCAAATCTAATCTATACAAGCCACCATCTGGTATGCCATGTAGAACCCAGTATAAATACCTATAAATTAAAATTAATAATTTCACAATGTGAAAAAATATCTATATTTCAAGGAAAATTATCATATATATTCATTGGCCAACATATTAAAGATATCACCTTAATGATACTTAATGACACCATGCAACTTAATGATACAAGGAAACTACACCTAAATGTAGGCTATAGCCTATTCATAACCAGTGACCATTCCTATCATATAAACAGGATATGGTATTGGGAGCAAGATGGGCTGGCAAGATATATCAAAAGCTCCTGTAGTGATAGAATGGTCACATGCAATATACTGGATAGGATAGATGAATGTTATGATAAACAGAAAACAGCAGACTGATGAAAGAGGCAAAATAAGAAGATTCAACAGATCTATTTAAAGTGCTGATGTTAGGAATAATGGATGAGGCTATAAAGCAAGTATATTTATCTATATTAGTTGTGTGTGTTTGTAGGACAGTAGTGAGGCCAGCTATGACATATGCTATAGAAACTGTGGCCCTGAGGAAAAATAACATCAGCAGGATAGAGGTAGCAGAGATGAGAATGCTTAGGTGGATGTGCAGTGTGACCAGAAAGGATCGTCTGAGAAATGACTATGTCAGGGGAACAGTGAAAGTTGCGAACTTAGGAGCAAAAATACAGGAGGCAAGGTTGAGATGGTTTGGTCATGTGATGAGAAGGGAGGACGAATATATGTGGGAAGAAGGGTCATGCAGATGGATTTGCAAGGAAGGAGGAAGCATGGGCGGTCAAAGAAGAGATGGAGGGAGCTGGTAGAAGAGGACTTGAGGATGAAGAACTTGGATGTGGTGACAGCCCAAGACAGGAAGGTGTGGAGGAGACTCATTATCAACAGTGACCCCACTTAAGGGGGAGAAGCTGCAGAAGAAGAAGAAGAAGAAGAAGAAGAAGCTGTGTGTGTTTGTGTGTTCTTTCTAGTCAGTTTGCCTGTTTGTAATGATGAAAAACTTGAGTTTCTGGAAGGGAAAAACATACACTTGTAGATTAGCTAGTCTCCATATGAGACCAGCTACATCATCATCAGCTGAAAAAGCCTTTATAAATGTTCTTTGCTCCCAGACAGGATTCAATTCCAGGTCTTTCCAAACAAAGGGTACTGTCAATATGAACTACATCAATCAAGTCTAATAGGCTTGTTACTATTGTAGATATGCATATATATATATATGGGAAAAAAAAGAAGTAAATTTGTATCTGAACCCCATGCATCAGATAATGTCACAGCACACAACTATTAGGGTAATTTGCCTATTCAATAAAAACAACCAGCTAAAGCTAACATAAGCAAGAAGAGCATCAATATTGAACACTAGAAAGCAATACAGGCCTGGTTAGTTGAGTGGATAGCATCTCCACTCTCTAAACAATAATAAGTTGTGGATTTTAATTCCACAGGCATGGATGTTTGTAAATGCCTTGAAGTGGGAGATAACATTCATTGGCTGGTGTGTAATAGTGCTTTAAACAACACCAGAAGAAGAAACAATAATTAATTTACTGAATTTGCTAATATTCTGCTCTGATGATGCTGATTTCTAAGCAGAAATCACAAACTCTGGTAATACAAGCACTCAATTAGCAAATTTAGTAAATTAATTATTGTTTCTTCTTCTGGTGTTGTTTAAAGGTCCCACACCTTACAATTCAAATTGTAAAGGAAACAATTTGAATTGTAACTGAAAAATGGAAGTAATGTCCCAGTATGGATAGCAACCCTTTCCATAATGCATACCAATACACAACAGTCCATCCAAAAGAAAGGTGATAAAAGTCAACCAACTAACTACTGTCCAATTGCTCTCACTTCTGTTCTCTCTAAAATTATGGAAAAGGTCAACAACAACCAACTCTTGAACCACTTAGGGTCATACCAAGTGATCAGTGACCAGCAGTATGGATTCCGCCACTCACGATCTTTAAGATAGTCTTGCTTTCACCATCTCTGGACTCCATGGCTTGAGCCATAGAGAAATTTGGAGAAACTCATGTGGTTGTCCTTGACATTTCAAAGGCATTTGATCAGGTTTGGCACAGGGGGCCTACTCACCAAACTGCCATCCTGTGGTCTGCCTTCCTCATTCTGCAACTGGATTGCCAACCTTCTCACTGGTCACTCACTAAGTGTTATGGTGGACAGTTTAGATTTCCCCAGATTTCCCTACCAATGCAGAAGTACCCTGGGTTCTCTTCTTTCACCTGTTCTCTTCCTCTTGTATATAAATGCCTTGCTCTCACAAACTTCCAATCCTATCCATAGCTTCGCCAATGACAGTACACTCCATTCCTCCTTTCCATTCAACAAAACTTGTAGTGCTCAAGTATTAGAATCCTCAATTCTAATACTTGAGCACTACAAGTATTAGAATTGAGGATTTCCTAGCTACATCCAAGTGGGACAAGGACAACTTTGTAAACATCAATGTCACCAAAACTCAGGCCTGTCTGATCTCTCACAAGAAAGAGCCCCCCCCCCTACCTTCAGTAATACTGAGATATCCAAACACGATCGCTTTCTCTACTTTGACTGGCTTGCACTTCCAGTTTTTCCTGACACAACCACATTTCAACTATAGCTTCTGCACCTGCCAAAAACTTGGTGTACATTTTTGCACAGGATACTACTTCATACCTTCACAGCTGCTAACTCTATACAAAGCCCAGATCCACCCAATCACTCCCATATTTGGGATGGGGCACCAAAATCCTCTCTAAGATTACTTGACTCTATCCAGAAGAGGCCAATCCAGCTAACTAATGATTCCTATTTTACATAAACCACTTAAATCCCCCCCCCCCCTCTCTCATAGATGTTCAGTTTCTGCCTTGTGCCTCTTCTACAGATACTTTTGTGGACAGTGAATTGGCCACTATTATTCCCCAACTCTCCTGTAAAATCATTTACAGTCCATCTTGAAACTCACTAAACCAACTTTACTGCCTCCTCCTTCATCCCATCTACTTTTGTCCTTTGGAACAGTCTCCCAACTCTGCCTTCCCCAAGATTACAACCCTCAGCTGTTCAAGTAAAATGTGAAAAGGTACCTCCTTTCTTCTATTCCTCTTGACCACACATGCACTAATGTGCTATAGGCCTTTCTTGCATCAATCATATATAGGGTGTCCCAAAATTCACGCAAGAAGTAATTTGGATAGAAAACACAGGTTTTTAATTAAAAATTGTAATTTCTTATTGATTCATAAAGTATACAGTATAGGGTTATGCATGGAATAGCATATCGAGTAAATGGCCTCCATGGCTTTGCTGGCACATACGCACTCTTTTATCGAAATATTCCATGACCGTTTTGCATAAATGTGGCTGAATTTCATTGATACAGCATAATAAATTTAGTTTAATCCTTTATCCAAGTGTGAGCAAACAAAGTTTGCGTCTGAAAGTATCTTCAGGACTGGGGTAAGGTGGTACAACACCAGGGCACTCCTTGCAAAGGTGGAGCAAGCTACCAACAATCCTATCTCAGTATCTCCCATAATGCAAAACACATCTCCTTGCGGATATGTCTAATGTTTTGCATTAAGGGAAGGGCCACAACCCAGACTAGTTTCGACCTTTATTGAGGTCTCTTCAGTGGGAGCTAGGCCCAAGTGGAGATACCAGGCAGCATTAGCAGGTCATCACTACCTATAAGAGTTGCCAAATGATGTGCCACACTTTTTTAATAAATTACTCTGGATTTAGAGAAAGATGTTGAAAGTTTATTTTTCACTTCGTTAGAGTATAATAAATTTAGTTTAATCCTTTATCCAAGTGTGAGCAAACAAAGTTTGCACCTGAAAGTATCTTCAGGACTGGGGTAAGGTGGTACAACACCAGGGCACTCCTTGCAAAGGTGGAGCAAGCTACCAACAATCCTATCTCAGTATCTCCCATAATGCAAAACACATCTCCTTGCGGATATGTCTAATGTTATACATTAAGGGAAGGGCCACAACCCAGACTAGTTTCGACCTTTATTGAGGTCTCTTCAGTGGGAGCTAGGCCCAAGTGGAGATACCAGGCAGCATTAGCAGGTCATCTCTACCTATAGGAGTTGCCAAATGATGTGCCACACTTTTTTAATAAATTACTCTGGATTTAGAGAAAGATGTTGAAAGTTTATTTTTCACTTCGTTAGAGTATAATAAATTTAGTTTAATCCTTTATCCAAGTGTGAGCAAACAAAGTTTGCACCTGAAAGTATCTTCAGGACTGGGGCAAGGTGGTACAACACCAGGGCATTCCTTGCAAAGGTGGAGCAAGCTATCAACACTCCTATCTCAGTATCTCCCATAATGCAAAACACATCTCCTTACGGATATGTCTAATGTTATGCATTAAGGGAAGGGCCACAACCCAGACTAGTTTCGACCTTTATTGAGGTCTCTTCAGGAGTGTTGGTAGCTTGCTCCACCTTTGCAAGGAGTGCCATCGTGTTGTACCACCTTACTCCAGTCCTATAGATACTTTCAGGCGCAAACTTTGATAAAGGATTAAACTAAATTTATTATACACTAACCAAGTGAAAAATAAACTTTCAACGTCTTTCTCTAAATCCAGAGTAATTTATTAAAAAAGGGCGGCACACCATTTGGCAACTCCTATAGGTAGAGATGACCTGCTAATGCTTCTGCCTGGTATCTCCACTTGGGCCTAGCTCCCACTGAAGAGACCTCAATAAAGGTCAAAACTAGTCTGGGTTGTGGCCCTTCCCTTAATGCATAACATTAGACATATCCGCAAGATGTGTTTTGCATTATGGGAGATACTGAGATAGGAGTGTTGGTAGCTTGCTCCACCTTTGCAAGGAGTGCCCTGGTGTTGTACCACCTTACCCCAGTCCTGAAGATACTTTCAGGTGCAAACTTTGTTTGCTCACACTTGGATAAAGGATTAAACTAAATTATTATACTCTAACCAAGTGAAAAATAAACTTTCCATTTCGTTGATACAGCGCTCAATTTCCTCTTTCAAGGCATGGGTGGTCGTGGGCTTGTTGGCATAAACCTTAGACTTCAAAACACCCCAAAGAAAAAAGTCCAACGGCGTTAAGTCACATGATCTGGGCAGCCAATTCTGATCACCAAAACGGGAAATTACACGACTAGGAAATTACTCATGCAGTAATTGAATTGTTTCTCGGGCTGTATGGCATGTGGCACCGTCTTGTTGAAACCACATGTCGTCCACATCCATATCTTGCAATTTAGGCACAAAAAACTGGATTATCATGTCGTGATAGCGAGCACCATTAACTGTTATTGCCTTACCAGCCGCATTTTTGAAGAAGAATGGACCGATGATGCCTCCAGCCCAAAATCCGCACCAAACAGTGACACGTTGTGGATGCATTTGTTTCTCAACAATCACTCGTGGATTTTCTGAACCCCAAATGCGACAATTTTGTCGATTAACGAAGCCATCAAGTTGAAAATGAGCCTTATCACTGAAGATGATTTTGTTCGAAAAATAAGCATCCACTTGTTGTTGTTCCATAATCCATTCAACGAATTCTCTTCGCTATGTGTGGTCAGTAGGCTTCAGTTCTTGAGTCAATTGAACTTTGTAAGCATAAAGATGCAAATCTTTCGTGAGAATACGCTGTAGAGAGCTTCTCAAAATGCCCAATTCAAGACCACGGTGCCGAATTGATGTTCCTGGACTCTCAGCAACACTCTCACGAACTGCTTCGATGTTTTCTGTTGAACGACTTGTTGAAGGATGGCCAGAGTGTATAAGATCACTAATTGATCCAGTTTCCTTGAATTTTTAAATTAATCTTTTCACAGTTGATGAAGTTAAATCACTATTCTGACCATATTTTGTACGAAAATTGCGAACTGTATCTGCCAAACCATCATTATTTTTAAAATATTGCTCAACAATGAAAATGCGTTGTTCTTTCGTGTAGCGCTCCATTTTTAATAACCCTGAACTGTCAGCTGTCACGGTGTCTTTTTTTCTCGTTGGCAACACTTTACCGCACAAATGGTGCAAAATTTAAATCTTGCGTGAATTTTGGACAACCCTATATATAACAATTTGTAGTATTAACTCGGAATTGGGATATGTTCATATTTATATATACTGACTATAACCGAAACTAGAATAACAATTAAATTTATTCAAAATGCAACATGTTTCATCGGATTGTCCAACTTCTTCAGGCCTGAAGAAGTCGGACAATCCAATGAAACATGTTGCGTTTTGAATAAATTTAATTGTTATTCTAGTCTTGGTTATAGTCAGTATATATATATAATATATATATATATATATAAACCTGTAACCTGTGTATGCCACATGGAGCAGTTCTCTCCCCAATTCTCTTCAACATCTATATGAATGATATTAACCAGGCATCTTTCAAAGGCAAGATCTTCCAATATGCAGACAATACAGCTATAGCATCCATCCATAATAATGCAAGCATAATCCAAACAAACATGCAACATGACAGAAATCAGCTCACTGACTGGCTCACCAAAAACTCTATACAACTAAATGCTGACTAGATAAAACTAATGATATTCAGAAATCCACTGATTCACCAGTTAATAATAAATATATAAAAATTAAACATCCACTCTTCAACATATAGAACACTACAGAACAGTAAAACCGTCATCATAATTTGAAACTATATTATTATTATTATTATTATGTAACGCCTCCCCGGAGTCCAAAGACTCATTGAGGGAGGGCACCTACTCTACAACTCTCTGTCTCCACCACTCAATCCATCAACTACAACGTACTGCAACTACCATCATCATCTACACCAATGCCATCTACCGCCCATCATCACCACTAGTATTTTCACAGACAATTGCAAACATTCATGCCCACGGCGGAATTCAAATCTGCAGCCTTTTGGCTGGAGAGTGGATATGCTGACCACTTGGCCAACCAGGCCAGTTATATTATACTTGGAATTTACCTTTATGCAGATATGAACTGGAATAGCCATAAGTCATCTATAAAACATATCCAGACAATAACTAGCAAACTTACAGAATAAAAGATACAGTTCCTACACACATAAAAACAAATATGCAAAAATGTACTAAAATATGCATTATCTTAGTACATTAGTTAGTACACAAAATTCACATATTGTTATATGCTATAACAATGTGCACATTTTGTGCATAATACAAACAAAATAGATTAATTTATTAATTTATTGTATTATTATTATTCATATTATTAATTAATACTGTTCTGTGTGTTCTGCATGTTGGAGAATGAATGTTTAATTTTTATATATTTATTATCAACTGGTTGACTCTGTGGATTTCTGAATATCATTAATATCGATCGCACCCCCTCATATAAAACCCACATAGAAAAACAAAGGCAAAAGTGAATGCAAGAAACAATATACTACGAAAGCTTAACTCCTCCAAATGGGGTGCAGACCCTAACACATTGAGATCTTCTGCCTTGGCCCTTTGCTATTCTTCTGCTGAACGTGTTTGCCCAGTATGGTCCAGATACTGCCATGCTGAAAAACTTGATCCAGCATTGAATGAAAGCTGCCGCTTAATTACAAGATGCTTGAAACCAACACCACTAAAAGACCTGTATACTTTGGCTGGTATTGCACGCTCTTCAATTCGAAGATCTGCATTCTCGGCTGATGAAAGAAGCAGACAAATGAATGCCACCCACTATTCGGTCAGACCACAGTGCCCCAAAGACTAAGATCCCGACATAGCTTCTTGGCAAATGTTAAACCACCTAAAAACCTCCCAGAGACAAGACTTCAACAATGGCTTGCACTATATCCTGAAAATAATACTGGTATTCCAATAGCCGAACATCTTCCACGTGGTGCCCATTTGGATTGGAATACTTGGAAAAGCCTCAATAGACAGCGAACAATAGGACGCTGCAAACAAAACCTCATCAAATGGGGCTACCTCTGGTCCAGACAATTGTGAGTGTGGGACCCAGTCCATGGAACACCTTCTTTCTTGCCCCTTTCTTCCATCACCTTGCACAAAAGAGGACCTTATATCCTGCACAGAAAGAGCAGCTGATTGTACAAGATACTGGAGGAACATCTGACCATATTTATTGTATATAAGTTATATATAGTTTCCTTTTTTTCATATTTAATTATTATTTCCCTGTATAATTCACTTACCAAATATAAGCTGATCTCATTGTAATGTATCCTTGTAATATTGTAATGTAATGTATTAATTTGTTGTAAATCATGTTGTACCACTTACTACTGTACCACTTGTGTTTGGATATGAAATAAATAAATCAGTATTAAATTGCATACCTAGGACACGGAAAGTTAATCGGGTGCGAGTTAGATGGATGAGTAATATCATTAAATACAAGCTGCAAAAGAAGAAAATGCTGTAGAGGGTATATAAAGAGAAAGGTGACCAGCAAACTTGTGAACAGTACAAGGCTCAGGCAAGAAAGGTAACTAGCATGGCAACGAAGACGTCGTCTTCATCGTCTTCCTATCCAGGTTCTAGGCCACATGGCTTGTTCCAGACTCAGTCCATTTTCTTCTTGGTCATACCCTATTCATTATTCCTTTAGGATTATATGTTAAGATCTTTTTTGGTAATCTTTCTCTCTGCATTCTTGCTATATGGTCTAGCCATTTTTTCCTATATTTAATCATTGAGTCTGTTATGGGATTGATTTTGATATTTTTAATTATTTCACTATTTCTTTTTTTTTTTTTTTATCTAATAGAGTGAGTTTTTCTGTTTTCCTAAGGAATTTCATTTCTGCTGCCTGAATTCTCTGTATATCTCTTTCTCCGAAGGTCCAGATCTCACTTCCATATAACAGTGCAGGTTTGGCTATTGTTTTGTAGACTCTGAGTCTTGTGTGTTTCTGTACATACGTTTCACATAGGTTTAAAGGTTCTGTTAATTACTCCAGTAATTTTTATAAAGTTTGTCATCTTAAAATCAATTTCATTTTTAAAAACCTATTTCATTTATGTAAGATAGTTTACATCCTAGGTATTTGAAATTATTAACTTGCTCAATTATTTTATTATTTATTATATTTTACTTCTGATAGGGATATTTCCATAAAAAGCCATGACTTTAGTTTTCTCCATTGACATTTCTAGGCCATATTGTTGTATAATATAATTTTGATTTCTGCAGTTCATCTTCAGTCTTTCCAAAGATTATCTGATCATCGGCAAAGAGTTGTGTCTGTGGAAGCCACATGTATTTACTTCTCTCCATTTTTTTTTTTTTGATAATATTGTCCATATACATATATATTGAATAATATGGGTGATAAATGACAGCCTTGACAGTCTCTTCATTGGTTTCCAAGTGAATATGATATCATTTTGCCTTATTCCTCAAGATTTTGTCAAATGCTTATTATTTTGTCAAAGGGAAGGAAGGAAGGCAAAATCAGATTTTCAAAAGAATCTAGCCAAGCGGGCCAAAAGAAATCCCAAAGAGTTCTTTTTATGTGGCAAATATGAATAAAAGCACTATGGAAGATTAATCTTAATGAATGATGATGTTCACAAGGAGACAGAAGCGGATAAAATAGTTGAGTTACTGAGTGACTACTTTGCAAGGGCATATCATCCTAGTGAGGTTACTGCTTTAACCTATGGGACAGACACTAACATGGGAACTGAGGTGGATGAATTGGAGATGCTTAGGATATTGCAGAATCTCAATGTAGATACAACTGTGGGATTAGATGGTATATCAGCTAGGGTTTTGCGAGAATGTACAAAGAAACTAACAATGCTTTGACTAGGCTCTTTAATTTAAGTCTCAGCTCTGGTAGAGTTCTAAGTGGCAAGAGGGCAAAATAATTCCTTTGTATAAAGGAGGGTCTAAGATTGCAGTAGCAAATTATAGACCAATCAATATCTCAGGTATGGTGGTAAAAGTACTAGAAAAATTAGTAAAAAAGAAAATTCAAGAATGGGTAGATAAAAACATGATAGTGTATGAGTGTCAACATGGTTTTGTGAAGGGTCAGTCATGCCTTAGTAATTTACTAAATTTTCATAATAGAGTAAGAGCTGAGCTGAATAAAGGAAATGACTACGCAATGATTTTGCAAAGGCGCTTGACAGAATACCACATGGAACTCTGTTATACAAATCAGAAAAAATGAGGATGGATATGACATTGATTAAGTGGATAAGAGGGTGGCTGCTGGACAAATATCAAAAAGTTATATATAGATGGGCAGAAAATTGAGGTGAAAACACGACTAGTGGTGGTGTGCTGCAAGGTTTAGTGCTGGGACTATTACTGTTTATTTTGTACATAAATGATATAGGAAAGAACCTGAAAGGAAATATTTGGTTGTTTGCTGATGAAATTGATGTAGAGTAATAGTTAATCAAGGTGATGGAAAGCTTGCAGGATGATTTAAATAGGCTGTCAGTATGGGCAAAAGTTAATGGGTGTCAATTTAATGTCGAGAAATGTAGAGTTATGCATTTTGGGATAAATAGATCAATGAGTGATGATGTTCACAAGGAGACAGATATCCGTGTATCACACTGATGGCACTGTACTCCAGGAAATAGATGAAGCTAGAAATTTAGGGGTGGTGGTAGACAGAGAGTTAAAGTTTAGAGGACATATATGCTAAGGTTGCTAAGGTAGCCCATAAGATTACTTGGCTATTGAAGAACACATTAACAAGTAGAAATAAGGAAGTTGTTATTCCTCTTTATAAGGCCTTGATACACCCACATCTGGATTACTGTGTTCAAGTCTGCAAAAGAAACGCAGGGGACCAGCGTTTCTTGAGCAAAAGGTGGTGAGTGGTCTGTGGAATGTTCCCTATAATAATAAATTCAGGGCATATGGATCACAGAAGTTGATAAGCAAAAAGAGGGGATATGATAGAAACATTTAAGTTACTTAAAGGATTTTATAAGATTGATGCAAGGGAAATGTTTCAATCCTTGGCCGGAGAGGTCAGAACAAAGGGTCATCCCTGGAAGTTGAATAAAGATGTGGTTAGTAGAGGTGTGCAAGGACTAGATTTTTTGCTTGGAGAGTTGTGAATGAATGGAACGTGTTGCCAGAGTCAGTTGTGAGTGCTTTGTCTGTTAATGGGTTCAAGGAGAGGTATCATAGACCGTGTGGATAGATTGAGTCTCCTACAATGAGTCTTGGAGGTGCCCGTATAATAATAATAATAATATCATTACAGTATAAAATGATAAAGCTGATACTATGTTTTGGGAACAAAGAGACGATACTGGCTTTATATACACGACAATGTCAGAACATAAAATACTAACAGCACAACATTTATGTCATTATGCAGCTATACTAAAATATTACTTTAATGCCAACTACAGGACAGTCATAACATATAGTGAGACATTGCACAACTAATTATATCACATTTAAATATAATAATCACCTACAGTAAGGCCGTTCAGAGCTTCTACATTCCAGATATGATAAACAACCTACCTTTTGAAAACAGAAATCTTATAAACAACAGCAGCCTAAAAAGGATTCTTAGGACATACTATGAACAAGAAATATTCACCCTGCATGCCTCATAGACTTAATGAGATGCAGTATTAGTTGAGGCTTTTCAGTTGATAACATGGCATTCCTAATTATTGTGTGTGTGTTTGTGTGGGTGAGTTGGTGGGTGGGTATGAATTGCTTATCCTACAGCTGTAGTAATTATCAAAGCTACCAAGTTACAATCTCTACTTCCAACACAGCAATCAAATGAATAAACAATAACTAACCAGTGTCATCCTCAGACAAGCTTAAGAAAAGCTCCAAGGATGTAAACTGAGACAATATACCTCAACTAGGATCAATAAATAAATTTGCTGGCCTGGTTGGCCGAGTGGTTCGAGTATCTGCTGTCCAGCCTTCTGGCTGGACAGCAGATACTCGATCTATGCCGATGGCGGGTCCAAATCACGGCAGGGGCATGGATGTTTGTGAATGTCTGTGAAAATACTAGTGGTTGTGGTGGTGATGGTGGACAGTAGATGGCATTGGTGTAGATGATGCAGTTCGCTGTAGTTCGTAGATTCAGTGGTGGAGATGGAGAACTGTAGAGTAGGTGCTCTCCCTCGATGAGTCTTTTGACTACTTGGAGGTGTCACGTAATAATAATAACATCAATTTATTACAACTACAGCATTTCCATGCCACAGTGCTCTCCCACAACGAGTCCTTGGACTCCTTGAAGGTGTGACATGATAATAATGATAATAATAAATGCATTAAAATCAATGGTTTAACCTCTCTACCGGCCATGGTGGATGAAATAGTGAGACCAAATTGCACTTCTTATCCATGTTATTTAATAGGTGTTACATGTTACATTATACATGTCCTCAATGCATAGTATTATAGGACATGTATAATGCTATGCATTAAGGAAAGGGCCACCACTACCCAGACCGGTTTCAATCTTTATTGAGATCTCATCAGTGGGAGCCAGACCAAGAGGTGGTGATGCTAAGGTGGAAGTAATGGAGAAG
Organism: Typopeltis vanoorti; assembly: GCF_054136105.1. Lineage (NCBI taxonomy): Eukaryota > Metazoa > Arthropoda > Arachnida > Uropygi > Thelyphonidae > Typopeltis > Typopeltis vanoorti. Next base: position 40,873,648 of record NC_143570.1, read on the forward strand.
TCATATTTACCTATACAAGTTGTATTAAGCTAAAATTCTCTGGAATTAGAGATAAGTTTATGGAAGTTTTTTCACTTGGCTACACTACTAATTATATACTGGTATCCCTCGATTAATCGTATCCAGATCTTGCTGGACATCTATAGAGTGGTTGGGGTGTTAATGCAAACTTTGTAAAAATAAAATTATATAACTGGTGTACGTGTATGTGTATTATAAAGAAATTATAATTATTATTATTATCGTATAAATTGCTAATTACAGTTACTGTTATTAATTTATATATATTTTGTGTGCGTGTGTGTGTTATGTATATAATGTATCACTAAAAAATACACGTACTAACCACAGTGATAACTTTTAATACATAAATATTTCAAAATTATAACATGGCATTCCTAATTATTGTGTGTGTGTGTTTGTGTGGGTAAGTGGGTTGGAGGGTGTGAATTTTAGCTTAATACAACTTGTATAGGTAAATATAACTTCTCCATTACTTCCACCTTAGCATCACCACCTCTGGGTCTGGCTCCCACTGATGAGACCTCAATAAAGGTTGAAACCGGTCTGGATAGTGGCCCTTTGTAAGTGTAAGTCCAAGTGTAAGCAAACAAAGTTTGCGCCTGAAGTACTTTCAGGACTAGAGCAATTCGTGGTAAACGTGGTATAAGTTATCATCACTTTCCTTAGTATCTCCCATAATGCAAAGGTACATCTCCTTGTGGACATGTATAATGCTATGCATTAAGGAAAGGGCCACTACCCAGACTGGTTTCAACCTTTATTGAGGTCTCATCAGTGGGAGCCAGACCAAGAGGTGGTGATGCTAAGGTGGAAGTAATGGAGAAGTCATATTTACCTATACAAGTTGTATTTAGCTAAAATTCTTTGGAATTAGAGATAAGTTTATGGAAGTTTTTTCACTTGGCTATGCTACTAATTATATACTGGTATCCCTCGATTAACATGGTTAATTATTCCCTCGATGTTACTGCGTATATCAAAATCACATTAATCAAATCTAATAATCAATGGTAAAAATTACAATTCGTCCATGATCAATTACTGTATTAATAATTCGTTTTATGTGGTACTCATTTAGGAAAGATAAAAAATGAATGCAAATTAAATGTTTAATAAATACTTGTACCTATTATTTACTGCAATTTTTTTATCAAAAGAAGTTATTATCAAGAGTCATTTGAACAGTTTAGTTTTTTTTCTTATCGGCACAAATTCTATGATAACAAGCAAAATGACTCTCCAGACCTCGTCAAAAAAGCGATAAAACATAAAAAAAAAAACACTGCAAATATAATACATGATGGTGCAAATTAAGTGGATATTGAATCCTACATTATTTCATAGCCGAATATAGAAACTACAAGAGTTTGGTGCTGAATATATAGAAACTAAAAGTTTTGGCAGATGCAAGCATAAGCAACCTTATGGGCAACTCACAGTAAAGGTGGAGAAAGCTCCAGATCCCTTTCCTTAGTATTTTCCTTAATGTAAAGCACATCTCATAGAGGACATGTATGATAAATAAGACTTTGGCTCTCTATTTCAGTAATTCATTATGGTTTTTTTATTTTCAGTTACAATCTAAAAATTATTGAACAAAGAATAAAAAAAAAAAAAACAACTAAACCATACTATACTAACATTGGAGGTCACGGTATCTCTCAGATACAATTTACTGTCAAATATCACAAACCTGATATTTGAGGTGTGAAAAAGTGGCGGTAAGGCACCAAAGTGTGGCCAAGGGGTACTAAGAATTTCACAGATGAAAACAGGCCGCCTCTTAAATTTATGAAAATGGCAATCGGTGCCATCAATACTCGAACTTTGGCAAGAGAGTACAGAATAGATTTATTAATCAAAGAACTAACCAATATCAACTTGGATATCCTGCTAGTGAATGAAACAAAAAGATTGAAAGCACTGACAGCAAAATGGTACAATGGTTCACAGATACTCCTCAAAGCATCCTCAAACAATGGCAAACAAGGAGGAGTGGGCTTCATTGTTAAATCTAAGCTCACCAAGTCGATCCATTCTTGTAACATCATATCTGAAAGAATAGGTGTACTCGTAATTGGAATAGAGAACAATATAACAATAAAATTAATACCCTGCTATGCTCCAACATCTCTAGCTGATAATCAAGAAATAGAAAATTTTTACATGAATCTTGAACAGGCATTAAATTACAAGTCAACATACACATTCGTTGGTGGTGACTTTAATGCCAAAATAGGATGTGGAAAAGAAAACAAAAAGTTTATAGGACCACATGGACTGGGAGAAAGAAATAGAAGAGGAGAGAGAGAGAAAGATTAGCTGAATTCGCTGCAGCTGAACAACTCTTTATCATTAACACTTTTTTCAACAAACGCCTAGAAAGAATATGGACTTGGCAATCACCGAATGGAGACACAAAAAATGAAATTGACTACATTTTAACAGACTGCAAAAGACTGGTACAAAATGTTGGTACAATAGGCAAAACATACTTCAACATAGATTTGACCACAGACTCCTCAGAGCCATTATAAGAATAGACCACAAAAAAGAACAACATATCAGGGCAACATCAAACCATAAAAGACAACCCAAACAAACAGACTATCACAAGTTCAGGAAGTACATAGAAGAGATCGAATAGACTATTAAAAACTGTTACATAAATGATGACTATATTGACTTTATTAATAAATTCAATGAGTGCAAGAAAAAATCAGAAATTCCTGTGAAACAAAAGAAAAGAGAACGACTCTCACCTCAAACTATAGAACTACTGAAAAAGAGAAAAGAACTGAAGAAATCTGAAGAAAATTTTCTAGAATACAAAATTATCTGTAAGTTACTAAGGAAAAGAATTCCAGAAGACTACAAAGCTTTCAGGATACAAAAACTAAGAGAAGCAGTGCAGGCAAAAACCAGCCTGAAAAAAACAGAGAAAGACTTAAATTTTAAACAGTCAATTCCATCTGCTTTACAGGATCAAAATGGAGAAAAACATACTAATAGAAAAAGGGTAGAAGAAATTGTGCAGAATTTTTATAATGATCTCTATGTAACTAACTGCCAAGTTTCAGAACCTATCATTCCAAAACCAAGCAATATACCAGATGTACTTCCAGAAGAAATAGAACATGCCCTTAAGAAAATGAGTAAAGGTAAAGCCTCATGACTTGATAATGTTAAGGCTGAAGAAATCTAACAAGGTGGACCAATTATTTTCAAAGCCTTGGCTGCCAGATTCACGTGGTACTTCAAAGAAAGAAAGATTCCAGAGGAATGGAAAACCTCAAAAACTATACTTCTATTCAAAAAAGGGAACAAGGAAGACATAAAAACTATCGTCCAATCTGTCTCTCACATATATAATAAGATCATGAACAGAGTAATACTGAACAGAATCCAAAACACTCTCGAAGACAACTCCAGCAGAGAGCAGGTAGGATTCAGAAGAGGCTTCTCCACAACAGATCATATCCAGGTCATTTTACAACAACAGAAAAATGTCAAGAATACCGAATCCCTCTATGTTTCTTCTTTATTAATTTTAAAAAAAGCATTTGATACCATAGAACATAATGCAGTCATCAGTGCCTTACTGGAAAATCAGACCACACAAATAATCTTATTTGATCAACCTATAAATATAGATATAAAGAGAGGGGGGGTCTGCCAAGGTGATGTGATCTCCCCAAATCTATTTACCAGCACTTTAGAATACATTCTGAAAAAAATAGACCTAAATGGAGGAATAAGCATAGATGGTGAAAAGCTACAAATCCTTATGTTTGCCGATGATCTAGTACTGATGTCCCACAACCCAAAAGACCTAGAAGAAATGGGTGAAAAAGTATACACAAACAGCAGTAAGATAGGCTTAGAAATGAATCTAGAAAAAACAAAATGGATCAAAAACATCTACACAAGTGACAGTCGCCTTTGTATTAATAGCATCCCTATAGAACAAGTTGACTCCTACAATTACTTAAGACAAACAATAAAAATGAATAATGATTTATCTGAAGAACTAGCAAAAAGAAAAAACCTGCATGGCTATCATTCAACACTAAAAGAAACACTTACTGATCCAAATCTTGACATCTCTGCGAAGGCAAAGCTATTTAATAGTGATATTCTTCCATCACTCACATATGGATCAGAAACATGGAACAAGACAAGAAAAGAAGAAGAGACTCTCAGAATAACTCAGCGTGCAACAGAATGCAGGATTTGTAACATCAGCAAAATGGAACACGTTAGAAACACGGAACTAAGAAAGAGATCAGGCATAAAAGATGTGGTAACTGCAGTATATGAAAGCAAAATGTGATGGGCAGGTCACATAGCCAGACTCAAGGATAACAGATGGACATATAGAATACTCAACTGGCAACCAAGAATAAACAGAAAACCAGGAAGACCACCTACAAGTTAGCCCAGAACTGAGAGTGATGCATAATTTCTTAGTGTGTATCTTAAAAATATTACCTAATTACTAAATATACATTGAATATTTAAAAAAATATCAAATGTGTTCTGTTTTATGTTTAAAATATCGATTTCTTAATTTTGGGTTCGAAAAAGTAGGGTTCATCTTATACATGGGGGCGTTTTATACACAGAAAAATACGATAATTCATCTGAAGGTGAGCGAAGGATAATTTTTGATTTTTTCTATTTACATAGCCAATTTAATTCATGGATGTAGATTGTTTATATCAGATCAAAAACTAGGTAATATTTTTTCATTATGGGGCAGATCACAAAATATTATCTACATAATGAACCCAAAACGAACGCTGAGGATGTATGGGTAAGAACAGAATGTCTTCTAAATGTTCTAAATAGAAGTTTGTAAGTGCAGGGGAGAGTGGACTTCCAATGGCAGTTCCTTCAACTTTATTGTAAAAACTTATTTTGACAAATAAAATATCTGCAGTGAATAGCAAAGTTGAATAATTTTGCTATATCCTGTGGAAATACATCCGAAAATAGATGTAGCGTATCCTCTAGAAATACATTAGTGAGGAGAAATTCTATATCAAAGCTAACTATTAGATCAGTGGGTTGTAGAGAAACATTTTTCACTTTATTTAGAAAATCAGATGAATTTTTTATGGAGTGGTAATTACCAATCTGAGATTTCAATAAGTATGCCAAAAATTTGGCTATGCAATAAGTAGGTGAATCTATCAGTTGAAAATTGGATGTAGAAAAAAAAAAGCCTTCCTGATATAGTCAAACTGGAGTAAGTAAGTAAGACTAAGTAAGGTATCTTTTTACGATCTATGGCAAAATCATGTGTTTTTAAAAGAATGAGGATTTCATTTTCAGTAACTACTCAATTTTTTGAACAGTGTGATTACTTAGTGTGAAAAAGTGTGATCTAGTTGATTTACTTAGCACTAAGGGCATTGAATTTACGATCTAAATATTGGTTGTGTTTATTAAACGAACAGCATAACTGGTAATTAGCTTATGGAATTAAGAATGCATATAAAGTATATTAATTAAAGGCAACTTTAATGAATAACTTCTATATTTCGGCAATGTCATGTTGCCATCTTCAGGAACATAAAGATATGGTATGTGCACACAGGCACTAACAAAAGCAAATGAGGAAGAAAGCAAGAAACTAATATTGTTCCTAAAGTCTTAATGGTGCCCTCTGGCAGGCTAATTTGGTTATCTTGGCCATTGGGCTGAAGTTCTCATAATGTCTCCCAAATTTGGGGTAGTTTCATGCACCCAAATTTGTTGAGGTTTTGAATGTTTTTTAGAGCTGCTGATGATTCCTTGAATAATCTTTCATACTTAAACTTGCTGCGGTGTATTATTTTGGTTTTCTTCCAACAAATTGTGGTGGGTATCTAAGGCATGGTCTGTAACAAGAAGTGGTGAAACCGGATGCAGTCTTTGTGTTCTGAAATCCTGATATTTGCTGTCCTGCCTGTTTGTCCAAAGTAGGACAATTTGCAGCTGCAAGGGACCTGGTATACACCAGGTAGGTCTAGGGGAAGTGGTTGGTCTTTGGTAGAGCGGATAAGGGATGTCAACTTTTTATATGGTCTGTAACAAGAAGTAAGGTCATATTTTTTGAGGATATTGGTTATTTTCTCAGAGGTGCCCTGGATGTAGGGGATGTGATAGATTTGGTGTAATCTTTATTGTGGAGGGGGGAGGGGATTGTGGTTTACTGGTTTTAGTATTTTTTGGGGGTTATAGCCATTGGCTAAGAAAGTGTTGAGGATGTGGTTTAGTTAAGTGGTTAGGGCCTTGTCACCTGAGCAGATTAATTTCCCTGTTATATAGTGTTTTTAGAACCCCATATTGTTGTGAGGGGGGGGGGGATTGCTGGTGAATGTATCTACCAGTATGGGTGGGTTTTCTGTAAACAGAGAAAACCAATGATCCATCAAGCTGGCGAGTGATTAAAGTGTCTAGGAAGGGGAGGGTGTTGTTTTCCTCTTTTTCTAAGGTGAACTGGACTCTGGGGTGTTGATTTGTTTAAGTGTGCTAGGAAGGAGTGGAGTGTGTCTGAGCCATGTGGCCAAATAGTTTACAGAAAACCCACCCATACTGGCAGATACATTCACCAGCAATCCCTCCCCTCCCCTCCCCTCACAACAATATGGGGTTATAAAAACACTATATAACAGGGCAAAATTAATCTGCTCAGATGACAAGGCCCTAACCGCTGAACTAAACCACATCCTCAACACTTTCTTAGCCAATGGCTATAACCCCCAAAAAATCCAAAAAATACAAAAAAATTTCTCATGATTTCATCCTGATGAGAATGAAACACCTTTGTAAATTGATCACTAAATACCTCAAGAATGACTTCTGCAACACTTCTAATATTTTCATCCATTAACATCATCTTATGTAATTATGTAATAAATTGTTGATTGGAAGCTAGTAATAATGTAAATTTAACTTTTGGCACTATCATAGTATCCTGTACATCCATTGAGAGTACATATTATGAAATAATAATAATAGGAAGAAGATGTATTAAACAAATCCTTTCGTAAAATGAATGTATTAAACAAACTTGATACTCTGATGACAAAAATAATAACGTAAAATGAATTAACTCATATTCATCGCAGTTAATATAAATAAAGTATACATTACAATCATATATTCTAGTTCTTTATATGTTGAAAGTTTTAAGTTGAAAGTTGAAAGAAGTATAAAAAAACACTGGCTTACATTGATTACACAGCTCAACTACACCATGATAAACATAGCTGTGCTAATACTGACTGAAGTTGCAATAAACGACACAGAAATTTATGCATACAACATAAATAATTACCAAACCCACAACTTATGTAGACCAAACAAAAGAGGAGGTGGCATCATAGCATTTATCAAAGAAAAATACAATGTGACTGAAAAACAAACTCATTTTGAATATGTAGAAACACTAATTTTGGAACGTGTGGACAGACTTATGTGTTTGTGAAACATGTTGTTTATTTTTTAACGGTATATATTAGAACACAGAAACTAAGTAAATAATTAATTTATTAACTTATTGCTGATTTTCGCTGGTGTTATAACCAGCATCTTCAGAGCACAAAAACACAGTTTGTCACAATACACGAGACTATAACAACATGGTGTAATCAATGGACTAGTTAAACAAAATTGTAGCAGCAACACAAAGACTAAAGTCCTGATTTTTGGCGCCCTCTATCTTTAAAAAAAAAAAAAAATGCAGCTATCACATAAGACTAGAGTACTAAAAAAAAAAAAAAATTAGCGAAGCTACTAGCCACTCTCACAAAGAATTCTCCCTCCTTTGTCAAAAATTCAGCCCACCTAAAAGGCATCTTACAACACCTTACCCTAAAAAGCTCAGACTTAATAGTAAGCTTTGATATCACCTCACTATTCATAAATGTACCACTAATAGAAACCCTCAATCTATTGAAGTCACACTTCCCCCTGATATATTTGAACTATTCAAATTCACAATACATGCAGGATATTTCACATGGAAAGGGAAAATATACAAACAAATAGATGGGACAGCCATGGGCTCCCCCTCCTGCCCAGCCAACTTTTACATGGAACACCTGGAAAAACTAGCAATCAATACAGCCACTCTCAAACCAACACTTTGGCTATGCTATGTTGATGATGTGCTTGCTATTTGGCCACATGGCCCAGAGACATTGGAAACATTCTTAGCGCATTTAAATAGCCAACATCCAAAAATCCACTTTACAATGGAACTGGAAGCTAATAACTGTCTTCCCTTCCTGGATACCCATATCACACGTCTTCCAGATGGTTCCTTATCATTTTCAGTTTTTAGAAAATCCACACATACAGGGAGATACTTACAAAAACAATCACACCATCATCCTTCTCAACAATATGGCAATTTAAAAACGCTAACCCATAGAGCGAGAGCAATCTGTTCCAATGACAATGCTCTTGCTGCTGAACTGGCTCACTTATGCCACACCTTCTTGGCCAATGGCTATAATCCACATAAGATAAACAAAATACTAAATGCTCCTAAGAAACCCCTCCCACCATCCACTACAGAGAACAACAACAAAACAGTCACCATCCCATACATTAAAGGCACATCCGAAAAGATTTCAAGAATTCTTAATAAACATAAACTATGCACTACATTCAGACCATGTAGCAAATTAACAACCCTTATCCACTCACCCAAGGGCAGCATTCCCCCTTTATCACATCCAGGAGGCTACCAAGTACCCTGCTCATGTAATCAAGCCTACTATGGTCAAACAGGAAGAACTGTGAACATCCACATCAGCAAACACAAAAGATATGTCTGGAATTATCACTATGGCAAATCAGGCCTAGCAGACCATGCTCTGGATACCCCTGCACACAGGATTAACTGGAAAAACACAAAAGTACTACACAGAAGCTCTTACAAGTTGGAGAGATTGTTCTTAGAGGCAACAGAAGCCCTGAAACACACTCCAAATCTCAACAAATATGGCTGTATTAACTTGCCTAAGATCTGGGAGACAGTCATCTTAAGAAAAAACTAGTACTTTTTTTTTTTTTTTTTTTTTTTTTTAAAGATGTATCTTAAGGGAATGTTCCAAGGAACTGGCAGTAGCATTGGTATGCTTGTTTAATAAGAGTTACTACAGCACAGGTTCCAAGAGAATGCAAAGAAGGTAGAATTGTTCCACTGCATAAAGGTGGTGATAGGGCTGTGGCTACAAATTATAGACCAATCTGTATATCAAATCATCAAATCCTGTCAACATATTGACATTAAGTTTATTTATTCCCTCATATATCTCCTGCTCACTCACAATTATTAAGCTATCTTCTCCTATGTCCTCTACACTTATGTTTCTCATGATTTCATCCTGATGAGAATGAAACACTCTTGTAAACTGATCACTAAATGCCTCAAGAATGACACTTCTGCAACACATACCATTCTAATATTTTCATCCATTAACATCATCTTATGTAATAAATTGTTGATTGGAAGCTAGTAATAATGTAAATTTAACTGTTGGCACTATCATAGTATTCTGTACATCCATTGAGAGTACATATTATGAAATAATAATAATAGGAAGAAGATGTATTAAACAAATCCTTTCGTAAAATGAATGTATTAAACAAACTTGATACTCTGATGACAAAAATAATAATGTAAAATGAATTAACTCATATTCATCGCAGTTAATATAAATAAAGTATACATTACAATCATGTATTCTAGTTCTTTATATGTTGAAAGTTTTTTTGCTTAGTTATTCTATAAATTTAAGATGCCAAGAAATTATATTTTTGGTTTCGTCCTTTATCCAAGTGTGAGCAAACAATGTTTGTGCATGAAGTATCTTCATGACTGGGCTACGTGTATATAGAGGGTAATGACTTCAATCAATTGCCTTAGTATCCCATAATGCAAATCACACCCTTTCAGATGTGTATAATGCAATTCATTATGGGAAGGGCCACTACCTAGACTGGTTTCGACCTTTCTTGAAGTCTCATCAGTGGTCTGGATAGTAGCCCTCCCATAATCCATTGCATTATATGCATCTAAAAGGGTGTGTGTGTGTGTGCATTGCATTATGGGATATTAAGGCAATTAATGTGAAGTCATTAGCCTCTACATACAAGCAGAGGAGTCGTGAAGATACATCACTATAAATATTGTTTGCTTACAATTAGATAAATGATTAAACCAAAATATAATTTCTTGACTCCTTTAAATGAGTTACCTTTTACTCTCTATAATCATATAACATTTAACATACCTATAATAATAATAATAACAAAAACAACATACTGCATGCATACACACATTACAAAACAATGAGATACTGAATTACCCATTGTATGGATCCACTTGCATATCAGATGGTCTTTTATGGAAGCCAGTCACAACAGCCTTGTAACTTTTTCCATTAAAATTACATCTAGATATCTGGAGAGGAAAATCCAATAAATTACATACTGTGTATCTGTCAAAACACAATTCCAAAGTACATTAAATACATAACATCCTACAAAATCATTAGACACATGCAAATAAAAACAAAATTCTATAGAAATTAGTAATGTTTTATAGAAATAACCTTTATAGAAATTAGCGCCTCTCTAATACCAAAACCATTCCAAAAGCCAAACTGCATTTCACTCAGAATTTCTTCACTTTTTCTATAGATGCGATTCTTCTGAATTACTTTCGAAAATATTTTTAACATTTGGCTCATTAAATTAATAAGTCGGAAGTTGCCACAGGAATTCGCTTTGGGATGGTGATAAATGTAGACTTGAGCCAATCTGGTGGAAATTTGCCACTTTCATATATTTTATAGAATAGTTTTTCAAGAAGTTTGATGTTATCTGGTTCTATTAATTTTAAAAATTCTGTTTGCACACCATCTGGTCCACTGGCTTTTCCTGTTTTACCTGAAGCACTCCTACTTACCAAGATAATAACTAAGATCTACAAAAAAGTAACAACAATGGTTTTGGTCAATGATATCTGTACAGAATGGTCACACATAGCTGTCCTTTGTGTCCTCTACTCTTTGCTTTGGAAGTAGAACCCTTGGTGAAGAAGGTTCAGCAACACTCTGCTAGTAGAGAAATAACCATACCTCTTGTGTCAGACCAAATTATGACTATTATATATGCAGATGGCATTGTAAATATCAACTGAGATTATGTATACTGTTCCTTTAAACTAGCAGAAGAATTTAGTCACATCAGCAGCAACCTGTACATTTATGAACTGCTCATTAAATATCTCAACTATATATCCTCTGCAGCAGCTGTTATACCATTTTCTCCAATCAATGTAATCCATACATAATCGTTCTTTTTTTTTTAGCTGGCTACATATCAAAAGAACTCCCTAGAATTCTTTTTGGCTGCATTAACTAACTGCTGCTAATACTTCACTTTTGCTACCCTACCAACCAACTCTGTTCATTCATTCATTTCACACCTACCTTATTTAACCATCTGACTCTTAGAATACATTTAGATATTGCTTCTACTATAGTTCTTGAATATTAACCAAGCAGCATGGATCTCATTTTCAGCCAACTCCTCATTTCATGCTACACCTATAAGCTGTCTCCTGAGACAGCTTGTATATGTAGCATAAAAACTCATTTTCTTTACTTCCAGTTGCTATTTCATTATTCCAGTCTATACTTCCATAATTAAAAGCATCCATAATGATCACCCTTTTCTTATTTGCTTGGCTATGTAGATTATACATCTCGTGGTCACTACCCTCCATATTAAGTCTATAACAACATCTAAAGTACTTCATTCTATTCAACTCTATTTCATACTATACTGCCTCAAAACCATTGCCAATATTTCGCTCTTGCATTTCTACTCTGGATATAACTCTTTCTGTCATCCACAGCAACCACCCCCTTTTCACCCTTTCTATTTTTCAGAAACACATCATACCCTTCCATCTGTATTCCTGTCAGGATGTCATCTTCATCCAATCATGTTGCACTTATTCCAACAATTTTTGGGTAAACTCAATCAATGCAATCATTTCATTTGCCTTGTTTCTTATGCCTAGCATTTGTATACAAACATTCCTCCTTGTGCCTGGATCTATAGCAAGTTTCATTGATACCACTTAACTTGAGCCATTTCATTTTCTCCTTATTCATATTAGAACCTACTTCAAATTCAACTATTTTTTCTTGATCCCAAGTCATCCCCTTTCCTTCCTGTCTACACATGCATTCATATCCTCTTGGAGCATCAACCTTTCTCAGGCTGTGTTCTCCTGTCCACCCTGAGCCTCCCGTTTTCCCTGTTTGTTTTGAACACTTTGTTCTCTCATTCTCTATACTCATGCTACTCACTTCTTCACTCATAACCACCTCTTCAATCTCTCCTTCCTTCCTTACTCTCCCACTCTTTCACATTGGTTATACAGGAAAAGAATTAGCAATGACAATAAAATGATTTACCATCAGATACTGAGGTCAAAAAGGACTATGATGTGTTTACCTTCAACTGACGAACGCCTCAATAAAGGTTGAAACTGGTCTTGGTATTGACCTTACCATTAATGTATAGCAACATATCCAAAAGGAAGTGTGCTTTGCATTATGGAATAAGGAAGTGATTGATGTGAAGCCAACAGCATCTATACAAGTAGTCACAAAGATACTTCATGCACACACTTTGTTTGCTTGCACTTAGGTAAAGGATTAACATAAACAAGAATGTAATTTCTTGGCAAGTGTAATTTAATTTAGGAGAGCTTATTAAGAAGAGGTCTAGGGAGCTGGTCAGATGGTGAAGGAGTCCTGGTATTCTGGTGGTAGATGGATTGTCTTTGTAAGGTCATTGTTAATGGCAAATATCTCAGCACCTCTGCCTGCCCAATAAGTGAAATTAGAGAAGAGAAGAGAAGCCAGTTTGTGCAGTAGATAATGAAGCCCCTGAGGAAGATAACTTCACTATTTGAGTATTCAAAGAAATCAGAGAGTGGCTATCGTGGTTTGGAGAGGTATGGAGATCGCAAATAAATACAACAAACTTTTCATTAGAAGTAGAACTTTTCCTATCAAAAAAGAAATTAACCAGGTTTATTTTGAATAATTTTGTCACATCAACCAGGACATTTCTCTTACTTAGAACCACGTATAATAGGGTAGAAAAATTTTACAGAGATGAACAGGTTTTGTTCACATGGTTAGCCTAGTGGTTATGCACTTTGCAACCATATGCATGGGGAAGGAGTGTCCTAGGTCCGATTCCTGTCGACGAAGGGAGGAGCTAAAGGATCTTCCTCAGCCATAGCCAAGTTAGCCGGTCTTGGGCGTGGACAGCAGGGTTTTTCATCCCGCAAGCAGGCAAACCGGCCTTGTGAACACACACGGATACAGTCATGAATATCAACCTTAGGGGATGCAGCAGAGGAGTGGCAAACCAGCTGCATTAATATGCCAGTAACCCCCTCAGTAGAAGGGGACTCAATCCATCCTAGATGGATGAGAAGGATAGGAACAGGTTTCTCCACTGTCATAACATGATATGCTTAATCCCCTTCAAATCCTAATGACCAGATCTGAGCACAGAAATCCAGATTTGGTCTGATAAAAGCTTTACAGAATGGGACCAGCACACTTTTTATCTCTTGTGGTGAATGTTTTCCTCAATATTGCCAAATTCTCTGAGATGGTTTTACAACCTTCGCAATATACAACTGTGGAAAGTGTATACTCATGGTTTTCTTGTAATGTAACTACTGTTAATTCATCATCTGCTGCTTCATGTCATTTACACTGGAAATAAACAGATTATTATTATTATTATTATTATTATTATTATTATGTGACACCTCCAGGGAGTCCAAAGACTCATCGTGGGAGGGCACTCTACTCTATTTCACTAAATACATCACCCTCTCTCCTACTATGACACTACACTGTCAATGCCATCTATCACCCATCATCACCAACAACAGTATTTTTTGTGTGTAAATTGCATGTGTTCTGAAGTCCAATTTGTCTGTACACGGGATGAAAAACTCAGGTTTCCAGGTGAAAAAAACCCTGCTACCTCTGTATGAGATCGGCTAACCTTCAATTAACCTTAACTCACCTTCAATACTTAAATACAAAATCAACGTAATAATAAAGAAATAAACAGCAACTTAGTTGTTGTTATAGAACCAATTCTTGTGAAGAATTATTGTGTTTTACTCTATCATTCAGGAATGAAGAAATACAGACATTTTTTGTAGTTGTCATAGAAAATTAGATAGTGGTAATCTGGTGGTACTTTGTATGTTGGCACCTTGGTAAAGGCAAGTACTTATAAATAGATATCACATTTTATTTGATCCTTTGACTGATCAAAAGTGAATGCACTGCAAAGGTAGTGAACACAACCCCAGAAGACTGTTACAACAGTAAGGAGGACAATAATCATCAGAAATAAGGGCATGGTAGTTCATTCTATAAGGATTTGATCATACTACAGGATGATCATAAAGTCGTGCAACCAAAAGTTTAAATTTGTACTACTTGTTTCCAAATTATTATAATCATTCCTTACACTACTGAATGTCACCATCATATTATTACAAACTATTGAAGACACCGAGTTCATTGTGATGTGTACAGGTTGTTCTCAGTGTAGCTTTGTTCATTGTGGAAGTGAAATGTCTTTTTCCCAGCTGCAACTAATTTTATTTTTGGAAAGTTATTTCGCTAATCATTCTTATACATGTGTTGCCGAGGAATTTCATGAGAAATATCTGGGTACAGCAGTCCCTCAGAAGTCAATGATAACAAGATTAGTGCAGTGCTTTCGGGAAACTGAATCTATTGCAGACAGGAATCACCCCAGAAGACCCTCCATTTTGACTGACGATAAAATGGATGAAGAATAGAGAGCACTGCAGTGGTCCCCAACAAAAAGTCTCAGAAAATTTGCCATACAATCATCAATGTCATACAGTAGTGCTCAGAAAACTGCGAGATCGCCATACTTTCATACATATTATGTGCACTCAGTCCATGAACTGAAGGACCCAGATAAAGGCAAATGAATTCTTCTGCAGATGGTAATGCTCATTCATTAAAGAAAGTGGTATAGAGATGCTTGATACAGATATCTTCAGTGATGAGGCCTGAATTCACCTCAGTGGTTATGTGAATAGTCAAAACAATAGGATTTGGTCATGTGAAAATCCACATGCTTTTCATAAAAAAGTTTTGCATTCTCAAAAAATTGGAGTTTGATGTGCAATATCATGCCATCATATAGTGGAGCCCATTTTCTTTGAAACAATTGTGAATAGTTCCATCTACCAAGACAGCGTCACTGATTTCGTGGCACTCCTTGATGTCGGTGAACACCATTGTTGGTTCTAGAAAGACAGTACCAAGTGCCATATGTCGAATAGCACCATACATTTTTTGCAAGAATTTTTTGGTGACCATCTTATCTCAAAAGAATTGTAGTCTCCAAGATTACCAGATTTTTCCTTTGCAGGCATCACAAAGGTGTTGTTTATTGAAATAATCCTCACACACTGGATGAACTAAAATGAGCATTTTAACAGTGATTGAAAATGTCCGTGTGCAGGTGCTTCATAAAGTGGCATCAAACCTAGTAAAAAAAGAATGAGCTTGCATTCATGAGGGAGGTGGCCACTTTCAACATATGTTATAATGAGGTTCCTATTCTTCCTTTGTTATAAAGATCCAATTATAACCTGTATTTGTAGCTGTTTCATTTTTCATATAGTTGTAATTAACCTTGAAACAGATATGTGTTATTTCTGGAATGCACGACTTCTACAATCACTCTGTACATCTAGGCTAACCATGCATAAATCTGGTCTTTAGGAGAGTAAAAATGGGTAATAACAATGATATCAAGAATGAAACATAAGTTACAAGGATAGACTGAAAATGTAAAATCTGCAAGATTTGGAAGACAGAGGGGATGACATGAGAGATATTTCAGCTGTTGAGTGGTTATTTGAATATTGCAGTGATTTTTCAAAAATGGCAGAATACAGAGAAGTGAGAAAGATAAGGGTAATGTCTGGAAGCAGTATTACAAAGCAGGCAGTGGATAAGAAAAAACAGTAGGCACAGGTATTTTTGTTTACGAATAAATATAAATAAAAATACAAAAAAAATTTAAAAAATTAATAAAATTAGGGGAAAAAATCTTTAGCCCAGCAATAATATTAACATAAGTTTACACTATTTTAAGTGTGAGGAATCATATAAAACATTTAAGAAGTTGTAGATACTTTTTAGTGGCTAAAGCAGATCTACTATAGTGATTCTTGTAGCACCATGGTTGTACTGTGATGATGATAATAAGCTAATTTGTCAATGTCCAATAACTTGTACTTGTGGATTTGAATCTGGCTTACTCTGGTAATGATATGAATTTACACATTTGGTGTATTCATCTGCTGATGTGCAGAATTTTTTTAAATATACATGTGCAAATGCACTATTGTGTTACTCATTTTTAACCTTTATCTTGATTTTATTTTTGAAAAATTATACAGACTTTAAAATATATTAAATTTAAATGCCTTAAATATGACCATAAGAGAGACAAAAATGCATAGTAATATATGAAAAACAAACCTGCCCATCTTCAACCATATACAGCCAGTTATAAAGCCAATCCACTGACAGAAGACTTGGTCTTTTGGAACTGCTAAAAATTATTTCTGCATAATGTCTTTGATTTGTTAATCGATATATATGTCCAGAAGATTCAGAAATGAAAATAACTCCTTGCTTGATATGAAAAGCAACACCTGAATGAAAACAATAAAACAGTAACATATATTGCATTCCATTTAAAAAGTTAATTTTTTACATCAATCTAACAAAGAAAAGTTTTCGAAACTTGTGATGAAAAGATGTCAACTTAAGATTTTATTGTTTTTGAGTAGAATGGAAAGATTAGTTCAGGTGAAAAATCTCTGTGTGTGTGTGTGTGTGTGTGTGTGTGTGTGTGTGTGTGTGTGTGTGTGTGTGTGTGTGTGTGTGTGTGTGTGTGTGTGTGTGTGTGTGTGTATGTGTGTGTGTGTGTGTGTGTGTGTGTGTGTGTGTGTGTGTGTGTAAGCACTATTCATGATGTCCAATGGAGAAGAAACAAAGGCATAAGGAGGAAACGTTTATCTCCGAAATAAAGAAGAGTGAGTCAGTAAGAAAGGAGTTATTAGCCAATCTGCTCACTTTCAGGAAACAAAAATTTTAAGATTCCTAGTAAGCCATCACAGACCAATAGTATTTTAAGGTAAATCAAATTACAATTTTGATTTGCTAAATGCTAAACTAAGAAAGGTTAACACACAGGTAAGCTGGTTATTATTAAATACACAGGGAGGTGAAAAGAATCTTTCTTTGCAAAGTAGCAGACAGGATTGCATTTCAGTTGTAAGCTAGATTGCCTTCATTCCATTAGAACATAACCTGGAATATTTACATATTCCAATGTTAATTAGTATTGGAGTACTAAATGAGAAGTTTACTAAATGAGAAGAAGGAATAAATTGCATGCCATCAACAAACACAATGGCATTCAGCATTTCAGTTCACAACATACTCTGAAGTCAATGCATGCCACTCACCAAACAGTTTCCAGGCAAAGAACTATTTCCTCACTCACTTGCTCACACCATCTTTATGCAGCTTCCAGAAACCCTCTATACCATCTCCCTCAACTCTACAAAAAACTATTTCACATTCTGGTAGCAACTACTCCCCAGCTCTCCACTTGCCTTCTATTCATAGAGGACAAATTGAGAGAATGAAAATTACATTCCCTCAATTGGTAAAGATAAATCATTTGTTATCTTTGCCAATTTTTGAGAGATGTAGAAAGATAAATTTGTGCATGGCAATATCAATATTCTGTTATTTAAATTTTGTTGTAGGATAGATGCGACTGGTAGACAGTGTTTCTAATCTAATCCAATCGTGTGGCCTCCTCTTTTCAGAGGATTGCAGCTGATGAACAGTCCTTTTCCATTCCTCTCTATCTCTTGCTTTTGTAAGAGTCTTGCCCATCCAGTCTTTAATGTTGTCTTTCCATTGCAGTCAGGGTCATTCTCTTCCTCTCCTTCCCTCCACCTTCCCCTGCAATACTATTCTGGGGAGCTCTCCAGAAGAACCCCCTCATCAAATATCCTGCAAATGCTATTTTTCTTCTTTAAATACTAGCCATATAGTCTCTTTTCACTTGTATCTTTTAAGAACCTCTTCATTACTCACTCTTTCAGTCCAGCTGATACGATCCATTTTTCTCAAGCACCGCATTTCAAATGCATTCAATCAGTCAGTCATCTCCTTATTGATCATCCAGGACTCACATCCATATGTCCCCATGCTCCAGTTCACTGTCTTGAGGATTCTTATTTTTAACTTTTTGTTCAGATTTCTGTTTCCTAATATATAGTATATTTGGAAAAATGCATTTTTCCAGATATACTACATATTATTATATGTAGTATATTTTTGCATTTTGCATTTTTAATTCTGTTCTTAATTTCATTGTTAGATCTACTGTAATCTGTTATCCAGTTCCCAAGGTATTCAAAACTTTTTACATTCTCTATTCTTTGTCCGTTCAAAGTGATTTCCATCCCATCATTTCCTTTCCTTGAAATCTTCATCAATTTTGTCTTTTGAACATTTATTTTCATTTTATATCTCTAATTTCCAATCCTGTTCAATCTATTCAAAATTCTTTGCAAACCTTCTTCTGTTTCACTCATGAGTACGATATCATATGCATATCTTATATTATTTATCAGATGTCCCTTTATCTTTATTCCATCCTTCAGGTCTTCCAAGGCCTCTCTCATCATCCATTCACTATAGACATTAAAAAGAAGTAGGGACATCCCACACCTTGCATCACACCCTTCCTTATCATTCACCTTGTCATAGTGCATCCTACATACTGAATGAATGAGGGAGGGCTGGAAAATATGGGATTTAACCAACCAGATTGTATATAAGAATGAAATTTGGTCAACTAAATTCCAAATTTGCCAGCCCAAATTAGCATGTCCATGGATCACCTGTTCAATAAGGTCCTCTTGTTTTCATCAGGGAACCAAGGAAAACTATGAAAAGTCAGTTACTGGAACACATCCCATCTCAACATCAGAGTTCAAGATTGGTACCATCAACATAAGAAACATCAATGGAGAAGAAATACTGCTTATGTTGATAAGAAGAATTGGATAAGTACCACATCGACATAATAGCTGTAAGTGAAAGAAAGAAAACAAAAGCAGATGAGATCTTTCTAAATATAAAATGTTATATTTAGGCAATAACAAAGACAAGAAGAAGAAGCTATAGTATTCAACACAAAATAGGAGGATAACTTGAATGGCAGGAAATATCAAACAGAGTGATGTAAGAAAATATCAGAATGGAGAACTGGCAATGAGACTTATTTGTGAATATTATTAGTTTATTATTATTATTATTATTATTAATATTTGACCTCCATAGAGTCAGAGACTCATCGTGGGAGGAACTCACTACTGCATACAATGCTCATCCAACCACATCTTAAACTGATTCAATGTGTCCACATCCACAACACACTCAGGCAATGCATTCCACTCACCAACAACTCTCCATGCAAAGAACCTGCCTCTCACTCGCTTGCTCACAACCTCCTTATACAGTTTCCAGCAATTGCCTCTTGTTCTAGTCCCCTCCCATTCTATGAAAAATCTCTTCCATGTCTACCTGATAACAACCCCTGACCAGCTTATATGTCACAATCATATCCCCCCTCTTCCTCCTATTCATGAGGCTCTGCAACTTACATTCTCTCAATCTGTCCTCGTACTCCACATTCCAAAGACTGTGACTACCTTTGTGAATTTTCTCTGTACCTTTTCCAACATATCCTCGTCACCATGAAAAGCCGGTGACCAAATCTGTGCACAATAATCCATATGAGGCCTGATCAAGGCCTCATATGGATTATAACAAGGCCTCGCAATGGAATCATAACTTCTCTATTTCTGCACGTCAGGGTCCGCCACATCATTGCCATTAACTGATGTGATGTCTTCACAACTTGTGCAATGTGGTCCCTAAATTTCAGGTCCTTGTACACCATCATTCCCAGATCTCTCATCTCCTCTACTTCCATTAAAGTTTCCCCACCAAGTGTATACTTTGCATCTCATTGTTGCTTACCAAATTTTAAAGCCTTACACTTTGCAACATTGTACTGACAGTTCCACTTACCTGCCCATTCATGCAATCTATTCAAGTCCTCTTGTAAGGCATTAACATGCCTGAGTGTGCATTGCTCTCCCCAGTTTTGCATCATCCACAAACAGCTGGATATCACTAGTTAAACCCAACCCAATATCATTACCATACAAATTGAACAACAATGGCCCCAAAACTGACCCCCTGCAGCACACCGCTGGTAACCTTTCCCTTTTGGAATACTGCACCCCCATATACAACTCTCTGATACCTATCCCACAGCCAGTTGCCGATCCAACACAGAAGTCTGTTATCCAATCCCATCTGTTTTAATTTATTTTAGAGCTTGTCATGTGGCAGTCTATTAAAAGCCTTTGTAAAATCCAAGTACATCACTGTATATGCATCTCCCTTGTCTAAGGTATTTGTCACCTTGTTATAGTACATAAGTAAGTTAGTGAAACATGATCTCCTCTTAACAAACCCTTGCTGATAACCAAAGAGAATACTGCTGTTATGAACCCATTTCTGTATCCTACTTCTCACCAATCTCTCTCTCTCTCTCTCTCCAGGACCTTCACCACAACTCCAGATATATAGACCAGCCTATAATTTGAAGCCACAGCCTTATCACCACTTTTATGCAGTGGAACAATTTTATCCTCCTTCCACTCCCTTGGAACCTGTGCTGTTGCAAAACTCTTATTAAACAGGCATGCCAATGCTAATGCTACTGCCAGTATCCTGGAATATTTCCCTTAAGATGCGTGGTGATATGTCTTCAAATCCTATCACCTTATTAACATCAATGTTATTTATTTCCTCAAATACCTCCTGCTCACTCACAGTTAAGCCATCCTCTCCTATGTCCTCTACACTTAAGTTCTTCATGATTCCACCCCGATCAGGATGAAACACCCTTATAAATTGATCACTGAATACCTCAACAATGTCTTCTGCAGCAGTTACCATTCTACAACTTTCATCCCTTAACTTCATCTTTCCATGATCATTCTTCCTTTTACTTGCCACATATCTAAAAAACTCTCTAGGGTTTTTCTTAGCCTGATCTGCCAATTTCTGCTCATACTCTACTTTTGTTTCCCTTACTAACTGAACAAGTCTCCTGGCTTGTACTTTATGTTCTTCATGTGACTGATTACCATTATTAATCATTACTCATTACCATTATTAATCATTACTCATTACCATTATATGGTCCACATAAAGTTAAATTAATGAAGAAGTGGAAGAAGTTTTCAAGGCAGCTTACAGAGCAAAAAAGTAAAAACTCGTCCTTGCTGCAGATGTAAACAGAAGAGTAGGAAATGATTACCAGACATGTTGGGCAAAATTTGGAGAAAAGAGCAAAGCTAATCATAACAGTAAGTAACTGCTGGATTTCTGCTCAGGGCATGGACTAGTTATCACAAATTTCTTGCATCTTCTCTCACATGGAGAAAAGATGCAAGAAATAAGAAGTCTTATTGACCATGTTATTGTTGTTAGTGATGTTTTCCCACTGGTTCAAGACAAAAGAGTATACAGAGAATTTGACATACAGAGAATAGGGCTAACCACCTTATCCTCGATACGATAGTGGTTAAATATAGAAAAATCCTTGATACTGCAAGGTAAAAGAGGGAAGAAATAATAAGAAGAAAGAAGTGTATGCAAGAAAGTTTTAAAATGAATCAAAGTCGAGCAGTTTTCAAATTTAAACTGTAGACTAAATACACAACCATTACTCAAGAAAAAGATGAAAGGGTTTGAAAACAAGAACTAAATCTTGGAGTTTCAGTGACAAACCCTGAAGAAAACATTGAAAAAAGAAAAAAGCATATCGAAAGTTCCTGGCAAGTAAGTCATCTTGTGCTCTTAGAGAATACAGAGAAAAAATGTAAGAAAGTGAAAAACTGTGTAAAACTAGCTAAACAAAAGTAATGGGAAGATTTTGGTAAGAACATAGACAATAAATAGGAAGATAGCAAAATATTCTGGAAGCTACTATGGAAATGCTTAAAAATGGAGGAAAACATATTATACAAGGGATCAGAGATGATTAAGGTGACCTGAAAACTGAAGATAAAGATAATCTAGATATCTGGAATAATTACTTTGAAAGACTGCTAAATTAAACAAGCAGTGACAACATGATGGCAGAAAACATTCAACAGGAATGGAATTAGGAATACATATCAATACATGAAGTGGATAAAGCAATCAAAAGCCTGAAATGTGAAACGGCAGCTGAAGTTGATAATATTTGACCCAAAATGCTCAAATATAGAGGTAAAAAAGTTTTACAATAGCTGCAGCACACAATTCAGAAGGCTTTGTTAGAGGATCGAATTTCAGATGATTAGAGCAGAGCTCATGCAGTACCCATTTATAAAAAGGTAAATACAACTGAATGTGAGAATTAGAGGTATTTCCCTATTGAATATTCCTGGTAAGATTTATGCAAGTATACGTGAGAAACTTCTAAGAAAAATTGTGGAAGGGAAGCTTGGTGAAGTTGTATTAGGACAGAGATTGTCAGTATTAGATTTTCACTTTAAGACAAATAGTTAAGAAATCATGGGTCTGTATAGAACAAGGGTCTGTATTTAAGTTTCATAGATTTGTAAAAGGCAAGGTGCCAAGAAGAAAGGCGTTAAAAAAAAAATGGTGTCAATTGGACACTGTATTAAGCAATACTTATTCTACATTTGAGTTGTACATCAAGAGTTAGAATTGAAGGAGCTACAAGGAGATGGTTTAATGTTAAATCAGGAGTAAGATAAGACTGTACATTATCTCCACTATTATTCATCATCTATATAGATCACATTATGAAGGAAAGTGATAGTAAACCTGATATCATAATTGGAGATGTTAACCTCGACTCATCACGTTATGCCAATGATGTTATACTCCTAAATAAATCCAACACAAGTCTGTAGGATTCCCTAACCAAATTAATAATGTAATGTAATGTTGTAATAAATTGGGTATGAAAATCAGCAATAAATGACCAAGACAAAATAGGCAGAGGAGACACTGAAAACGTCAACTGCATCCTGAATGGAGAACCAATAGAAGAAGTAAAATATTTCAGCTATTTAGGCACAACTTTTAGTGAAGATAGTAAATCTGTTATTGTTGGAAGTCAACTGAATAAATATTCAGTAGATGGAATAAGAGAGAAATAAGTCAAAATATGAAACTAACTGTATACAAGACGGTGTTCAAACTAATTTTAAAAGGCAAAAATTATGGCAAAATACATAGATCTTTGAGCTGAATTGGAAATAAAACACTTGATAAGACTTGAGACTCTCAATATGGGAGTTCTAAGAAAGATTAGGAAAATTAATAGATGGAAAAAAAAATTAGAACAATAGGAAAGAGAACTTGTTAACATTCAGGAGTATGTAAGTAGAGATAATCTAAGGTAGTATGGTAACTTAAACAGAATAGGAAAGAAAATGTTAGCAAAACAACAAGTCATTTTTGGCAGGATGGCGGGAAAAAGACCCAAAGGAAGACTAAGATCTAGGTGGACCGATAGAGTATGAAA